>NC_059501.1:20002500-20730725 GCF_914767665.1 Harmonia axyridis
TGGTTCTGTTCACGCGATTAACATGAAATTATTATGTATCTACATTCAAAATCTCCAGTGGGTTGACAAATTTGATCAGAATCTGTTAAGAATTGAAGAAGCTCGGAAAGTAACAAATATTTGTGGACATACCAACTGACAAATAGAGAGATAATACTGAATTATCATCGCTTTTCAATATAGGCAATTGAACTAAAAATTAATCATTATCTTGGATAGCTTGGGCTCATAATACAAATATATAAGACAGAAATGCATAAAGAATTCCGAAAGTAAAACTGAAAACGACAAAGTTATCCCCTCTTTCCTTCCACAAAAATGAGATTCTAAGAAGATAGTACAGGGTGTTTTTTTTTCGAGGTATACAACTTTAAGTTGGCATTACTGTTCAAGATGGCGACCGATTTAACAACTGTCAAGTGATTTATTCTCAGTTTGGTTTGGCAATTCATCATGAATAGACTCACGCCTCATAATGGTTCTGTGCGGAATACGTATGGCGCACTACGTCCATTTTATTTTGTTTAGCGATGAAGCGCACTTCTGGTTGAATGGCTTCGTCAACAAACAAAACTGCCGCATTTGGAGTGAAGCTAATCCTCAACTGTATGTCGAAACACCGTTACATCCAGAAAAACTGACTTTTTGGTGCGATTTATGGGCTGGTGGAATCATTGGTCCGTACTTCTTCAAAAACGATGATGGCCAGAACGTTACAGTCAATGGTGATCGGTATAGAGCCATGATTAACTTTTTCATTCCTGAATTGAACAACCATGATGTCCAGGAGCTGTGGTTCCAACAAGACGGCGCAACATGTCACACAGCTCGTGCCACAATCGATTTATTGAAAGACACGTTTGGTGACAGCCACATTTCACGTTTTGGACCTGTGAATAGGCCTCCAAGATCTTGTGATTTAACACCGCTAGATTACTTTCTGTGGGGCTATGTAAAGTCATTGGTCTATGCGGATAATCCACAAACCCTTGACCATTTGGAAGACAACATTCGCCGTGTTATTGCCGATATACGGCCACAAATGTTGGAAAAAGTCATCGAAAATTGGACGTCCAGATTGGACTACATCCGAGCCAGCCGTGGCGGTCATATGCCAGAAATCATATTCAAAATGTAATGCCACAAGATTATCTTGCGGATAAATAAAATTCATGTCAATCGAATAATCCATCGTTGTTTTATTGCAATTCAAAGTTCTTTTCCCTAAAAAAAACACGCTTTATATCTTTGCAAATCTCCAGGAAAACTCAGCATCATTATATACTCGAAGCAGAGACAACCCTACACCCACTCCTTTCGAACAGACTAACGTGTAACTCCCTACCCTCAAATGAATGTTGAAAAAAAATTCTTCAAATTCTATCTTTATTTAACTTAAGTGATTTCAAGTGATAATAATTACCCTATCAAGATCGTGTACTTTAGCCATTGGAAAGGGTTCATTCATCCTATTCTATTGAAAAGTATTTTTACTCGCGTATTATTGCATTGAACAATATTTTCGAGGATCCATAAACCATTCCATTGTCTTTCCTCTCATTTTGCGTCAAACATCATGGAAAATTGATTGAATTCTAAATAGCGTTGACATGCGTCTGACGTTTTGTTAGGCCTATCTTCGACTTCTTGCTCGTGGTCTTGAGTTACACAAAATTTGACATAATAAGCGGATGGAACCGAACCACTGCGCCCTTTTTGGATATCCCTGAAAATGCCTAATTTCGTGATTTTTTCTCATGTCACTAGAAAAAAAAGCACCCTACAAACTTATATCGTTTTTCTTCTCTATCGATCTGCCAAAAAGATCATTTTCAGTTATCAACATACGAGTGTAAGCGATTCTAGAAATTTTCAGTTTTCGAAAAAATCCACAAAGTTTGCGAATTTTATGGAAATATACAGTGCTTTGTGTCGAAACAACAACGCAATAAATTTCTATATGGAACCAAAGTTTCTTCAATATTGTCGATAGTCAAAAAAGAGAACAAGTCAAATATATTGAAATCAATATCAAGGTCGCTATTCACATATTTACCAAAACTGTTACAGACTATACTCCGTTGCTTGTAAATAAACGTTAAAACTTAAAATCTATGGTAATGGCTCAACTGACCGTGAAAATATCCGATGTGTGGCTTTGGTTCCACTCAATGGTCACAAAAAACACTCTTTCTCAGCCTACATTTCACTTTATTACATATCAATCATAAAATATCGTTCGATAAGTCATTGGATTCTTTCATCAAATTTTTCGACTAATTCATGAAAATATTAGTTCGCAGAATGAACTGAATACGTGAGGAAAGGTGAAAATGAACAAGCATTGGAAGATCCTGACACTATAATTATTATGTGAAATTTATTGGCGTCGAAAGGTGTGTAATTTATTACATGTAAATGTATGAGATCTTTCATCGCAATTTCGGGACTTTAATGATATGAGTTTTGTGTCGTGGGAGTGAAGAAATTGAACTGGGTTCAGAAGAAAATATTGAATTAAAATTATACAAATCATTTGCTTCATGGACCATTATAGAAAAAATTAAAGTTCAATATTCAATCCGAAACGAATTTGAATAAACGTATTCACTTCGATACTAAAATTTCGAATTGATTTTGCGTTTTTGTTACTTTGACTGCAATAAAAAATGAGCATCATTTTTACCATAGAGTAATGAACATAGATAGAGGAAGTATACGCAATTTTTGCATGTCCCCAACATGGTTAGATTACGTTGTCGGATTGTGATATATTTTCAAATCCACAATTTTACTGTATCATTATGAATGTACAGTGCATCCCATTTTGGGTGAGACAGCCAGGATTCTCGCTTGTTATTTAAGATAGAGCCTTGCGGTTTTCACGTTCCTGTCCTACTTTTTCGTGAAACTCAAGTTGGTCTAATCAGATTTTGCATAACTGTTTCCGTTCAAGACATACAGGGTGATTTTGGAAATTGATACTTCTCGGACCCCTCCTTTATCTCCGAAGTTAGTAGAAATAATGCTGAGGTAAAAACTACATCTGAATCAGAATTCTGCGTAGAATCCAGTGGTGTACTCAATTTTTTTTTCGGGGTATGGTTTTGAAGATTCAACACAAACCTATATTTCTTTTAATGAAACACCCTGTATATTATTACTTCGTTGGATTCGTAATTTTTTTTCCTTCAAAATGATGTATGATACTATGTAGGTAGGATGTTCAGAAATATAAAAAAACACTAAAACATCAAATAATGATGGTTTTTTTGTTAATGGGTCATCAATTTCCCAAGTTTCAATAAGAGGATTATTACTTTTGATTTTTAAAAAGTAGTAGGTCATTGATGATACTAACATTTTTGTTGTTATTATGGCTACTATGCATTTGGCGGCATTGTTTTATCAAGCAAGCATTCGGAAGAAAAAACCATTCTGATCTAGCTGTCATCGCAATGAATTATGATTATTATTATTGATTCTTTTTTTATAAATGAAATCCATTGCCCATTAACAAAAAAACCATCATTATTTGATGTTTTAGTGTTTTTTTATATTTCTGAACATCCTACCTACATAGTATCATACATCATTTTGAAGGAAAAAAAATTACGAATCCAACGAAGTAATAATATACAGGGTGTTCCATTAAAAAAAATATAGGTTTGTGTTGAATCTTCAAAACCATACGCCGAAAAAAAAAATTGAGTACACCACTGGATTCTACGCAGAATTCTGATTCAGATGTAGTTTTTACCTCAGCATTATTTCTACTAACTTCGGAGATAAAGAAGGGGTCCGAGAAGTATCAATTTCCAAAAACGCCCTGTATGTCTTGAACGGAAACAGTTATGCAAAATCTGATTAGACCAACTTGAGTTTCACGAAAAAGTAGGACAGGAACGTGAAAACCGCAATGCTCTATCTCAAATAACAAGCGAGAAACCTGGCTGTCTCACCGAAAATGGGATGCACTGTACATTATTTTGAATGAAATATATTTATTCGAGTGATGCCCGATTAAAAGTGCAAATTTGAATATTTGGAATACGATATTTTTCCTAATTGTCGAATTTGTATTAAGCATAATACTTATTATTTTCTGTATCTATCTGCTGAAATCCAATGTTTGGCAACTTTTGCTCTCCTAGTTTCATCGGTTGTTTCACGTCGTTTGGCGCGCTTGATGTTTGTTTTCTGAATTTCTGATATATTTAATAATAATAATAATAATAATAATAATAATAATAATAATAATAATAATGCCTTTATTGAAGAGAATAAAAAATATTACAATTATTAATTGTATAATTATAATTATTTATTTATTTCAATATATTTTGAGTTAATATGATACGTTGATTCACTATTGGACATAAGAAGTGTGTTCTTTGTAGAGAAACTCGCGAATTGAGTGAAATATCGTATCATTCGTATCACTGATATATTATCATTTTCGCGCGCTTGATGTCAAATTTGATAGTTCATGTTGGCGACAAAATTTGCCTACTGAAAATGACATATGCTCCCTCTATCTATGTTTATTACTCTGAGATTGGAAATAAAAACCACTTCAGCTCAAGTTTGAGTAGCACATAATTTGCGATGCTGAGAAACACCATGAAAAGATCAAAAAGAATATAGAAAAATATTACCCAATATTACCATGACCATAGAAATGATGGTATGACGAGATATTCAGTGTTGATATGAAATCATAATTTCAAGCTTTGTGTCTATAAAATCATCAGAACCAAAGAAAATTAAGTAGAATATTACCAAATAATTCAGTCATAACAGATCCGATCCAGTTTTACATGTATATGTATATGTACCTATAGGTACATACATACATAGGTCCAATCATCGTGCAAAATTTTGTGTTAATAGATTCATCAGAATCAGCATGGTTCTGGTTGTGTTATCAACAAGAAATTTTCCACGAGATCACCATTTTTCATCTGAATCGAAAGTTTCATCCTGATCAGATCTTTAGTTCTGAAAGTTACTCATTAACAAAATTGGATTCGAAATCCAGAACTATATCCAGAAAATTTCTAATTTCTTGGTCTTCCATTCGAAAATTATCATTTATACAGCCGGACAAATTACAATTCGCGAAAGGATTTGTCATCAGTAAGTCAAACTTTATCGTTCGATACCAGTTCCGGCAAAAAATTTGAGAATTTCTGACATTGTGACTAAGTGATCGGAAAACAAAATGAAATATTTGCTCAATTTTTATGAGGTTACCTATAAAAAGTCTATAAAACACAGAACTGAGAGTATGTCGAAGAAATCGTTTCTTTACGTAGAAAAAACATTCTTCGATAAAGAAACGAAGTTCAATTGAAGAATCTCTTTGCATTCGTTAATTTCACGTAAAAAGATTGTTACTTTCTACAGTGCTAATTTGTGAAATGATGAACAGTTTCACCTGATCTGGTCCTCCGAAAAGACATGAATGTGAATGGCATTGAAAGTGAAATGAAAACTGTTGGTCAGGTCAGGGAACTGAAATGCAATGTGATACGAATAAATAATTTATGAAATGCCTTCTTCTATGCTATGAAATAATACAGAGATATAGTATTTGTATCGATGTAATAAATTCCAAGGATTTTGTAACATATACACGTGACTCTATCTTTGGGTGTTGAACACATGTTTTACAGAGTGTCCTATGATTTATCTTTTTTTGAATTTTCATGTTTATCATTTTACAAACCCAGGTTTGTTGATTCCTCCTCGATTTTGGAAATAAGCCATTCTAACGGGTGTTTTTTTCGAGGTATATAACTTTAAGTTGGCATTTTTGTTCGAGATGGCGACCGATTTAACAGCTATCAAGTGATTTATTCTCAGTTTGGTTTGGCAATTCATCATGAATAGACTCACGCCTGAACAACGCTTGCAAATAGTGCAATTTTATTTCGAAAATAATGGTTCTGTGCGGAATACGTATCGCGCACTACGTACATTTTATTGTATTAGCGATGAAGCGCACTTCTGGTTGAATGGCTACGTCAACAAACAAAACTGCTGTATTTGGAGTGAAGCTAATCCTCAAGTGTATGTCGAAACACCCTTACATCCAGAAAAACTGACTGTTTGGTGCGCTTTATGGGCTGGTGGAATCATTGGTCCGTACTTCTTCAAAAACGATGATGGCCAGAACGCTACAGTCAATGGTGATCGGTATAGAGCCATGATTAACTTTTTCATTCCTGAATTGAACAACCATGATGTCCAGGAGCTGTGGTTCCAACAAGACGGCGCAACATGTCACACAACTCGTGCCACAATCGATTTATTGAAAGACACGTTTGGTGACCGCCAAATTTCACGTTTTGGACCTGTGAATAGGCCTCCAAGATCTTGTGATTTAACACCGCTAGATTACTTTTTTTGGGGCTATGTAAAGCCATTGGTCTATGCGGATAAGCCACAAACCCTTGATCATTTGGAAGACAACATTCGCCGTGTTATTGTCGATATACGGCCACAAATGTTGGAAAAAGTCGTGGAAAATTGGACGTCCAGATTGGACTACATCCGAGCCAGCCGTGGCGGTCATATGCCAGAAATCATATTCAAAATGTAATGCCACAAGATTATCTTGCGGATGAATAAAATTCATGTCAATCGAATAATACATCGTTGTTTTATTGCAATTTAAAGTTCTATAGCTCTAAAAAAAACCCTTTTACAAACGTCATTGCATCCTTTTTTGTATACAGACTTAGGTATTAAGACTTTCATCGAAAAATCATCTTCAGTGATGATGAATCCCATTTTCACCTCGAAGGCTACGTGACTAAGCAGAATTGTCCGTTTGAGGCTCAGACAATCTGAGAATGATTGTTGAAAAGTCACTCCATCCTCAACGTGTCACTGTTTGGTGCTGTTTTTGGGTTGGTGGTGTGATTGGACCTTACTCGAAATTGAGGCTGATGCAACCGTTATGGTAAATGGATTGCGCTGCCGAGCTTTAAAAAATAAGTTCTTATGGAAGGAATTGATAGATATTGATGTGAACAACGTTAATTTTCAAATAAGACGGCACTACACAAGCAACGGAAAAATTCCAAATTTTCAAAAAAGTTTCCTGGTCGTGTTCTCCACCACTTTCTCTCTCTCTCTCTTAGTTGAACACCGAACTAAACAAAATAGAGTTTAATAATAAAACAGTTTTAAAAATCCACTCTGTCAAATATTGACTAGTTTACTCGGAGCAGTCACTAATATAGACACCGGTCCATATCGAGGGCTGCTTAACTTGTAAACTAGACTAACTTTATTGCATTCATGTGAAAAATATTGCAAATAATAAAGATAAAGTAAATGATTTAGTGCCACAATTATTCTTATTTTTTGGAGAATTGGCTACTCTTTATTGGGAATGTTATTATCATAGAATATTATGAATAGATAGTATAGCATAATTAAATGTATCAACTATTTCTTTCTCATTCTTATCTCTCTAATTAAGACTATTCATTTTTTATGTAAATTTTCATATGGATATAAATAAGTAGAGACTACTCTTGTATTGCACTTTTCGAAAATGAAATTTACCATAGCTTTAGTACTTATTATTGGTGTCACTCTTAATTTGAGAGGTAAGTTTAAAAAAATATGAAATATTAATTATTGATCTATTGCTCAAAAATGCAGAATCTTTTGTATGTTTCTGAGTTTTAGGAGAACCGATTGTATTTTGTGTAGGCTTTGTGTCCTATCGCCAGATCAGCTATAGAAATAATAAAATTTCTTTCCGGGCCCTGGACTTGAACTCCCGATCTTCAGTTCAGGAGACCAGATGTTGAACCCAACAAATAATTCTTGTCTTTCATTTTATTGTCACATCAAAAATATATACTGAATTTGAATGACGAAAAAAAGGCTACAAATCAACAAGGAATTCAAAAAAGATTTCAGTTTGAAATATCTCATTGGCGTCCGATTCTCAAAAAAAGATAGATCTATACCTGAGTGCACTCCAATGATGAACATCAAGTAGCTCTTCAAACCCTCCAAATAGATATTTCGACCGGTTTCAGAGCAATAAATAATGGATTTTTGAAAAAAACTTTAATACTCCTGTCATAATTTTTTCATGCAGAAGTTCATAGCACCTGAAGTTCATAGCACTTTTTCATTAACACCATGTTGGTACCCACGATAAAACAAAACATCATCTGTCATTACAAAGTTGATTTTGTGTCAAAAACGAGAATATTATAAAAATTCAATTTCTGTTACAGTGGAGGCAAAGAAAAAACCGAAAAGAGTGGAGTGTTTCCAATGTGAGTCGACAAGTCAAGACAGCGATTGCAAAAAAGGAGATGTATCGGAAACATGTCTCGGAAAATACTGTTATCAATATGTTTACCAAGAACATACGAAAAATTTCTTCGGTAGCACCTACTTGAAATGGTGGTGGTTCAGAGGGTGTACAGATGACGAGAATACATGCAGTGGAGAATACGTGTCGGATTGTACAGTGTGTTCTGAGTCTAAATGTAACGATGTAGAACTCGCAAATTCGTAGTTTCCCATTGACAGAGTTGATTCGACTTTGATAGACATTATTGTAAAGATGGACAGAAATACATAATTATAAATGGCTCCCATAAAAATGTTTTCTACTAATTTGCTTAAATAACTACTTTTCCGCATTGATTTTGTCTTAGGAAGTGCCACTTTCCCACTCTAGTGAGAAGAGAAGAATTTTCGAAGATTTCAAAAAACAGGTCAACTTTTTTTTAAGGGGGACAAATCTCCATCGTGAGTTTGTTCCAAAAAAAACACCCCCATGAAGGTGACATCAATCCCAAAATTTTGTGAATATGGAAGAGATGTCGAGTATTGGATTGTGCACAGAACATAAATAACTTTCAAACCAACTAACACTGGACATCTCTTCCCTATTCAGAAAATGTTGGGGGTTGATGCCACCTTCATAGGACTGTTTCTTTTTGCAAGAAACTCATGATGGAAATTCGTCCCCCTAAAAACTGAAGTTAATCTGTTTTCATGAAAATTTCGTTTCTGAGTTCTGGCCTCTATTTGAGGGACTTAAATCCAGCCCAGTTTGCTGGCCGCCTTTTTATATTTCATCCTTGATTCTTCAAAATAACATAAGGTCGTTCCGCTCCACTGCGTTTGTCGACATTCCCTGCAATAAAAAACTCCAAACCACTTTACTAAACCTACTGTAAAATGAATAACACACGGAAGCCCAAGCAATATAAACAGAATTTCATCTTACCCTCATTGGAAGAGGTATAAAATCATTGCGTATTTCATAAATACGAAAAGCAACACGCCAAAAAGCTTGACATTTTAACAACTACTTGACTTGAAAATCAAGCCCGAGATAAATTACATACTTGAGCTTGAATTGATTTCAGATATTTTTTGTTTGACTTGATATCAATCTACTAAATATTACTTAAGTTTGATATATCTACATGCGTCGCACGGCATATATTTCTGAAATCTCGTGCGCGCTTAGACTAAATAAGAGGATTCCTCGAGGTCCGACAGACTGAATCATTCCAGAGCTGATCTTACAGTTACAAAAACCCGCAAAAGGTTAGGCGAAAATCTATAAGATGCCTCATGTGTCTTAGATCCTGGAAGGAAAATGATGAAATCAAACAAAGCTTGAAGGTTTCTCAATATTAAGAAACTTTATATTTTTAATATTTTGTAATGATTTATAGTGATTCAATTTATGTTATCTCAAAGAAGTCGATATTTTTGATCTTTTATTCAATAAGTTTAATAAATAAAAGTGTTTTTTGCAAGGTTCTTTCTCAATTCATCATTTTTTTATTGATGCGACACTACACAAATACACAATAAAACTGCTAGAAATCAAGTAGTTTTAAGTACTTGATAAATAAATACTTGACTTGACTTGAGATTGAAAAACTACAACTTGACTTGAGCTTGACTTGAAATCAAGTCAAGCCGTGAATCCCTAGTGATAAGTAATCATTCTTTGATCGTACGCAGTGTCTTGTGGATGTGAAAATCAGATAAAGAACTTACGCATTATTCATTATTGTCGAAGAAATCCAGGATTGAAATAAGATACCTACAGCGACAAAAACATGAGGCGTGAAGTATTATTATTATTATTATGAATTTATTGTAGGTGAAAATGTCAGAAAGAAGGAAGAAATATAGTGGAAACGACTTTAGAAAGAAACGATTTGAAAAGACGCCAGAGAAATGAAAAATGGCAGGAGCTTTGAATTTTGTTATTGATGCTTTTTCAGCAGGCGCTAAAATCACTCGCACCGGTCTGTCTATTCTTCTCCTTTCGACTTCCCGAATTCACATCTCTTCAGCACCCAATAAAAAAATGTCAATTTAGCCTTAACATCCGGTATGTTGATCAAAACCCATTACGCTAGATCGGAACCTCCGAAAATTCCTATACCTTTTTTTTCTCCTACTCTCGATACACATTCGATTATGCGCGGAGAAAAACAAAGAAACTCGAACACAGGGAGTGAAATTATCTGTCGAGTTATAATTAATTTCGTATTCGGATCAATCTCTTCATCTTTCACTTCCAACCTGGATTCTACGGTAGAACTTGATAAGGTCTGAAGGTGAGAGTGATCAACGTTCAAGAATAGGTACGTGAGTTCTAGTTCTAAGCCGCCTGATGTGCGTCGAAACTCGGAGATTCTTCCTCAGCCGGTAAATAAAAATTACCCAATGTTTGTCAGCCGGGTCAGTCTCATGGAGAATTAAATTTTTTTTTCACGAGAGTGAAATTGTTTCGGCTATAGTGGCACGATTATAGGACGACAGCCGATCAAGCGTATAATCGAATATAGCGGAGCTCGAAAAAAAAATGTGACACATAAAGTGAACAATGTTCCGGTGATATGGCTTAAGGTGTGAATAGAGCTTTATAGGACTGAATGAAAAGGGAGGGAGTGTACTTTCTGTTTGTTATTCTCAATTATTTGTCGGTGAAGAATCTGAAAATTAGAAGAAAGCAATGACGTCGGATTTGGAGATTTTGCTCTTATCGCTTTGAACTAATTATTTTAAGTAGGTTTTATCTTCTCAATTAGAAGATCTCGAAAAAATGAAGATGTATGATTTCACAGACGGCCCTTTTTCGTCCAGTCGTGAGAGTATAAAAAAGTATACTTTTTTATACTCTCAGTATGAGAGACTATAAAAAAGTATACTTTTTATACTGGTATCAAGAGGTAAATCATAGATTTAAGTGTTATGACATTAAACTGACGGTAATAATTACATCTTCAAGCTATAGAATCATTTGTGGAGCATTGGCATAGACCTTATTCCACACGTGGCCTCAAAAAAAGGCGATAGGTGTTAAATCACAAGATATTGGTGGCCAATTGTGATCACCACTTTGAGAAATAACACGACCAGGAAACTTTTCGAGCAAAATCAGCGAGGATACAACGTTGCTGGTGATCGACCGGATAACTGAACCTTAAATGTTTTGAGAACTAAGCCTTCACGCAAAATACGGTTTAATGACGTTTTAATGTCTATTTCCTAAGATCGACGAGGAATAGACAAACCTGTGTTGTCGTCAATACTACGGGCTACAGCACCAATATTCTCAGTTGTTCATGAGCGTAGTATATCGTTTCGATTTTGCACATCAGATACTTGTCCCAACATCTCAAATTGAACGACTTGCTTTCATATACGATCGAGCTAACACGACACTCAAAAGTCTCAAGCCTGGCGCATAGATTGCACCGCCATTGCCTTATCACTATTTATTTTTGTTGTTAGTAACAAGCTCCAAAAGATGCGTGTCAAAATTTTGGAATATAGAGTTAAGGGATTGAGATAATGTTACATTTAGTAATGGATAAAAATCAGTTTCTTGTATCGATAAAACACTGTTTTTCGACGAAAAAAATTCTGTGCAAGCAAAATAATGCCTTGATAAGTGTTATTCACACTTCGACAACATTAGTTGAGAGATGCTAAGCTGACTTTGAAAGTGGTCGAAGAAACACCGACGAAGTCGAACGCTTTGGTCGCTCGAATTCGACAGTTGTTTCAGGAAATGGTTATGAGGTGAAGTAAATTGTAAGTTGCTTGATATAGCGTTAGAGTTGAAATTATCAGAAGGTACAAAGACACTTCTAAATCAAACAAAGCGTCAGCTGAGTGGAAAGCAGTAAGTGAAAGCCATAGTCCAAAGCTACCAAAATCTCAAAACATCAGCTGGCAAGAATATCGTATCTGTATTTTGAGGCGTATATTTCTCATATTTTGACAAAGTTAAAACCATAGTGAATATTATTTAATGTTGAATGCAAACGGAGAGACAAATGCTCCTTGTCACAAATGTATAAGAACCATTTTCAAATTGAACCTTATGCGTTTCCAACTGCTATCATCCAGCTCATTCTCCAAATCTCATCCCTAATGATAACTGGCTTTTTGCAGATCTGAAAAAAATGATTGCCGAGGTTGAATCCTATTTCTCAAGCCTAGATAAATCTTTCTATAGGAAAGGTATTAACAATTCAGAGGAGCACTTTTGAAGGTGGCAATGTTGACGAATAAAAAGGAGTTTTAAGGAAAAATGTGTGTTCACAGATTATGAGTTATATATTATTTCCTGAGACAATTAGTTCTTCAATTCTTTAATACTGTAATAGGTAATAACCTATTGCCACCTCAATGTTCGTGCCAGATTGAGGATCGAATATCATCAGAATCTTTGATGATCTTTGGTCGCAAAGTGTGCAATAGATGTATGAATGAATATGTTCTCAAAATTTTTGTCAGTGCTCTTCTCAAACGATTCTCAAATGTTTTCCTGTAGATACGGGGCTGGACGGCACCATGTTAAAATGACAGGCATACCGAAACGAGAATAATTTTGTATATGAAAAATTATCAGGTGAAATCAAATGGAATTGGTTTGAGCAAGATAGTTTTCGAAATACAAAAAAAGATCATTTTTCAGAAATGTATTCAAGAAATCCGTAAAACTAAAAATTAATCTTTAAATATATCTCTCCATCATTTTGAAGAAAAAAGTTAATTTTATATTCTATTTTTTCAGGAGGAGAGAAGGCTACATGCAGAAATTGAATAAAGAATTATCAATCTCTATTCAAGGTGAGTCAACCTGAAAACATTCGAAAAAAATTATTCGGTCTACTTTTTTCAGTACGAAGTATTGTAGTAGGTTGAGTTTACTGAAAGAAAAAATGAATGACTCAGCAAAAATTCAGATTTTAAACAAATAAATGTATTACCTCTCTGAAGAATTAAATGAAGATATCTCTTTGATTTTAAATAACGAATAGTCATATGTATAATATATCAATCAACTTGTCCACGATGCATAGCACAATTACAATTTACATATGTATAATACGTAACAACAATAATGGTCAATGTTGATAATAGGTGTATGTGCTGGGACTTTCAAGTACTATTAATAAGGTACATCATATGTAACTTGTATATTTATTTTTTACTTTTACTTCCTCAACAAGGAAGAGTACAGATTTTTTGGACACATTTGTTAAATATGTAGAGTTTGAGTATGAAGCGATTTTTACAATATTTTATGAAACATGAAATTATTTGCATTTGAACGCAATATTTATTCAATTTCGATCGAATTGGCAGTTTCGAAATTAACGAAAAAATAAATTTCTTTACGGAACCCCTACAAACCTAACCTTGGAATTCGAGATTCCTTTGCTATAGAAAGTTCTACCAAAATAAAGCTCTTGATAAATAAAAAAAATTTGGTATGTGTTAAGTGTTCAAGACAATAACAATGATCAAATTTATATTAATTTAGGAGTGAAGCTAATTTCGTCCAGTTTATACCTCATACCTACTTCTTCTGAAACTCTTCTATCCTACCTTGCGTGTCTTCCGTGTTCACTTTAACTCGTTTTCTTCAAATGGATCAATCTTTCGAACATGGTTCTTATAAAATTTATCCATTAACAGTTTTGCCGCAGTGTTACATATAGTCAATGACCGTATAATTCTATATTTCTGCGTATATAAATAACATTCTCCTGTTCAATTTACGCTTTTTGCATACCTGCACAGCTAGTGTCCTTGCGAAAATGAATCTTGTAGTGATGGTGATGGCGTGGTGATTAACTTCGTTGATTAACTGTAGGATTTGTCTTCTTAGCGCACTATAATCATTAATTAAACCCATTATATACCTATTTTATGGAATGCATTTGGTCATGAAAAGAATGTGAATTGTACTGTAGGTTTATTGTATCCTCCCTTGTCTTATACATATAGTCAATGTTCCCAATTGGGTTTACTAGAAAAGGCCACTAAAATATTAGAATTAGCGGAAAATCAGAAATTGATGCAAGATGGTCTAAAAAAAAACTATAACACCTCGATTTTCCGACTTTAAAATGAAAATATCAATAAAAGAATATAAATAAAAACACTCGACAATACGGATCACAATTCATTAATAAAATATATAAAATTTTGTTGATATGCATGTTTCGGGTTTCATCCCATTCTCAAAGCTGAATAATATAATATACACAAGTACATATAGATGACTAAGTGACAGATGCTAAAAGTGGAGACAGGCGGAAATCTAATTAATCATTTACAATTGGGAGATTTTGTTTGTGCGCTGAGGATATTTCTAAAACTCCAAGAGGTCTAAACGTTTTCTTTTAACACCTTTGTGTAAAATATTTGTCTTAGTAAAATCTATAAAATGATTAGAGGTGATGCAGTGATTGGAAAAACCGGTTGTATATTTATTTTGAAGAATCTTTTATGTTCTTCAATTCTATTTCATTAATAAATTGTGAAACGTATTGTCGACTGTTTTTATTTATTTTCTTTTATTAATATTGAAAGAATGTTTCACCAAACGATATGCGAGGAATCCATTTCGATTAAAATGAAAATATGAATATGAAGTGTAAGCTTGAGCATAGTATATTGTATATTTGTATATTTATTTAAAATATATATTTTTATATATTACCTATATATATTAGTGAATCAGCATACAGTGTCCTTCATTGACTACATCATAGACATAAAATTCATATTGAATTGCCATGAAAAGATTTACTAAATCATAAGCGGACGCCATAACATTATTCTCCCACTGGTATCAAATTAGATAGAAAAAAGTGCTAGAATTTGGTTTAAAACTTGAGTTTATCGTAGAAATAAGTTTTTTCAGGAAAAAATATATGTATTCTTATATTGCACTAACCTATTGTCAGGATTTTGTTTTAATGCTTTTTTCAATTCTTTTTTTTTAGATAATTATTTTCTCTATTTCTATGGCTAATCCGTTCATTCTGATGCCACATCTTGTGGAACATAATCGCGCGAGGATTTCTCAGATTCATACAGATTGCATACTCTCTGGAAAACTAAACAATATTTGTGCTGAAAATTTGCATATTGTGGTTTGAGACAATGATCTTTCTCCCTGAAATATATTCAGACCACTACAACTTCCGATTAAACCTGAAACATACTACTTCTTCCTCATTTCAAATGGTACACCAATATATTATATATTGCATCATTATTGATATCTTATTTGAAGACAATTTTAGCAATGTGCCACAACTTGTGTAAAAACTCAACGGCTCATGCGTTAATGAGATTTTTATGAAAATAATGGTTGCGATGAGGAATCAGTCTTTTTTCAATGTTTCTGAAGAAATTTTTTTTCCGAAGAAACCTTCTTCATTTTCGATCATGCCAATATGTGAAACTGTTTGTGGATTGGAACAATAGTGTATAGGGTGTTAATGAGAAGATCATGAACTTGGACAACTCGAATTCTTCAAAACTCACGTTTTCAAACTTTTTTATAAGAATCTCATGAATTGTTGAGTTTTTGTTTTCGAGCTGAAGATATTTCCAAAAACTTCAAGTGGCAAGAGATCTAAACGTTCACATCACAAATCTATGAAATGATTGGAAGTGATGCAGTGATTAGAAAAACCAGTTGTTGATTAATTTTGAAAGATCGATCTTTTATATTCTTCAATTCAACCATCAATAGCTTATGAATACTCCTCAACTGTGAAATATTCAGTCGATTATTACCATAAAAACATTGATCTTGAATGAAATTAATTTCAGGGCATTCAGACAATTTTTCAATTCTGCAAAAAGTACCTCCTCGAGCGGGACTCGAACCCGCGACCTCGGAATAACTAGTTCGATGTTCATCTTGAATGTATAATACTCGTACAGAAGGCTCATTCTAACATTGTTCGTTAAAAAGCTCCACACTTCGTGGCTCATTTCTGAATTTTGTACTCGTGGAAGAATATCAATGCCTTCTGCATTTGTTTATAAAAATCTAATCATTATTTGCTTCTAGAATTGTCTAATGTTTTCCACACATTTGGCCTTCAAATTTCAATACCATCTTGTTCTTGTTGTGCGTCCTTTTCAGTTTCACCGATTATCCAAAAGCAAATTAGTTTCACTGCGTTACTTCTGGGTGGTCCATCACACAAACAGATTGGGACAAGTGAAGAACCGTATCTTCGTCAAGATCGTGAACAGAAGGCTCATTCTAACATCGTTCATTAAAAAGTTCCACACTTCGTGGCTCATTTCTGAATTTTGTACTCGTGGAAGAATATCAATGCCTTCTGAATTTGTTCATAAAAATCAATTCATTATTTGCTTCTAGAATTGTGTAATGTTTTCCACACGTTTGGCCTTTAAATTTCAATACCATATTTTTCTTGTTGTGCGTCCTTTTCAGTTTCACCGATAATCCAAAAGCAAATTAGCTTCACTGCGTTACTTTGGGTGGTCCATCACACAAACAGATTGGGACAAGTTAAGAACCGTATCTTCGTCAAGATCGTGAACAGAAGGCTCATTCTAACATCGTTCATTAAAAAGCACCACACTTCGTGGCTCATTTCTGAATTTTGTACTCGTGGAAGAATATCAATGCCTTCTGCATTTGTTCATAAAAAATCTATTAATTATTTGCTCCTACAATTGACTTATGTTTTCCACACGTTTGGCCCTTAAATTTCAATACCATCTTGTTCTTGTTGTGCGTCGTTTTCAGTTCCACCGATTATCCAAAAGCAAATTAGCTTCACTGCGTTTCTTTGGGTGGTCCATCACACAAACAGATTGGGACAAGTTAAGAACCGTATCTTCGTCAAGATCGTGAACAGAAGGCTCATTCTAACATCGTTCATTAAAAAGCACCACACTTAGTGGCTCATTTCTGAATTTTGTACTCGTGGAAGAATATCAATGCCTTCTGCATTTGTTCATAAAAATCAATTCATTATTCGCTTCTAGAATTGTGTAATGTTTTCCACACGTTTGGCCTTTAAATTTCAATACCATATTTTTCTTGTTGTGCGTCCTTTTCAGTTTCACCGATTATCCAAAAGCAAATTGGCTTCACTGCGTTACTTTGGGTGGTCCATCACACAAACAGATTGGGACAAGTGAAGAACCGTATCTTCGTCAAGATCGTGAACGTTTCTGGTTCAATTGAAATCAGTTCCAGAACAAGAGGGACAATATCGTTGCACGATATCGTGATTAGCGGGTTAATGTATGCAAATAACACGAACTGCTGATTGAACTTTCACAATATAATGTTATTACATCGATAAGCAATAGGAAGTTCGCACTTTATTACAGTTGTTACGGCGGCAAGTGGCAATTCTGTTGTATTAGAAGTTGTAACCGATTGACTTGCCACGTTCTCGATGGTGCTCGCGGTAGCTCATTTTAATATAGTCCAAGCTCCAGAACTGTCGGACGTTAGTCAATTTTCGTTTATCATTTTCCATTATTAGCCTTTGGAATCGTTCGCGAAAAACCAATTTCAACTGCCTCTAAAATTTATTCTTCATTTGAAGTGTTCAGGTTGGTAATGTCACTTTGTATTTCGAGTTTAAAATACCGTCTACTCTCTTTAACTCGATATCCTCTATAACTTGAATTATTCTCAATTCCCTTGTCTGAGTCGAAAAAATAACCATGCATAACTGAAAATTATTATTTCATGGTTATATTTTATCATTTCTATAAGTCGAAGTCACACAAAAATTACCTCTACAATTTAATAGTTAAGTAGTTAATTCGAAACCCCGCCTCAAAAGTCACAACGTGTCGGTGAATCGATTATATTTAATGGTGCAATAATGTATTGTTCAGTTTTAGCTGTAGGAAATACATGTTTTGTTTAATATTTTTTATCCCGACTCTCCTAGGACTCTGTAAAGTTTAGAAATGAAATGCTCAGTATAAAAAAATGTTGCCTGAAAATAAACAAACTATAACACTTTCAATGTTTTGGGGTCTAAATCAGACTCCTTCATCGGAATTTCTCAATTGACGTTCGTCAACACTCAAAAACGTTGTTTCACTTGGGGTTAGAACTATTTAGAGGGGCACTACAAAGATTTCGAAAACCGTTAGAGATACAGGGTGGCTTAGATTACAAAAAAATTGCGTTATTCAGGGATTAGTGTGTTGGTGTTAACAGATCCAAAATATCTCCGATGGTTCTCGAGATATCTCGAAAAAACGAAAATCGAGTTTTTCTTTTTTTCTGTATAACTCGTTTGTTTCTGGAGATAAATTCACTAAATTCGGTTTGTCATATTATTCCTGTATTCCATTGTTTCAGAGACGCGATAGTCAATTTTTTTTCTTATGGACGCCATATTGGTTTTTGTTATGAGGGAATAAGTATCTCTATATTCGATAATGGCTATTAACCAAATTTCCTGAAGTTATCGCCGAAATAAATGAGTTATTCAGAAAAAAAGAAAATCTTGATTTTCAGTTTTTTCGAGATATCTCGGGCACCAATGAAAATATTTTGGATGTGTTAACACCAACACGCTAATCCCTAAATAACTTTTTTGTGATTTAAGCCACCCTGTCTTTCTAACGGTTTTCCATATCCCTCGAAAAGTATAACCCTGTATATTGCACACATCGAAGAAATATGTCAGCAGAACATTTGAGTTTTTAAAGTATGTTTTACTTTGAATGGAATTCGATTATTTTGGTATTAGGGGAAAATTTTGTTGCTGCAGCTAGTTGTACGACGTAAAATACTTTCTATTCTTATCCATCTCAATAAAAATAAAGAGTTTTCTAATAATATATTTCAATTCAATTCAATTCAATTAAATTTATAATTTCATTTTCATAAATCACCTGAAAATCTACTTTGAATGACATTGTATGGTATATCGTTGAATTTGGCGTTAAAAGTTATTTCGAAAAATGTCATAAAATATGCAGGTCCGTATTGAAAAAAATGAGGTTGAGGGTGGCCCAGAGAGTACGAAACGTTGGATACGAAATCTGATTACGTCAAATATAATTTACTGTCGAATAAAAAATTCCTGTAACATTTTTTGATGATATTTGAAATGAAGTGGAAAAAAAAGAAAAATCAAAATGACATAATTCACTTTTCTTATGATATCTCAATAACCAGCCCTGATAATCTCGATTTGTTTGAACTGCTTGATAATGCTTCTATGCATGCAACTTTTTCTCCATTTGACCGACCTTCTAACTCTTATGGTTTAAAACTTACCAATACAATCCCATTAAAAAAGTGGCCACCCTGTATGTAATTTATCACGAGCTTGATTTTCATGCGAAGTAGTTGGTTAAAATACTCACTTACTCGACTTAAATCCCAAGTCCTAGCCCTTATAGATATAAAATTATAAAATTTAATTCAATTACACAACATTGAACTGCAAAACGATAATGCGTAAGTCAATATTACTCAGTGAGAAATATGATTTAATTGATTGAGTTCATAATTTGCATCGAAATAAACTACCAAAATTCAGACTTGGAACAATTCAATGGCTTACTATTGGAAACAACTCCCCAATTCTTTAAATATTGATTTTAAAGGTTCATCAATGAGAAGACATGATGAAATCACTGAATCATTTTCTCCATTGTACGATTGGCACTTAAATCGGATTTCAGTCCAATAGCGCGATTTCTTCAGCAAGTTTATTGTTCGAAACACTAGTTTTATCATTTTGACCAATATCACGCTCTGTAAAGTAAGCAATAGTAGGTAACTGCTAATTAGGTTGAATCTTTTTATGTGAGACCTATTATTATGCACGAAGTCGACAAGTGTGACTGATACATTCGCCTGTCTTACATACACACAATGAAAACATTTTAAGTAAATATCTGCTAATAACAATAGATGGAACTGCGATAGCGGAATGGGAAAATATCAAATTAGACTGGGGAACAGAGACTTAATAAGCTCTCTTTGTGGATTAAATTGAACCTGCTCTAGAATGAGGTGGAAATTTCTTGACCTAGCACAGATTGCTCTGAATTGTTTTCAAGGTTCCTTAGTACTGCCACAATGTAATCTCTGTAAGATCAATTTTTAACGGATTTCCGAGTTTGTATAGTCCCTATTTGAATGAATGTAAGCAATCAAATATAATAAGTAGGAGTGGAATGTCGAACTTTTCTTCAGAATTTGATAAAAACTGTTTATTTTATTCATCTCTATATTATTCTACTCACGAGGGAATAGCACCACGTGACTGCTTTTTTCACTTAATTTCTTTAAACAATAATCTACATTGTAGAATGACAATATTTTTAATTTGCGAACGAAAAACAGAAAAAAAATTATTATTTCTTCGTTTTCCACAAAATAATTGATGATATGTTTAATGAATCAGATTTCCCAAATTCGTTGTCTAATGAGGAGATCTCAGAATCTTTTTGGGCTAGAAAAACATTTTCGGAGAAGATTTTTGAGAGAATTAATTTGGTGAAAACCGCAATCTCATTAATTCAACTGTTTTCAAGCCATGAGAGAAAATTGGAAAATGGCGTGAAATGAATTTTATATATATATCTATGTATGTATATATACCCTATATTTTTTCATGCATTTCGATTCGTAATAACAACATTCTCAACAATAAAGCTCATTTGACTTTTTTTCGTAGAGGTGAAAATAAGAAAGTTGTATTAATAGGAAACATTTATAACAAACGGATTTGATAAAGCGCTATAAAATATCGTTGATATAGTTGATGTTCAAAAACACCGCTTTCTTGTTGAACACATATTTAGGCCCTTCAACCGGTGTTTGGACAATCATGAGGTTTTATTCGCCAAAACAAATAATTTTTTTTGTAGTAGTGAAAGAAATAAATATTTCCAAATAAGTCGCTCATTTTCCACTTTAGGAAGAAAGGCAGAAAGGTGATATGAGCTTTGTTGTTGAGATTGTTATTAAGAATCGAAATGCATGAAAAAATATAGGGTGTTCCATTGAAAAAATATCATTTTATGAAATATTATGAAAACGCGACTGTCAATTTTTTTTCATTTTCGGCATCGAGAAGACCACTAAAAATGCTATCAGTTTGCCAATTTAACCGACTTCGTAGGATCAATAATAACGGAGTTGTCAATGGTGCCGACTCAATTTGGAACACCCTGTATATATTTCTGCATGTCTAGCACCTGTGCAAGAAATAAAGATTAAATGTACCTACAAAATACCATCCATGATGAATATTCGTTTTACAAGGCAGGTCCAAGAATTTTGGATATACCTTTGTGTGTATATGTATCTTGAAATAATTCTAGAAAACTACATACTTTGTTTGAATTTGAATCTTGAGATGAAAGAGGTCTTCAATCAATGAAAGTGCATCAATCAGCCATACTAGTATTATCTGAAACAGAAATCAATGGAATGCCCAAATTTTTGAGTGTAACCCATATGCATGTGTAGTATATCATTATATTTTTCATATCTATGATAGTTTTGAAGGTTTATTGTTGCTACCACTGACGTTTCGATCGATTTTTGCATTATTTAATTGTTGTTTGCCATTTATTTGTTCAGTGGTACTGAACCAGCATCCGGTGTTATCTTGTTTACTTTCTTCATACAACATCGACACAAAATACTCATGAAAGGTTATGCTAAGATTTACTTAACCGTAACCTTATAAGCAGACGCCATGTGCGTTTTTATGCTAAATTCAATTAAGGTTGAAAACCTTATGTACATTAAAAATTTGAAATTATTGCTCAGATGAGTTTTCTTCAGGAAATAGTAGAGGTATTCCTATACTACAGTCAACAGCCAACACCAATCTTGATTTAAAATAATCTATCTCTCGAACTTGAATGTCATAAAATATACCTACTAGCTACAAGTAATTGATCTTAGTTATGTATTTTTTTAAAAGTTTTCGCAGTTAATTCATGCGAATTCGACTTTATTTTTCTCTATATTTTCTTCGGTTCTGTAAAATACATCTCATCTTTAACTTATGAACCCCACTAATAAATTGCTGTGTATCCAATGATAAAAACATAAATTCTCATTTCTACCATCAGTTCCATGTGATTTATGTATGACACAATAAAGAGAATAATCGACTAATGCATCTTCAAGAACACTTTCTACCTATACTATTATATTCATTGTCCTAGATTCTACTATGGTGTTCTTTATCGAACTGATAGTGAACGGAACTGTTGATGACAGAACAATAGTGTTCATCATATTTGTTTTTATTATGACATAATATTTCATTTTGTTCAAAATAAAAATTATGTTACACCTTAGTTATCAAGAACAATTGCAGATAAAAATAGTTCCTTGTTTGGGAATCATCTATTTCGTTATACATTCTGAATTTGTTTCCGGAAGTGGAAGATGAATTGCGTATTGTACGAAAATTAAATAAGATTAATTGAATGAAGATGAAGATGTCACTCAACTTATTATACCCTATAATTTTGTCATTTACGAAATATTACTTGAATTATTCTACGAATGGGTTTGTCTAGCTGGTTGAGAAGTTATATGGAAATCGAAACGGCCCTATTGAGCCAATTGAGCGCTTGTTCATTCATACACTAATTGCTCCCTTGGGCACCACAGAACTGTACAGAGATATACCCGAGAGCTCAGAAACTCCTTACTTCACGTCAGTGCTCTCTTCATTATTTTTGTGATATTCTGCTTGAATTTTGTATGTTTCTGATGACGCTATCTTAACGAAATTTTGTTTGATACTTGACATTGTTATTTTACAGGGTGATTCAATAATGCTTGATCGGTCGATAACTTTTGGAATTTTTAGGCTAGGAGAATGATTCAATGTTTGAAGGAATCGACAGTACTCAGCGCATAATCCTAAATTCCATACTCTATACTCACAGATTGGTCCAAAAGTGGTGCAGTACGATACCAACCTTTTTTTTAAAGAGAATGTCCAATTTGGATATAATAGGTACTCATAATCTCCATGAAATTCTGATTTCGAAATAACCACTTTTCATCATTTATCTGTGGTACTTTTTGACGTAGGCCAATTCAAGTCAAGCAATAAATATCTCAAATCAAGTCAAGTTAAGTTCCAGTATGTAATTTGTCACGAGCTTGATTTTCAAGTCAAGCAGTTGGTTGCAATATCAAGCTTCTTGGCTTGATGGATACCTACTTTAGAAGTGGTCCAAAAGACCAGACCCGACAGTTTTCGAATAACAAATCAGATTAGATTAAATGTCAAAAATATCGTTACTGAATTAAGTATAAAAGAAAAAAATCACCATAATTTGGTGTGATACGAAACGAAATCTTAATGAGATGTGTTCACGGTCTCAATAATTTTGGAGGTCTAAAATTGGACAATCAGTTTCTGAAGAGATGAAAATGGGAGTAATCAAAGGAACCCAAAATTATTATAAAGCTGAAAAATAAGAAAAACATCATAAAACCAACTTGGCCTTGTTCTCAAGGTATTATCATCATAAAGCTGAAATAGGATTTTGTATCGGTGAATATTATACCTACCTCTATCTGCATCCACAATCAGATCAAATTATATACAAATTCTACCTGAACCAGGCTGAAATTGACAATTTTTTCAACGGAAATTTTTATCAGTCTTTTTCTCATTTAAATAAAACTCTCGACATATTATTCTCTGAAATTATTAAAATATCACAACTTATACAAAGTAGGTATTGTTTCTTCAATGACATTTAATATATTCAGATTTATTCGAAATGCAAAATATTGAATAGGTAAGAAAAAGTACCATTTCCCACATGGAATCTCCATTGTTCCTGCATTGAAATGAAGTAAAAGTGAAGATTCTTTTATTGTAGAACAATAAGACGAATTTGTTCAAGTAGACAAACGAAAGTTAATGACTGCTTTCAAATATTACTTAGAATATTACGTGTTGCCATTGAAAAACATAATTCTGCTATTAGGAGATTTTGTCTCTTATATGATCTAAACAAATTACATAGGTATGAGGAGATACTCTACCATCGGAATCGCTTTCCGATTTGATCGAATTTTAATTTCTACTCGAATGAATTGTAGCAGTTATCGCTTAGAATCTTTTAAATTGATATAATCTGAAGAAAAATTTTTCTTTGATAAATATTTTTTTAAATAAATGAAGCGATTTCTAAATTGAAATTAATTTATTTGACAGAACAGTATATCCGGAATTTCAATCGTGACAAAAAGGTAGAAATATTTGGCAGGTTAAAGTCTATACGGAAATTTTGAATGGAGGAAACATAACTTTAACTAGTGTATATGAACTAATTTACGAACCAGTTGACTTATATTCCAATATTTCTACAAGAGCCCGGGTAGCTCAGTCGGTAGAGCATTGGACTTTTAATCCAAGGGTCCAGGGTTCAAGTCCCTGCTCGGGCGAAATTTTTTATGCATTCAGCTTTCAATATCTGTTTATTTGGAAAATAGGCTTTCAACTTTATTGTTTCCATAGTAGAAATAGTAGTAGCTTTGTAGTAGTACATTCAATTAAAAATAGTGGTACCAGTTAATAATATGGATATTAGTACTTTTTGGTGAAGCAGGTAGCACATTTTGTGAGAAAGTAGTGTTTGATAAAAATTTTTGATTGAATTGAGAATTCTCTGAAAGTATTTTGTTTAGTATATTGATGTGAGAATTTTGTTTACTAATTATTGAGAATAATGAATCAAATCACTGTAAATCTTTTATTATTTCTAGATAAATGACATAATACCACAACTGTCGCAAACCCGAAATATTCGAAGATAGATATTTGATAAGAAAATTATTCAAACATTTCAAATTTCATCATTGTATGTCATTATTTCCTAAAAAAACTTTGTCAATTGATATCAATGTCTCTTTCAGAAATTTAACTCAGCAACTATAACTTATGTTCTTCAAAACTTTGGCAAAGAATTTGTATACTTTCTAAACCCTTTTTTGTCTTAATACCCTATTACACCTACGCCGAACACTTTCCAAGTGTGGTTCCAAGGACCAAGGACCTTACGTGTTCAGCCTCAGAGCGGTCGGCTCACCAAGGGTTTGGTACTCCAGGGGGGAATGCCTGTCTTTGTGGGACGCTGCCCTGCACTAAGGAATTTGGGATAGAGCAGAAGCAATTCGTTTCTGGTGGTAAAGCCATCCAGTAGATGGCCTAAAAAGCGTGAGGCAACTATCCACATATGAGCTCCCTCGTTCTGTGGTTTTCCTCATAGCTCTGATTACGGAACTTAATCTGCAGGTCTACTCCCTTCGAACTCAATCTTCCACAAGGAGACGCTTCTTTACTCTGGTCGACCCAAGGGTCTTATGACCTTTGCGAACAACACGACTAACGCAAATCCTCTTGCTTCCTTCTCGGCCTCTTGTGTCTTCTTCTTCTAGACCTGTCAATAGTTTCCACCTACCTTTGGGCCTTTGTCTGGTTGGTTCTGCACCTCTTCCTTCTCCTTGGTGTACGTAACCGGCCGGCTGCTCTGCTTCTCTCCTCGTGTTGCTCGTTCTGCTAGAATCTGTCGCTTGGAATGGTAGAGATTTGAAGATGTTTTTAGGAGAGGTTGAGTTATTGTCAAGAATGTGGTGTTGTGGGGATTGCTAAGGTATGAGGAATGTAGCAGGCTGTGATAAGCCATGCCACATTTTCTACTCAGTCTTAGTTTCACTGTCTACTTTACAGCAGACAGTTATTACAAGCCCTTCTACCAAGGCAAGGTGCTGACCTCGGGAGAGTACCTAACCTTACCTAATAAACACAATTTTCTTCTAAAAATTAATTTACCGGCTCAGTGGATCCACTAATTATACGTAGATATTCCAGCTAAGTGGCCTCTATAGCTTTATTATCAAGAAATGCTAATTAAAAAATGTTATCATTATACCTATTTGAAAACATCAAATTTATATGCTTATTTAGCAAACTGAAAGTGGTCTTTTTCCGTACAATCGCACATACAATTTTATGGTACGCTAGTGACATTAGGTGTACAGTGATACAGTGATTTTTCACGTTTATTTTCAGAGAAAAGGAAATCCATGAAAGCTTCAACTTTCTGGAGTCAATTTTCAATGTTGAAAAGTAGTCTGGCCTATCTCGCAATGAAAAAAAATGTAAATGATTATAACAAATCAAAAATTCTCGAATTTCTCCAATGAGAAAGTGTTTGTTACACACCAAAAAAGTATTAATTAAAATTAAATTCATATTTGAAGCATCAGACGGTCAGTCTGATCAAGATATTAAGAGAAGTAATTTAAGTATTTGGCATATTCGGTGCCTGTCGAAGAGATGACTTGATTCATCTAATTCTGGAAGACGTAGAAGATAACGACCGTTTTTTGAGAGTATTTTTTCGAGATGGCAAATATCATAAATCAAGAAGTTTCAAAATTAGAAAGGATGGATGTTAATTTGATCCATGAATTTTTTATCGTAAATATATTAATCTAAGACCTACACAACTGAATATGAGTAGAAAGAGTTTATTTATTACATATCGTAATGGTAATTTTTGCTCAACATGAAGGGTCATACAAGGAGTGTTACAGTTGAGCAGATTGTTCAATATCTTGAAAATCCAGAAAATAATTCTGGATACGGCCTGAGATGATCTTCAGCATCTATTACGTCGAGGGCAGAAGAGATTTGCTTACTTTAAAAAGGCATGGAGGTTGGCGTTAGCTGAAGGCTCCAAATGAAGTATTGGTAAACAGAAATATTGGCATTTCTCGTGAATTGCTATTCAAGAACAGTAAAACGTCAACATCAGAATATCAATGCAGTGAGGTGAAAAAAAAAACTGAATACTTCTACTACTATAGTAGCACCATCGACTTCATGTACTACTTTTATCGAAAATGATGCAGCTGCTGTAGTATTATCTAACAGGTGTTTTTTTTCGAGGTATATAACTTTAAGTTGACATTACTGTTCAAGATGGCCACCGATTTAACAGCTGTCAAGTGATTTATTCTCAGTTTGGTTTGGCAATTCATCTTGAATAGACACACGCCTGAACAACGCTTGCAAATAGTGAAATTTTATTTCGAAAATAATGGTTCTGTGCGGAATACGTATCGCGCACTACGTCCATTTATTTTGTTTAGCGATGAAGCACAATTCTGGTTGAATGGCTACGTCAACAAACAGAACTGCCGCATTTGGATTGAAGCTAATCCTCAAGTGTATGTCGAAACACCGTTACATCCAGAAAAACTGACTGTTTGGTGCGCTTTATGGACTGGTGGAATCATTGGTCCGTACTTCTTCAAAAACGATGATGGCCAGAACGTTACAGTAAATGGTGATCGGTATAGAGCCATGATTACTAACTTTTTCATTCCTGAATTGAACAACCATGATGTCCAGGATCTGTGGTTCCAACAAGACGGCGCAACATGTCACACAGCTGGTGCCACAATAGATTTATTGAAAGACACGTTTGGTGACCGCCTAATTTCACGTTTTGGACCTGTGAATTGGCCTCCAAGATCTTGTGATTTAACACCGCTAGACTACTTTCTGTGATGCTATGTAAAGCCATTGGTCTATGCGGATAAGCTACAAACCCTTGAACATTTGGAAGACAACATTCCCTGTATTATTGCCGATATACGGCCACAAATGTTGGAAAAAGTCATCGAGAATTGAACGTCCAGATTGGACTACATCCGAGCCAGCCGTGGCAGTCATATGCCAGAAATCATATTTAAAATGTCATGCTACAAGATTATCTTGCGGATAAATAAAATTCATGTCAATCGAATAATCCATCGTTGTATTATTGCAATTTAAAGCTCTATAGCTCTAAAAAAAATACCCTTTATTTACAATGCCAATTATACCATTGATATTTCAATTGACAAAAATTAAAAATATGTCTTTGAAAATGAATGATTCTTTATAATTTGTGGTTTTCAGGAAGATATAATGAAAAATATTGTTGATTACACGTCCATAAATGCTTTTTCCTGAATTGCATGACTTGTCCCGCACTAACGGAAAAAACCTATTTTCTAGACTCCTCTTGTTGGAGAGCCAAAATAGTTGACAAATAGTTATCCAATCAAGGTTACGAAAAAACAGCAAACAATTCTTAAAGAGGAGAAGAAACCGGAGAAATTTCGTCAGAATCCTGAAAGGAATTGCACCAACAAAGCGCGGGTACCGCAGTCGAAAGAGATAATCTTCTGTGCACCTGTTAATTTCAATGAAAAAATATCGAGTTCCGGTTCTGGACGTAAGAACCGTGGACCGTTCTTCGCATTTCATGCAGTCCTCTTCATTTCGATCGTCACAACTCAATTCGCCGTGGTACTTGCTGGAACTGCCGGGAGTCAGTAAAGTTGTGTTTGAAAAATAATCGATCATGGGTCGGTTAACTGCTCGTGTATAGTTACCGTAAAACCTGTCATTGGTCCTTCAGTGTGCGAACTTAAGGTACTCGTTATTATGTGGTATGTATTTTCGTTGGTTATCAAATTTCTTATTAAGCGTCCTTGTTTCGGTTCATTCCAATACTAAGACTTTAGGATCGCTCGAGATTACATTTTTTTCAACCCTTTTGATATTGTGTGCAATCCAAAACTCGAATTGTCTACTGAAATAGTGCATTTATTCTCTTGGGTCGAATATATGACCCACAATTTCAAAGGCTTCAAATCACAAATAAAATTCTCTGAAAATTGACGACATGAACAAATAATTCAAGTGTTAAAGAATTTAATTTAATTTAACGCCAACGTTCTAACTCCAATAGTTTCGGAGTTTTCGAAAAGACTATCCTTATTTTGAAGCAAATAACTCCGGTTTCAAATCGTTCATTATAAGATTTTTTCTATATTCATGCAAAAAGCAAAACTTTATTGAACTATATTTAGTGGAAAAAGAAGTTCTTTATTGCACTAGTGCAATAAAGTTTTTATTGCACTCATCTGTCATTCTACTTCAACGTGCTGTCATCATGACAAACAAATATTTCAGCCTGAAGGAAATAACGTTGTACAGTTTACAAGTACTAGTACGTTTACAGCAATAACAAATCAAGAAGTGGATTTAAAAAGTACTTCACGACGAAATATTCATATTGAAAATTGCACCAATTGTTCATTCACTTTCAACATTGAGGGTAAAAATAAAGTTTGAGTTAAATTGTTCGTAACGTATTAGTTCCTGTTTCAATGCAAATCGATATTAATAATAAAGTATTCAAGTTGCGCTTTTCATTTTCCTACACCTAGTGCCGCACCTCAATAAATCATTTTTTGCTTTTTGCATGAACGAAGAAAAAATGTTGTATGCAACTCGTGCAAAAAAACATTCACTTCTTGCACTTGTTGCATAAATAACAATTTTAACCCTTTTGATATTGTGTGGCATCCAAAAATCGAATTGTCTACTGAAATAGTGCATTTATTCTCTTAGATCGAAAATATGATCAACAATTTTAAAAATAAAATTCATTCGTATCGGTTCATTCTAATACTAAGACTTTAGGATCGCTCAAGATGAAATCTTTTTTAACCCTTTTGATATTGTGTGGAATCCAGAACTTGAATTGTCTACTAAAATAGTGTATTTATTCTCTTAGATCGAAGATACGATCCACATTTTCAAAGGCTTCAAATCAAAAATGAAATTCTTTGAAATTGACGACATTATAGTTATTTATAATACAAGTGCAGAAGGCATTGATATTCTTCCACGAGTTCAAAATTCAAAAACGAGCCACGAAGTGGCGAGTTTTGGAATGAACGAGTGGTAGAATGAGCCTTCTGTACGAGTATTATACATTATTTTTTCTAATTCATTGCATTTTCATTGAAATTAATGAAATATTTCCATAAATATAATTTAGTGATTTTTGCATTGAAAAATGTTGGTTGGCAGAACTGATTTCTTCAAGGCAATTTGATGAATTGACAGATAAAGCCGTAGCGGAAAGTTCGGAGTGCCAACATAGAATAATAAAATATAACCATGAAAACTGTGCGTTTCTGATATATTCTCGCACGATTTTGTTCTACAAGATGTGGAAGAGTGAACGGAATAACCACAGAATTAGAGAAACAAATAATTCAAACTATTCCTTACTTCAGTGTAACCGAATTTAATTTAATTTCACTACAACATTCTAGATCTAATAGTTTTGGAGTGTTCGAAAACATTATCCTAATTTTGAAGCAAGTAACTCGTTTTAAATCGCTATAGGTACTAGTGTTCATGAAAAGATATTTATATTGTCAATCATTTGAGATATACAGGGTATTAGTGAAGAAGTGCGACAAACTTCAGGGATTGATTCTGCATAAAAACATAATGACAATATGCTATATGATTTCTGTTCGCATATTATCTCGTATTTCAAGATACAGGGTGCATGTTAAAGTCTTAGAACTGACTATTTTTATTACTCTGAAACCGGTCGAGATATTCGGATGAAATTTGGTGTATTTCAAGAGGTAGTTATTGCGCTTTTATTGACATACTTACAATAATTAAGAATTTTATGTTCATCATTTGCGATCTTTTTTTTTGGAAGGAAAAATGGTACGCCACTGAGATATTTCAAGCTTAGAATTATTTTTGAATTTCCGTTCTATTTGTGACAAAAAATTTCTCATGTCTTTTTTCGTATGGGACGCCATTTTTGCAATATTCGTTACAATAATTTCCGAAATTTGTACCGTATGGTCTCAAATGAAAAAGGTCCACTTACTGATGACGAATTCGAGGTCAAATTCAAGTATATCCGTTCTTCCGACCGTCCGGTCTTTAAAAATATCCCTCTAGTACAAAAAGGCCATAGGAATTTGAAATTTTCAGGTTAGGGACGGATCTCAGGTGTCAAGTTTGATTTCTTTGATGAACATAAGAATATCTAAAAATAATCATCAAATATTTTCGTGACCATTAAACAATCTGGGTTGACATTTTGAGTGTGGATATAAAATAATATTTTGAAGTTTCGTGCGAAATTCTAAGATCAACATCCATCAGAATTAGCTATAGAAAATACAAGAAGGAATGCCAAAAAATGTTCAATATTACCGTGATAATAGATTCGATTGGGTTGGGATTTTGAGTGTATACCATAAAGATTAACCATTTCGAAGAGAGATTCACGGCTTGACTTGATATTCAAGCTACTTGACTTGAGCTTGATTTGAAATCAACTCAAGTTCAAATCAATAAATATCAAGACAGGCGGAATCCTTAATTTCAAGATCCCTGCAAGTTTTCCGGTTGATAGCGTCACCACAACTATCGAGAATTTAATAGAATTTGGAGCAAAACTACTATCTCACTGACAACAGAACCAAAGTACTTAAAATTTTCGTTTAAATAAAAATGGCGAGCTTACTGCTTGGAATTCACAGCTTGACTTGATGTTCAAGCTACTCGGCCAAAGATCAAGCTCAAATAGCTTGAGCTCGACTTGAAATCAACTCAAGTTCAAGTCAATGAGTAGTTTTTCGATGTTAAATCAAGTACTTAATAAATACTTCACTTGACATTGAAATACTACTACTTGACTTGAACTTGAGTTGCTTTCAAGTCAAGCTCAAAGCTAATTGAGCTTGAGCTTAAGCCAACTAGTTCGAATATCAAGCCAAGCCGTGAATCCCTACTTACTGCACAATTTTGTATTAATAGAATCATCAGAACCATAGAAAAATCGAGCAGAATATCGAAAAAATATAAAGAGCACTGACGAGAAGAATGTATACGCCAATTGAACCCTTGGAGACCACATTTACCTGTATACAGTTTTCTGGCACAATCAGCGTATGAATGAACGATTGCTCAAAATTTCCCGATTTCAGGTACGTGCGTTTTTTTTTTTAGATATATTTGATAGATGTATGCAAAAAGTGTGAGAGATTTGATCGAAAGAATGATTTTTATGGTATTATACCTAAGCATTAACTGTGGCAGAAAGAGAAAGGGCTTAGTGTTGAAAGAATTTATTACTCAATTCGTCAAGTTTTCTCTTTGCAGGAATCATTCTCCTATAAACAAAGTTTATATGCTTTGTCGAATCTTCATCTTCAATATGATGAGATCACGAGAAAAACGAACTTGAACTGATTTTCGCCTCTTCGTCTCTAAATTATTTGAATTTTTATCGGTGGATTACTGTGTCAGTCTAGTATAAATTTCTAGAATTTTTTCATAGGATTTCAAGATTCGACGTATTCCAGATGGTGTTGATTCCTTTCAAATTACACAAACTGAAGTTCTGCATAGTTTTTTAATATCATCTTCGGTTTCATATTTTTCAATTTTTAATGTACAACAATTATTGTTATAACTGTTATAACAGATTTCCTATCTACAATAACAATTTCGGGTTTAACAGATGCAATAAGATCAATAATTCTTTCCAATTGCCTTTGAACATATTTGCTTTCAATAAAGTAATAAACGATGTTGAAACAGATGAAACCAATTTATATATTGACCACTGATGATTATCCCAATTTTCACGAAAGTAGGTATGACAAGAGGAAAGAGAAACTATTCAACGTGTGAGAAAATAGCGAATTAAATCAATTACTAGAATCAGAGAAACCGGAATGATACATATATATGGTTGTGTTCAGAATTTATATATAGAAATTTGCAGCAATATGTCAAAGAATTCCAACATTTGTATACTGTAGAAATTTCCTACTGTTATGAGGAAGAATGTTGACAGGATTGAAATTATGCGAATAACTATTCAGCTATGGTTCCATTTCATAGTGATTAATAGTTCGATAAGCACATGGTATTTGTAGCATGAAAACACTCTTTATTGATCCCACTTTCAGAACTTGAAACAACAAGAATGAAGTCAATTTTTAGTAAACTACTTCACTAATGTTTCACTTTATCAATATTTAAACATAGCTGTGATTCAATTATGTTGTACTAATATATTCTTTTGTCACTTGCTCTGCTATGATGAAAAAACAATATTCAAAAAAAGTTAACGAATATATGATCCGGAGATCAATTATATATTCTCATATAGATATAGCCCTTCCGCTAAGAATCCAGGTATGTAGGTATACAAAATCACAGCCTAAACGGGACCATAATAATAATAATAATAATAAATAAAAAAAGAGAAGATACATTATCTGCAGAAATTATAAAAATAAAACCGCGTAAGTATAAACTTGTCTGCGGTAATCTGGAGCAAAAATGACAATAATAAGACCCCCCTCGAAATCGTCTCGAAGCTCCAGAAAACTTCCAAACCTTCGATTTTCCTCGCGGTTTTCGAATATACGGGGTATTGCGGATTATTTTGACATTCAAGTCTCATTCCTCTGTGGGCAATTTGAAAGTACCACGACGAAAAATCTACTGTGGGTCACAATCTCATATTTGATTAGTTATTATCTCTATACTTGAGATTTGATGTTTTCTTCAATGATAGAAATTTTGATACTCTTCCTTTCAACCATTTTTGTCATAATGAAAAGTTATTTGCATCAAATATTTTCATGTGGGCACGGGCGGCCAAATGGTAGGTCCTAGGAAAAAAGTCAGATGGAGTAACCCTCCTAGAATCAAACGAGTATACCTAGAAATTTTTTTTTCTTGACGGATACCCAGTGAGGGATCTACCGACATAGTAACGGGGTCCAAGGGGCGGAACTCCTTCGTCGAGTTCTCTGTAATATATTTGATTATCTGAGCTCCAATATATTTTGGTACTTCCTTATTATGTCCCTTCTTTTTATTCTACGTCAGAACAGATCATCTATTATTTTACTGATGTGCATTCCATCCAAATCAATTAGCATATAAACCTGATGACCCTATAGTGTCTATAGTAGTGAAACAGAATTCCTCCACCTCAAAGATAACAAAAATAAAATACTCTAATTGATTACAAATGTTTTAAATTATATGTATTATCTTCTGCAGTAGAATATAAGCTTCAAAAGTGCATAATATCTATTTCTAGCAAATATCTGCGGATTACATACAAAGTACTGCTAGAGTCATGCAATAACAATTAATTAATCACTAATTTATTCATTCATCCAACATTTTCTTGAATGTATGCAGATGGAAAGCCACTTAGAGCTTCAACGATTGGTTTATTTGTTTTTGGACGATTTGTTCTGACAGAAGAACTTGTGTACTTGTGATGATTATCATAAACAGTTACAACATTCATCCAGCAGATTTGCATAATGATATTTCATCCATTTCAAGGAATTATTATTGAACCTTTACGTATATTCATTTCATCACTAAAAGAAAGAAGGGTCTATTTTCATCCGACTGAAATTATTTCTTCTGGAGAGCAGATACAATTATTTTTCACATCAAGTTTTAGGCGTAGTACCAAGAAATCCATTATTCTCCTAATAGATAACTTTAGTTATATGTATCTCAGATTATATTTTATTGTTTTAAGAAATATGAGATATTGTACTACAAAAACTTTTCTGACAGTTTTGTGATTGGTAGACTCATTTTATTCGAATTTCCATCTGCTAATCGCTTCTGTTTAGCAACAAGATTGACTTATTCTTGAAGCAGTTGGTGACTGGTGATGAAAAGTGTATCATTTACGACAACGACAATCGAAAATGGTCGTGGTCCAGGCGGTGAGGAGGTGGAAACGGTGGCAAAGCTTGGATTGATTGCCAGAAAGATTTTACTATGTGTTTGGTGGGATCTACTATGAGCTGCTCTCCTACGGCATAACTGTTTATTCGGAACTATACTGTCAAAAATTGGAACGTCTGAACGCCAGGCCACACATCCATATTGGGTCATGAGAAAATCTAGGAGCTTGATGGTTGGGAGAAACTTATGCATCCTCGTTATGGTCCGGACCTGCCACCAAGTGATTACCATCTGCTCATGTCCATGGCGAACAATTATGCTGGTGAAAAATTCACTTCATCAGAGGATTGTGAAAATCGACTGTCGCAATTTATTGCCAATAGGGACAAGGGCATATGAAACAGGCATAATGATATTACCTTCAAAATGGCAAAAAGTTTCATGCAATGATAATGGATTTATTTTTACTTTATATTATATTTTCAATGAACTCTGTCAATACAGATTGCATCGACACATTCAAAGACGATGATTTGGATCAAATCAAGGCGCAAAAAATATTTATGGCAACGATTAATGGGAAATGAAATAAAATTAACAAATCGAAATTATGCAAAAAATCAATATACGGCCTGAAGGACTTATGTTACGTCCGATAGTTCAGTAAAATTATAGAGAAAAGAAGACTGTATTTGGGTGCGTATGAAGATGTTGCAAAAGCGAAATATTCGATAATAATTTAAAATAATGCAAATTGCGGTCAACACTGATGGCTTACCAAATGGGGCATCAGGTTGAAGAACAAAGCGTATCTGGTACAAATCTCAACTCTTTACAGGACTCTTGGTGCTGGATATCTATTCTAACTTTCTAGTTTCAAAAGCGATGTAGAAATAACACTAATAAAATGCGTAAGCCAAAATACAAGAGCAATGAATATACTACAGATGTTTTATTAGCGTAAAAATCAAAAAAATAATGCGAAAAGTCAATACAAACTTTAAGAAAAGTCAAGCACAATTTCAGCGAAGTGAGACTCAATTATCAATAATGAATGAATTCTTATGTATCTTCGCGTTATGGTGAAACCATCAATGTTGAATGTTTACGAAAATGATCCTCAGAACAAAGTTGAGTATTCCGTGAAAAAATATATTAATACAAATCTGAAAAAGGGAGAAAAACCTTCTGGACTTCAATTGAGTGCTTCTTTCATTTAGCCTACAAATTATTAATGTTTAATTTTTTTATATTTAATTGTGTCCGATTATTCCTCACATCACATCAGTTGCAACTATACCTACAACCGAATTCGTTTTATGTTTCAATCGAATAAAATGAAAAATATATCTCTTTTCAATCGTTCAATCGATTGGTGCCATTCATAATTTCAATGAATCCAATGTTCAATGACCATAACTCTTCAATAAGAAGTGTTTCTTGTATTAGTGAATTCACATTTGGAAGCATAACTGTTAGAAATCACTTTAAGCACTATTCAGATACAGCTACGTTTTGTTTTTAGTCGGATATGCGGAGCAGTCAACTAGATGACTTTGATTGAATTTTTTTCATATTGTTAATGACCACTCCTAGAGTTCTCCGAGAGTCTAAAAATATTTTGCCGACTGTTTAATTGAGTTTGGTAGATTTGACGCCGGTTTTCGTGCTTTTTATAGTAGATTATCCATATTATTCAATAAGTAACACCGTTATCTGGAATCCAGTTAATTTTGTCGTAATTCATCTGTTAAATAAATGGAACAGGACAGTTTTGGCTTTAACGGTTCAGTTATTCTGGGGTATTTCTTATTGGTATGAATTATTAGAGGAGAATGGATCAATGAGAAGAATATAATCATGTCCATTGAGTTCAGATCCATTCTATTCCATTTAATTTTTTTTTATGAGCTTATGTCTTTCACTAACCCATTGAAAGATTCATTAAAAATATTCAAGCATAATTGATAAAATGAAAATATAGATTCAACACAAGGATCTCTTTAGAAGAAAAATGTTTATCATGTTGATAAGAGGTTCCATTTTAAATAACCCACTACCTGGGTTACTGCCACTTTTGAAGCTGTCATCTTTTGAGAGGTGACAAGTAAAATCTATGCTATCACTAAAAATGGAACGATACAAGCTTCAACAAAGCATTGAAATTATCAAAATTCATTACAAAAATGATATATCCTTCGCAAAACCAAAGCACTTTCAGGTCATCGTGAAGACCTTCTCGACCAGTTATAGTGAAACTGGGAAAAAAGTTAGTGATGTGAAGAATCGATTCAAGACCTTAAAGATGGAATTCAGGATGTTATCGAGGACATACAGGCATAAATGTGCGAAATGGTCATGGCACATTTCATGATTAGGATATGGTGCTGCAACCGTAGCCGTTCCTTCCTCCTTAGAATGAAATCGATATCCTTTGAGTTCTCTTAAAATATTCTCGTTTTTTTTAATATCAAAATATTGAAACCTCTTATTACAAATCCCTTTATTAATCGAAATGCTGTTATCAAAACATATATTACTTATTTTTGTAAGTAATTATTTTGAGGTTATCAGTGAAAAAAGAGATATCTATCTAATAATTGAATCAATCTTCATATATCGAAAAGTAACATATCGGATGCAATACCTCAAGTTGTAGAGAAAATATTAAGCTACAAGAAGTGATTTTGAAAAACTGAAAAAAAGCACTGACGTGAAATCAGGTCTTTTTGAGTGCTCTATTATGCATGCGTTACTTGCTTCCTTGAATTCCATAGAACTGTTTATAAGTCTATCCTTATCTTTTTTTTATATTCTGCTTGGATTTTCTTCAGTTCTGTTGAAACGAAATTCTTAACGAATCTTGAAATTGTCATTATATAAATACATGCAAAATCCTTTTTTTTTTCATTTTACAATTTGTCGTTTATAGAATAATCTATGGATTTGGAATATTTTTGGAACAGAATGTAATTTAATAATATAATATAATAATGAGTAATTTGTTTTATTTTCTATTTCAGGATCCAGTATGCTCTGGATGGCTGTCCTAGGAACGGCAATAATGTGGCTTTCTATTCCCTCAACCCATTCTTCACGTAGAGGAGGTAATATCCATTACAGTTGAATACGATTAATAGATATATACTGAATACTGCTCAATATTCCATAGCACTGTGTTTCGTTTTCTTCATCATTTCTTAAAAATTTTCCATTCAAATGTAAAAATAATATTTTATACAAGTGAATTAAATGAAAGTTCATTCATGTGGAGAAAATTTAATGGTGAATTTCTTGAAATGAATAAATATTAAAAGGGTTTTGTATTTAGAATTTCAGTTTATTCAAATGGGGGAAAATATCATTGACATTTTATATCAATCGACAATTAATAAAGTATCACTTTCAATGAAATTATTTTCTTTACACTCAAGTGAAGGTAGACGATATCATCCAATGTTATCTGGCTGATTTAATGAATTATACAAGCTCCTGTAATCACAAATACAATAACAACCTTGGTCATTGTATTAATTTAAACGAGACTATTATTCAGAAAAACATAAATTTGTGTGTTCATAAAAATTTCAGCATTCTTGAAAGTTTTTATGCCAGTAAAATCAAATATGAAAAGGAATATGTGGCGTTTTGCAATTCGAGAAGTACTCGTAATAAAATCGAGAAAAGCGTTCAAGAAAGTTATGAGCATACTCAAGAAAATGTTGGTTTGAATAAAATATAGATATAAGACTATTTTACCAAGTAACTGCCTTTTCAAAGTAACATACCAGAGAATCCATAGCAAAGAAGTCAAATATATACACGATTGAAGAGTGCGTTTCAGATGCTACTTACTCCTGACGAGCAATATTTACTGATATACCTAAGTTATTTTTATTATGGGCATGAGTTGCAAGTTTGAGATTTAATTGCGAATATCACTCACTAGTTAATTGAAATATTTTATTCAATGAGTGACTTAACTGCCATGAAAACATTTCATGGTTGCTAAATTAATACCTTTTAATTTTCATGAAGCAAATCTTTGAATTGGGAGAGTAACAAATTGCCGAATGCGCTAGGTATCTACTACCTATTAGTAGATAGATAGATTTCAAGATTGATTATTCGTTAGCTAACTAGTATTGTTTCCTTAATGTCAATGTTATCATATTTTCATAAGATACCTTATATTGGGTACTCATTTTTTTTGGAGGCTCATTTCATAAAAAAGGCTGAAAGACTACTAAATAGGTGCTTCCGCCAAATTATCTTTCAGTGATGCTATTTCAGCTCGTCCCTTGCGTCTATTGAAAGGAACATTATCTGATCACTAATAAAAAACTTGTTGAGTAGGGAAAAATATATAACATTAATTTTGTGGATATATTTGTGAGGCAATATAAAAAGTATAGGTTATGTTATATAGGATTTTTCAATGAGAGGTTTCATTTTGATTGAAAAAAAAGTAAATTTCAAGAGAAACCAATGATTGTTTATTTTATTGGGAGAAGAAAAATATGCTGTTTATGATCGAAAACGATATTAGCCAAATGGCCGCCAAGGCTAAGTTAGCAGCATCATATCCTTTTTCATGAAATTTTCCATGACAAATTCACAAATTTGCGGCTATATGTCGACTATAACTACACGAATTACATCTTTAATATGATTATGATACATTGCTTTAAACCTTATCTTTTTCGTGACCTCAAAGTAAAAAGTCTAAAGTTGATAAATCGCAAAATCTGGCAAATTGTGAATACCTCTTCGAGAAAATGGGATTTCTTGCACAATTGTGATTGTTACGTTGTCTGTGTGGCATGTAGCGCCTTCTCGTTGAAGAGAAACGTCCTCCTACTGGGTATGAATAATAAACAAAAATCCATTAGACACATAATGTCTTTTTCATTGACAAACTTTCTCTGAATTGTTGTATTTTGGGGATGGTGGTCTGTAGCTCCAAAGCCCTCTCCTAGTTTCGCTAGAGGTATGCGGCCTTTGTTAATAATTAATTGGTAAAGATGAAACCAATATTTCAGCTGCCTACCAGATTCAACCAAAGCCCTGTTGGGTGGATGGCATTGAAGGAACCTGTATGTTCGTTTACGAATGCATCAAATCCGAGGGCACGCACATCGGTATGTGCGTAGACACATTCATGTTCGGCTCGTGCTGTGCCCACAATGCTACCGTCAATGCAATATCCATCGACAGGAATCAACCTGCTGTTCTTTACACCAGTTCTAGTCAACCGAAGCCAACGACAAAGAGGCCAACCCCAACATCAAAACCTATCTCGCATTCTATAGGGTGAGTTTTATTTCATTATTGTTACTGAGGGACTTTCTGCATTAACTACAGAGTGAAGTAATCATGAGTTATTTAATGGAGCTAACGTAACCAAAAAACATGATATGAAAAAGACGATAAGATGAGATTATTTTATTTCGAGGGAAAAATTCAGAGACGATAGAACATGATTCTAAGATAGAACATCGAAGAGGATGTTTTCAGTAAAAAGATGAATATGAGTAAAAAAAGTCTGCCTCGCTCTCACCAAGTTGATAGAATTAAATTGCCCAAAACCTTTCAACTAATCCCAATACATCTTGAATCTTGAGCGAATATATAATGTTGTTGTTCTATGGTAGCTTCAAAGACCATCGACTGAGATTGATTAGAATTTCGAAGAACTATTGTTTTCCTTAACTTTTTGAATAGTTTTCATATATCTTATTGGCCTTAAAATAACTTTTTTTTTTTTTTTTTACGCATAAGGTTTGATTGGTAGCTGCCTGTCATCCTAAAAAGTAATTCTTTCAATGAAGTCTAGAGTGAAATAACATTTTCTATCATCTCGAACCGAAAAAATGAAATAAATAATTTGCTCTTTGTTCCTAATGACGAATAACAACAATAAGTATCAAATTACTATTAAAAAGAATTTCCATCAAGAGAAGACGGAATCAATCCAATATTTGACAACAAGTCTAAAGACTTTTTCAAATATCGAATGGGATTAGTTGCACAAGACGAGATAGACCTAAGCCTTATTACCCTAAATCTATTCACTCCATGTACATGGGTTTTCAAACATCGAATGGGATTAGTTGCACAAGACGAGATAGACCTAAGCCTTATTACCCTAAATCTATTCACTCCATGTACATGGGTGATAAGTTAGTCAATAGGCTCTGTAAGTAATAAGAAATATTACATTTGAGTATTGAAAAGGCGTAGCTATAGTCTATTTATCTGAGTTAGATATCACATTTAGTACCTACATGGAGTCTTCAGATGATATTGAGTCAAGTACGTTATCCTTGAGAAATACTGAATATTCTTTAAAAATTCTAAAAATTAGTTCTTCTTGATGTTCTCCATGTTCATAATGATTCAAATTCAAGTAACGCTATAAATAGTTATTTCACTAAAATAAAAGTAAAATTACTTCATAAATAGATAGTTCACTTTTAGTCGAAATATGAATTTCCATTGAGTAGAGACCAAAACAATCGTACAAACATATTAATATTTAAACAGCTATGATGCACTATGTCATCTTAATTGGATATGTTATCGTAAACACACAGTAGATTAGACTCTTTTGTTATGGGGTTGTATGAAAATCTTTAATAACATAGTGTAAATAGTTACATCAATTCGAACATTATCAAGTTGAGGCCAATGTATTTCTTAAAACGGAGAAATGTACTTGTATGAGAACGAATAGAGGTCAACTCTCAGTTGTATGCTCATTGATTTTACCGATGATTGCATTTTATAGATTGGCCTAACATATCAGAGTGCCTTTCGACCAAACAAAAAGGTTTGAAAAAATAGCAGATAGCATCGAGTTCCACTGTATAAGTAAAAAGTTGATAATATATTTTATATGTATGCATCATGAATATTTGAATATTTGCTTCCTAGTACCAAAAATATTACATGTTTTGAAAAATAAAAATGCCATTTGTTGCTCAAAGTTAGAGAAAAGGGTGGAATAATGGGTCAATTTGAAAATCGAATAATCCAAAACATTTTTCATGAATGTATTTTGATATTCTCATACAATATAAATTTTTCTAAAAGTATTCATATTGAGTAAACTTTCCATAAAACAGCATTCCGAATTGATATAGAAAAGCATTTTCGAGCATTCATTTTGTCAAGCTTCCAGCAATTTTGGAAATTTGAGCCAGGAACAGCCTCAATCGTTAACTCACTGATGACCAATCCATGGTTAAATTCAATTCTCTCCATCCGCAAACATAACTCTCGTAAATATGTGTAGGTAGTTTTTGTTGTAGTTTTCATGACAATTATAAACATATTCTGTAAAGATGCAATTTTGCTTTCAGATGCAAAATAACAATTCCAAGTATTATACAAATTTTGGTGGAATCCCACATTCAGAGAAAAATCCGGATGTTTTTCAGAAAGTATTACTCAATATATCTTAGATTTGAAATAGCAGTTTTAAGATCGCTTTATCATAGCCATAAAATACAAGCGATAATATTCAAATGACAACAGATACGACTGAGTTGAAATTCAGAGTTTACTCAGAAATTGATTTTTGTGAAATTTCATCTTGAACGCATCACCAGAAGCATATTTAATTCAAATAGAATATCCAAATACAAAGACAACAGATCGACCTAGGTTGATATTGTGTTTGCCAATGTTAAATAATTATTCGAACGTTCATTCGGAATCTTAGAAGAATTAAAACACAAGGGAACAGGAATATTTCGAATGAGATGAACAGGTGAATGAACGAGCGTCCAAAAGCTCCTAACATCAAGTCATTCTTTTTCACAAATTGTTTTTTTCAAGTTATTTATTTCTCACGGTAATATTTTCCTCTGAATATTTTTCTGAAGTTATAAATTTTTGAGTTATTCGTTGTTTTATTCTTTTCGTATCTGTGTTATGGAAAATTAACTTGAAATATTTTCCTGATCATCTTGAAGAAGAAATTTCAAAATTTTAAACTTCAACCTTCAAATGCAATATCGAGATCGAACCATTTCGGCAATCTGAAAAACTACACTTCAAAAATTAATTAATTTTTCTAAATATGAAAAATCCTGAAGACCCTGAAGAGAAAAGCTTAAAATAAATCTATATTATAATGAAAGGGTTTCCGAAAAGAATTGACCATAAAGTACGAAAGAAGTTTTCAAACAACCATACCTATTCACTAACTATGGCTCAGAAAAACGCTGCTTTGAATCTATCTTGTTTCAGTATATCAAACCAGAAACATACCTCCTCGCTCAATAGAACATTACAAATGGGTATGAGCCTTAAACCACATCCCCTTTCCAAAAAACCTACCACACCTCCACGTAATAGTTTGGAACCTACCAGTGAAGACACTTTGGATGTGGCCAATAGTAAAAATCAAAATAGTTACACGAAATTAGGTGAGTATTCAACATCATTCCTACAATGCACACACTCACATGCTTAGACTTGCACCATCTTTCTCACAAATTGCGGCAATATAACTTTTCTTCCATAATGAAATAAGATCTAAGTCACATTTCTATATTTTCCCATAACGAACATAACGTGTTTAGATTTGGGACAATGAGATTTCTCCCTCAAATATTTTCAAATCTCTACAACTTCCAGTTATACCGGAAATATACTACCTACCCCTTTCTTATTCTACATGGCACACCCAGTATATTATTGCACCTTTGGTAAAAACTCAACGGTTCATCAACGGAGATGAGATTTTAAAAGAATGGTGGAGACGGATACTCACAATATTTTAAATATTTATGGCAGAAAAAGTTTTTTAGTTTTTAGTTTTTTTTTCTGTTTATCAGAAGATCATGAACTTGGACAACTCGAATTCATCAAAACACAAGATTTTCAAATTAGAACATATATTTTTTTATTATTGCAGTCAATTCTACGTATGAAAAAGTGGTTACTTAAGCCAACCCTTTACCTGAAATGAATACATTAAAAATTTCCATTCGCCTCCATTTTTTGATAAGAATCTGATTGACTCATGAACTGTTGTGTTTTTACCCAAAGTATGGCATATTGTTGAAATTGTTACAAAAGCTACCTAATGATGCAATAATTTATTGGGTGTGCCATTTGAAATGAGGAAGTGGTAGTGTGTTTCCGGTTGTAATCGGAAGTTGTAGAGATCTGAAAATTGTCAAAAACTACAACATGCAAATTTTAAGCTCAAAATTATGATCAGTTTTCCAAAAACGTCTAATAGGCCATCGTGGGTATTCTACCATCAAAATCGTAAATCACCTTATTTCGAAACAATTTTTGTAACTTTTTCATTTGAATTTTGCATTTAGGATGGCAATCGACTACTGAACCTGGTTTCATAACTTCAATTCATCATAACTCCATCAGTTCAGAACCCGTTTCTGGAATACATTGGCCTCAAACAACCGAACCAAGCTACGTAAGGACAAAATTCAAACCGAACATGAACAAAATGAAATCGACCAAGAAACCCACTTATAACAAAGTGACCAATAAATATGGGTTCAAACCTACTAAGGGTTCCACTACTACAAAAAGGTGAGAATTCGTTTCATATGTTAAATACAAAGTTCTACATTGCGGTCTCGCTCTATATGATCTTATTCAACATATAAACTATCTAGAAAATCAATACTTATTTTACTGAACGACTATCCTGTAGCATTGACTGTTAAGTACGTAATTCTTGAGAAAACAAAAATCATTTCAGGCCACCGTCTTCTACGAAACCTCCAACCATACCTACTTCTGGAAAAACAGAAAAAATACCTACCTCTACTAATGCGAATCATATAGGAGGAGGAACTCATAAAAAAATTGGTAAGAGAACATTTCTATTCTATTTTAATATTTATATTCCGAAGGAAATTTTCTCATTTTCAACAACCGACAACAAAATTGATTGAAACAATATGTTTTCAATAATATCTGTTAGTTTTCAAAGCATGATAGACTTTTTCAGCTTTCAAGATCATTTAGATATCTCATGAACTTGAACGTTCATTTTAATATAGTGTCATATGGTCAAATGATTAGAGATATCCAGTAAAAATATTCTGATTTCGAATATTCTTTGCAATGCTTTGACAATTGTTGTAGAGGTAAATAACTGAAAATCAGAATAGAATGTGCAAAAACAACAGATTAACAAAATTACACGATGGAAGGAGAAAAAAATAACTGGATATGAGGCCTTCAAACATCTTCAAATGTACTCTACTACAAAAGTACGGTACTCTTTGTAATAGGAGTTTTATGAACTTTTTGGCATCAAGTTTTCTGCTACTTTACTTCCGAAAATGTTTTCGAGAATTTCACAACTTTCTTCTATTTCTTCAGTGTCTCTTTTTCCATTACGACTATAGAAAGTCTCATAGCAAATTGATATTCGTTACAACATTATATCAAATGGAATTCTCAAATATGTTGAAGTAATAATTAACTGCTATAATATAATAGTTTGTATGCACCACTGGTATTAAGAGATGTTGATGCTCTCAGGTAACTTACAAACCCCTGGGATTGCAAGTGGTCTACCTCGGAGCATAAACATCCACTTAATGCCTTTGGTACTGAAATAACGCTTCTATTCTTGCTGAACGAATGAACTTTGTGTGCATGAAATTTTCCAGGTTGTGGCGTCTCAAAAATGCCATCCCAACCACACTCCAGAATAGTAGGCGGTAAGAATGCACCTTTCGGTAGATGGCCGTGGCAAGTAAGGTTCAATTCTCAGATGAAAAATATTTATTGACTCCATGATTCCCCAGGTGTCGGTTCGACGGACATCATTCTTCGGTTTCTCCAGCACTCACCGATGCGGTGGAGCCATCTTGAACGAGAATTGGATAGCTACAGCTGGACATTGTGTTGATGAGTAAGTTGCAGGGTGAATTTTGGAAAAGGAAATGGAGACATACTAATCGTCCACATTCAAAGGGAGGTGGTAGAAATGATTAGTTATCCATAAGTTAGAAATCTAACACTTTTAAGGAATTTGCTGAAATACTGTCAAAATTTTAGTTGCACAACGTCAAATTAGAAACTTCTCTTGTAGAAAAGGGCTTCAGTATCTATAGTTTCTAAATAATCTGCCAATGAGTGTAGCACATATTTTTCTAATGAAGATCGGTGACAACCATGGAAAATTTGTTCGTCTTTTGAGCGGTATGAACCAATGATTGGGCATACATTCCTATTCAGGAGTGTTGTCTTCTTCCTGGTCTTCCTGGAGCAATTGTTACTGATCACTCCTCAACAAGTATTCGAGGTGGGTTTTGCTCTCTATGAATATATCTTGAGCAAAATTTGATTCGCCTAAGTTTTGCCAACTTTAGTGTCTAGGCTTCCATTCCATAAAAAAAACAGAGTATAGTAATCATTCAACCATTCGGTGACTTCCTTTTATTTTCAAGGATGCATTTTTCAGAAGTCTGGGTCTAGACAGTCAATTATGCAGCATCCCAAGTATTTGATTTTGTTCACTTGTTCTATGCACTGACTCTCTAGAACTTTGTTGCCTGTTATATTTTGCTGTTTGAGATTACCTTGACCTTTGTCCTCTTTAAATTACTATGCTGTATTCTCGTCCTCTCTCCTAGACAGCTTTAACTATAATTTTTTATGGATATTCCTCACTGCATAACTTATGTTGTCCAGTATAACACCATTAACCTTGATATCCTTCAGTGCTTCCGTGAAAATTTGGTCGTAGAATTCCACCCCTTTCTTCAATATTTTCGATTCTGTCTTGATATCTGCTTTGTGGTTTCATCAAAGATTGATGATATCGATTTGTTATGAGGGACAATGTTTTATAAACTGGGCACTATTACCTCAAGTTCAAATCTCATATTCGACGGATCTCAAATTCATATAGAATCATTTATGTATATCGATCCAAACTACCCAAATTAATGCCAGTTGAAAGCGGACTACTAAAATGGGAAATATAGAAATCCTGCGTAATTTTTAAACGAAAGAGATGAAATTTTCTGCAAACCAATGTCGGCCCAACAATCTTAGCGTGAATTCTAGGTTGAACATTTCGTTAATTCTTTTTTTTTTGTCCGTAAATAAAAAATAATCTTGAATAACCACTGAAGAAAAACTTCTTTCCATATCTTATTGTATTCTCACTTTTTAGAAGTTTATATTTTTAAGATTGATGTGTGCTCAAAGAAATATCAGCTGCAATCCAATTTTTCTAGAACTTTCTTGTGTCTGTTTTTTCTTAGCCACCTAATAATTTCATAACTGATGCAACTCGTACCTACTCCGCTTCTGAAAAGGTATCCAAATTTCATCAAAATCGGATAAGCAGAAGAGATGAGATTCCAATAGACTTAATTACCAACAAATCTGAATGGGATAATTGAATATTTAGATTTGTGTATTTCATTCATGATAATTCTTGCCTACCACGAATTTATCAATTTATTTCCCCATTAATATTCTTTCCATATGGATGATATGATTGAGCTACAACTTTGGTTCATCATAATCTTGCTTCCGAATTTTTCAGCCTTCTGACATCCCAGATTCGAATACGAGTAGGAGAATACGACTTTTCGAGTGTTCAGGAAGAGTTACCATATGTTGAAAGAGCTGTCACCAAGAAGGTTGTCCATCCCAAATACAACATATTCACTTACGAATACGATTTGGCGTTGGTACAATTGGATGCTCCTTTGGAATTCTTGCCTCATATAGCTCCAATATGTCTTCCTGCCTCAGATGATCTGCTGATTGGAGAAAATGCTACTGTGACTGGTTGGGGAAGACTCAGCGAAGGAGGAACGTTGCCATCTGTTCTTCAGGAGGTAATAAATTTTATTAGAGATTTTACTGTGACTGTAAATTTTACATCTAGATGTCTAATATTCACTGGGTAAATGTTTACAAAAACACCCCCTCATTTTTCATAACTCTGAAGCCGGGACTAAAATGCTTCTTAACGAGCAAAGTTGCTTATCTCAGCACATTTTCCTAACAGAAACAAAGAGAATCGAAAAATGAACCGTATTCCCAGAGATGTTCCGGTGGGTACAAAGACGCAGCGACATTCTAGCCTCTTCTAGTCATAAGAATTGTTTAACGGCATCTAAACTGATTTCTCGTCAAGAAGAAATGGACCATCGTATTGCATCAATGGCGAGACGTGTTGGGGAGTGTAGCGGTAGACATTATTAAAAAAAAAAAATTGTAGACCCTTCATTTTTTCTCCAAATTTCAATCATTTACTCCTTTTTATACTATCTATGTTTTACCAAAAATAAATCAAAATTTTAGCAGCACCTTCTGGGTGTTGTAGTTTCTTTGTCAGTTAGTATATATTGCTGGAAATCGTGGGATGTAATATCAATGTGTTAGAAAGGAATAAATGGATTAAGAATACCAAAAGACAAATGAAGAGCGACAAAGTATTCACGTTTTCCCTCATAATTATATCAATCAATTTTTTTCAGGTCCAAGTCCCAATTGTGAGCAACGATAGATGCAAGTCCATGTTCTTGAGAGCCGGTCGACACGAATTCATCCCAGATATTTTCTTATGCGCTGGTCATGAGAAAGGTGGCCAGGACTCTTGTCAAGGAGACTCCGGAGGTCCTTTGCAGGTCAAAGGAAAGGATGGCAGATACTTCCTTGCCGGAATCATATCCTGGGGAATTGGGTGCGCAGAAGCAAATCTACCGGGGGTTTGCACTAGGATATCGAAATTTGTCCCTTGGATACTAAAAAACGTGACATAGTATTGAAAAAATCCCTTTAGGAAGTTACTGAATATATTTAAAAAAGCGTTGTGGCACCAGGTCAACTAAGGCCATGCAAAGGCCAGAAACAACCAAAGTATTGGATATTGTTAATGGTGAATTGAGTATTATTGCAGTTCCACTATATGAGAAATATTTTCTCCGGGAGATGCAATTCAGTTGTAGTATCTATCTACGGACTGAAAAATATGGAAACAAGAATTGTTCACAATTTTTGGAATCAGAACTATGACATGAGTTTAGACAAAAACTATTATTTATTGCTATCAAATAATTACAAATACCAAGCAGAGTGCTAAATTTCCATGAAGATTTTGGCGTTTTAAGCCGAGAATCCAGACAAAATATTCAAATATTTTTTCAGTCAGAATTGAGGAATCATTTTTTGTTTAGGTATATTCATTCCGAATTTTCATTCTATTCTACTATTTAAAATTGGCAAATGTGATAATTCATTACCTACAATCAATTTTCATTATCATTCGAATCAATTATAATCCAAATGAAATGAAAAAAAAATGCCAAGGAAAATAATTATTGAAGAAATAAGATAATGTGCAAGTTTTTCTGTCAAATTTTCAGAAAAAAATTCATTATAATTTGTGGGTAACGGTAGTACCTGATATACTCCTGAGTTTCACCATTACGATCGAAAATGTGACATTAATGACATGACCTTTTTTGGTCCAATCAAATCGAACGTACTGACAGAATCTAAACTTAAAATGAATAGAGGCCTTGAAAGTAAGTTAATAAAATGAAGTTTAAATGAAAGGAAATAAAAAAAAAGTGGTATATTTCGGGAAATTTTTTTTAAATTTCAATTAAATCAACTTTTTGTTCTAATTAGGTACTACTGACGTGTGTTAACCATATGACATGCCTATCTTCGAAGGTGATTGTTTTTCACATACCTTATTTTCACTTTTTTTTTGATTTGATAATCCAATGAAAATATGATTCACTATATTTATCAATTGTTTTTAGAACCTTATTATTTATTTTCAAATGAAAAATATTTTGCGTTGTTGATAAGAAATCGAATATTCTTATGACGATATCTACTAATATCGATATCTAGAAGTAATCGAATGTATCTGATAATTTCCTTTTTCCTGATCAAAGTGTTGGTCAATGATATTATAGTTTATTCGTTATATAAGTATTTAGATAAGAATTGTACATATGAGATGTATATTTGTATATTAAATTTATATTATATATGATGCATCAAGCATGTATATCCAAAGATGAAATAAAAGTTTTGTATAACTTGTAATGCTACTTATTTTGTTAAATCCTGCAATGACATATAATATTCATCGTTTCAGCGATCAGTTCAAAAATTAGTATGCATTATTTTACGCTAGAGACCATCGATTTATTTGAGGTTTCACTATTACTCATTTTGAACCGTTCGTCATTGCGGAAAGTCCTTATTAATAATTTTTTTGTACTGAAGAAAAAATTAGATAAATTTTCTATTGAAGAATGATAAAATGATAAAACTTTTCGAACAAACATTTTTTTAGTCAATTTTCACATAGAAATATTATACAAAAAGTCTTGTCAAAAGCTAAAAATGCAGTTTTTCCAAAATGAAAATGAAGACGTGAGAACTTAAGAATTATTGCATGTAATAGAATGAGACTATAAATCAAAGAAATGTTTGAGATTGCTTCACTCATCTTCAAAAGTGGTGTGATCTCAAAAACACTGAGGAGAGAGGAGTAGTTAAACTCTGGCAGATCACGAGACTGCCACGTGGTATGAACCCCTCTCAAACCTCAGAGGTCTTCTTTCCTCTGAGTCTCAAACCCGATTTCAAGAGCAAAGACGAATATTTTCACAGAAAAGGAATTGAAAAATTACAGGAGCGTTTGAGTATGTATTAATCTTTTATGACGAATTTTTGAGAAAAAATGTGTTTTCACTGGACTTTAGTGAAGTGCATATTCAATATTGTTCTAATCAACTCACTTAGAGAAAGTTTTTCAAGCACATAACACGAAAACATATTTTTATTAAACATTGATAAAAAGTTCCATATCTGACCATTGAAATATTAAACAATAACAAGATACAGACTAATTGCTCGATAACAACAAGATTGTATAACTTCATTGATTCCATTGAATGTCCAGAACAATTACCATAGATAAAGAGAATGAAAGAGATTCCGAAAACTCTGTTTTCAGTAAACAGGTGAAACTATTACGCACTGGTGGAGTATGATGAAGAAATGAAAATATCTAATCATTGAAAAATTCAATGGAAATTCAACTCCATTCAACTGGGATTTTCATTGAATTCAAGGACTCGTTCATTACATAATTTCACATAAAAAATCATATTATATTTCTGTATTATTCATGAGAATTTATTTCCGAAAATATATAAGTATTGGGAGCCTTATTCATCATGAGGACAATTGTCAGAGTTTAATATGCGTAGTTTTTGCTCGGGTTTTTGTCAAATTTACAAAAAAAAAATTCTAGACCTTAATCTGATGTTGCCTTTTGGTGGAATCCTCTGAGATTAGGTACTTGTCAATGGAGCTTTAAAACAATTTCGAAGTAGACATATCATCATAAATCGAATCTGAGTTAATCATCTAGTCATTTTCTGATCTTATAACATAACATACTCTTTATTTCCATAATCAAAGCAATACATATTCAAATTAAAAGAGAAAAGGGTCAAAAACGAAAACAATTCATCAAAATCAAGAACTGAAAGAATATTCCATTAATTCTTTAATAGAATAGGTTCAATATCATATTGAGTTTCACTTAAAATATTTTCAAGGCGTGTCAGAAAAATGGGAAATTTAAAAAAGAGTAAGGCACTGGAGTGAATTCTGGAGCTTTTCAAAAGTTACCTATCGTGTATTCAGCCAGGCGGACATGAACTACTAGAAATGAATTCTTAAAGATCAACAATATGAAAAAAAATTGTACTTTCTACTTAGGTACAAATATATTTTTTGCTAAAAACAAATGTTGAAAATATCGATAAAAAATGCGATACTTTGAAACCGCGAGACTCTGAAAATAATTGCGTTTCAGTACAGGGTGTCCCAAACTCGATGCTCACTGAGAACTATAAAACTTAGAAGAAAAATTCTTTAAGGATTTCTTTTTTCAAAATTTTAAGATATCAGTAGCCGATCATAGATATTTTGATTCGTTTTTGTGTTTCATATTGTCTCTGAAAAATTTTTTTGCGCTTAAAAATATAGGATCTCCCATTTAAGAAACAGTATTTTTTCCTCTATATTTCTGAAACGGTAATTGATTTTCATGATCTATTTTTAGTGTCGTATAAACCATAAAAATTACTTAAAAAAGTTGACAATTTCTCGAATATCTTGAACAGAAACCAAGATATATCTTGGTTTTCTATCTTAGTTTTCTACGACGACCGATAAAAGAACGAGTATTTTTAAATAAACAACCAAAATGAGGCAATATAACTGGTAACATGATTCTTAAACTCTAATTCAAAGGCACTGATCCTCCAGATGAAAAAAAAATTTAAGACTTCAAATTATAAATTTTAAACCCACATTAACTACATCTGGACCAATAAGCCCTTGAAGCCTTAAAATATATAGTTTAAATGATGAAAATGATATATATCACCACAAACTTCATAATTTCTTCAAAGTTCTCTCTGATTTAATTTTCAGGGTAATGCAAATTCATTGATGTGTAAATTATTAACCTTTACGTTAAATCTGCATGACTTATCTTTGAGGTAGTTTATTAAATGCTCACTGCTCTTGACCTTTTCCTTCAGAACTGACAACTAACAAATAGTAAACACACGTGTATTGGTAGTTCAACCACCTTGCCGAGCATGATTTTATTATGGAGGAATTTCAAACTGAACTTCACTTCGATATTATATTTTTAAGCCAAGAATCTGCCAAAAATAACTCACAATGCAATGACGATATTTGATCATAGAAAATATTTCCATTGAATACATATACATACTAGATACATTTCACCAGAGCTTATTAGTTATTATGTCATAAATTGAAATTCTTAATCCGACTGAAGACAAACAATATATATCGATTATGGCATATCAGCCTACGCGATAAAAAAGAGAAACCTATCACCAGTGGCGACTCGCGAAAATTATCCTGGGTACGCACTACATCATCGTTACACCGCAGTAGGGATTCATCAAGCCAAGTAGCTTGGCATTTTAACTACTTGACTTGAAAATCAAGCTCGTGAAAAATTACAGACTTGAACTTGACTTGATTTTAGATATTTATTGTCGATTTGAAATCAATTTACTTGATATTACTTGAGCTTGATATGCACGCGTCGCACGGCATATATTTCTGCAATCTCGTGCGCGCTTAGACTGAATGAGGAGATTCCTTGAACGCCGAGAGACTGAAGCATTTGCCAGTGTAACTTTATTAGTAGTTTTCTCACATTTCTATGAAATATGTATAGATGTTGGTAGTTTTAGAAATATCTTTCCAAACTTGGCCAAAAGGGCCAAGGATTTTTATCAACGCTAGCATCTTCAGCTCCTGTTGAAAGACAATTTTCTAAAGCTGCTCTCACACCCGCATGTTTCTATTTTAAAAAAAGTTGATATTTTCGGTTCTTTTATACAATAAGTTTAATGAATGAAAGTGATTTTTGCAAGGTTCCTTCTCATTTCCTCATTTTTCTATTGATGTGAAACTACACAATAAAACTGCTAAAAATCAAGCAGCTTGACTTGAAATTAAAGTCAAGCCCAAGCCAAGTAGCTTGAAAATCAAGCCAAGCCGTGAATCTCTACACCGCAGCCATATATCGCTCAACCATCAAAATCGCAAATTCATTGGAATACAGTGACTTTAAATGGTTCGACAGATAAGAATGTTTTGGGCTTTTTAGCCATGGTTTTCCACCTGCATCTTCCGGAATCTTCAGCATCGAAAAAATCCAATGGGTAGTTACAATCTAGCATTTAGAAAACTCTGAAGATGTTTACTCCAATAGTAAGCGAAACGTCAGGTGGAGAACTAACTAGACAACGCCTAAAACCAGGAATTTTCTAATTGTGGTACAATCCAGCCATGAAAGCCTTCAACATCACTTTGAATGTATTATTAGAAAAAAAATCATAAATTTATTTGAATTATTTGAGACGCAAGGAAAATCTGAACACCTACAGATCACAATCGAATCAAATGCAAGGATAAAATGAGTTACACGGCATTTTGTGTGAAACTTATAATGCAACAGAAATAAGGAAAAATACTGAAATTATAATATCATACAAAACAAATATGAATAATGATACAACATGAATAATTTAAAAAATTCAATGATATAAATTATAACTCTCCTATTAATTCATATCCATTTAGTGTGTAAGTTGTGAATTGAGTCATATAAATTAAGTAGTATATAAATACAAAAATTCGAAACGTATGCCAATCTTTTTTTCAATTTAAGTTTGTATAATTTCATTATTTCTTTGGGTTGATATAATAATTTTGTTATTGCAAAAACAAATGTATTTCTTGTGTTTTGTTTTGTTTCACTCTTCAAATTATAAATCCCTCAGTATGGAAAAATAACAGAAAATTTTTTTTTAAGGAGAACCAGGTAAAAGAATAACGGGTTATGACGAAGGTTATCGTGGTATTATGATTCAGTTTTTGTTTGTCAGTGGATATTGTTTTGGTCGTCATTAAATTTGACTAGCCATACAGACCGTGAAACAGAAGGTATCAGACGATACCTTTCCGGATTAGTCCCGTAATGTTGATTGGCATTAAGTTTGAACTCTCAATACTTGTAGATTAATTAGAGTCCAAGTTTGCGGATTTCTTTAGTGCCTTTTCTAGTGGCTACAATGGCAAATTCGTTCCTTTGTTGTCTCCTTCCTGGTTCTCGTTTTGTATCTATTTTGCCGTTTATGATGAACTGGAGCAATTTATACATATTATCCATATATGATTTTATCGGCCTAATAACTGTTTTATAGGTTTTCTGCTTTGATGTTCGTGTGAGACTCCATGATTTAAATATATTACCCTGTTAGAATATATATATCGGTCAGCAGTCCGGATTCTTCCATTTATTTCCTTATTATCCTATTCATTCAATTCTCGAGAGAAACAATTACAATATCATAATATACTTATAAATCTAACAATCTCCATAGAAGATTTTGCAGTCACATCGTTAGAACCAAGAGCAAGCTTGCCCAAGTATGAATTCATCAGGCAGGCTCCTGTGTATTTGTACCACTGCACCAATTCGATATCTGCATGAGTTTCTTTGTGAAGACCACGAAAATTTAATGAATCTATTCGCCTGCTTATTTTCCGAGAGGAATATCTTATTTTATTTTACAACTTCCATCAATGTATGGCTATGATCTTTACTGTTTTTTTCCAAGACAATTGAAGGTTTCAGGGCCAAATTCTTCTACCTTTAATGTACTCTTCATGAGATCATCAGCCTTTTCAGTACCTTTGATGCTACAGTACCTCACTTTAGGAGAGACACTTTATTGGCTTCAGCCAGGTACTTTGAAGTATTGCGTCATTCTCGCGTCGGACGAGAGCTCTGGCTATATTATTCTAAAGCTATTATTCTTTCTTGACTTCTGTTGAAATGTTGACGCCGATCCTTTCAAGGAATATCAAGTATTAAGTTAAATGAAATAAAAAGTATAATGCACAATTTTGTTACAACAAATTAACAAAAAATATGTACAAAATAGTCAATATCTTATAAATTATTCAATTCACATCAAAAGAAATCGGTTCTAAAAATTTTTCAGAACCGATTCCATAGCTTTTTCAGAAAAAAAAATCATGAATGATGAAATGATAATGGTCGTATGCACTGAATTTTGTGAGAACCCAGCTAATGAAATCTAGTGTGATGTCTCTTAACTAGTCCGAGTGCGTCGAAGGCTGCAAAATTCTAGGTCTGTGCCAGGATATTACAAGTCATTGTCAAATTCCAATTGGCGATGAACAAATCTAAATAGGGAGAGTATTTTCCTGCATCGATCCAAAAAAAGATCAACCATATCTTCGAAAACAATTAGCCTAATTTTCAAATGACGTGGGAATCCGAAAACAACGACGTCGACGGTGTCCATACAATTTTTTTTTATTTCCGGAAAAGTACCTTCTCGAGCGGGACCCTAACCCACAACCTCCGAATCACTCTTCCAGCGCTCTCACCAACCGAGCCATCGAGGAAATTGATGGGCGGATGAAGGGATATTACTACTAACATTTGATCCTAGGAGAAGCAGTTCCACGATATGCGTTTAGAACTTTCAAATTCCTCGGTGGCTCAGTTGATGAGAGCACTGGACTTGTTATTCGGAGGATGCTGGTTCGGGTCCCGCCCGAGGAGGTTACTTTTTCCGGGATTAAAAAATTCCCTGTTAATCTCAAATATTACGCTATTATAATTGAAATGTTCGCAAAAAACACTTAGGCCCACAATGTCGAGGACTCATATTAAGGCGAGCTCAACACACATAAAAGTGACAGTGGCTAGTGGCTACGAATTTTGACGAGCTTAACCTCTAAGCTTAGCTCTACTGCATATGGTGTATATGCGCAATATTTTGATGATGAAGATTGGTTTTTATAGTCAAATGTCAGCTTGACATCTGACACATACATGCAGTGAAAAACATGGAAATGAAAGAGAGTTGCTGGAAAGATCAAATTATTCTTCACGTCAATAGATGAAATGTACATACTTAACTATAATTGAACAAACGCGCGAAAACTGTTTACTCCGCAGTTTCGCTGATCCTAGTTATGAAAGGAAATTTCAAACCGCAAAATCAAAGTGACAATTTTTTTTAACAGCCTACTTCGCTGTTTCTAACGATCCGCCTCTCACTACTGTTCATATGAATGGACCATTCGATTATTTTGTTATGATATACGCATCGCGCCCACTACACGTGCTCAAATAATCAATGTCAGAGGATGCGCACGCGCGTCAACTATCTTAGAAACAAAATAGATTCGAATTGGATTCAAAGCGAGCGAGTTTACGCTACTAACCTTCAGTTTCACAGTTACGTTCCGAGTGTATTCGAAAAAGAAAAGAATTTTCTATTTTTCTCGCGAAATACCGCATGACAGTTGTCTGTGATTGTGGCGAATAATCAGTGTACCTTAAAGGACGAAACAGTGATGTAGTTTTCTTTCCTCTGTGCTTTGCTAGCCAAATAAAAGGTGGAGTATCCACGATTTTCATCCTCACATGTACCTCATAAAGTATTACTTTTAAATGTCAACTAATAAAGAATTAGATATGTATGTATACCTATTAGAAAATTGTTCTATTGTCAATATGAAAAGTTGTTCTGTTTATAGCCTTCATATACAAGTGTTGCTTTTGTTTGGAACCGACAACAATTGCACCCAATGTGGTTTGTTGTGATTTCAACCAATTCACTGGCTTGCCAATAAAATCTTTTGAACAGCATTCTAAACTGAACTAAATCTTGTTTGGCTCGTACATAAACTTGTTCATTTTTGATGAGGTATTACTCTATTGATTTTTGGTGTGGTTAAACAGGCCAGTAAGTAGTTTGAGCTTAAGGACTGCAATGCTGATGTAAGTAGCGACAATATCTGAAATGAATGAAGATTCGAAAAGAGATGTAAATGGTTGTCTTCATGAACAAGATGACTTGAAGGCTTTGTTTTATTCGCTCAAACAAATGATATAGAGCAAATCATATTCACCTTCCTTAATTAACAGGTGACAATGTTGGAATCTGTCAAATTCCATTTCATTTCCAAGTATATTTGCAGCTCTTGATTGAAGCAAATAAAATTTGCCATTTGGAAAGATTTCTGTTTCAATTCAATAAAAATATAAACCGGATCAGTGAACACTACAAACTAACGCAGTGTCATAGTAGTTAAGAACCTTTTCCCTGTTCCCAGAACTGGGAGCTACGTAGCTATCTCCTAATTTAGTCAGATTGTCTGTCGTTTCCGAATTTTGAGCTCAAACGAAAATGTTCGACTTACCTACTGAAGAATAATATGTCCTCAAATTCGATGTTACCTGTCTGGTATTAAACAGCATAATTGTGTATAGGATAGGAACGCATATGTCAGTTATTTTGAAAAATCTAAGTAACGGTTCCTTAAATTTGGCCATTCCAAATATTGTTTTCTGATAATCCGAAAACTACGAATCCAATGAAAATGGAACTTTGTATTTAGGTACAGGACAATGGTCCAAAAGTTCATGCAATATTTCATACTGCAAAACAAGAGAGAATTCTACAATATTCAACAAATAAAATGTAGATGCAAAATAACCATTTCAAGCAGTGACAACAAATCCTATCTATAAAATTATTGATGAAATAATCAAGAAATTTCCATTTGCTTTTTCTGGCTCGAAATTAATGGATTTTCTTTCCTCAAATCCTTCTTTCCGTAGCTTATATTTGAGATAGATTTAGATATTTATGAACTTTTTAGTAGTCGTAAACGTCGTAAAACACTCGAGATGAATTAATGGATCACTGTAAATAAACTGAAAGACATGTGCCACTTAAATTAGCGCTAGAGAGCAAAGAGATAACAATTAACGATTTCAACAATTCCTTCAAATGAGCTTTGTAAGCGACCAATTTACAGAATTTCAATATAGGATTTTCCAATGAGAGATTTTTGTTTCATATTTTAAGATAAATCAATAGAAAAAAAATATTCCAAAACGTATGGAAAACGATATCAGCCAATTGGCCGCCAATGAAACCTCTTATTGGAAAACCCTTCATATATTTATCCATCTACCACCATCTAGATTTATCTAGGTATTTTGAATGGAATTCTACATTTTCATATAACTATCTCCTACGATGAGAAAATAACAGGGAAAATATAGATCCATCATAACTCTCAAGAAAACAAAATGAAAATGAAGCATATATCAGTCAATTTGATAGAATTTTTCGAATATTTCATATCCTATGCTACTTTGCGGTTTTCCGCTTACCAGAAAATTTCTTTTCCGAACCGTGGCTCAAATTTTCGATCTTCGGCTTTGTAGTACGGATCCTGTCCACTGGACCAATTTTCCGTAAATAGGTAGCATCAATCAACAATTTCAACAATTACAATTACAAGTGAGCTTTGTAAGCGACCAATTTACATGATTTAGAAACTATATTGTGGTATGATTCTTTGTTGGGTAAAAAATTACGATCGTTCAAAAACTAGACCAGGCCACCTTCGAAGGACATGTTATAATTTGAGTTATGCCAGAGAGATTAAAACAGTCGTTGAATAATAATGAATCGTTAACACATTGCTTGAGGGCAATAATACCAAGGTTCTTTCTCTCAACATTCGATACGTATACCAATTTATGTTTCGAAATAATGTGGAGAGTTGAAGATCTTTCAACGTTCGAATAGAGCTGTATTTGTTTGATAAGGAATGTATAGCCCCTTCGAAATCGGCATGAATTATGTAGATAACAATATTGGAAACGTCTGAACAAATTCAAATAATACCAAATAATTCATAAGTATGTAAGAAATTTTCTAATACCAGCGAATCATCCAATAATTATTATTCATTCATGAGTATTTAAGCGGAAAACCACAAAGTCGCATAGGATAGAAAATTTTCGGGAAATCGACTGATATATGCCTCAAAACATTTTCATTTTGTTTGCCTGAATGTTTCCCTGTTATATGTTTATCATAGGAGTAACCTTTCAAATAGGATAGCAGATATAAATGTAAATTCCATTAAAGGTATAAATATATGTATGCCATGAATACCTTGATAAAAGCCAAATAGTGCAAAAATCATTCGATATACAGGATTAGAACTATTTAGAGGGACACTACAGGGATATCGAAAACCGTTAGAGAAAGGGTGGCTTGAATTGCAAAATTATTATTTATTTAAGGATTAGCGTGTCGAAATATCTCGAAAAAACTGAAAATTGAGATTTCTTTTTATCCGTATAACTCATTTGTTTCTGGAGATAACTTCAAGGAATTCGATTTGTAGTCATTATCCAATATAGAGAATTTCAGATTTTAATAGTGTTGTCAGATTTTTTCTGATTTCCATTGTTTCAGAGACGAGAGTCAATTTTTTTCTTATGGATGCCATATTGGTTTTTCTTATGAGGTGATAAAGAAAGAAATTTAAAATTCAACAATGTATTACACTCTACAAAAATATCAAGTCTAGGTACGCAAATTAGAAGACTTGTTATGTGAAATCATGACTTGACTATCGCGTCTCTGAAACAATGGAAAACAGAAAAATCTGAAGACACCATTAGTATCTCTATATTGCATAATGGCTATAAACCAAATTTAGTATCTCTGAAAACAGTTATACAGAAAAAAAAAGAAAATCTCTATATTCAGTTTATTTCGAGATATCCCAGGAATGGAAATCTTTTGAATCTGATCATACCAACCATTCCTAAATAACGCATCTTTTTTGTAATTTGAACCTTCTTGTCTTTCCAAAGGTTTTCGATATCCCTGTAGTGGCCCTCTAAATAGTCTTAACCCTGATGTATAAAGGGTTTTGCAATAAAAGGTTTCTTTTCAAATGGCTGTCATTTGAATGATTTCGTTTTCCATTGTTAATGAAATATACATATACATTCCTTCTCACATTGATTTGTTTTGAAAAATAGGTACTCTTCTTTTTAATAAAAAAATTAAACCTCTCATTGAAAAACCATATGAAAATCTGTAAATTGATCACAAAGCTCACTTGAAGGGATTTTTTATTGCTATCTCTCTACTCTCTAGCGCGAGTCCAAGTGGTCACTGTCTTCATTTACATTGATCCATTTTGTCAGTTTATCTCGAGTGTTTTTCGACGTTTACAATTACTAAAAATTTCAAAAATGTAATCTATGCTAACGAGAGGAGGTTTTGAGGAAAGTAAATTCATTAATTTCGAACCAAGAAATTATTTCATTAATAATTCTATTGGTAAGATTTGTTGTCACTGAAATATACATTTTATAAATATTGCATGAATTTTTATGGTCATATTATAATCAAGCGATCAACATGAAATTTTCTTTTAATTGTTATTTCGTACCAACGTTCAATTTGCTTAATATTGAGTATTTTTTTCGAAATTTTTGAATTCCCTTTTGTTGTAGTGTCGAAATCAGCATGAAACAATATTGCATGAACTTTTGAACTACCTATTGTTCTACATATCAATGCAAAGTTTCATCATCATTGTATTCTGAGACCAAATTATCAGGAAATAGTTATTTGTTTTACAAGGCAGAAAAGTAGTATATTGATTACCTACTGCGGCTGATAGTTGGCAAATATTTTCTCCAATTTTTTATAATGACATATGTAGGATATTGTATTTGCAAATTATTACAAGTTCCACAATATTTATATTCTAGGATCTATAGTTTGAATTTTCTTCGAATTTCGACAATATTTCACAAATCTTGATTGAAATAAAGAAAATATCGTCTAATACTCGTTGCAGAAGGCAATTCCAACACTCGTCCTTTCGAATTTCGCATTCGTGTTGGAAAAGGAGCCCATTCTGCAAATTGTTTCAGAATATACTATTATATTAAAAAAAAATTTTCTCAGAAGAATATTTTGAAATCGAAAACTATCTCAACTCTACCATCACAAAATTTGCACTTCTCATCTTCCAAAGTCATTATATTTACGAAACATCTTCAAATAAATCTATCCATCCACATCTTATAATTAATAAAAATTTTCTAACTGAAACATAAATTATACAAAACTGGGATGGGACTAACTTTACCTTAATTCAATTTTGGTATTTCCCAGGGTATTTTGGTTTAACATTCTACAAAATTACTGGATCTTTTTATTTCAATATAATATAATGAAAAATTTGTTTGAAAATCCATAACACTCTAAATAGTCCTGTAGACTCAAATGGCGCATAGACGTCCCATACGGCTCGAATTTTTTTATATAATTAATGAATAAAATCAGTTGAAAATCATTTCTGTTTTCATTTTTCATCTGATATCAAGGAGCTCATTACCCGATCGAATTTTGTCAAAACCACTATCAATATGTTATTGTTATTAATTTTTACAGAAGGTTCCTTCAGGAAAGTAAAATTTTCCCGTCATGTCAATGAAAATATAGCAATAAATCATTAATAATCTAAGAATCTAACTAGAGAGAACCAATAGGGAAGAGAAACGATCTAAATATTTTTCCAATTTATCATTTCATGAATATTGTTCTTTGCGACAATTAATTCTATCAAATCAAGGTTACCCATTATTTCAACCGTAGAGTAGGTTGAGTCACTAACACTTATCTTTAGAGTCGCTGACCAACCTATCTGACTGATAACGCGCATTATTGTCAATAGCCACTAAAAATCTGAAAGCAATGCGTGCGTAATTTTTCCACTCTCCACTGGGAAGTATCCTATACCATTTGATTTTATATCTTATTTTCCATATTAGTAGATTTATCTTGATGATCACATCAGTTATTGTATTATCTCAATCTTAAATACGAATGAGAATCGCACTTAATCAAAATACATATTTTAATAATTTTCAATACTAGTATGTAGTTAGACGTGTGTATGCTCAATGATTATGTGAAGTCCAATATTAGGTATCCAGATTTCCATTTTTTCTTGACAACTGACCATTTCCATCTATTGATAACAGTATTTTGAACGAGAAGGATGGTACGCCACTGAGATATTTAAAACTAAAAATTATTAAGCTCGTTCAATCCGTAACAAAACAATTTTTCGTATAAGAACCGTTTTTATAAAAAAAATTGAACATCTTAACTCTAATATAGGTATTATCAAGAACTAGTCAGTTCGTAGATTAAATCCGCTATTGAATAATAATTTTATGTGCGAAGTTCTGAACTGATCATCCGAATAATAAAATATTCAAAAGAATATTGGAGAAAAATGTAAAATATTTTCTAAAACCTAAACGGGTCTTTGAGTTCATAAAAACCTACTGAAGTCGCGTAAATGCGTTCCTCTAAATTTGTTTATCAAACTGTATCATTTCAATTCGCATGAATAACATGTATATCGAATAACTAAAAAGGTTCGAGTAATTTTGCTATGAAAATGAAAAAAACAGAACATACACCAAATTGGTATTGTCCAACTTCAATTATTGCTCACAGGTTTTTTTTTTCCTGTTTGGATCAAGTGACCTTGAACTCTATCCAGAGAATTCAAAATTCTTGCTTGAGATTCATATATGGAATTCGAAAGTTTGATCATATAAGTCATAAATTGGTGGATGTCAGGTGGTTGAACATGCGTAATAAATTTCTGGTGGGAGCTTTAGTCTGTTACCACCGTACTCTATTGTCTAAAAAACCATCGTATCTGTATCGAAAGTTAACATTCAGGTCTGATGTACATAATCTTAACACACGTAGTAGAGGACTTATATCCCCTCCTCCTCATAGGCTGTCACTATTTGAAAGATCTTTTAGTTTTTCCATTTATAGATTTTATAACAGATATATTTGTAATTCATTTGTAGATTTGTCTGTGTCATCTTTCAGAGCTGTAATAATCGGGAATTTGAGATTCTCGATTATTGGGTCTGGACGTCGCCAACGTGCGGTAGGTAGACCAGACCCTTGTAAGGTCAGGCACTTGACATTAGACTTGGTGGAGACTAATAAAGTGTGAAATTTATTGGTTCCCTATTTGTCCTATTTGTCAAATCTGGATGATGGAAATCTTTTTGTACAAGTCGATACTTAGGTGCAGTCTCGACCTCAGCCGATAAGAATGTAAGTTTTAGGGTGTTAAAAATTAGTTTATCGAAGTTTGTTGAGTGGTCCCCTTATGGGAACATGCAATTCGTGGGAAGAGAAAAACTTGGCAACAACGGAAAAAATCCAAGACGTTATTTTTTGAAGGTACGCCCATCGGGGGGCGGGAAAATAAGTAACCTTAGGCCAAATCAGAGAAAAATTAAGCAGTTAGTGACGAGTAAGTTTCGGGAAACGGTTAGTTTCGGGGAGTTCAGGGAACTCAAGAATCAGTTCGGGAATTAGGAAGTTTAGAGTTGAAGGTAGAAGTTAGTCGATATAAATGTTTTGGAATATTAGGTTTGAAACGTAGTTTGAAAATTCAATAATAATATATTTTTTTTTTTTGGTTTTGTCACGGGTCGACAATAGATTCAGTAAATTTAAAAGATTAGTCATAACGGTATCGGTTCGCCAAAGTTTCGTGAGGTTCGAGATACGTTTCGCGATAGTGGACTGTGAGAAGGATTATCCATCGAAGGAATTGACAGGTAGCAAGTGAGAAATTCAAAAGTTTAATTTTTTTTTTTTGTTTGGTTGTTCTGTCCAATGTTCTGAAATCTCCAGTTAGTTTATGTAAAAGTTTAAGGCAAGTCCTCCAAAGATCAGTTCTGGCTCAAGCTTGATTTTGTTTAATTTTTTTTTTGTGTTATTAAAATTATAAAAGAGCTTATGCCTTTTAGTTATCTCTAGATCTGTTTCCAAAGAAAAAATCCAGTTTAACACTAAGTCCTGTCCCTAGTGCGACAGGCCTTACCCACACTTTCTCCCTTAATAAAGGAGACATTTGATTAACATCTTTATAACACTACCACCACCTTGATCAGAGGAAAGCCGCTCTTCCAATGATCACAAGAGGCGGTGGATTAGTACAAATGGTGACAGCCGGTGCGATGTGTTAATTTTTTTTCTTTTTGGAACAATATAGTCGATTTTTTTTTCCGAAAGAATTTCGGATTTTTGAAGAGGTAGATATTTTGAATAAATCTTGGAAGAAGAAAACTTTTTTAAGTTGTTGGACATATAGCCGATTCAATTTGAGTGGAATTATTCTGACAATTTTATTCGTGATAAATAATAGTTGAATACTAGAGATAGAGATCATAGATATTGGAATAAACTAAGAGATTTCTGGACGAAGGAATTAATGATATTGAGTGATTGAAGAATTAATCATATATTGTGACAGTTTCAGCTAGATAATTTTATTCAGGGAAATACTTTAGGAGAAAGCCGTTAAGGAGTACGAGATCGGTGTAACTAAATTTGTTGAGTTGTATGAATTTTTTTTTGGTAATATTTGGGTGAACATTTTATTCCTCAGGACTTTAGTAGACATTTTGTACCTAAATAAATCGTTTATTTGTTTAGACAGTAATTTAAGAAAAACGCTGACAATGTTGCCGACGGCTAGCACCACCTCTACGGCGAATACAAGTTGTTTATCGCAAATTCCATTTAGATACCCTTTAGGAATGATCGCAACAACACTAGATAATTTTTCAGGCAAGGACGCAACTAGGTATTTCGAAAAATTTGAGCTTAGGTCGCAATTAGACGGGTGGAGTGAAAATGAGACGTTGACACTGCTTAAATATAAACTAGTAGGGCATGCGTATAATTTCTTCAAATCTGATATCGCCTTGAATTATTTGACATATGCGGAATTAAAAGCAAGATTTCTTCAAAAATTCACTTTACTTAGGTTGCCATGGGAAAATCAGTGGAATTTGAATAATTGCTTTCAGAGACAGGACGAAGACGTTTCATCTTTTTGTATTAGATTGCGAATTATAGGGGCGGAACTATTAAGTGAGGATTTGTCCGGGGCAACGAAAGATGAGGAATCGGGTATTAGGAAGAAAAATAGGGATTTGATCCTAAATCAATTCAAAATTGGACTACGTAAAGAAGTTATGAGGGAAGTCGGTATTTTTTTATTGCGCGAGGAAAATTTGGATTTAGAAAAAGCAGAGGAACTAGTAAGATTGCAGGAAACGACTCATGAAATGTTGCAAGGGAGATTATCTACTAGAAATATATCGGAAATTAAATTCGGAGTAATATGTCAATTTTGCAGAGAAGTAGGTCATTCGGCAAAAGAGTGTAGAAGTACTTGGACAAATTGGAGGAACATTCAACAAAACGTCAAAAAAGGCTGTTATTCTTGTGGCCAACAGGGTCATTTCGCGAGGGAATGCCGGACTTACAGGAGATCAGTAGGAAGAAATAGTGAAGTATGTTATTCCTGCAATCAGATAGGACACTGGTCTAGAGAGTGCCCAACGAAAAATTGGAGAGAAACCCAATCTCGTAATAATTCTCATTATCGACCATGTTCAGTTAGTAATGAGTTCAAAATCGGAAATATCAGAAAAGTTTACCTCAGTGAAAATAAGTCTGAAGGATTAGCGGAAAAGAAAATGACGGATATTCAGGAGGATGAATCGCGAATTGAGAAAAGGAACATACAATCGGTCAAAAAACAGATGAAAAGTCACATAAATAATAATATTTTTCCAAAAGTAAATAAAGTTAGGGAACTTGAAGTCGAGACGCAGTACAAAGACATTAACAATTCAAATATGATAAAAGAAAGGGTTGGCGGTATTAAACGAGAGAATATAAGGGATATCGAGGAACACGGATTGACGGTTAGGAAAATGATGAAAAGTGAGAATTTGAGGGACTTAGACGGTAGGAGAGATGATTCGGTCACAACGGCAAAGAAAATTAGAAAACCTGATACCACTTTGGAATCAGGGGTTGTAAAATTAAAGAACAATACAGAAAGAAAGAACTTACTCGGTGAAAAATTGAAAGTAGGTACAAGAAAAGTTCACAAGATAGCTAATCAAAATATCCAGGCAGAAAAATCCGCAAGGGTGACTAGAGTCGATAAGAAAGTAGTAGATCTTCAGTTCAAGTTGGCGGATTTGGTGTATTTAAAAGAAATGAACGCAAAAAGGGGATTATCAAGAAAATTATTGAAAAACTGGGCTGGACCGTATAGAGTAACCGAAATAATTGGTCCTGTGACGTGTAGGGTAAGAAAATGCGGACGAAGAGATGAACAAGTTGTTCATGTCAATAGATTAAAACCGTACACTCCACGAGTTAATGAAATGGGGAAAAAATTAGAAAAACGCGTGAGATCGGGATATACGGACCTGGATACTGATTCAGACGAAGAACAGGAGGAGTTAGGAAAATTCCCCCCATTTTTGATCCCCACTTGGGCAAACCAGGATGAAGATCAGGGGGAAAGCGAAGAAGAATCGGTAGAAGAAGTTGAAATTCCTGTTCGACGTTCAAATAGAATAAGGCGCCCACCGGATCGTTGGGGCTACTACTAATCGCGAAAGACAGCCTCAGATAACGCGGGAATGGTAATTTCATATGAATTTTCTTTTCATTTTTATTGTAGATTTTCATTTTTTTTTAAGTTTAATGTAGGATTAATTAAGTAAGATAGATAGTAGAAGATAGGGTAATATAGCGTAACGTCGCGATGGGTAACGTGAGGAAAATCTTAGAGATATGACCTTCAGGTGATGTGAATCGGCTCCTGCCCTTTTCGTAGATTCCAGGGACTCGCTAACTCGGAGAGCGAGAATCTGTTTGATATTTTAGATAATTCAAGTAGTATTCATCGCTTTGTTTGGTTTAACATTTTATTGGAAAAAACATTGTGGTCGCTGAAGGACATCCCTCGCCTGCAGTTCATAGGTGAGCACAATGTTTTGTTGAATAGTGGCAATGGGTGGAATGTTCTATTGTATGTATAATATTTTGTGTGTGTTTTGTTCAAATTTAGATATTATGCATTTTAATGAACCTCTTAGAAATGTTTTTGGTCTAATATATAGCTCCTAAGTTGTTCAACTTGCTTCCTGGAGAATATAAATCTTCCGTACACCACCCTAATTTCAAGAGAAAAGTGGGGAAATGGCTTCAATGTTCAGACAGAAATATTATTAACAACAAATAACTTGTGCTCAAAAATTTGAGGAGATATATTGATTATAGGATATTGTGATACTGTTATGAGTCTGAATTTTGTAAAATTGTTTTTCGTTCTTTTTTATTGTTATTTTCGATCAGCATTGTTGTGACCTCGTTGATATGTGGAAGTGAAAGAACATCACTTACAAGTAGCAACGCTACTTCTATGATTTATGTTTATTTTCATATTATTTTCATGTAATTTATATAGGTAGTACGAGGAAGGAGAAACCAACCGTCGTGAAGAAGGAATTGTAGTTAAGGGAATAACCTTCCTCCCAATCGTGTGTGTCTACCGCGAATAGTATATGTGCGGATAAGAACACTTAATTAATGTGATGTCCCGGTGTGTCCAAGCGACACTATACTACAGTTCGCGCCTGAGAAGCGTAGACAGTTTCGTTGAGCAACCAGGCGAAAGGGTTAAGTTGGAGGTTATGGATGAAGTTACTCAGTTGTTCATTTGCGAGATATAAGTATGGAGAAATGAAGAGAAGAAAGTCAGCGAGAAACTGAGGATGCAGAAGAAGTTTACACAAACCGTAACTTCGCACAAATCCGATCATGTTATACACTGCAAATACTGAGGAAGATTTTGAATAAGAACAACACTTCATCGTACTTTAACTATACCCTAATGTATGGAGGAGCAGACTACCAGTCAACGCTCAAAAAGTTAATCGCGAATTACAAACGATATGCGTAAAATAGTCCAACTATAGACTTATCTCACGATCGTTGTGTAACGTTGAGGACAAGTGACACTATGCCCCCTTTCCCTATCCTTGGAGGTTATTCCTGAAGCGAAGTCTGGGTCCAGGAGAAAACGAAATATCGTCCTGAATGAAAACACTATATGCCGTCATGACGAGACCAGGATGTGCCGCGAAAGTGTACTAGAATTGCGAAAGTGAACTCATAGAACTCCATGTTGGAGCAATGAAGTGGTTAAGAAGAGATATTTAAAAGAATGTTTGACGAAATTTGTTTTTCTTTTTAGACTGAAGATTAATTTTTATTTATTTTTTTTGTTGGTTGAAAATTTTTGGAATTGATCATGTAGTAAGAGAAAAGAACATACCATCTTAGTAATAATAGTTTTTTTTGAGGGATTGAGTTTAAATAAGTCAATTTAAATTTTTTTTTTTGGCTTGATATGTTTTGATATGAATGCTTGATTGGTTATTGCATTATTGTATATACTTTGGTTATATGTGTTTGGGAGATGATGAACTATTGGACAGAAGACAAGGAGAACAAGGGAAAAGTTATGGCAACCGATGTCATAACTTTTTCGAAGAGGGATGTATCTGTAATAATCGGGAATTTGAGATTCTCGATTATTGGGTCTGGACGTCGCCAACGTGCGGTAGGTAGACCAGACCCTTGTAAGGTCAGGCACTTGACATTAGACTTGGTGGAGACTAATAAAGTGTGAAATTTATTGGTTCCCTATTTGTCCTATTTGTCAAATCTGGATGATGGAAATCTTTTTGTACAAGTCGATACTTAGGTGCAGTCTCGACCTCAGCCGATAAGAATGTAAGTTTTAGGGTGTTAAAAATTAGTTTATCGAAGTTTGTTGAGTGGTCCCCTTATGGGAACATGCAATTCGTGGGAAGAGAAAAACTTGGCAACAACGGAAAAAATCCAAGACGTTATTTTTTGAAGGTACGCCCATCGGGGGGCGGGAAAATAAGTAACCTTAGGCCAAATCAGAGAAAAATTAAGCAGTTAGTGACGAGTAAGTTTCGGGAAACGGTTAGTTTCGGGGAGTTCAGGGAACTCAAGAATCAGTTCGGGAATTAGGAAGTTTAGAGTTGAAGGTAGAAGTTAGTCGATATAAATGTTTTGGAATATTAGGTTTGAAACGTAGTTTGAAAATTCAATAATAATATATTTTTTTTTTTTGGTTTTGTCACGGGTCGACAATAGATTCAGTAAATTTAAAAGATTAGTCATAACGGTATCGGTTCGCCAAAGTTTCGTGAGGTTCGAGATACGTTTCGCGATAGTGGACTGTGAGAAGGATTATCCATCGAAGGAATTGACAGGTAGCAAGTGAGAAATTCAAAAGTTTAATTTTTTTTTTTTGTTTGGTTGTTCTGTCCAATGTTCTGAAATCTCCAGTTAGTTTATGTAAAAGTTTAAGGCAAGTCCTCCAAAGATCAGTTCTGGCTCAAGCTTGATTTTGTTTAATTTTTTTTTGTGTTATTAAAATTATAAAAGAGCTTATGCCTTTTAGTTATCTCTAGATCTGTTTCCAAAGAAAAAATCCAGTTTAACACTAAGTCCTGTCCCTAGAGCGACAGGCCTTACCCACACTTTCTCCCTTAATAAAGGAGAAATTTGATTAACATCTTTATAACACTACCACCACCTTGATCAGAGGAAAGCCGCTCTTCCAATGATCACAAGAGGCGGTGGATTAGTACAGAGCTAAAGTCAGGGATGTAGTTTATAGGGATCAGTGCGGGCTCAGTAATCAGTAATTCTCTCTTTTTTTTTTGACACATATGACTCACTTATAATTAAATTTTGAAATCAGAAAGTTATTGAAATTTTTTCTTTGTGTTACGTTATTTTTTTTTTCTTTTTCTATCATTATTGTCTCGAGATGTATAAAGCTTTTTTTTCATATATTTTTCGTCAGGGTTTGAGTGGAGTTTGAGTGTATGGCTTCATCACCATCTGAACTCCGCCCTGTGATTGATTTTTTCTGATGTTTTTTTTTTTTGGAATTGTAATATTTTTTATTCTCTTCAATAAAGGCATTATTATTATTATTAATTCAGTTAAGTAATGAACATAATGACCTTCTGTCTTTTCTTATTTGTGAAAGCGATAAAAATCGATGAACTCAAAATGGAAATATTGTAAGAATGTGTCTTCATCAAGCCGACTCTTGAACTGCCTATATTACAGCTATAATTATCATGTCAGAGGTAAAAACTAATATGTCTTAAAATAATAGTTATATAAAAAAAACAGGAGAGCACTGACGTCAAGTCAGGAAATTTGGGGCGTTCTTTTAGTCATAGGCCAATTGCGTCGAAATAATAGATACTACATGTGGTCCTCAAGGATGTAATAAAGGCTTGAATAAACGAGCTTTCTCAAAAGTTCCTGACTCCATGTCAGAGCTTCCCAATTTTTTTATTTTTTTTATATTTCTGTATTGATTGTATTGTAAGTCCTTAATTCGAAATAAATACTAATATTCTTGTTAGAAACCAAAACTCTTAATAACTAATAATTAAAAAATTATATAAGGATTTCAAGTATCATTCAAGTATGTACTAGGAATGTTATGATTGATTATTATTATATCTTACTTAGTGGATTGGTGTAGTAATAGTTGAATTCTAAAAACTCAAATCTATTCTCTTGTGAGTATACTATCCTAGCCGGGTCAGCGGTCTGCCATAGTTCCACATTTGAATAATTTAATTTGTACAAGCATGATTATCTTATCACTTCCAACTATCCAGTTATTTTTCTACAAGTATTCTAGTTAGGCCTTGGCCTGCCTATGTCATATGGAATAGATTTATAATTTCCTATAATGAATATCTAATTCAGCCCAAAATTATTCAATCGAACTTCTCTGAATATGCCTCACAAAAGGAGCTTAGAAGCGATAGTTAACTTCAAGACCTTTACGAATCATATGTAGGTAACTTGATACTAAGACTATTCTATTTATTGAGTAGAAAACTTCACCAATATAATATGTATACTCTCACATCAGAATTAATATAGCTTGTTTAATTCACCGAACCGAATGAAATATGAAAGGAGGTATTATGACATAAAAATATTTATCAATTAGATCTATCATTTAAAAAATCAGTTTTATTATATGTTTATAATTTGTAGGGAATCTGAAATTTTGAAATTTGCAAGATACGAATTGGATACAAAATTTGTTGTTAGAAATTGTGAAACAGCAGTTAGTAATCGTGTTACGTATCTTGGTTTGCTATTCCACAAAATAATTTTATCAAACTAGAATCATTTAAGTAAACTTTCGAATCATTTTCAAAATTAGACGTTTCGAATCGTACAAGGAGAAGAAATTATATCCTTCTCTAAAATTTTCACTTTTTCATCGAATACAAAATGAAGAAAGTCAATTGCTCCCTTGGGAACTACTAAACTGTATATAATTATATCGAAAAATTCAATTGGCGAATGAATGACAACTGCTCAAAGTCCCTAGTTATTCCTAAATTTTCCGATGTTCTTCTGGAATTTTCTAAGGCTATAATTTGCCGTATTGGTCATTAGTGACTCAAAATTTGAAAATTTCCAAACATTGTCATGAAATAAGAGAGCGACCTCTCCATGGAGAAACACTCAAAATACTTAAAGGATCACGATAATTACTTTTTTAGCAGACTTAAAAATAGCAATTACTTTCGCTTCACGAAATTCATTTGAAAAATGACCTGATCGAAAATAATGCCTTTTCTCAAAATGTTTCATAAACTCAGGATAAATTTCATCGAAACCGTCGCGGCAGATCTAGTAACCTACTGCATTTTAATCTGACTTGGCCGATTAAGATATCGTTTCATCCATAGGAAGATGTTTTCAGGAGGAAGTGACCCATTTTTCACGGAATTATTTTAACATTTCCTCCACTGAAAAAGCCAATACCCGATAGGTTCGAAAAATTATATTCGAAATGAAAATTCTGTTGAAAATAATCTAATAACAAACTAAACCCAGTTCGAAGTTTTTTCAAGAGTGCATTTTCCTTATAGGTTCTTAGCTGAGCATCCTGGAATCATGACAGAAGAAAACGAAGAGGAAGATCCAACATTTGGTACATTTAAACGTGAAACATCGGATAATAGCATCGCTGTCAATAAGTGAGTAATTATGATCACAAATTAATTTTATACAACTATAAAATGTTGATATTCAATTATTATGTTTTGAGTTTTGGGGCGATAATGTCCCCCGAGAAAAATGCTTTATCACTTTCAATTACTATATAATTACTGTCATTTGGCGATAAGTAAATGCTCTGCATTTAAATAATTCCAATAATCCGACCTTACTGAGCTGCGGCAGTCACTTTCATACTCTTCTGCAACTACTTGCATTAGGTGTGATATTATATAAAACAATGGTACGAAGAAGTGTGGAACACTTGCGATAAATTTAAATGCAAACATATTACGGCTTATAGACTGAAACAAAAACTGAACATATTTCAGGAATACTTTTACAATTATCAAATATTTGGATTGAGCAAAATTACACATTGTCCTATGTTCAATTTTTCTATTCTAAATATTATCACTAGGAACAATAATAATGATAACTGTTGTTATTTACATACGAATATTGAAATAATGTTCGTTTTATGCATGACAAAAAAAACACGATTTTAGAGAGGTGTAATCAATAAACTGTCAAGATGATATTTTGCTTGGATTTATCACGATCAAAGAATCGTATTCAGGTTTCAAAGGAAACCTAAATGGAATATTGATCAAGGCAATATTTAGCATTCACATAATCTGATGAGACCCTGAACTGCCGCCCAAAAAATGAAACCATAATAGTGAATGAAACATAGTATAATAGACCGTCTTTAATATATTTTATATCAACCTGATCTCTAAGAACTCTTAATGCATGAATAACAAATTTAATTTCCTATTAACTTCTTCGATATTGCTTTTATGTTTTATGAATCCGTCTATATGAATTCCCAGAAATTTATCAGATTGGTACTTCAGGATTATGTTATGACTTTTGGATAGTTACGGTTGGCTCTTTCAGTTTTAAAATTAATACATTGGGTCTTATCATTCTTAATCAAAAGTCAATTCTCAATGCAACATTTATTTACTCTATCCATGACATCATTGAATTCCTTTAGAATGTTTAGTGCAGAGTTGATATTACATCTGCATCGACCTGATGAAACTAGAATAGAGGATGTAGGAAGGTTATTGAATATTAAAATAACAAACAGCAGTGACATCAAGCTACTGCCCTGTGGTACGCCTAACTCAATAAGCCATTTCAAAGACAGGTTTTCATGGTTTTCATCAGTTTGAGTTGATGATTATATCATACATTAGGCTTGTAAACTGAAAGCTTATGATTGATACTGCCAAATGCTTCTGAAAGTTTTCAAGATGATTATAGGTTTCTGAAATGTATTTGAAGAGAGGTGATTTACCCAACTTCGACTCAACTCTTATTAATAATTCCTATTCTTGGATCTTAAAACAGCGTAGCTGAAATTACCAACCATTTAAAGAAAGTTTGTCAATGGAAAGAACATTAAGTGTTTAATGGATCTTCGTTTATTATTTATAACCCAGCATCATTTATTGTTTCGATCAGTAACTTCAATTAGATAGAATTTCTTGGGGGTTGCTATTCAAAGTTAACTATGAAAATCGAATTTTATTACTTCATTTTCTCATGTTATCTCTCTTTCATATTATCTCAAATTTATGTTGATCTTCCATTGATTATTTATTTGATGAACCTTGATTATACCTTCTAGGGCTTCTTGCTGTCTTCTGTATAATTTAATTACCAGAAATATAATCCTATCCCCAAGATAAGAAAGGAAATCAACTAAAAAGACCTCTCCATTGAAGCGACGGGCCGTACCCACAATAAGATCTTTGTGAATTAATTTAATTATTCATCTCCGAGACACTGGAAAGCCGCTCTTCCAGGGGTTGAAAGAACATCAACTGGAGACAAGTGAGTTTGGTCACGTCGATGATAAAGCTCATTACTTTTTTTCGTCGATGTCTGTCTGCTGTCGTTTTTTGCAAGTTTTTTAAATTTTACAACAAACCAGCTGTTCGGGGAGATCCAAAGACGATTTTTAGTTGTTAAAATGCCTAGACCACGTGTACGCGGAATTTATCGCCAGCTGAGTGAATTTGAAAGAGGTCGAATTATTGGTCTACAGAAGTCATTTCGAGAAATCGCTAACCGTACGAACAGAAATCCAACTACTGTTATGAGATGATGTCATGCGTGGTTTGATAATGCCCAAAATCGAAGAAGAGTAGGCACCGGACGTCGAAGAGGCACAAATGAAGTTCAAGATCGACTTCTAAAACTTATGGCCATTTGCGACAACTCGATTTTTGGCCGATGAGTGGTTAGGAGAACAAGGCCATCCTGTAATCTAAACGGTTTACCGACGGATAAGGTCTTTTGAACTGCAGCATTATCGACCCCATCTTGTGTTACCTCTGACGGTTGAGCATCACAGCAACGATTACAATGGTGCAGAGATAGTCAACATTGGAATGTGGAATGGCATCAGGTCGTCTTTTCTGATTAATCTGGTTTCTCCTTGGGTGCACATGATGGCCAAAGAAGAGTTAAACGACGTCGAGTAGAAAACTTGAATCTCAGATTGATGTTGAGCTGTCACCGGACAGTAAGCGTTATGGTATGGGGTGCTATTGCACATGTAAGTAGGTCACATTTATTTATTCGAGGTAACATGACAGGGCTGCGTTACCTTCAAGAAATAGTAGAGCCATATGTTCTTCCTTACCTTAACCGGCTCAAGAATCCAATATTCCAGCAAGATAATCATGTGAATCTTTTTACCATACCCGCCCAGATCCCCCGATCTTTCGCTCAAAGAACATGTTTGGGACATCATGGGTAGAAGGCTTGGAAATTTACACCCAAGCCCCCACGGACTTTGAGGGCTCTGAGACATGAAGTACAGGTAGCTTGGGATAGTATCCTCAAGAAGAAATAGACCATCTTATTGCATCAATGCCGAGACGTGTTGGTGAGTGTATAGATAATCGCGGTGGACAAATACATTATTAACAAATTTATTTAAAAAAACTTCCTTTTTTTCTCTAAATTTCAATCATTGTTGTTATAAAGGGTGTTTTTTTAGAGCTATAAAACTTTAAATTGCAATAAAACAACGATGGATTATTCGATTGACATAAATTTTATTTATCCGCAAGATAATCTTGTGGCATTACATTTTAAATATGATTTCTGGCATATGACCGCCACGGCTGGCTCGAATGTAGTCCAATCTGGACGTCCAAATTTCGATGACTTTTTCCAACATTTGTGACCGTATATCGGCAAAAACACGGCGAATATTGTCTTCCAAATGGTCAAGGGTTTGTGGCTTATCCGCATAGACCAATGACTTTACATAGCCCCACATAAAGTAGTCTAGCGGTGTTAAATCACAAGATCTTGAAGGCTAATTCACAGGTCCAAAACGTGAAATTAGGCGGTCACCAAACATGTCTTTCAATAAATCAATTGTGGCACGAGCTGTGTGACATGTTGCGCCGTCTTGTTGGAACCACAGCTCCTGGACATCATGGTTGTTCAATCCAGGAATGAAAAAGTTAGTATTCATCACTTTATACCGATCACCATTGACTGTAACGTTCTGGCCATCATCGTTTTTGAAGAAGTACGAACCAATGATTCCACCAGCCCATAAAGCGCACCAAACAGTCAGTTTTTCTGGATGTAACGGTGTTTCGACATACACTTGAGGATTAGCTTCACTCCAAAAGCGGCAGTTTTGTTTGTTGACGTAGCCATTCAACCAGAAGTGCGCTTCATCGCTAAACAAAATAAAATGGACGTAGTGCGCGATACGTATTCCGCACAGAAACAATATTTTCGAAATGAAATTGCACTATTTGCAAGCGTTCTTCAGGCGTGAGTCTATTCATGATGAATTGCCAAACCAAACTGAGAATAAATCACTTGACAGCTGTTGAATCGGTCGCCATATTGAATAGTAATGCCAACTTAAAGTTATATAATTTCAAAAAAAACACCCGTTATAACCATAACCTATGACCTAGAAACCTTAGAAGATTCTTGTCCCATTAGTGGGTGAAAAATCGACTAGACTACTGCCAAAAAGCCCAGAATTTTACAATTCTTTCAAACAATCTGGCTGTGAAAGCTTTCAGCATTAGATCATGGAATCCATTTCTGATAAGCAAGTAGTGTCTACTATGAATTCGGACTGATTACTGAAGCAATGAACGATGTAGGCATTCACACGAATTCGTTGCTCCGCTGTTCGCAGCTTTCCTCTGTCAGTGGAGTTCGAGCCTAAGCCTTTAAATGTTTAAATTGAAGACGACAGACATGCTAAATCGTACATCGCAAAACAGGAGCCAGCTTTCGTTTTCGAAGGGTAAACGATCTTTTATTAATTATCGAACAAGACAATCAATCATCCAATAAATAGAGCAATTCAATACTGCCATTCGCAATGACAGATGCGGTCACAAACGTATAAAGCACCGAAATGGATTTAAATAGGTTGTAATTGAATGTTCGTGTCGTCTTCATCAAATCTCTATTGTGATATCATATTGAATCAGCCTTGAATCGGTTTCGCGACCAGGCTGTTGAGGAGCATACAGTCCGGCAGTTAGAGTTAACAAAGTGAGTTGCTCAATCACAATTTCAACATGCATTAGAACGTTGAACTACTTAGTTCTTATGGATTGTATTCCTGTTGAATATTTACCGGTTGATTGTGATGCGTGGGTGAAATGAAATTAAGTAATATTAGAGGGTAAGTTGTCGATTTAGTGTTCGTTGATGTCTTTCTTCAAGATGTTCTGTTCTATGGTCTTCATTATTCTGGGGTATGTTCAGGAAACTTGGCATGAGGAAGTAGTAGTATTTCCTGAATGAATCATTAATTCATTAAAGCTGTTTCATTTCATTTAGAGGCATAACTCATTTTGTGTTCGGAATTAGTGTCACAATATTTTTGAGCGCTTGTTCCCCAAACAGGATGCTACATCATTCGACAAGAAGAGATGGAAATGGTCAAATTGAAATATGACCCTCCGTCTGCACGGCTTTATAACTTTCGAATGGAAATTGCTAGAACTTTGAAACTTTCAGAATAGGTCCGGATCTTGAATGCCGTGGTGAAGTTTGTTAATAGGCAAATACGACTAAGGGTTCCGTTAATAAAGCCGTCTATGTGAAATTTCAGCATTCATTTCTGGAACCAGAGGAAATTCAAAAAGAATTGTGGAAAAAACTCAATACCTACATATTTACATGAGAACTGATTCTAACAAGTTGAGGTTTTAGGTGTGTTTGAAATATTATAGTCTCAAGCTGCATGCGAAATTTCAACATTCATCACCAGCCAGAACCAATGAAAATTCAAGAAGGATATCGGAAAAAAATTCAATATTTCAGTGACAGCAGATCCGAACGGTTTAAGGTTTTAGGTGTACCTATATATAAAATTATAGTTTCAAGCATGTTCCAATTGTTCATGTGGATGACGTCATTAGAAAAATAAGAAAAAATCAAGAAGAATATCGAAAAAAAATTTCTGTAACAACAGTTCCGACTATCTTGGAATTTTGTTTTTATACATATAGGTATAAAAATCACTCTATTATTCATGCCGAATTTTAAAAGAATAATCTCCAAGATCTCTGGCAATGCAATAGGAAGAAGAATTTTTTCGCTTGGTTTTTATCTTGAATAAAAATCGAAAACTCAATAGTGGTCTTGGTTTATATAAAGAGTTATCAGTTTTTGAGTGATTTCGATTACCATAGTTAGAATGATGCGATTAAGATCAAATATGCGCTATTTTTTTTCGATAACTTGTTGACATTTTGAATGTACTATCATTATGCCTCTCTCATAGAAGTCCTCGTCCCTATTGCCAAAAAATTGAAGTAGTCAAGCCTCTGTTGAAGGGAATTTTTCACCAGTGAAATGATTCGCCATGAACGGGAACTGATAGTAATCACTTGATGACAGGTCTGGACTATAAGGTGGATGCATAAAGACCTTTCAATTAAGCTCCCGGAACCTCTGGAGAGTTACTATCGATGTGTGTGGCCTGGCGTTGTCCTGATGGAACACAATTTCTCTCCTATAGACCAAATCTGGCCGCTTCTGGAAGATTGCTTCCTTCAGACGATCCAATTCATGACAATACAGTTCATAGTAGATAATTCGCTGCCAATCCTACCAAACACACAGCAAAACCTTCCTGTTTGTCAATCTTGACTTGGCCACCGTTTCTCCCGGCTCACCGCTGTTCGACCACTACCGTTTTCGCTTGACGTTGTCGTAAGTGATCCACTTTTCATCACCAGTCACTAATCGCTTCAAAAATGGGTCGATTTGGTTGCGATTCAGCAGCGATTCGTAGATGGAAATTCGATCCATAAGGTTTCTTTACGTTAACTGATGTGGTACCCAAACATCGAGCTTCTTCTTGAAACCAGACTTATGCAAATGGTTCCAAACGGTTTTTTAAGCAATCTTTAGCTCTTGAGCAATCGAAACAACGCTTACATAACAATCGGACTCGACAATGTCCATGATGTCATCGAAATTTTCGACAATTACATTATCTCGCCTTACAGTGCGAGATACATTTTTGACATCGAAATAGCGTATTTTCTCATTGCTAGTGTTCATCTTTGACGTGCGTTTAAACTAAACTGAGTCAACAAAACACAAAACTGTCAGGAAAGATTTTGTAGAACGAAATCAAATCTTTCTAACGCCATCTAGTCGAATCCGATAGAACTCAAGAGAACGCGAGATGTAGATAACTTAAGCCATCTAATGGAAACATAATGGATTTCTTGTTACTACACCTAGTATACCTATTGAAATTTACTACCGATATATAACATTTTTTCCTTTCGAAACGATTGACTGCTAATAAATAATTATTATAATTTTTTCATTTTGATTTTTTTGTTAGCTACGTGTTGAGGGTTTCTGATATTTCAGAAAAACGAGGAAATAATAAATCAAAGAGTGAAAGAAAAAGTATTTTGTTACTTGATTTTGGTTTATCATTTTCAATAACAAACCTTCGAAATCGTTAAAGAGAAAAAAATTAACTCCTCTTGAAATTTTCAGCCCACGTTTTGAGATGTATAGAATTTGAAAAAAAATTTAATATCCATCCGTCGTCGCTCTTTTCGGATACTCGAAAATCAGTTATGATATCGCATTCATCCTTCCACATCGTGATTACCATCCATAAATCACAAAGGCAAACAATCAAATTCTCCAATTTGGAAGAATTCATATCTACGAAATTTTCCAAAATTGTAAAGCTATTGTTGTAATGAATGAAATATTTTTTACCACCAGAATTCAGCCCTATTAGTTTCGGAATTATTAATTTTCAAATATTGACCGTGCAAATATCAGCATCACAATGAAATTTGCTCGATGAAGGTATAGCGCGTTGACCTATCGTTATCGTGGTCACAGGTTCGAATCTGATTTTTTTTCATTTCAAATTTTATATTTGGAATACTTTTGGAGCAAAAGGAAATAATAAACCATTGAGTCAAACTTAAAGTGTTTTTATATCCTATACATAACAAAAATTTATGATCAGTGAAAATTTATGGGATACTTAGGCATTAAAAACGTTTAATTGAAAAGATTTATCGTTTGTTGCACAGAATTGGTTATCCAAATTTCGTATTTCAATTCTATATCAACCGACTGATAAGATTTAATTTTCAAATCTATTTCCTCATACGATTTACTATTTCAGTGAATTGGATCCAAGTGAAACAATTTTCTATTTGTTTGAAATATTAATTGGAACACTTCATGAAATAGGTACTTAAAAGAATTCCAATTTAACACTTCTGAAAAAAACCTACAGAGTTGATAACATATCACAATAGAAAACAATAAGTGCCTACAATTTTCGTGATAGCTGCTCTGAAGTGTGACGGGAAATCATAACGTATGGCCAAATTGTATGTATGAATGTATGCTAAAACTTTCCACTGAATTCAATCAGTAAATTTGAGAGCATAATTGAATTTCCTCCTCTAGTATATCATTGAGAGGTATTATATGACGATTTGTCCACTTGCCTACTCAAGCCCTGAAAAAATAAGGAAAGCACTGACGTAAAGCCAAGACATTTCTAGCGCGCGTTCGTTATACACCGTGTGATTTAGAATTACTTTGACAAACTTCAGGAGGTGATTCCTCACAATAGTCTAACATGAATTGCCCAAATAAATATATATTCGGTAACGCTATTGGATATTGCTCTCCTTAAGTAATCCCTTACGTGTTCAATTGGATTCATGTCTGGTGAGTTTGCTGGCCCGTTCATTCTCTGGATATTGTTCTCTTGAAGAATATTTTGAACACTTCGTGTGTGGTATGGTGGTGCGTTATCATCCTGATAAAAGAAATTTTCCCTAAATGCGATACGCAGAGGAACAATATTTGTTTCAATGATGTTTTCTACGTCATTGTTTGTTCAACGATAATAAGAGGGGTATGGCGACCGAACGTTATACCCCCCAGCACATTATTGACCCACCTTGAAAGGGCACAATTTCTTGGGCGAAATTGAGTCGTTCTAGTTTGCTTGGACCTGTCCAAACCATTTCTCTGCGAGTATAACTTTGTAAATCGAATCATGACTCGTCCGAAAAAGTACGTTACGCCAATCAGGTAAAAGTCAGTCTTGGTGGTGTTCAGCCCATTGCTGACAGGTAGCTCTATGTCCAGGGGATAGCAGAGGTACTCTTGAAGGTCTTCTTGCTATTAAATTTGAGGAATGCAACCGTCTGGTTATCTTACTAGTTGAGACTACCAGTCTATAGGTCCTCAAAAAATGACTTCGAAGGTCTGTTGCAGTTATCGTTCGATTCGTTCGATTAAAATTTGCGTTATAATGGTCATCCCTTGCAAATGTTACTCTGGGTCGACCAAGCACCGATCTCTGGGAAACGCTGCCAGTTTCCAGGGAAAACGCCATTATGCGCCTTGCCGAAGTTCGTGGAATATTCAAACGTTGCGTAATCTGGTTGTAACACAAAGCTTCTTGATGTAGGGCTTTCATTATTGTCCATTCAGTATGAGAATTAGATGTCAGGCATTTTCCACGGAAATCTCAATATTACAACTCTCGTTATTCACTGCAAACTGATTAACTTCGAATACACCTGTTTTCTCCGGAACAAGAAGCATTTTTTGCTGGTTTATTCTTTTTCTTTGAGTGATAAGATAGTGAAGATTCCACACACAAAAAATTGTCATGTTACATTCAACAAGTTGAGAGTTGATACAGGGGGGGTCAAGACTTTTGACGATGTGTGTATATTGCTTGTCATGTGATTCGCCAAAGACGGTATCAACGAAAATCATTATGAACATGTATAAGCACTGCAAAACTCATAAGCCATTAGACCAAAGTTTTGAGTGGGATTTTCAACAAAGATCTGATTTGAGAGAGAGAGAGAGAGAGAGAGAGAAGTAGCTGATAGGTTAAATGAAAATTTCCCGAATAAAAAGATAGTTCAAGGGAGACTTATACCATGGCGATTTTGTTCACCGGATTTCAACCCGGTAGATTCTCATGTTTATTTGTCCTTCCTTCCGAAAGCTATCGTATAGGTTTATGGGCCAGAATTGTATTTGTGGACGGATTATTCAATAGTGAATCAAACCATGCGTAAATTAGGGTCTCTCTGGAGATTTTAGTGTTTGATGACCGAAAATAACGTATTGTCGAGAGCAACAATCTTCCAGAAAAATCACTCCATATTAAATCGCAATGTAGTAAAAATATTATATTGATATTTTTTTCTTATTATTTACAGAAGATTGAACTTAGCTGTAGCCATAGTAACGAGAGCTGTCCTACCCACAGTATTCAACATATACTACTCAATCCTTAGAAATCAACAAATTTTAGTAGATAATTTATGTAACCAAGTGCTGCCCTCTATACTCGCATTCATTGTGAATACTATCTCAAGTTCAATATCGACATCTCGACAAGAAATAACATTCGTTACACAAGAGGAAATAGAAGAAGGACATAACGAAATTTCCATCGAAACAAATGAACAAGGTGCTGAGAGATCTGTGGAACTTTCCATCCTTTATAAACCAGAGGTAAGTTGAAATATGCTAGAGAATAATCCGAATAACCTATGATATTCATTTATATTTTATTTCATCACTATAAATTTTGGATGCCTTCCTTCATTGTTGATGACCATAAAGACTGATTCCCTCACATCATATCTCCAACCACGAAAACAATTGAAATTGATAATATAAATTTATATCGACTAGATATATTATTTCCAAAAATCAACCTCAGACATCGGATTGATCGATTTTTAAAGTTATAAATCTATAACAGAAAGAAAAAAGTCACTAATTTATAAAAAATGAAATATGTATATTGAAAACAGGAAAGTTGTTTGTTACTATGATAACTAAGTAGTACCAAGTAAATACTAAAGGAAATGCGAATAATTCTGATGTTTCTAAAATATCTGATACATTCTCAGTATAGAATTCAATCTCTCTTCTATAGTTCTTCTTCAGAACTATAGAACACACAACCAGAATAGCGAAAAAAATTGTTCTAATAATTTCACAATTATTAGCTACTTGGAACATTATAGGTTATCGATATACATATGTGGTTTCCAAGGACATAATTATTTCATAAATGAATTGGCTGAAAATCCCCTGACTTCACGTTATAGCTTTCTATATTTTTTATTCTTTTTATTGAATAATATTGGATGCAACACTTGTAATGTTTTGTTAGGTTACCTATATTAGGTTTTATAACAAGAAAAACAGATTTCAATTATTAAATTAGTAAGTAAGTATATTTATCTCTTAATTTTCACAATCAATTCTTTCAAAATTGAATCTTCTCCATCATTCAGAGGAAATGGGGGAACTACACATCTGAGAGTTCTACATCGTTACATTTAGATTCAGAACACACTGTACAATCCGATACGTATTCTCCACTGCAAGTATTCTCGTCATCAGTACAGCCTCTGAACCACCACCATTTCAAGTAGGTGGTACCCAGGAAATTTTTCGTATGTTCTTGGTAAACATATTGATAACAGTATTTTCCAAGACATGTATCCGATGCATCTCCCCTTTTGCAAGCGCTGTCTTGACTTGTCGAATCACATTGGAGACACTCCACTCTTTTCGGTTTTTTTGCCTCCACTATAAAATAAATTACATTTTATTTATATTTCTGTTTTTGAATTGATAAATACAGGGTGGCCTAACAATAATTTTCCCCCCACCAGAACTCAGAAACGAACAATTCTCTGAGATTTTGAAATAACAGGTCAACTTATGTTTGGAGGGGGACAAATTTCCATCATTGTTATGGTTTCGTACAGTTAGCGTACAAAATACGACCCATCAAAATTTACATGGGGTGTCGTATTGATATTATAATATAATATGAAGGTGGCATCAACCCCTAACTTTTTTTGAATAGGAAAGGGATGTCGATTGTTGATTAGTTTTGAAGTTATTTATGTTCTATGCACAACCCAGTTAAATTTCTCAAAATCGGTTCGCTATTCACGATTTGACCTGTTTTTTTCTTCGAAAATTCTTCGTTTCTGAGTTCTGAGGGCGAAACACCACTCGAGCTGCGCTCTCCTGATGTTTATAGCGAACTGCGTCTCGTGAATCGGTGTATAATCGAATATCGTCTATGCTCTTGTGACATTATAACTGATAATTCAACACACAAATGGTTGAATAATGGGAATTCAATAAAATATATTTTCAAATAAAAAATATCCTTACTTCAAATGCATTTTTTAATTTAAAAAAAAATTTTTGACGGTTGCATAAAATCTCAAATATTTATCTCTATTATTATTCGAATTATTCTTCTTGTTTAAAAGTAGATTGTAAATTCCGTTCAATTTATTCAATTATTAATGTTAGCAAAGTAATTGTAATTTAATGTAGATGCGATAATTGGCATGTGCCAAAAAACCAGACTATGTAGATATGTCTCGTTTAGAAAAAAAAGGTGTTCAAATATTAGTATAATTTGAGTAACATATAATAAGACATAGCAAATGAATATCACACAGAGTTATTAATTATTATCGATTTATGCAAATATATTTTGTTTTTTTTTTATTTATTAACATATAAAACCCTCTTCTTCTTCTATATTTTTCTGTCATTGGAAATTTTGGGGTTTTATTGATATTTTATCAGTTTTTCTAACATCTATCATTGACTTTTTGAAGAATATCATATGTGTATAAAGTTTAGTTTTCACTAAGTAACTTACTTTTTTGAACCAGAGTAGTACCAATAACAAACACTAAAACGAGAGTAAACTTCATCTTTTCTGACTGTGTAGTGACACAAATGGTTCGTCATATTTATAGGTATACAATAATATACATACTCATTTGATAGTCACAATTATACAGATAAAACGAAAAATAATTGATACAGCAAAAAATAACACACAATTTAACAGTGCCAAACGGATAAAAAAATTAGGACACAACTATTTCACCTAATGAGCAGTTATTTTCGTCTGAATATGGTATTTTTAGAGACAAAAATATTTCTTATATTTTACTTACCTATTTGTATTGAATAATAATAATAATAATATATATTTATTCCATAAATTATAAACAATATTACATAAACATATTACAAAATCATGTTCAATCATCGGAACAAACAAAATACCTACCACAGAAGCTCTAGTTAGACTATTACTTGTACGTGGTGGTAATAAAATATTTCTATTGGATTTGTGTGCTCAATAACGAACCTTGAGTTTTTTAAAATATGGACTTATAATGAAAAAAAATGATCATACAGAAGCGCAAAATGCCTTCATGGGGACACCAAGATAAAAAAACGTTGTGCTAACTCAACCTGAAGGTCAATTTTTTTTTGTTGACAAAACGAATATTGAAGTGTACATATTTTGCTGCTATACTACGCCAAAACTCTTGATTTCACAAAAAAGTGTTGATACCTAAAACGAAGAAAATATCTAGTTCTATATTGTTTATAACTGCTGTAAACATAAAATAAGTCGGAAAAGTGATATTACCAAAAAAAAAAATTGATTTAAGTCGCCATTTTTCCAATATGGTGGCGCGGGCGGCAAAGTTACGAGTTGGCAAAGTTGAAATTTGGACAGAGCATATCGAAATCTAAACAAACATTAATTTCCAAAACTTCCTCTTGCCTACTTCACCATTTAAAATTCTATTCAGAATTGTCAGCACGTGGTTCAGTCAGGAATTTGCTAAGCTATTTTATTTGCTCGAATCACAAGAGATTTCTTGAGTGAACTTAGGAGATCGATGTCGAACTCACCTATTTATCCTTTGAATATGATTATTTGGTCTAAGTGCCCACGAGCTTGCAGAAATAAAGTGCATATCAAGCTCAAGTCCTATCAAGTAGTTCGATATCAAGTCAAGCAATGAATATCTCAAATCAAGTAAAGTCAAGTTCAAGTACGTAATATATTACGAGCTTGATTTTCAAGGCAAGTAGGTTGAAATATCAATCTACTTGACTTGATGAATGCCTAATGGTGAATGAAAAGATAACTATTGCTTCAGGGCGAATCAGAAGCCGATGTCATCTTCATCCACGGTCTTCACGGTGGTTTGGGAAGAACATGGACGCAAGGACAGTGGCGTCACGACAATCACAAGCTGAAAGACCAACTACCAACAACAGCACCAACAGGCGAGATGTTTGTACCTCCTAAAAAGCAATCGCTGACAGAAACCATTCTCAGCATCTACAATGCCAGAGCCGCAGAATACAGGAAGAGGTCGAAAGATGAAGATTATATAGAAAGCCGAGAAGAATGGAACTTTAGCGAAATGGAGGAAGAACAGTGTCAGGAAAACTTGTCGGATTGTTGGCCAAGGGACTGGATCAAACTGGACTGCCCAAATGTTAGGGTTATGGCATTGAACTACGACACGGATGTGTTATGGTGCCCCATCTGGATGAAGCAGCGCAAAAGGTAACAAACTGTAAGCACAATATTTTCTTTCTACTTTTTTACGAGCCACAACTCAATAGATCTCTTCAAACAATTTTGGTGCGTGGTAGATATGAAGGGTGTTTTTTTTAGAGCTATAGAACTTTAAATTGCAATAAAACAACGATGGATTATTCGATTGACATGAATTTTATTTATCCGCAAGATAATCTCGTGACATTACATTTTAAATAAGATTTCTGAAATATGACCGCCACGGCAGGCTCGGATGTAGTCCAATCTGGACGTTCAATTTTCGATCACTTTTTCCAATTCACAGGTCCAAAACGTGAAATTAGGCGGTCACCAAACGTGTCTTTCAATAAATCGATTGTGGCACGAGCTGTGTGACATGTTGCGCCGTCTTGTTGGAACAACAGCTCCTGGACATCATGGTTGTTCAATTCAGGAATGAACAAGTTAGTAATCATGGCTCTATACCGATCACCATTGACTGTAACGTTCTGGCCATCATCGTTTATGAAGAAGTACGGTTTTTCTGGATGTAACGGTGTTTCGACATACACTTGAGGATTAGCTTCACTCCAAATGCGGCAGTTTTGTTTGTTGACGTAGCCATTCAACCAGAAGTGCACTTCATCGCTAAACAAAATAAAATGGACGTAGTGCGCGATACGTATTCCGCACAGAACCATTATTTTTTCGAAATAAAATTGAACTATTTACAAGCGTTGTTCAGGCGTGAGTCTATTCATGATGAATTGCCAAACCAAACTGAGAATAAATCAGTTTACAGCTGTTGAATCGGTCGCCATCTTGAACAGTAATGCCAACTTAAAGTTATATACCTCGAAAAAAAACACCCTATATTATCTTCGTCCTCAAAACTTTCAAAATTGGTTCTGAGAATTAATAGATGCCAAATTGTCAAGCACCTCATAATTGAATCAAATTGGCTTAAATCGTTGATTGTTCATTGTAACATATCAACCATTCGTTTTATATTGTTAACGAAAGCGATAGCAGCTACATCCTTACTCTACTCATAGTATTTCAGAATGATCTTAAAGGATACTCGTGGAGTCTTATTGAAATATTTCCAAGTATACAGGTTGTTCCTAATTTGGAGGTACAAAGCAAAATCAGAGATTCCTTGGATAATTTTAAGGATACAAAATTCCATAAACGTGTGGGTCTGCAAATTCTTTGTTTTCGAGATACAGGGTGTTTCTTGTAGTCGTACGTTGATGCTGATATCAGTTTATCGAATCTTTATTGATCTAGGCTATAGATTTCTGAACTACCAAGGGTCCACAAAAAAAGTTCTGGGAGAAAGAAGTGGGCACTATTCCAGAATCGCCTTGTAGATATTTGCATTCAATATATTCATCATATCACATGATGAAAACTTTAAATTGGAATATCTATGCCAAATTTCAGTTGAACAGCTTGTGAGAGAAGGTGTTATGAGAAGAAAACCTTAAATAAAATCAAACTTTAACACTCTATATTTCTCGAAAACAAAACGTTTGCTGTCCCATGTTTATAGGACTTTTTCTTTTTAAAATATTACCGGGATTCTGTCATTTTCATTTGAACCTCCGATTTAGAAATATCCTGTATAAAAATTATTATTCATCCACAGACAATAGTCATCATTTGTAAACTATTGTATTAATAATAATTATTATTATTATGAGCCAAGAACAATCCAGAAATGAAGATTTCAACACAAATTCAAGAACCATGAAGAATCGATTATATAAACACTCCGAAAAATTTTTTAGACTTGGATTTTTCTAAAAATAGATAATTGATGCTTTGCAGAACTTTGAATTATTTTTAAATAATTTATTAGTTGGAATTGAGTATTATGTACCTAAAAAATTCTAGCTGACTCGCTTCATTTTTTGATCTGTTACTTATATTCTCCTAGCCTGATTTTTCTTTTCTCTCTAAATCTTAAAAACGAAGAAATATGTCAATTTCTGTGTATTAAGAGCGGTAATATTGTTTCACCAATTGAAGATCGTTAAAACCATTTAGTCAATTTAAAAACCAAGCTCAAGTACGTAATGATGCAACATCACGGAAGATGTCTGTAATGTCTGGAAATAATAGAATAACTACCGTTTCCACATGGCCTTTCACAATTATATATTTGCTATTCGTGGGAAATTGTATTTTCTTCAATAATGAAAATCGTGACTTATTCATTCAAAATATTTTTTGAGATTTTTTCAATTTAATAAATCAAAAACTATGATCCTGATTTCGCTGAAATTTTATGATAAAATGAGTGAACAGCATGTGCAAATCAAATGGTTCCAGCGAAATTCAAGAGGTTTTTTATCACTCCTAATGTGCAAAGTTATAACTAGATTGAAAGAAAGGCTTCTCGTTAGCAAAATGCAGTTTCATTTTGAAGGTTCTGTTTCTACGATTCTCAATGTATATATTGACCTAGTTGATATCTTGATAAATAATATAAAGAAATAGAGGGCTATCTCAAGACTCCCCCGTCCATTTTGGTTCTTCCTACAATGAAGGAAGGAAGGAAATAGATGTTTACAAAACAAAAGCAAATAGTGCTCTTGATATAAATAAGCAAATATATAGGCGACAATACCTAAAATATAAATGTTTAGTTTAGATACATACTTATGAATAAAATACGATATCTAGACATGAAGAGGACAAAATAGGAATCTTATTCTCCTTAATTATATCAGAAGTATATGTACTCACTAATTTTCGATATAGGACAGGTATGGTAGAAAGAAGCGATGAAATGATTGAGGAATTACTCAGGGTAGGAGTAGGAAAAAAACCGATAATATGGGTTGGCCACTCCAAAGGAGGATTGTACATAAAACAAATAATACTGAATGGTAAGTACGAAGTTGAAACTCCAACAATACAAAAAACTATCAAGAGAACATTCAGTATACAGGATGTCCTGGGAAAACACACTCTTATCAGCGGTGAAATAGGATTAGGGTATGGATTGACTACAAAAATTATTTTCTGAAATAAAATGTTTGTAGTCAATCCCCTAGTCCTACTCTTCCTTAGATAAGAGTATGTAAATTTACTCCTGGAACACCCTGAATACATTTACATCACTTTTACACACAAATCATCTACATACAAGGTGGATCTACCTACGATGTAGATCTGCCTACAACGCAGATCTACAATGTAGATCTACATACAAGGAGATCTACAACGTACTACTATACCACTTGTATAAAAAATTCTGTTATTATGCTCAATATATTTCGTAAAATCATCTAAATTGAACATATCTATTTATAACATAATTGGATAATATGCTCATTCAACTTTTTCTACAAAAAGTGGGTTTTCAAAGCTGTGTTAAAGATATGATAATTCATAAGTCTATGTAAATCAACACGGTTGATGTTTTCGATAGTATTTCATATATCTTATATTCATTCATATATTTTCATATAAAAGATGACATAAGAGATGGAATTAAAATTTCGATCAATTATCGAATCTTCTAATATACTGAATAAAACATTCATTATTCAATGATCTTCCCTCAAATATCAGTAATTTCATTTGATTATAAAATCAATACGTTGACTGCCATTACATTATACGATATAGGTTAATACAAAATTGAATATTAATACTAATGTTATCTTTGAATTTTTTATTAAAATTGCATCCAACTTTCCAAGAAACGATTGGAGGTATATCTTATACATATTTTATTCTTTACTCAAGTATTGACGTCCAATATAAATTGCTTTTCAGAATATACTCAAATATTCCTTTTGGAAGTTAGGTTCAAATAATTTTCTGTAAGAAAAAATGTCGTCAGAATCAATTATTAGAAGAAACGCTCAATTTTATTGAATCCATTGTGTTCTCTTGATATTACTACAACTGATATTTTTCTCTTTCCGAAACTGAACTGTTAACTTCAAAGCACGTCATCAGTTAATAAAATTTGTAAAAGAGAATTCGCGACAACTAATGAAGCCTTGGAAAGTTTTGATGATTCAATTATTCGTTTGTATAGTTTAATCGTTCGTTTTTTTTTTTTACATATTAATCATTATTTGTGTCTCCGAAAGTATTTCATCAACTAGATTTGTCTTGACAATAATTTTCTTTTTCGATTAACAGCAGTTGAGAGGAATCCTCTTGGAAGAGTTGACATTCTCAATATCAAGACACAGACAAAAGCAATAATGTTCTACAGTGTACCACATAAAGGATCCATCTTAGCAGATGTATCTTTGCCTTTCCTCAGAAAAAGTGTTGAGCTTGTGGAAGTACAGAGAAGTGAGTCACTAGTTTGATTTTTTCATTTTTAAAATTTGTTTTTTCTATTCAAGACGAAGAAAATCCTAAAAATCAAAGTGATCCAGTCATTCTTGGGTTATAAATGTTGTAACTAATTGGATTATGTTTTATATAGATACTTATAGTATATTTACTACCTTTCTTTGCAGATTGCGATTTCATTTTAGATTTGGACAAAAAATTCCTAACCTTATACCAAAGTGGTGAATTCAGCCCAGAGATTTTCAGTTTTATTGAAACAGCGTTCACCCTGATGTCTTTTGTTTTTCTCAAGATCATTGCTTTCGATTCAGCAAGTAAGTCAACAGAAATCAATGAATTTTCGAATCTACATAACAACACATAGGTATCATTCATTTTTTTTACATTTCTTATTTTTCAAGTGTCCGCCATAAGAAATAATCCGAACAAGTGAGATCAGGGGGATCTTGCAGGCCGGTAGAAGGGTCCTTTTTTACCTAATTTGTGCTCTAATTTCAATTGTTTTTTCACGTATTCACTTCCATGCGGTTTTTCATTAAATCCTCAAATTTCTCACCATTTGTGTTTTGATCAATGAAGAAATTAATTTTCCCAAACATAATTCTCTAACATTCAGCTATACCTCTTAAAACCCTGCTTTTATATAAATACTTCTTGAATTTTGAACATATATCAAATGCAAAATACTTGATAATGATAGTTTTTCATTTTAAATAGTATTGAAAACACTGAATATGCAAAATACATATTTTCAAAATACTTTATTACAACAAAATGTCACATCTTTGGATACGATACTACTGAAGAAATAACACATGAGATCAGTGGCGGATCCAAGTTTTGTTATAATGGATCAACGAATTATTCAGATTATACTAGGTCCATATTTACAAATTTGTGGAATATATCTACTCAATATTCAACGTTAAATAAAATATTGATAAGAGGTGAGTCTCGTATATAAGATATATGGTGTGTTGATTTCACCAAAAACATTCAACCGGTACATCTAATCCTTGAACACTTCTATAAATAGTCATGAAAATTTCAAAGTACAAACGGAGCACAATGGCGAATATTCAGTTCTAGTTAAGGAACAAAAGCTCAGGTCCGGAATTAAAAAAATGTATTTTGTGGTGTTACACCAAGTAAAACACCCTGCTCATGGATTCTTGAAAAAATAAAAATTACGCTTATAAATTCAATGAATAATCTATCAAACAAGTCACTGTCACACTTCACATCCATATCTTATTTAGACGACAATTTTTCAACACTGAAAACATTTATGCAACATCCTGCGTAGCACCGGCTGAAGAAGAAAAGGGCAGTATCGGGATTCCCTATTTCAAGTCTTGAATTATCTCGAACAAAATCTTATCAGTCGACACAGTATTTTTAGACACCTTAATTACGCTATCCATCAAAGGATACCATCCTATGGGACCTCCTATTCCCCTATTCCCCCTGCATAAGTTTTTGAAATATAAAAACTAACAGTGACATACCTTATACAATTCAGCTATTTATACTTTGAAGTTTTATTTTTCGTTTACAGTACATACTTGAAGATAAGTTAACATAACCTCATTTAATTTATTTTTCAGATCTCGGTATAGGAGTGATATGTAAAGTTCCTTTAGATCATCGAGAAATTTGCAAACCAGCTGGTAGAGATTGTTTTTTATATAAAGAATTAATAAAACTAATTAAGAAAGTACAGAACAATAATATTGATTAAAATATAATTTGTTCATTAAATGCGCATTGTGATAGAATTTAATGTTGAAATATTGTATATTATTAGCATTAGAAGACTTTTATTGAAGTTATATTGATGTTTTTGTTATTACCTATCCCGACTCAGCAATGCTCAACATAGTTGATGTGTTCTGCCAAAAAAATCCCAAGTTGAGGGTAGAGGGTAGAGAAGTTGTTTTGAGATTTATCGTGAGGCGCAGAATAAGCTGTTTTAGTATAGAGTTGAATTAATTTCAGGTTTATATTCAAAAGATGAGCTTTCAAGAATTTTTGCAGGCATACCTCCTTAGTCTGGTTTTTCTTTAAAGAAAATAGGTAAGCAGATAATTAAAAAGTTGTTCATGCGTATACATGCTACATTATAATATTCACAGGATCCTTTCAATTAATAGTCGATTTCATATTAATTTAAATTTCACAATTATGCATAGTGATCGTGAGCTGGTGATTCGCCATATGGATATAGTGCTATTCTATCTAAGAGTGGTACTAAATTTCTTGGCATTCACCTTGATAATAATTTAAAATGGGGTATGCACATTGATTCTGTTTGCAAAAAACCGAACAGTTGTTATTTTGTCATAAACAGGGTGAAAACCTTACTTCCTTTAGAATCACTAATAAATATCTATTATAGCATGGTCTATAGCCACCTGTTGTATAATATTCTATTGTAGACCCATATTTGTACATTTTCATTTTGAAATGTCTACTATATGTGTTTTATAATTTTTTTCTAGAGGTATGTTGAGCTAAATAAAATACATATTCGCCTCAGGTGGAATACATTTTTTCTGAATTTCTTACGTTAGAGTAATGTGATGTATCAATTTATGTCATATTCTAATATTAGTATTTTGATGTGAAGTACCTGGATATTTGGTTTTTTCAAGTTTTTTGGCAGTATAATAAGAGAAGAAGAATCTAATGAAAATCGCTTTTACGTCCTTCCGGTAAATTATCCTTAGATAGGTATAATCCGTGGCGTCCTCTGTTGGCGTATATCCGTACGACGCGGTGGCGTCCTCTGTTGAGTAATTTACTAAGTGTTAAGCCGTAGGTGTAGATCGCTACAATGTGGCTAATTTTGAATGCAAATCTACAGGCTGATATTTTTTTTGGAGCTATGCCCACTTCGTTCCTCCAGAACTTTTTTGTGGTGGACCACTGGTAGAAAAACGTAAAAAAAAATTTGGTATGTTACTACACTTTCTGGTCGTATGTGCTACCGATTTGATGAAACATTTCAAACAGTTCTCTTAATTTTGAGGAAAATTCAAATTACATGAAGATCCAGTTGAAAAGTGTGATGAATAAATTAATTATAAGTTTTGCTACCTATTTACCCAATCTATAGCGAAGCTTAATAAGGATTCGATAAATTCTATAATCAAAGTAGGACCATGAGATGCGATTTATGATGATGTCCTTGTTCTAGGTTATTTTATCTAGATGGTTCTGATTATACGATACTCGGCATGAACATTCGGGTGATTATTTGACATTTTCAAACTAAATTTCAACATACTCGGTTCTTTTTTTATGAAAATTTCAGTATATTTTTAGATATTTCGCTATATATAGTTACACTATAGCATAAAGCTTGAAATTTCAATATACACTTACACGCAAAATTTCAACAGGTTTCAAATTTCATTCAGGTCGAATATTTTGCTACTGAAATATTGAGTTTTTTCTCATAGATCAATTTGCTTGAGCTTGAATTTTATACAGTTCTACAGAGTTATTAAGTACCTACTCATCGCGAGTCATTTCAGAAAGAAATCGATAAGCTCTCAAACCTTGAATAAAATTTATAAAAAACGATTTATAAATGTCTAAGTTTTTTAGAGTTATGCTCACTGCTGTCTCATTTAAGTAGAGGGTGTGAACGTACCTTCAGAAATTCAGAGTTTATTTTTCTATGACCTAACCTCAAATTCTAAATATATATTGTTTGTTTATTATGAATATGAAGTGTGTATTTATAGTTGAAAGGTGGCATAATCTATCAGAAATCTTTTTGGGTCTTTGATTCATCATTTTCTCAGTTATTAATGATCAGAAACATGATACCCAAGAATTATGAGATATTACGAAAAAAATTTCGTGGTTGTCTTTTGGGTTCGTTACTTGGAGATTGCTTAGGAGCCCCATTCGAAGGTGACTTCATCACATCAGGAGACAAAATCGTCATCAAAAATTATTTAGATAAATTGGAAGCTCCGGATTTCAAAGGTGAGAAATTTTATATAGGAAATGGCACAAAATGAGGGGAGAAATTTTGTTTGTTTTTAAATTGCTTCTAGGTCCTGTCAAACAATACACCGACGACACAGCTATGACACGATGTATTGCAAAGGCGCTGATTGATAAGCCAGAGCCGGATTATGTATTGATGGCTAAATTATTTGTAAAAGAATATTTCCTTGAACCAAAACGAGGATATGGTCAAAATGTCATTACAGTTTTCAAAAAACTAAAACAAAGTAGATTTCAAGACGTTTTCAAGCCTGCGAGTGAACAGTTTGATGGTTCTGGTTCCCTCGGAAATGGAGGAGCTATGAGAATAGCTCCATTAGCATTATATTTTTTCAACAATTATGATTTGATGATAGATGCTGCTACAAAGGCTACAAAATTGACTCATACTAATCCTCTGGGTATAAATGGGGCCCTTCTGCAATGTATGGCAATACAACAATGTTTTATGGTGAAACATGGTGAGAAGATTGATGTCCATAGATTTGTAGATGAGCTCTTGCACAAAATGAAACCATTTGAATATGAAGAGGATGAAGACTTGGAAGAGTAAGTTCTATCAAGCTTGTTATTGCATGGAAGAACTCTGTTTTGAATGAATCAGATTATGTTCAATTAAATTTGAAACAATTGTAGTTATACAAATTAAGTATTACAATTTATACAGGATTCTTGAAAAACCATATAGAGAGAAGCTCTTGACAATACAGAACCTACTTCAGAGAACATATGATGAGGATGATGTACTCTATGATGAAATTCTTGAAACGTTGGGAAATTCAATATCAGCCCTAGAATCTGTTCCTACAGCAATTTACTGTTTTTTGAAAGCATGTTCAGAAACCCCTGAATTGAAGGTAAATATTTTTTTAATTTTTCCAGTACTTATCACACCTGACCTAAAATTTTCCTAGTCCATTACTGAAACCATACTATCTACATATCAATCAATATTTGTCTACCTCCTAATAGCTGTATTGATTAATTGATTATTGTTTTGCATATATATCGTGCATGTTAATTATCACAGCCTCAATTTGTTGGTATTATTATTTATCAATTTTCAGGATATATTCAGAAATGCAGTAGAATATGCCATATCTCTGGGAGGCGACACTGATACTATAGCTAGTATGACAGGAGCTATAGCTGGTGCATATGTTGGTGAAGAACATTTAAACAAACACTTGATAAAACACTGTGAGAAACATGAAGAGACTATTGAAATGGCAGATAATCTATTGGCTGCAAGACATGAACAAACTTCAGAAATGAAAAACTCATAAATATGAAATGATTGAAAATTTCAGCTGATTATAATTTTATGTATTTTATCATACTTTTGTTTTAAAATATACTGTTATTGTTGGAACTTTTCATTTCAAATATAAATAAAGTTATATCAAAATTTCTTTATGGCTTTAAACTGTAGTGACTCTGTCTGCTCACAGATGGCGCTATTTTTCGCGCCACACTACTTCGGCTCCGGCGGATTTAAAGGGGTCTTTGTATTGCAACAGGGTCACCTCTCAACGATGGTGTGAGAGAGTGCGTCTTGGCTAGAGATTGCTGGATAGCCCAACTGATGAGTTGACCAGCGATCTCGGGACGAAAAACCAAACCCCTGGGAGAGGGTGCACCTCGTAACTGGCCAAAAAACAAAGACAAAAACGTATAATGAAAGAAAGAAGGTGGTATGTTTTGATTATACTTCATGGACTTATTATACTGCTTTGGCCAAAGGTGTCGGAATTTTTTTTTTCCGAAGTCTAAGTTATTTATCGACGTCTCCATCAAAGTAGACATACTTCACAAAAATTGAGAATGGAAAATAAATAATTTCCAATATATTTATCAACTAAATCACTTAATGCAATTGATATTCACTAAAACTGATTTAGTAGACCTATCGGTTTTATACACCCAAATATCAGTTTTGACTTTTCAGGAATGTGGTGAAAATTAATTTACCCAAAGTAGGGAAAAATATTGGGATAGAACAAAAAACACTATAACAACTCGAATGTTAAGAACTTGCTAATCTCAGACAATAATTGGTGTAGTCGCTATGCTCTTGATACTTATAATATACCAACTATTTTAAATGAACAAAATATGTTATTTAATTACTTTTCCCTTATGCCTTTTTAACATGAGCCTTTCCTATTTTTTTTTTTTTTTTGGTACTATAGAGTACGTAGCAGTAGACGTGACAGGTTATATTCAATTATTTGCTTATATGAGAATCAACACTAACACATGTTGGAATTTGATGAATTTTTTTTTGTTCAGATTGTGAAGAATTTTTTAATGAAAATAGTTCCTGTTATAATATTTTATTTTACATTTTTCAAAGGTATAACTGATAAATTGCAAAAGCCCAAATTATGAACAGCATTTTGTCAGAACTAAATAAACTTTATTTTTTACTATTGCACTACTGTATGGATATTGAAGCAATTTAGATTGTTCTATTGCATGTGATATACAAATTATTTGAACTGAATTTGTCTGAAATAAATAAATTGCAATGAACTGTTTACAGTATACATTTTCATCATTTTACAATAAAGTTTTAAATAAAAAAAAACAACAACAAAGGTACAAGAAAAACATTTTGCTTAAATAACGAATAAATAATAATTTAGTCATGCTACACACTATCATGAATAATTGTTTTTTCAAATAAATTATAAAATACATCATTCATTATTGTTTTACAGAAAAATAGGCTTTTATCTATATCACTGGGATATTTTTACATTGTGATTTTTGAAGGACTACAAAAAATCCTGAATATTTATAACAAAACGCAGAAGATTAGGTATAACGATTTACAAAAACTGGAGTACCTCGATATGTGAGGAAATTGAAAATTTTCATCAGTCTTCTTTGTAACTTTCAAAAGTTTATACTACAAATTGCATTCTATATACATCATAAATTTTTATTCATTGAGGACATCGACAGAAACTGTAAAGTCTTTTTTCGGCAATTGGCTAGGATTATTCAGTTTTGAGTTTATTTCATCCCTTAAATAAACTAACACTTTCCTTATTTGCATGTTCTGTAATGGAGACAATTTGAGAGCTTCTTTGACATCTTTCAGAGCTTGCTCGTAGTTCGAATAGTTCAAATAGGCTTTAGCTCTGGCGTAGTATGCTTCGTAAGACTCTGGTTTCATGGATAGTACTTCGTTGGCTAATTCTATTGCTTCATCGGTCTCCTGCAAAGTAAATTCAATATATACTTAAATATTATCTAATCGATTGATACTTCAGTGTCATTACAATGCTCAACGATTGAACTGAATTCTTCAGAAATTTGATTAACTACCATACTTCTATAAATTATATAGGAAAATTTCGAAAACAATATGAATTGAAGTACCTGAATACCTATAATATTTCATTGATAATTCAATAATTGAAAGAGAACTGGCAGACAGTAGTGGATAAGTTAATATACCCTGTTTCAATAGGAATCTACATACTCAAGGAATATTTTTTTAATTTGCAATTTTTATTATTTGATACTTGTTCATCGTTAAACATTCATTTCTGTCATTTGTGACACTGAAATATCAGGTAAAATATACTAGTTGAGCTGGTCTTCGTTTCATTCATTTCAAAAACATGATTTTTTTTTTATATTTTCATTCGTTCCTTTCAATAATCTTGAGCAGTATAATGTAGATGGCTACGAGGAGTTCCAGTTACGATAGTCCCATGTACACTACTTTCAAGTAGGTGCATATGGATTATGGGTACTTCGTTCAAATATAAGACGGAGCAATATTAACAAAGTAAATGGCATAGCTCGCGCATAGAACAACTCCTATTGGTCAAACGATAATAAATCCTAACCCTCCTTCGCAGTGGCGTACCCAGACATAAGTCTTGGGGGGAATAAAGAGCAAAAATTGTGTATTCCTTTCCGATGTCCTTTGAATTTACAGATACTTCTTGAGATTGATTTTCAACTAAAGTAGTTCGGAGCTTTGGAATTGAGTAATCGTTACAAGATAAATTGAAGAAGTGAACTTACGTTTAGTTTTCTCCTGCACCTCGAGTAATTCAATAGAAAGTTGATACGAAGTTGGTTGAAAGCTTGAGTATTGCCTCCCTGCTCATCTGGGGGGAATTTTTTCAAGGCATACTGGTAACGGTGAGCTGCTTCGCGCAGTCTATTTTTTCTGTACAGAATGTTTCCATCTTCTAATAATTTGTTCAAAAGGATCAGTCTGGAAAAAATATTGTAATAAATGTTCCATATAGGTAATATTTCATTTGAATCGAACTCAATATAATTTCAATTGATTGAATGGTACATATTCGAAATGAAACATTTATAATTCGTTCTTTGAGACAAGCCTAGACTTAAATAGAATTTTTTCCTTCTAATGCTTAAATTAATACAGTAAGTATTTGAGATGGTGGATGAAAATTTCACCTCTAAAAGGCATGATAACGTTAAGGGTCAGCATTTTATTTGTTTTTGTTATTTATTGTTTGGTGGAATTTAAGTGAACAACAAAGGTTTGCTACAATGCTTTTTTGTTATCGAGACCCTACCAAATTTCATTGAAATCAGCAAAGTGTGAGTTAGTGAGAATATATCAAGTTTGTGATTGCATAATGTCTACCGTTTATTGAGTTCACAGTTGACATAGTACTATACTGAAGTTGAAGTAACCAGACTCTAAATCCACACAATCTTTATAAGCGTTAAACGAATCATTTTGACAATGATGTGTACAGAAATTAAAATTTTCTGTGACAAATAACTTACATTATTTCGGGTTTTCCGGCAGCCATCGCCCAGGTAGCTGGTCCAAGCTTAGCCCCTTTCTTCAAGAAGCAATGTATAACTTGAATGTTTCTGCAGCCGATTGCTCTATCAAGCGGCCTCATACCATTGATGTCCACGTGCTCAATAATTGCTCCTTTGTCTAGCAAGAGTTGCACAGTCGTTGAGTTTCCTTGGTACGCAGCCAAGTCCAGGGGCGTCCTTCCCATTTTGTCCGTATGGTTTATTTTTGCGCCTCTTTCTATGAGGCATTGGACTGCAAGCTGCCTTCCTCTCAGCAAAGCCCAACAGAAAGCCGTTAAACCATCTGAGTCTTCTTTGTGGATATTAGCTCCTAGAATTGGAAAAATAGTAAATAAATGTGGAGGAATACGTGAATGAATTTCATTGGCATGGATAGATAAGGGTATGGGTCTACAGAATGCTCCTTCAAAATTCATGAATCTGATTTTAATGCAGTACAATTATCTCTTCTCGAACAGAAGTACATACATATAGCTCTATTAATTTTTGAGAAGAACTTTTACGCCAAACAGACTGATTTTCCATTCGATTTTTATCTATATCATTATTAATCAATATTTTCCTGCTTCCAGAACTCTATTTGACATGAAAAATGAGTTAAATTGGAAAATATCTGAATATTTAACTACATTAAAAACAATGTTTCTTGATCTGAATTCTTGGAGCCACTCAATATTGTATTAGTTAATTACCCTAATAAGCTATTGGAGTTTTTGGTAATATAATATTGTGTTACCTTTATCTAAGAGAAGCTCGATCAAGCCGACATAACCTTCAGATGCGGCATACATCAAAGCGGTCTTTCCAACCTTATCGGCCTGCTCTATGGACGCCTGATGCTGCAGCAGCTTCTCCGCTATAGCCCAGTGTCCCTCTTTAACGCACAAATGCAGCGGTACCAACATCCTCTTGTTCGGCACGTTCAGCTTCGCTCCCCTAGAAATCAGGACTGAACAGGCATTGTTGCAACCGTTCGTAGCTGCTATAGTCAACGCCGTTTCACCCGTAATCGTATCTGGAATGTCGATATCAACCTCGGCCATATCGAGCATAAATTCCACAATCTCCACGTGATCTTGACCAGCTGCTGCTATAAGAGCTTGTTGAGCAGCCTCGGCCAGTTGGACTTCAGTCGAATCGGAGCTCCAATCGCAGGCGATAAGGTAGGAAACGATGTTCAGGTAGCCGTTCCTGGCTGCGTGGACTAGAGAGCAATTCCCTGCTGTATCAGGATGACCAGGTCTGGCTCCAGCCGCTATCAAATGCTTAACTATATCACAATGTCCTTTAGCTGCAGCCAGAGACAGAGCGGTGCAACCCTGACTATTCGTAAGCTCTACATCGGCACCAAACTCCAGAAGTAGAGACACCATGGGAATGATTCCTTCATTGGCGTACATGCAAAGCATCGGTGCGTTCCCCAAAAACGTGGTAATACTGTTCGGTGAGCCTCCAGCTAAGAGCAGCAATCTCGACACTTTAACGTTTGGACTGTACATGTTTCTTATGTGGCATATGGCGTCTGAGGTATCCTGAGAGCTGTCCGATATCCAAAACGCTTGCAGATCCCTGGAACTCAAGTCACCCAGTTGGATGTTCCGATAGACGTGGGCCTTCAGGATGTGGTGCGAGAGTTCCAAAGTTTTTTCCGCGTCTAATGGCGCTTGGATCCTGGATAATCGGAAGGCAATGGCGGCATGACCTGAGCGGAGATCGCACAGGAACTTGTTGTTCTCGTGTTCGTCCCTCCTTATCAACCATTCCCTGAAGGACGGGTGGAAGAACATATAGGTGTTATCTAGCCTCTTGATGAGGAAGCCGGAAAGTAGCTTGAAGGACTGAAGGAACTCGGACCAAGAAGTGAAGTTGTCCGTGGATAGGGCGTTGACTGAATAGTAAACCTCCAACAGTGTTAAAGGATACAACGCTGCTAAGCATACGCTCAAAATATTGGAAACTTTTTCGAAAGAACGTATGGTCGGAAATCGAAGGTTGAAATGCAACAGGTATATCTGAGCAAGACTGACCGGCAGTACTTTGTATCCTGATGATTTCGCCACCAGATGTCCTCGTTCTAGAAGATCCAAAGTCAGTTTGGTGTGGAGGAATGAACCTTTGCTCAAATTGAGGAGATGCTGAGAGAATTTATGCAAGGAAACAGATTCACTCTCCAATTTTCCACTGGTTGATGCTATTATATTGTTTTGTATACTGGGACTATTTTGCAACCTGAAGTTTATGTAGTTCAACATATCTTTTTGGATGTTCTCATTGCAGTTCGAATCCAAACTAATCCTGGTGTACGGCAAATGCTTGGCTATGTCTTGGAGTTGTGTTCGAATGGTGGCAAGAATTTTCAACCAAGAAGGAAAACTTGATATATGTTTCATTAAGAAAGTTGTGATGGTATCTCCGTGATCTGGTCGATGATACTCGGCTTCGCACAGAGCGTCAATAAGGATGAGATAATTCACGTTCTTGATCTTCCCCGATTTTTCCAAATTAGTGAGCGGTTCTAGAATACCCCTCACCAACGCTACATCTGGGTTGGCTATGCATTCCTTCAGTGACAACGCGGATTGAAGATGCTGTTCGCTCAACAGATGATCTCTGTAGGCTGCAAGTTGTGGAGCTTGACATAACTGCGCTGCCAATGAGTGGATGAAATCAGGTACAAGACAGGTATTATTGTTATCGGCTTGGCAGAAATGATATGCTACAACACTGTTCGACAGTTGCTTGATCCTTTCCATCACCAAATCTATCTGGTAGTATATGCTCTGAGGACTGACTGAAGACTCGATAGTGTTCATGTTTTGTGTTGCGCTTATGTGGAAATGATCCTTTCTCCTTCCGAAACAACTATATTGTACTAACTGTAGTATGAATGCAGTTTTTCCTGTACCAGGGTTGCCAGTCAGCAGGATGCCTGGATTTGAAGAGACTGAAAGAAAAATTACTCAATTATGTCATTGAATATATTGAGCACCTATATATCTAAGAGTTTAATGAAATTAATACGTACCTAAGACATCTTCGATGTCCTTTATCAACCAATGCCTTCCGATGAAAAGTGGATCTGGTTCTTGTAACGGTACCTCAAAGAACAATGGTTTCAAAGTCAACTGAGGAGGTTTGTACTGTGGAAAACTAATTTCGTTTGGTGATTTTGCAGTTCTTTTGAAGAAAGTTTTCCGAGGTGTCCTATCCTCTACTTGTGCTTGAACTAGAAAGAAAGGGCCACATTGAAAAAAATTAAACCTAAGGTTTCTGAAGTGAAGTTTCCGATGAAACGAAACTATTTTTACCTGGAATGTATCGCCTCATACCAACCGGACTCGAACTACAGTTGCTGTGACCAGACATAGACATGGACATGATAGAACTTGTGCTCTCAGAGTAGGGATTCATTCTATGCTGATCCTCAGAAGATCCGGTGAGAGTTGATAGAGGACTGGTATTTGAAGATATCACCTCGTAACCATGTAATGAATGGTTTGAGTTGTGATGTTTCATATTAGCCTTATTCCTCTGTGCAGAATCACCCAATAATAATCCCAGTCTCATATACATATCACTATCTGAGTTCTTTTTTGCCATTCTTGGGTTTGAACTTTCAGTGCCATCGTCTGCAAAGAGATTAAAATAAATATCATTCAATTACCACTCTACTTTGAGTGAACACTACAAAATCAACACAAGACAAAACTCAAAACAAACGTTCAAATATTGTTCAGCAGGATATATTTTTCGACTGATATTCTGGATGCTCTGATGAATAGAACTGCCATCTTCAGTTCAGTAGAACATTTATGAGAAAAAGTTTACTTTATATGGAAATATAGAAGGGGGAATGGTTTTCTCATTATAAAAGCTTAAAATCATGGACTTATCAAAAAGTTCATTTCGTAAGAAGAAGAGAACTAGGAAAATTTATTGGAAAATGCTCTAAACGGAGAGGTGAAAAAATTCTGAAGGTACAATACGAAAAGACTCCTTGTTATGAGTTTTTCGGCAAAAATCCGAAATACAGATACGATACACTATTACAAAAAAATTATTTGTAAAAAAATATAAATCTTCAATTGAAATAATAAATCCCCAATCAATCTACACAAGTAGCTACCTATTAAAATCTCAGATTGTTTCTTGGTGTTACTGAAAAAAGTGCTAACTAATGCTGCATATGCAGTGTATAGATTAGTAGAATAAAAATGAAAAACATGCTCCATTCAACAAAACAAACATAGAAATTTAGAACCGTGCCTGATAAAAGTTGATTTAGACCAGCATTAGCGTTTGATGCTCCTGTTGACCATAAGGACTTAATTTTTCCTAAAACTACACTTCGCCAATTGCGTAGTTCTGTTGAAGCTGTGAAATTAAAATAATATCGTGAGTTTCCCGAAAATACACCATTTATAGTAAGAAGAAAATGTGAACATAATTAAAATTGCAGATGAAAACTTTTCCAAACTTTCTTCCTAGTGGTGCTACAATATTGCAGTAAAGTTGAAAACAAAATAAAAACCATCAATAAAATGAAATAGTAAATTTTATTTACCTGACATAGTAGATTCGACTGATTGTCGTTCACTATGACTCTGAGTAATAGAATTCCTTAGTGCCTTAGGACTGAGGAAAAATTTTCTTCGAGATTGTGGTGGTGTTGGACAACTTTGTACCATTACGTTTTGATCTGCACGGAAGCGGGAATTTGAAGGTCTAGTTTTGGGGAGTTTTTCTGGATGAACTGAAGAAAGGTGCTCTTGTTTTACCTGCAAAAAAATAATTGTACTTGTAGCACATTTTTTTGTGATATGATATTTCACCAAGATGCTAATGTATTTGTATGGGAGATTCCTTTCTTCTGGGAATAAATTGATATTCTTAGGAGAAATATTGTTCGAGATGATATAACGCTATCTATTTACAGTTATTGGCATCATGTAATGCTTGCAAACTTTCACTCAATTTTCATTTTTTCTCATCTATTGCAATTATATTTCTAGGAATGGTGAATAGGCGTGGGTACAATTATACTTCTTTAAGTGACTGTTAGACCTCGTGATAAATACATTTAAATAACTTGAATTCAGAATAGAAAGATACCAAGGAATTAATATGTTTACTTAATTCCCAAGTGAAAACAACGATTGGCATGGCTTATTCGAAAATAAACCAATGTACTAGATTTTAAACTTATTTCAATTCTTTTAGGGTATTACTCACCGAAGGAGGCGTAGTGAAATGTCCATTAGTCTTGACCCTGGTTCTGCATGGTATTTTTTCATCAGTCCTGATGTATTGTGGTGTTATTTCGCCATAAAGTGTTATTTGAGATCCTTTTAGATTTATATTGTTAGGGGAAGTGATGCCATCTATTTCATCATCTGGAAAGAAGGGTTATTCATTTAAGTATTGAATGAAGAAAATACGAAAAGAAAAAGAAGTACAATTTCAAGTATGTAATAATATCATACGATATTAATTATTTATCTATCTGGTTAACGTATCAGCAAAAATGCCATCAACATAACCATTGTCAAACAAAAGACTTCCACGATATAACGTAGGAATCATAATCGAAAGCAACCCAAGGAGAATGCATGTCATCAAGAGAGAGTAGCGATATACCGGTTTCACCCTTGTTAGGGATCATCAGTACCGCATAACTCAACCCAAGATGACAAACAAACGATAAGATCATTTTATTTGCCCCACAATAGATTCAAGACCTTAAAGATGGAATTCGTGAAATTATCAAGGACATAGAGCAGCAAATTTACGAAAATTTCATGAAGAGAATATGGTCAAAATAGAACCTCTTCTTGGAAATCCCTTTATAAAAGGTACAATGTAGGTGGATTAGGTTAGGTTAGGATAGGTTATGTTTATTTCCTTTTCTTTGCTCCTCGAGGACATACAGCCGCAAATGTGCGAATTGGTCATGGAAAATTTCATGAAAAGAATAAAAGAATCAAAATGAAAACTTTAATTGGAAAACCCTTTAAAAAAGTCACAATTAAGGTAGATTAGGTTAGGTTAGGTTATGTTTATTTCATTTGTGGAGCATGGAATATGCAGAATAACACCTGGGTTCTATTACACTGAACCACACTCTTTCACTTTACACTTTTCGAAAAAGAAAAAAAACGTTGCGCGAAAGGATTCACACCTGAAAAGTGGGAAGTGAAAAATCAAGAGAAAGTTGCAAAATAGGTTGGTGCAACAGACCCTACAATTGTTCAACGCATATTTTTGAGCAACATCATTATTTTCCAATTTGAAAACTCGGCAAAATGCAAAGTGAAAAGTTGCAAAGTAGTCTGGTGATATAGGCGCAGGATCTTTGTTTCTTTAATTGATGTAAACAAGTTTTTGGGTTTTGTATCTAATAAATCCGTAGTCCATGTTGCCAAATGATGAATCACAAAAAGTGTATTCAGAATTTCAACCTTAAATGCAAAATCCATCAAATAATTAGGTAAAAAACACATTTTTAAACCTTTTGTTTGTTTACATCTTCTAAATATAGTAAAGGAAGTGACCTGCACCTGCGGATCTATCGCGAATAAAATCATTTCTATTGTTGTTATCGTTGCATCATTTCGCAGTTATGAGAATAGTTGCACAATAAAACACCGAGACGTTCAACTCGATAGCGATACACACCTTGGTTATTTACAAAACATAACGGGCAAACTTCGTTGTAGAACATGCAAGAGTAACATCTCTCGTGTCCACAGTTGTCGATCAATCTTCTCTTTTTGCCCTTGTCGAACGGCATATCACAGCTGGGACAGGTCAGTCCGGTGATTGTAGCTTCTTCGCCCAACAGTCTGCGAATGGAGGCCATATCTGAAAGGAAGAAACAGCATTTGAAACCAGAACCTCAATCAAAGTTCGATGTCGGTGTATAAATAAACTAATTTCAATGAAATGGATTCATAAATATTTCAAAAAGACTTATTCTATAGGTAAGTAATTTGGAGTTCATTACTTGCTCTAGAAACCTACAGAGAAGATTCAAGATTCAGCAGGAAGGTGGCGCTTAGTGGGAATTGTCACAGAATTTTTGTTCAATGGTCTCCAATTATAACGAAATTGTGTTGTCTAGTGTGTAGAAACCGGTATTTTCCAATGGGTTCAAGTGGGGAAAAAGAGTGGAGCTTTTTTTGGTGTTAAAAAAATCAGTTCAATTTTCTTTTCATTTGTACGTTATAACCTTCTGCAGAAAAATCGTTAGGTGGCATATGGAGTACCTACTTTTTAAGATGTCTAGAAATAATGGCGTGTCCATTTACTGTTGAAAACGTTTAATATAAAAAAAGCGATTTCGATAGGACCAGCGTTTTGGGATTTCAACTTATTTCCGTTTCGTTTTCTATGGCTTCAACATCAAATTCTGTTGTCGCTTCCTTAGAACATATGGCGATTTTAATGTGACCTAATAAAACACGGTGGCGACAATTCGTTCAAATTGAGCATGAAAATGGCGAACCATATGGCTTACCCATAGAACTTGAATAATGATGGACATTTTTTCATGCAGATATTGTAAGTATGAACTGACTCTTGAGAGGAATATTTTTGTGTAAAACATCCAGCCATTCAGCCCCTGCTGAAAAACATCAATAACAACATGGATAAAATATGATGAAAAATGAGGCAGCCAGTAAACTGGGCCGAATTGCCGCCCCTCAAATAGAGGCGCCTGGAAAGGTCCCTTCACTGTTTCATACCTAACGCCGAAGAAATTAGAAAAGTAGGAATGTTTTTATGTAGACATTCAGGAAGAATCTAACTGATATAGCTAGATCTGCGAAAAAGGTTTCTTAGAAATTTTTGAGCTACATAAAGATAGATATGTGAGCAACATAGAGAATCCTCAAAGAGCAAAGAGTGCTGGCCAATTTTCGCTGGATTAAAACAGTAGGGAGTGCTGCAATTGATAATAATTCACGAAAAAATAAAACATTGACATCTCACAAGATTTTTTTCATAATTATACATATAATCTTTCGCCTAATGGAAAAGATTTGGCAGCCACGTTTTTGCAATTTAACTTCTAGAGACCTAAGACGAAAAACGATGAAATATTAAAAGAAATCATTCACCAGATATGTTTTTCGAAACAGAATTCTCAAATGATTACTTAGTAACCCAATGAATATTGAGATGTTTCACTATACCAAACCTTTTGTATTGAGCCCTTGAATCTTGCGCTTTTAAAAATAAACTTGCGAAGATAACTTTTGTAAACATTGTGCTCCTGGTGCTGGTGATTCACTACACAAATATCTAGATCATTCATGTAATTGAAATATTTAATTCATCAAACCTATTATTATTGAATTGAAATACATATATTTTATTGTCTTGTATATGATATCTACCCACAAAATGGTAGATTTTCTATATTGCTCTGACAATTTCTCTCATTCCAGCAACCATGCCTAACACGTTAAAAAATTTTGGATAATAGTATATTCTAAAACAAGTTGCAGAATGGGCACCTATTCCAACACGAATTTCAAATTCGAAAACGAGCGATCAAGGAGCGAGTGTTGGAATTGCCTTCTGCAACGAGCATTAGACGATATTTTCTCTATTTCAGTCAAGCTTTGTGAAATATTGTCAAAATTTAATTAAAAATTCAAATTATACATCCTAGTGACTTTTGTATTTTATCTTGGCAGTTGGTGTGACTGTGACTGTGACGAAAATTGACAGATTACTCAATTTGAATCGTACGTATCGAATTTAAATAATTTAAAATTACTCATTAAATTCATGAATTATGTCTGACGAAATCGATTTAACACCATCAGAATTAGAAGAAATTGAGAAAAATGCTGCAAATCATTTCACTACATCCAAATTATACATTATATTAACAATTATTGACGTATGTTGAAATTTTATAGGATTGAAAGGCAGTGGAGACAACCACAAAACGAAAAATATAACTGAAAACGATGCTGTAATGAGTTCATTACAGCACTGCTTTTAGAACTGTAATGACCTCATTACGATACTGAAATAGAGAAAATCAATTATTAATTCCCTTTTTGAATATTCATTGTTTATTCGAATTATAAGGTATATATTGAAAGTGTTCTCCCATTCTGAATAAGGAAGGCACCTTTACTGTTAAATGCTTTCGTCTATGAATACGCCAAAAAAGTCTTTCTCGTTATTTTTAGAGACATTCGAGATGTTATGATGGATAATTAGTAGTTCATTGATATTTTTCCCCTTATTCTTTCTACTTGTAAATTAGGTGTCTAACTATTTTTGAGTTAATTACCGAAGTGAGTGTTTTCATTATCGCGAGCAAGATTGGTGGTCTCTTTACTTTTCAGTCTTATTATTTCCGTTAATTAAAAATAAGCTAATGTTGCATTCCTCTTTGTGAAGCATAAATAGCAAATCATGTTAAAAATGAGTAGGAAGTTTCGACATAAATAATTAGAGGAATATTTTACAATTCCTCAATGAATTCTTGGCCTCGCATTCTCAAGACATTTATCTCTAAGGCAATAGAAACTAAAAAGATATACCTTCGATCATATTGAAACCACGTAAAAACAAACACCAGCACGACTGAACACCTCTTCGCTAAAACACAAACCACACTTAACACCGCGACGATTATCTTCGAGATGTCATCTCCATTGACGTACCAGTCTCGCCTCAAAAAAAATCGCAACAGACAGACATCAAAGAATTCCTCTTGTTTCATAACAACATCAGCGGAACAAACAAGAGATATTTCTTGGTATAGGCAGAATGTCCTTCAATATCAACGTCTTTATTTTTGCTTGTATTCCCGGCTATCACTTCCATTTGTTATGAAATACGTGATTTATGGGCCTTGTCTGATTATCCTCTGGGTACCTTGGCTGCGATATAGTATCGTGCAATTATTAATAGCTTATCCGGCGCCATGATCCCGACGCTAACTTGATAACTGCTGATAACAGATCGACGACTCGTTTCAATTTGGAAAGTGTAACGAGCAAACAAACTAGTAACTCGAATTGTTCGTCTGTAAGGGTTCCATACGGGTTCAGGAGTTTCTATAGTTGAAACAATGTCTCGCAATTAGATAAATATGAGCTCTTGAAAAATATCTAAGACTATGTTTGCGTGCAGAAGGATTTAGTCAGGACGTCGAATGTCGGTGAGACGAAATGAAGATATTTGGTGGGCTAAAAAGTGAAGATAGATGGAACTACTACTTATTTTTATTTAGCCCTAAATTTCCAAAGATACGTGTATAAATTTGATAGGTATTGGACTATAAGTTTGTGAGATGTAGCATTTTCGGTGAAGCAACTTATGTTAGTTCGAAAAAATGGAAATAAAGGAATTTCTTGTATTAATGAAGCATTGCTCTCAGCCAAAAAAACTGTTGAAGCTTTATAAACATTATTCGGATTCTGCATCAGGAAAATCAACCGTTGAAAAGTGGTTCGCTAAGATTAAACGATGCGAAATGAGCACCAATGACGATGTAAGCAGTGCATGCCCCAAAAAGGCTGTAACCAACGAAAACATTCAAGTCCACAAAATAATTTTGGATTACCATGCAGTGAATTTGATCTAGAAAGCTGAGACTCTAAAGATATCAAAGGAACGTGCTGGACATATCGTGAATGGATATTTGGGTATGCAAAAGCTCTGTCCAAAGTGGGTGCCGCGCAAGTTTCCAATAGACCAAAAGCAACAACGTTTGATGATTCTGAGCAGGGTTTGGAACTGTTTTATCGTGACAAACCCAAATTTTTGAGACGACATGTAACAATGGATGGAACATGGCTCCATCATTTCACACAAGAATCCAATCGATTGTCAGTCACATGATGTTCACATGATGAATCGACTCCAAAGCGTGGAGAGATGCAACAGTTAGCTGGCAAGGTTGTGGCTTCAGTATTTTTGGATGCGAATAGTATAATATTCATCGACTATCCCGAAAAGGGAAAACACATCCATCATATCCTCCAGATCTGGCCCCCAGTGACTTTTACCTCTTGCTCACTGAAAAGAAATTTAGCGCCGATGATAAGGTGATCGCCGAAACTCAGAAATTTTGAATAAAAATATTAACCGTACTATAAAAATCATATGCAAAATTTGACTGACCGCTAAAATCGTTGTATCGCCCTTGGACGCAACTATTTTGAACAATAAAGTCAAATTGTTTGAAAAGCAAATTTCTATGTTGGCCCATGATGCTTTCAGCCTAACTTTACCACTTTTTTAGCATTTGAAAATGAGATGGATTAAGATTCGAGTTTTCACTAAACATTTATGTAGTAAACCACCACCTTACTGCTATATAACTGTTGTACTGTATGTATTCTTGTGAGATTTGTGAATGGTACTGAATTATATGTGACAGCTCTTCAATGCAGCTCTAGTATATGGATTCTAGACTTTTCTGTCATAATCTTACTGATGGCATTATAGCAAAATTGGTTGGGGGTAATCTATACTTATATCTGAGAAAATTAACAACGTCTGAATTCTCAGACCAATGATGTTTTATTTCATGCTCTCTTGTTCTGTTTCTTTAAAATCGATATAATTTATCTTCCTTGCCTGAAGTCTTACGTTTCCCTTCCATAATGTATTGAATTCATATTATCTAACCTTCAATTCCTATTGTAAATTGTTTTATTTTTTCTACGAACAGGTCTGGAATATAATAAATCTTACTCATCTTATCTAGTGGAATGTTTGCTCTTATAATATCTCCTAGATAAATACTCCATAGGTGTTTGTATAAGACGAATGATGTGTTGTGTATGTAAACCTTTACGTATTGATAAGGGGAAGATATCAATGAATGGGATGTAAATAGAATTCCTGTGAAAGAACAAGCTGGTGACTGGTTCTTCAATACGTACTGCCTCAACAGCTTCCATAGTAACTACATATAGTGTAAATTAGAAGATCCATGTTATTCAGATTGTAGAGTTCAATAGCTACCTACTCATCTAACTTTATCGATGGATAGTTTTTATTGATAATACTGAAGGCGTCTCAAAAACTCTCAGAAACACTGTGGTGAGTAGATATTCATCCATGCAGTAAAAATTCGAGGAAAAAGCTGACGCAACAGGTGCTCTTGAGAACTGTCAATTATAAGTCTATTGAACTGTATGTTGTTGTTGTTGTTGTCGGTTAGATGATGTGTTTTGTTAATACGGAATACATTTTTGAGTGATTATTTTACATATACGAACTAAATTATACTCTAACCCGATCCGAAAATGCGAAGTTAGCACCCACTTTTTCGAAAATGAACATTTTTTTTGCATTCGTTAGTATCTAACTATATGTAACATCAAAATTTTCGTTTGTAACTCAATGATTCTGGTAGAAGAATATCACATTCCGCTGGTGTGCTGACTTACGATAAAATTTTGATGTTACTAACGAGCAAACATAGCTGCAACGAATGCAAAAAGATCTAAAAAGTGAGTGGTAACTTCGCATTTTAGAACTAATATTTTTTCATCATAAGTTAGGTTACGAACAAATACTTTTATGTTACAAAATTCAGTTACTAACAATGGGGCTCTCAAACTGATTTTTTTTTTTTTTTTTAATAGAAAAACTCGAAAAAAAAACGTGAAGTTGGCACCCCAGCGGAATGAGATATTTTTCTACCAGTATCCTTGAGGTACAAATGAAAATTTGTATGTTACAAATAGTTACTAACGAGTTACTACCGAATGCAAAAAAATTCTTCATTTTCGAAAAAGTGGGTGCTAACTTCGCATTTTAGGGGTGATACTTTTTCATTGTACGTTAGCTACAAACAAAAATCTTTATGTTACAGAGAATTACCAACGATGGACTTTCAAACTGAATTTTCTACAAGTATCCTTGAGGTAACGAAAATTTTTGTGTTACGAATAGTTACTAAGGAATGCAAAAAAAAAATTCATTTTCGAAAAGGTGGTTGCTAACTTGACGGACACAAATGAGTCCACATTTTTCCTTTATGTTAAAGAAATTTCAGATTAAAAATAAAACTTGAAATTTCGGGTAGGCATTCCCATTCCTGAAGAATTTGATAAATGGAGAATAAAATCAATTCCTCAATACATATTTAATTCATCTTGAAATTCAATAACACTTCAAGCCAATCGACAAAATTAAGGTTGTGACAGTTTATGCAAATTGTATTTAATATCGTACGTCTAGTGAGTAGTTTTGGTCTATCCTTCGATACATTCCTATAGCCCATATTCATAATGTAATAAATTCAGTAATTTTCACGGCTTCACGACAATGAAACTTGTAATTCTGAGTAGGTATTCCCATTCTTGAAGAATTTAAAAAATCAATTCCTCAATACATATTGAATTCATCTTGAAATTCAATAACACTTCAAGCCAATCGACAAAATTAAGGTTGTGATAGTTTATGCAAATTGTATACATATAATATCGTACGTCTAGTGAGTAGTTTTGGTCTATCCTTCGATACATTCTTATAGCCCATATTCATAATGTAATAAATTCAGTAATTTTCACGGCTTCACGACAATGAAACTTGTAATTCTGAGTAGGTATTCCCATTCTTGAAGAATTTAAAAAATCAATTCCTCAATACATATTTAATTCATCTCGAAATTCAATAACACTTCAAGCCAATCGACAAAATTAAGGTTGTGATAGTTTATGCAAATTGTATACATATAATATCGTACGTCTAGTGAGTAGTTTCGGTCTATCCTTCGATATATTCCTATAGCCCATATTTATAATGTAATAAATTCCGTAATTTTTACGGCATCACTAATTGGTTTTATAACTATAAAATGATAATATTCCGAATACTAATCAACCTGTATCTTGCATTTCCGTTTAAACCATTTAGGTTTCGTGTTGCATTCAGCAGTTATACTCGTATTGATCGTTTATCGAATTACCATAAAAATGAAAAGCGTTTTCAGATCGCATTAAGAAACGAACCTATAGGATGATTTGTATACACTAAATTGGATTTCGAAATAATTACTTGATATGTATCGAAGGATGAGTTATAGCGTCACGAACCAACACTTATTCTACTAAAAAACACGGTATGATCGCACTCCTAATCGATGTAGCATGATTTAGTACAAGATCCATGCTGGTCTCTCGGAATATCGATGGCTATTTTTGTATATGTATATTTTCCTAGATACTCTTCTATTGGGAATGGGAACTAAAGAAGTTATATACATTTTTTTTGAAGCAAAATCATCGATAACATGAAATTAAACTATGCCTTATTTCAAGAAAACAACGATAATTGATCATGGAAATATCTTCGATTTAATGGACTGTATAAAAATACAAAATAAAACCATTTTAACCAGCGCAGGAATTATTATTTTATTTATAATTTTATACAGTCCATTAAATCGTAAATATTTCCAGATCATTTAAAAATTCGGGACTGACTTGGTAGTGAAAATTTTGCACTCACAGTTCGCAAAACTAAAGTATTTTTTGATCGTCGAGAATAACCTTATTGAACGGCAATAAGGAAACTTGTAGAAAAATTTGAGCTTTTGGGGCTAGTTTGCGATGTGGAGACTGTGTACGTCACTCAAGAACAACTGAGAAAATTGCCTCCAGTGTTTCTAGAGCTGCGACCTGTCGCCTTTCCTTTTTAACTTGTATTCGATGGCTATATTCAAGCAATCACTGGTGGAGGCCCAGGATGGAATAGTAGTTAACGGAAACATAATTGATAACCTAAGATAAGCAGAAAGCCTGCAAGAGCTTCAGAATATTATAAATTACATTGTTCATCACAGTGAAAAGTTCTTATCTCAATGTGTCCAAAACCAAGATTCTTCTTTTTCCAAAATCCCCATACAATTACATGTGAATTGACAACCAATTAAACAAGCCACAATAACAAAATATCTAGGGACCAATATCAACAGGCGGTGCATCACGAACGAAATATATTCCAGGATTGAACAGGCAAGGAGGGCATTCATGGGCTTGAAGTCATTTTTGCCAGATCAGACCTCAACCTGATGCTCAGAACTCGAATGGCCAGGTGTTATGTTTTCTCGATCTTGATCTATGATGCATGAGCTGGATGATGGACGCGCAAACAGAAAAGAAAGTGGAGGCCTTCGAGATGTATATGTACCTGAAGGTTCTCAGGAGGTGGTTTGGCCGTTCATCAGCGGAGATCTTTCGCGCTGCTGTTTCCAGGACTACGATTGCCTTTTGGATCGCCGACCTTCGGAAGGGTGGGCGCACTAATAAGAAGAAGTGTTGCACTGCGACCTAATGGTCTATTGTGCCCCCCCATCACATTATGTGATCTACAGCTTGCCTTCTAGTTCCAGAATTCTAATGAACTCTAGTATCTGGTATGGCTCCAAGGAGACTCACTTCTACAAATTTCTTGTCCAAAGAAGATTTTGTGTTGGCTAGTGATGAGGCATTCCGTCACCAGGTGATCCGGAGCTTCTCCTTCCACTCAACAGAATCCACACTAGTTGTTTTCTGCTAGACTCATTCTCATAAGATGCTTCCTGAACCGGCAATACCCTGTAAGGGATCCAGTGAGAAGATGTGATCATTCTTGCTAAACTTAGATACTTCTTAGGTCCGAAAGTGTCAAAGTTTCGAAGAAACTTTTTGGAATGATCCAATCAAGGAAGATTCAGCCAGAGTGTTTCTATGACAGGTTCTGGATCAATGAAAGAAGTTTGGGCCTCTTTTCTGACAAGTGTGTTGGCCTCTACATTTCCTTTAATTCCCGAGTGACTGGAGATCCAGACTTTAAAGACCTCACTATTTTTATCGTTTCATTAAATTTTCTCCGGCACTCCAATAATATCTAGAGCCTGTTACATACAAGCATGTTAGTCGACCAACTTGGCTTGAATAGATTAAATTGAGAGACTTTCATGAGAATGTGTAGCGGAAGTTTGAGCTTGAGTTGGGCTTGAAGGAATTCGGACAAAATCGATTGTATACAGTCTTGCTGGCAGACAGAGGTATTGAATAGTATTTTGTTGTCTTGTGACTGTTAAAAAGACTGATTTTAGAAGTTCATCAAGAGATTTTTTAACGGAGTTTATTGAGATCTACTTCGTAGAAATTTCTTTGAGAAATCGAAGAGAAGCAGTTAATCTTTCGTGAGGATTTATTACAGTCCTCATTATGGCGTCTTTTTTTCAATTAATGCTTTGCAACATATAGTACCTAATTCCTCATATGTGCCGACATTCATTCAAAGATAGTTCAATTAATCGCGCCGGGGTCCCAGTCACAAATCTTCTAATAAATGAATTTGTGAATACTTCTCCATTTCCTGTAACCAATCTTCTGTCCACCGTTACCGTTTTTTGGATTTTGATTCGCCATACAATTCAACAGCTGTAGCAATAAGTATCTCGTCAGACACTATTACTGTACACTACCGAACAAAGTACAGAAGTCGTTGTAGAAGTCATCAAATAAATTGGTACATGTAGAGATCGCAGCGAACAACATACTCGGCTGACTTTGCTTGACATGCCAAGTTGGCCGACTTGTATAAGGTATGTAGCAGGCGTTAGAATTGATGATATTTGAGTCCGAATTCCAGATAAATACCTCAGTATGAAAAATTATCTTCTCAGACAATCTATTCACTTTACTACAACCTACAAGCAAGGTATATCACCCAAGAAGCATTAATTCCCTGATTAGTAACACCAGTCAGAGGTAAAATTAAACTCTTTAATTCCGAATTCAACTTCATCTTCTTCTGTGAGATTTTCGTTTTATAATTCAACAGATGCGATTAATGATGATTCTCAATCATCATTCAAAATGCTTGGCATGATGGATCAATACAGCGAAACTAATTCATCGCATTATCCAGAAATTGTGAATAATTACCACACTGTATGGCGAGTGTACGTAGTGACCGGTTTTAATTCAAAACTTGACCTTTGGATGTCGCCACTACAGCGTTCTTCGTTATCAGTTCAGTCGATGCGTGACATCCGTATGGCTGATTATGTTTGAGCAAACATGGAGGAACGTTTTAAAATCAAACTGCAGGAAATGATGGACAAGAAGGGACACAACAGCATTCGTCTCACTAGAGAAAAATACCATATGTTATTGTTGAAGATAAAAGAAGCAAAGATGAAGAAATTCGGCAAGACACCTTCAGATTATCAGAGACTTAAGCGATACGATGTAACTACAATAAACGGCGATGAAAGGATAATCTGCCCCAGAAGTCTTAAAGGCCACAACTTGAGATACTTTGTGCATACCGATGAAGTTTTTCATTTTATTTCCAAGGCACATTTAGCTATTGGACATGGTGGAAGAGCTAAAATGGTGAAGGAGGTACAGAAGAAAATTAAGAATATAACATCTGAGGAAATTGCGCTTTTCTTGAGTCTATGTGAGATTTGCAGTAAAAGGTCCAAATTGCCCAGGAAAGACTCTGAAAAGGCTCTGAAAGAATGGACGAAGAAGAAAGTACATCGACGTGTCGAATAGATTTAGTAAACGTACATTTCCAATCAGATGGTCCTCACAAATTCATCCTGATTTATCAAGACTGTGCTACAAGATTCGTTCAGTTACGCGCCTTGTCAGCCGACTCACCAAAAGAAATCGCTGAAGAATTAATTAATATTTTCACCATCTTCAAAGCCCCTGGCATAATACAAAGTACTTTTACATGGGAAATGAACAATAAAATTATTGAAGAATTGCATTCGTCGTGGAAGAACCTAGATATATCGTTCTGTGTGCCTGAAGGCGAAGAAGATATAAGACAAAGGAATGAAGATATCGAAGGCATGCTCATTGATTGGTTAGAAGAGAATATGACTGACAAATGGTCCAGAGGTTAACGGTTTGTTCAATTGATGCTGAATGAAAAGTGTAATCCAAGTCTCAAATGTAGTGCTTTTGACGCAATGTTCAAGAAGCAATCTAAGTTTGTTCCGAGTACCCAGAGTAATCAAAATATTTGCAACTCAATGGAAGATAGGTATGGATATGTTAAAATGGAAAAAAAACTATGATGATGGAAGTGACTTCCACAAAGATTAAATTATATAAACATGAATTCATGTATATACACTTACGGATTCATTGACTTTGAAGTAAATGAGATGAAGATAATCTATTTATGTGATATTAATAATTTATAATTTTTCTTGTTTGAGCTATTTCATTGTAATATTTTTATTCGTTAAATTCGATTCTATTTTCAATTATATAGCTACATATTTATTATACACTCACCACCAATTTTTTGTGAATTCACTGGGAGAGTCATACCTGAAAAAAATTAAGATTTATTAGATTATAGAATCAAAATTTCATATGGCTTCAATGTGATCATTTGTAAATATATATAATTATATTCAAATATATCTAAATTCAAAGAAAACGTGTATCATAACGAAATAAATTCAATATAACCGGAATTCTATCATTGGATTTGGGGATCGAGGGCACTATTATGGTATAATTTGTTGCAGGACCACCACGAGACATTGAAGACAATTGAAGAATATATCTCTCAGTTATGGATAACTAAAATTCATTCAATTCTGAATGATCATGTAAACGCTAAAAAGAAGGAAAATATTCTTTTGGAAATTTAACAGCCTATATCTTTTCATCTGAGCCGAAACTGTAATAATGGTGAACGTAAAAAGTGACAAAAGTGTTTTATTTTATGGGAGGAATGTATGTTTAAATTTAATGTACAACTATAGGGTGTTTTTTTTTTCGAGGTATATAACTTTAGGTTATTACTGTTCAAGATGGCGACCGATTTAACAGCTGTCAAGTGATTTATTCTCAGTTTGGTTTGGCAATTCATCATGAATAGAATCACGCCTGAACAATGCTTGCAAATAGTGCAATTTTATTTCGAAAATAATGGTTCTGTGCGGAATACGTATCGCGTACTACGTCCATTTTATTTTGTTTAGCGATGAAGCGCACTTCTGGTTGAATTTCTACGTCAACAAACAAAACTGCCGCATTTGGAGTGAAGCTAATCCTCAAGTGTATGTCGAAACACCGTTACATCCAGAAAAACTCACTGTTTGGTGCGCTTTATGGGCTGGTGGAATCATTGGTCTGTACTTCTTCAAAAACGATGATGACCAGAACGTTACCGTCAATGGTGATCGGTATAGAGCCATGAATACTATTTTTTTCATTCCTGAATTGAACAACCATGATGTCCAGGAGCTGTGGTTCTAACAAGATGGCGCAACATGTCACACAGCTCATGTCACAATTGATTTATTGAAAGACACGTTTGGTGACCGCCTAATTTCACGTTTTGGACCTGTGAATTGGGCTCCAAGATCTTGTGATTTAACACTGCTAGACTACTTTCTGTAGGGCTATGTAAAGTCTTTGGTCTATGCGGATAAGCCACAAACCCTTGACCATTTGGAAGACAACATTCGCCGTGTTATTGCCGATATACGTCCACAAATGTTGGAAAAAGTCATCAAAAATTGGACGTCCAGATTGGACAACATCCGAGCCAGCCGTGGCGGACATATGCCAGAATAATATTCAAAATGTCAATGCCACAAGATTGTCTTGCGGATAAATGAAATTCATGTCAATCGAATAATCCATCGTTGTTTTATTGCAATTCAAAGTTCTATAGCTCCAAAAAAAACACCCTTTAGAACAACAAGACTCACCCTGTATAATGTAATGGCATATATCGATAAAGAGGAATTACAAATTTGATCAAACGTGCAGAAGCTGTCCTTTCTTCATTTTTTTAATCGTATAATATTGTGAAAGTATTATTTAGACATAAGGTATTTCATTGATTAACGCTGAAAGGTTTTAAGCCTGTTTTATGCATCCTTACTCGAAGAGAATACGCTGTTTGGCAGACGGGGCCATTAAATCTGCAACAACCAGATAAAAGTCTCTCAACTTGTTTGGGGCGAATACGGTTTGACCAAGCGAGGTCGATGACGTCTTCTGCAACTGCTGCAATGAATGCGCAAAATATTGAAATTAACACCTACTACATTCTTAATTTCTACGAGTACGTTTGCCGCAATTTTCCCGACTGTTTCCTTTCTCCCTCATTATAATAATCAATTCTATTACGTATAATTACTGATAATACAGTTAGGCAATTTCGGAAAGCAACTTAATACTTGTTATTCATATTTTATTGGAGTATGAGTTAAATGGTTAATGCCTACGCTCTTTCTTCGGCTTTATACGTGCTGTAACTTCCAGTTAATAAAAAAATGATGTAAGGAGTTTGTCTCGATATAGTGAACATTGAATCCGGCATTGAGAGGTGGTTCTATGGTATAATGAGATTTGGATTCTTAATGGATTTTTTAATCGGTTCTTTTTATAGTGCATTGAATGCCGATGTACAGTTACTCCCTATAATTCTTTTTTTTCTCTTTTAGGTTATCGTATTATGCAAGTTGAAGGACCAGTACATAATCTCCTCTTATCCGATTTTGTTTATATTTAAGACTTACTAATGTTGTCATATTGGAAAGTTTCAGGGAGGCATCACAAATATAGGCAGGATATGAAATCGAGGAATCAGTTATACAGGTATTTGTTGAAATATTGTACGAACAAACAAAGCTGATAACGAGATTTATCAAAAGAGAATTACGACATGAAAATCAATATTTTTTCCATATGCTTAAAATTGAAAAAAAAACAGAAGAAGGGACAGATAATTGCTGATAAGAACAAAATTGAATCTAGTGCAGAGGATATTTAGATTCTGGATAGATAGCACATTGAAGACACCTTTAATATGAATGTAACTAAGACGTCACTCAATGAGTCATGATTTTCATCCATTTGTGACGCTGATGTTTTTTGTTTTGAAAAATGTATAAAAAAGAGTAAGAGAAAAGTTATTGAAAAGTAAGAGTTGACTATAATGATGCATAAATTCGAATGTTCTAGGAAAAATGTGTTTTAATTGTTATAAGACCTGGGACTAATTGAGTCAAATGTTATTCACCTTTTATTTGGAGGTCAATAATTGAATAGCATGAATAAAATATTTATGTCTCACTTTATTATTTCATAATTAGTTTCATATCTGCATTCTATAATTGTTTACATTAGTATTAATTAGAAGAATTCTCTTCTTTTAATTTCAAATTTTTATTGTATAGTTTGGACGTTTCAATTTTGACTTCCTTAATCAGTTTGTATGTTGAATCATATTCATTCAAAATTCAAGTTGAAAATAAAAAAAAAATTGAAATACTTGAGAGTATAAACAAACAATTGCCTTATACCAAAGCGTTTGTTTCCATTATTATTTTCTTTTGTAGAAATTTTTTTGCTGTATGCAGTTATTGAAGTGAATCAATTATCATCTATGATATTATTTTATTGTAAAGACTAATTGAATTTATTACATATTCATTGTAGCAATCTCTTGGACATTATAATTCGGAAGCTCTGAATGTTTGCAGTTTTCAATTAATTTTCTTAAGTATTTGTTATAGAAAATGTCGAAATAATCATCAAAACACTACACGTAAAGAAACGAAAACGAAAATACCTGCAAAAAAATTGAACTGAAGGTTTGTGAACACACATAAATTTCAATATTTCTTATAATAATAAAACAAGAATAGAAAATTAAAGATTAAATTTCAACATTTTATCCAGATTTTCAGACATTCGGTTATGATCTGGCGCCACTATAAATAAATCTAATGGTGTTTTTGTTTGGTAGAGGAACTCTCCACAAAGGCAAAACATGATACCCTCGGTAGGTCAGTGAAAAGCGGAACCATTCATTCAAAGAAAGTGTCAAAATTGAGTCATCGAAAGGTACTACCCCGAAAAATACCCTATTCCATAAATCACAGAGTAGGGCAGGTAATATAGAACTCACGAAGTCGTAAACGCATACTTCATTCGAGATCATTTAGGTATGATAGTATGTTTGTATGCTATTCAAAAATAGGTATTTTCTTTCAGAAAAAAATATAGGGTTTTCTATAACATAATTCCAGAAGCTTTCAATTATTTCAATCTCTGGCAAAATATTTCATATAAATGAGAAGACACGGACTGCAAATTTCATAGAAACTGAAAGGGAATTGCATTGAATACGTTGATAATATAAAAGAAGAGGGTTTTACTTCGATTAACTGTCATTGTATAAAGACAATGAGTCAAGAGTGATGTGGAGAAATTAGAGTTGATTTTCTGTGAGTGTAAGTAGCACTAGCTTGTACTATATTCTTCCCAGATTAGAAGTATGTGAACAAATGTAAGTGATATGGTACAAGCTAAGCGCTACTTGTTTTCACAGAAAATCAACTCAAATTTCTCCACAGCACTCTCAACCACGAATTTTAATGAACACTCGTTATTTATATTTGGTTTATTCTATTTGAAATTATTATATTTGTATTTTTTCAATGTTGCCAGTTCTTAACAAGAAGAAAAGCAAATAAATCTAACGCAACTTTTGGGCTGGTTCTCCAGCAAATCTATTGAATTTTTGTATTGAGTTCATAGTCGTCAAATTTAAAATTGCCTTCACTGTTATAATCCAAATAAGGGATAATTTCTCACTGATCTAAAGCACGTGTTCTTGAATTTCAAATAATAAACTGTCCTTCAAAGATAATTTTTATGAAGTCTGATAAAATTAAGACGTTGAAAGGTATCCTGAAAATAAGCAGCTATTGCAGGAAGCCTTCTTGATAATCTCAATAATAAGAGCAAAATTACCTGGTTACACTCCGCATGATAACTACCAATGTTGTAGCAACTTTTTATCTCAACGAGTCAGTAATCATTAAATCAACTGATTAAGCACTTGTCGCTACAATCTAAATCCGGATGTAAATCTATTGAGAACGTATCGATAAGTAAGGAAAATATCGATGCTATAAAATATTTAAATCCATACTTTTTTCCAGCATGATCAAGAATAACGACTCTATACGTGGTAATTCTGCAAGTTATAACACTGCTGCATGTAACAAGCACTTAGAAACGAAAACCATCTGCAGTATGAATGTTCACAAAAGCCTTTTCTCTAGGAAAAACACCTCAGGTAAATTCGAAGAATTGGCAAAAAAAACTTTATTCTTTTAATTCATTTGGCACATAGAGTTATAGACATCGATAGAGGAAGTATACGCAATTTTTACATGTCCCTAACATCATTAGATTACGTTGTCGGATTGTGATATATTTTCGAATCCACAATTTTACTATATCGTTATGAATGTGTATTATATTAAATGAAATATAATTATTTGGGTTATTCCTGATTAAGTAAGCAAATTTGAACAATGGGAATCCGTTATTTTTCCTAAATGTCGAATTTATAAAAAGCAGAATATTTATTATTTTCTGTATACCTGCTGAAATCCAAGGTTGGGCAACTTTTGCTCTCTTAGTGTCATCGGTTGTTTCCCGTCGTTTAGCGCGCTTGAAGTTTGTTTTCTGAATTTCTGATATATTTAGGTGCTTATTGCAATATATTTTGTGTTAATATGAAACTTGGATTCACTATGGTAGATACATAATAAGTCCATTCTCTGTCTGTGGGGAAACTCGCGAATTGAGTGAATTATCGTATCACTGATGTTTTAATTTCCGCGCGCTTCATGTCAAATTTGATAGTTCATGTTGGGGACAAAATTTGCTTACTGAAAATTACATATGCCCCCTCTATCTATGTTAATTACTTTGAGATTTAGCTGCTGCTGGTTTATATGAAATAATGTCGCCTAATGAGCTCAAACTTCAACATTATGAACTGATATTAATAAAGTCAGTAAAATACTATTTTCCTTCGATTATGCCATTGAAGGTTTCCATGAATGAAATGAATGAAAACATCAAGCTCATCTCTTCGTAATCATTATCGTAATGGCTTGTGATGTGAACAATAAAAGCAAAAGCTCTCATTCATCATTTTGTTGTTGTACTACGCAATAACATTATCGTAGTCATTGAATTGAGTCTCTTCAACAACATAAACTACATAAACTGATAAAAATTTGTGAATGAACGAAAAAATCAATAGGTAGTCGACAAATTTATAGGACTTGTTACCAGATAGGTACTAATGGACAGGTTTAATACACCAGCCCTTGTTATTTTTTGTATATTTCAATTCCTGAATGGTGGATAATCGAAAATGGAATTGAATCCTATCGATGAATGAAGGAAAAGAGTTATTAAATGACCGTCTATGACGTTGGTGATAAAATGAATCCTCGCTATGAATAAATATACAGTTATGAGAGAAAGTTTAATTGCCTCTAATTTATTATGACCGTTATTGATGATAGTAGTTATGTTGAATTGGCCACTTCGTATGTCACTTTGTGTGGATTGCAAAATTCGATATTTTATTGAGAGCAATATGAATAATCTGAATCGAATTTTATGAACTTTTTGAGAATATTGAAGCATATTTGCCAATAAAATGTAGATTCATTGATGAATTTATAGTTGTTTTGGTAATCGGACATTTTAAAGCTTTATGCAAAATTTCGTTTTGATCGCTTCAACAGACTCATAGAAAATTCAAGAAGAATTTAAAAAAGAAGGAAAGCACTGAAGTGAAGTCGTGAGCTTTTAAGTTCGCTTTTATTGTTGCGCCGATTGCAACTTTGGAGATCACATATAACAATCATTTATTGATCCTTTAAGACCATGAAGTCCAGAATGAGGATGAATGCAAGTCAAATCCATAAACAAGAAGAGGCAGAAAATAAAATCATAAAAACAAAGGTACCAAAACAGAAATTGAATAAGATCATGACTTATCATAATAATAAGTTATTATCATTCAAATATCCACTTAAAGATTAGTTACAATTTTTATATGCTGCCAATATGTGACTTGGTATTGTTGAGTCATGCATATGTGGAGTATAGAAAGTACATATATATGATATTCATTGAATGAAGAAGAAGTCTTGATATTGGTCTAGACTTATATCAACATTTCGTGAATATACAGAGGCAAATGATAAAAATTACAGTTTTTTTGAACAAGATCTACATGATGTTCGACTGTTAACTTCACAAATGTATCTAATTTCTTTATTCTGCAGTTTGACAACTTTATCCACACATGGATGGGATCCCCAAAACACCAATGTATATGTGATTCTAGATACTATGATAATATTACCTACATATTTCATTATTATAGTTTTGAGAAGGCATCATAACACAGATGACAATAATTGTGGACATGTTGTAGATATGATATTGTCAATTCAAATTAGATTCAATAGTAACAACAACAACAAATTTCTTCAAATTCATGGAATGAGAATTAATTCTCTTCTTATTGCAATGGTGGAGAGTATTTTTCAATGAAAATTTTTTATTTATATTAAAATAGCTCCTTATTTGCGAACCAATTAGAACTTCTCGACAAGTTATAATGTGGTACAGTCAAAGCATCACTGATTTTTCAGTACACAAAAGTGTACACGCAAATATTACTAAATCCATTGGATGAGCAATGACATTAGAAATGTCGTTTTTAAATACCAGAAGAGCAATGGACCCAGTATAGATCCATGGGGTACACCATACCTACTCAATATCGAGTACAGATGAACTTACACTCAATGATAATGACATTGCAAAATACTAAGTAAGCATCTTGAAGCGTAGAGCGAGAAAAATTAATAACGAACTGAATGAAAAGCTTCGAGGAAAGATCTACCTTATAAGCCACAATTTCAAACTTCCTCAAACAATTTGCAATAAGTCGAGTTATAAGAAACAATAAATCTTTTCGGGCATTTTGTTCTAGTTTATGGCCTCAATTTAATTCAATTCTGTCGCTATCCCCACAGAAAAATTATGACGCCCAGAAGTCGTCATCCAACCGTTGAAACGAAATAAGATTATAAATATTTTCATAACACGTCAAGACGTGAAGAATGTCCCGAGATACGACCGTAAACCACCTCTGTTTCCCTCAGAACATAAACAACACCTGATCGTGGGAATATGACACTTTTTCCCACTATTTCGAGTTCCCTCGGATGAAGTCAACTTGCACTAATGCCCCCCGAAAGAAATAGGGAGAAAAAAAAGGTTCACCTGTCGGAAAGCAGATCGAAATCTTCATAAGGCGGACACTGCTTTGTCTAGTCTGGCTCATCCTGCGAAGAACTCAACGGCCAGACGTAATTTAGAACAATGGACCGGTCAGGTAGTGGTAGAACAGGTAGGTATGAAAAACTCAACGGAATGCCTGTATAATTTCCGACATGCTCGAGATGTTTTCATTGTCTGGCGATATTTACTTTCAATTATCTTGCGAGAGTTAGTCGCGATTGTTTGGCTTATTCGACATGACTTCACATGAGGCTTGATTTTTCATTGAAATTGTGCGGTTTCGGTTCCGGAAGTTTGACCTGATACAAGGTTATTTGAAAGAAAGTTTTAATTTGGTGAAAAAATTAATGTTAGCCGCCTACGTTTTCCAATAAGAGATTTAATTTTGAATCGCCCGCTATCTGGGCAGTTACCAATTTTGAAGCTGTCATCTTTTGGTATTCGACAAGTAAAATTACGCCATTACTAACATGGATCGACACGCTTCAAAAGCGCAATGAAATTGTTGAAATTCACAACAAAAATGATGAAAAAGTTCTCAAAACTAAAGCAATTTCGGATTGACACCTTCTTGGCTGACAATAGTGGAATTGGTGGAAAAGTTTGAGCTATTGGGAAATGTTCCGATGAAATCAAAAGTGTCGACGACAAACAAGTAGTATTTATGAATTTGTGTCGAGATAGATAGAATTCGATCTTGCGTAAATTCATTTGAAATGAATTTTAAAATCTTGACGATGAATTTCTCAAATTATTCAAACCACCCTTGAGAGAATTAGAAGTAGAGTTTCTGCTCGACAATTGTCACTGATAAGTAGTGGTAAATTGCAACCTTACAATTTAGTAAGTACTAATTTCAATGTAATTGACAAATCAAATCTCAGTTAATGAAATTGTCTTGGATAAGTAGAGAACCCTACTTGCAATGATGGCTCTTATTTCCTCTAAAAAAATGTCGACCACAATCTACTAATAGACAAGATGGAGAATCTTGGTATCCGTGGTTCGCTTCAGAGATGGATTCAATCTTACATCTCTGGGCGTCGGCAATATGTAACACTGGTAAATTTGCGGAGTGATCAATAGCCTTCATGTAAGTCTGATTATCTTCGTGTTACTCTGGGTGTCCCTCAGGGATCTGTTGTTGGTCCGGTTTAATTTATGATATTACTAAATGATATCGTGGTTTTTGATTCCTCTGTGAACTTTACATTTTATGTGGATGATACCTATATCTCAGCATCAGGTGCAAAAGAAAAGAGGTCTTCCTGAGTGCGCTCGGCCAATTATATCTCAATTTTGAGAAAGCTATCGTTATCGCCTTGTGATACAATCTACTGAAAAACGATATTATCTAAATGAAAACCTTAGCATTCTCGAATTCTTGAATTTTTTTCGATGGCTTAACTGGTAAACTTTGTAACTGTTGTCAATTCAAGAAGGATATTCTGTGCGACAGACATCTCGTGTTTTCGGTGTAAATTTGATTCGAGAGACCTCACAGAAGAAGCCCATAATGTTCATTAAGTATTCCGAACATTTAAATAAAGATTCCATCAATTGGTTGTCTCAATTCCTCAACAGCCTTGAAATCATTCAATATACTACAATTGAATATAAATGTAGTACAACATTAAAAAATCATACCAGCACAACAATCGCAATTAAAATCGATAGCCACAATAAATCCAGCCATTTGTTTATAGAGATCCTACTTCTCCTAAACTTAATTGCTCTCCAATGTGTTCACTGATTTGGGCCAACTGATACCACAATTATCGACTCCTCTAGGCCAAGCGTACTTCGTTACATCCGTTCAATAAATAACGTTGAGGCAAATCGTGCCATGTGGGATTATTGCATTTCAGTAGGCTGAACTCAGAACGACCGTTAAGGCAGAAAATCATGATTGATAACAGAATATGTCTGCAATATTGCTAGTGCGTAGATTGGAGATATCTTTATAATTCAACATCATTGTTTTTGGGCGGGACCGATGTGTATATTTTGGAAGAATAGATCTTAGGAAGATAAAGAGAGAAAACTAGCTTTCGATTTTGTGTGTTTGCTTTCTCTATTTTGGTGAAAATTCCTCCCTTGGGTCATAAGCACAAATTTGGATTTATCAGTTCTTAGTAAAAGTATAGCAATGCGCATGTTATGACTGCTTTGAAATTAGTATAGGATTGGCTCGATCTTTACTTAATTTTAATCCTCGTTTCAAACGAAATTGAATGATAATTAAATTTCAATTTGGTTTCTATTTTTAATAAGTTAAATATTCATTGTTTCGCTGCTCAGTACTTTTACATTTTGAATAACTTTATGTTATAGTAGGCAGTAGTTTTACATTTTGAATAACTTTATGTCATTCAACATGTAGAAGCTGTTGTGTAGCGAAATAAAAAAAATCTATTAGGTATAACCACAGTATCTGATTCCATTTCCATGATTCCATGATAGGCTACTATATAATGAGTATCCTCTTGTGAATAATAGATGTCATATTGCTTAAGTGAATATGTACATGCCTAATGGAAATTCTATAGAATAATATCATTTAAAATAGAATATTCAGGGATTCACGGTTTGGCTTGATTCAAGCTACTTGGCTTGAGGTTGACTTGAAATCAACTCAAGTTCGAGTCAATTAGGAGTTCTTCAATGTCAAGTCAGAATTTATTCATTAAATACTGGACTTGACATTGAAAAACTACTACTTGACTTGAACTATGAGTTGATATCAAGTCTAACTCAAGCTACTTGGCTTGAGCTTGAATATCAAGCCAAGCCGTGAATCCCTATTCAAGCAAGCTACTTGGCTTGAGCTTGGCCTGAATCGATTTCGAGTCAAGCCAAGTCAGGTAGCTTGCTTAAATAGGGATTCACGGCTTGGCTTGATATTCAAGCTACTTGACTCAAGCTCAAGCCAAGTAGCTTGAGCTAGACTTGAAATCAACTCATAGTTCAAGTCAAGTAGTAGTTTTTCAATTTCAAATCATGTTACTTAATGAATGAATACTTGACTCAACATTGGAACACTACTACTCGACTTTAACTTGAGTTGATTTCAAGAAAAGTTCCAGCTACTTGGCTTGAGCTTGAGTAAAGTTGCTTGATTATCAAGCCAAGCCGTGAATCCTTAAGGTTGATCATCAAGGCGTGAATCCCTAGAAATATTATTTACCAAGAATTCTTTGAAAATTATTTTGGACTTCTGATCAACCCCGATTCCAAACTCCTCAAAATGACATTTTATAGAGGAATAAATTAATCTGTAACTGAGTTTAAGGATCGAACCAGCTGAGAGAATTACCAATCAATCATTCTGCCATACTTCACGGTTCTATCAATTGTTTCAGTATAACGCAAAAAAAGCACGAGCATTATCCCTTTTTCCAATCTTGAAATCAACCCGAGAGCATTCAACAATTAATCACATAAAATCCCTCGAAGCAAAAAGTATCCCGTATCTTTCAGGCGTATTATCCAACCAACGCAGCATTTTAATAAGCAAATGCAAGCAATAACTATCGATATTTAACGTAAGTACCAGGGTCGCCTTTCTCTCGACTTCATTCAGATGGATTTTCACTCAGCCAGTGCTCCACTTCGAGAATAAATATGCCTTAATCGAGGCTTAAAGACTGCGATTCTTTCATTCTTCAACGGGACTTTAAAGTTTATATCCAATTTATGTTGCCTCAATGCGGTAAGGTGAGGCAGCGTTAAACGTTGAAGATCTTGCTTGTTTACAAGAAATTCTTATAGGTTTGTTTATCGCACGATCTCGAGAACGTCATGAAGATGGTATGATATGAAGATTCCTCGGCCTACTCAACCCCTGAAATGCTTGGTTTTATGGCCGAGAAGAAGTAGTTGGAGGTCGATGGTAGCTGGGAAAGGAATATACCTACAGGGTGTCCGGAATGGACTTAAATATAGGGGGTGATTCTGAGGGTCGAAACGTCCTTAAATAACTCTTATTATGAACTTAAATACCTGTTGGTTAGACAGATCCTTCGGAATTCACTAGAAAGTGATTTTGTGGATGAGTCAAATCATTTTGTTATAACTAAAATGGAAAAATCACTGACTGAACTCAGAAACTTTTGCGCTATTCTTGAAATCCGTTTATTAAATTTTTTTTCACGAATTATCTAATTCAGTCTTCTGAAGATAGATCTAAAATCAATACTTCAGAATATAATAATTCAATTCTTCTGCGACTTGATTAACTATTACAACATATTTTCAAAAAAAAAGAATCGGAAAAATTTTTTTGGCAAACAAAAGAGGATATAGCAGTGACAAAATAACGTTCTGAAATATATTTTAGGGACACTGTAAAATGGATACAATAAAAATCTTAATTTTGCAATTTGATGGGTAATAAATGTCAACTTGAAGATGGTTGATGAGCACCTAGGTGAATAACAATGTGGGCAAGAGAGGCAAGGTCCTTCTTGATCTGGAGGTCAAGAGTCCTTAACCCTTGAAGCCGAGAAAATGCCTGTGTGTTGTCACGCCACGCAGACCCACGCGTCAATTGTCTTGTGTTCAACTCCATGCAATCGCAAAATTCAGTATTCTGTTTCGAATATTTGAGTAAGCAGTTTATCGTGTGATTTATTTTAGCAATTCTTCGGACGAATATGAGGAGAAATATAACAAGCGGTTTTACAGAAAAAAAACCTCTACTTCGATAAAAGATTTAGAGTATTTCACAGATTGGTGAATATTTTCTCAAAATCTGAAAATAATGATATACATCATATCTACATTAGATTAATTCCAGCGAAATTGGAGATAATTCATAATTTATAGAGGAGAAAATATCTATATTTCCAACACTCGCTAAGGTCTTTGAGAAGCTAATCCACTCTCAAATTCTTACATACTTGAATGGGCATTCCCTATACAACTCTAACCAGTCAGGATTTCGCCTGAAAAACAGTACCTATTACCACACAAAGGCAAGGCGTTCGACACTATTGACTTCGATATACTTCACTCTTGGCTAAGTTGCATTTTGGTGGACTGGAACACTCCAGCTCCATAGACTCTTACCTTAGAGAGCGCGAAATCTCAGTGTGGGTGAGGGCAAGGTCAGGTGTTCCACAGGGTAGTGTTCTAGGGCCACTATTGTTTACACTTCAAATAACATCATCATTGACAAATAAAATACAGTGTAAGTTTCACCTCTTTGCAGATGATCTACAAATCTATACACATACTACCATTGAAAACTGCTCTCGAAGTGTACAACAATTGAACGATCTCTCTAGAATATCTTTTGTCGCTCCCTGCATTGGTCTAATTATTGATTCCACTAAAACTCAATCGATTGTCATAGGGACCAAAAGAAGCTTGAATTCGGTTGATAGGCGCGAACATCAGGTCATTTAATTCCTCCAAAATTCTTTGCTGCTTTTTAATTCCATCCAATTAATGGGGGGTTATGTCTCCAATTATTCCCCACCGTTACGCCTATGATGACAAGCTCAAACTCAATGCTGCATGAATGCGTAAAATCCAAGTATCTGCAAACACAATTTTCCTGTAAAGGTGAAGAGGGACGAAAACACGAATTAGATTCGAAAAACACGAGTCTTCTCTTTCTTGGCTCCTTATTTCAACCTTCGCTGGCGTTCTGAATTCATTAATGGGACTACGCATTTTATGGCTGTTCTTTCCAGCCCACAAATAGCTTTCTATCGTAGGCCTCACACATCCCAACCTATTACACAGGATGTCTAGTCGTTATTAACCAACTTTACTTCAACAGGCAATTACGTATTATTAGGTGAGCGGTCTCTGAGAGCGGAACCTAGGGTTAGAGCTCAGTGCCTGGGACAGAAACAGAATCTATCAGCGGGTGTTTTACATCCTAAAATTGATGCGGTCTGGTACTGCAGCTATTCCGATTGGAATTTCGGTAAAAGGTGGCAAGGAAAAATTTTGATTGCGGGTTTTAAGTCCAGATTTCGACGGTTATATAATTGGATTGTTAGAATGTGTGGTCTGTTGTACGTGGGGTTATGTTACGAAGGATTTTGGTGAATTTTTCTACTGAGGAATTTCCCGAATTTTTCGACTAGATTAACAGAAACCTACTGCAATTTCCACAGGTATACTACCTTTTTGGATGCATTTAATCTAGACATTAAACAAAAATTTCGACTCAAAAATATAACAGTAGATACAGGCAATATCTAACTTATTTGACAAGAATATAAAAAAATAAAAAAATTCTTTGAATAACATCAAAGTACCTTTCCAATGATGTATAAAAGAGTTTCTTACATTTGACAGCTCTGTGGTAGCTACCCCTCACTTTTATTTTCAAATGGCACCCCCTGTGTATTGCCATTGAAAATTGCGTGTCATTCTATTTGGAATACAACGATAGCAAATACTTGTTATTTTTTATTATTAACTATAAAATTTTAACCTTTTGTGAAGTATGAATTGCAACTAAAATACCTACCATGCAATTGAAAAAATGATGAACCATTGAAAGCAATTATTTCTTATTTCATTATTTCTCGGTTTAAAAAAATTCATCCACTTCCCATATGTCAAATTTGTACAAACATGAGTAGAGGCATTGCATTTTTAAAGGGATAATTGAATAACTTAAAAGAAGTCACCACATATCAATGTTTTTGTTGTTATTTCTAAAAAAATACCAAGTATGTGCTATCGTTGTATTGCAAATATAATGACACGCTTTTTTCACTGACCTTACACAGGGGGTGCCATTTGAAATTAAAAAGTGAGGAGTAGCTACCACAGGGGTGTCAAATGTAAAAATCTTTTTTATACATCATTGGGAAGATACTTTGTTATGTTATGTTATTCAAAGCAATTAATTTATTTTTTTTTATCTCGTCGAATAAGCGAGATATTTCCTGTATCCTGGCATGTACTCCATTTGAATAAATGAATAAATAAATAAATACAATAACTTGGGACACCCGGTGTACAAGGTGTTAGTGAATAAGTGAAAATATTTTTAGGGGGCGATTCTATATAAAAAATAAGAACTGTTTGCTTTATAAATTGTGTATATACATTGCTACTGGTAAAGGGATATTCCAAGTAAAATATCATTTTTGAATTCCCCGTAAAATTTGTGACAAAAAATCTTTCATATCTCCTTTTTATATGGGGTTCTCCTTTTAGGCTAAAAAATAAAACATTTTAACGTGCATTTTTCATTTCTCCGATAAATTATCTCTTACTCTTGTTCTTGATAATGTATCTCAAGTTGAAAGTTGAGATTTTTTGTTTTTTCTTGCATTAAAACGAGGCCTTATACGAAAAAAGGCATGAGCGATTATGGTCCCAATTTCTACTAGAAATTCAAAAATGAAAAGAATGATTTAGTTATGAATAGTGGCGTTCAATTCTTCCTTTCAAGAAATTGGGAGCAATAAATGAATTGTCCGTTTTTAGCAATTAAAAAGAAAGGAAGGAGAAATAAAGTGAAAAATAAGAATGAATAAGTAAAATGTGAACTCAAACACTTAGCTTTTAGGTTTATTTCAATAGTTTTTCTCACGCGATAACCTAACACTTGCGTTTTAAATCCATATATTCTATATTCTCCACAAAATATTCACACGAAAAATGGACACATTTTGCCCATTCGATTATAATTCCTTATTTATGTTCGGAAAACAATTATTTCGATTTGAAATTTTGACAGTTTTCTTTTTGAATTTTGTATAATCCAAAAATAGAATGAAATGATCATTTTTTCCGGTCAATATAAAATCTATTCACTTGAAAATTCGATAAACCCAATTTAAAACATGGCACGATTATTATTGAAAAATTGTTTTTTTTCCTCATACGTTTTCGGTTATTCTGTAAGATACAAGGAAACAAAGAACTTTTGTTTAAAGTTTACAATGTTCTCAGATCTTATATTTTACTTTCGCAATAACGCCGCATAGGGGTCCACACAAAACGTTCAAAGTAGGTCCACCGCTCAATTACCTGATCTGTTTCCAGGAACCTATAAGTATATAGTAATGGAATCCTTGAATTCCTGAAATAAACCCCTATATTTTCTGAGAAAATCAACTTGAGGGTGGTCAGTGATATTTCTGTTGAGCCGGCTACTCACTACTTGGGACTTTTCAAGTAGAGAGCAATGTATCTGTATGGGCACAGACTTGCAAAAATTTGTTAGTTTCAAGTAGGCTCTTAGTATTTTAATGAGAGTAATAAAATGAATTGAATGAAAGCTAACTATGAATGAATAAATAAATGGACAAATAAATCAATTGAATACACAAATTTTTCTCCGCAAATTAAAAAACATAAAGTGAAGCAATTTCATGGAACCCACAAAAATTCTACCTCGGCCTATTCTAAAGGATCATAATCGAGAATAATAGACATTTCATTAAGGTCTTGAAAAGTAAATTGAATAATCTCCGAAAAACGGAACACCAATCGGCTTAACTGCGAGGAAGTATCCGTTAAAGTTTCCTTAATTAAGTGGAGTGCAGAAAATGAAAAATAAATCTCAGTGAATTCTGTCTTCTTTATGTGTAAGAATATCTGCGACGAACTTGCCGGTTTTTTTGGACTCCTCCAAAGCTGAAAGGATTGCAAAAGTAAAGTTAACATTCGAGAACGTCGAATAGAACCGAAGTTTCCGAAAAGAATATCGCATTCCAACTTTCTCATTGTACGAGAATATTAACGACGAAATATTTTTTGTAACTGGCGAACTGAAATTCATAGCATTGTGAGAATTCAACACATTTTTATATTCTCAACAAGGTTTTCAGAATAAACCTTCGAATATGACAAGGACGTCAATTTTGTTTGGAAATATCATGAATAACGATCTTCATTTTGAATGAAACTGATAATTATAGTACGTATAGATCATTTTAAATGAGATTGCTCCGAAATACATATGCGGAAATACGTCTACATAGATCGTTGATATGGAAGTCAATTTTATGAATGTTGTAATATTTGTTATCGTTTGCATAAATTATAAGAAAAGAATTTCATAATATCAGTTAATTATATCAATATTAGATATTAATTTCACAAAGATGTGAATGGAGTTGGGAATAGATTCGATTATTTCGAAATCCGATTATTGTTTTGTATTCGATTAAAACTACTATTATCCAGATTCCAGATGTTTCATGAAGGCCAAGTATGATATATATAGAAATGGAAGCCTAAAAAAATAGGAAAAATCGAGAACATTTCAAGCAGCCACAATACTGAATATAGTGGTAAAATGTTCTAGATATCTTAAGAACCTACAGTTAAAAAATGTTATCTGACCTTAACATTTTTATGGGGAAAACACTTATGTATATTGAGTGTAAAAGATCCAAAATTGAAAAACGATGTAAAATTGTGGAATAACAGTATCAGAATGTTAATTTTATGGGAGGATTGCTGGAGATAAATATTGGATTCGAGTATTGGAATTGGAAATATGCTAAGAATGTGTACTTGTTGATATATTCCAATAATACACCGTTGAAATCAATGAAGAAATGATGTCAGTTTCATTTCAAATTATTTTAATATTGTTACATCATCAATAAACGTGAGTTTTTCTATTGAAGTATATTGAGGAGGGTACTGATGTGAACAATAGAAAATCAAGCAGAATATCGAGAACGGAGCTTTCGAGCTCTCGTTAATTAAGCGCCAATTTCGCTCTTGGAGACCACATGTAGATACCCATGTATGTTCAGTGGTCCCCAATTGAAATGGTGAACTTGGTGAAATTGGCTCACGAATGACGAGTGCTCAGGAGCTTGTTTATCGATATTCTGCTTGAATTTCCTATGGTTCGCATCAGTTCCTTTCTCATTTTTAATTCATTGGAAAAACTCACGTTTATTAATGACGTAACAATATCAGAACAATTTGAAATAAAACTGGCATCAATTCATGGGAAAAGTAAAATAATTCAAAACTATTAATCGAATACATATAGGTATGTCAAGTAGGAGAAATCGATGATCCCAACATTGGCTTAGTTAGTTAGTGTGGTAAGTTGTTTTCATTTCATTGTTATGTCATCGTAACATGAATCTCAGCTTCCGGTCGCTCCGAAAGATATTAATGTTTATAATTTTCCTTGTTTTTAAAAGTTTCATTACGTAATAAAATTTGTACCCCAACCAAGTTCTTGATGATTCTTCTTCTGAAGTTGTTTGTCATAGTGAGGGCAACAAATTTTTTTAGTTTTCAACGATGGCCATATAGTTCGTTTATAACTGAATATTTTGGACATTCAGTAAATCTTAACATTATCATTCTAAATCTTAATGGACAAATCATTTATCTTCTTTGCTTTCTATAGTTCTGATAAACTGCAGTATTTGAGATATCTTCAAGGAAGTTCTTTCCTCACTTCTACAAGTCTTTTGTCTAAAGCATTTTATGCGTTGGTTAGTTTCTTCCTCCTCCCCGTAGAATCTTCACTAGTCGTTTTTTTTCTGAACTAATTCTCATGAATGATTCTGAGGAATCCTGTGAGGAAGTGTAGTATATTCTTGCTAAGATCCATATACTTCTTAGATCTTGCAATATCAAAGTTTCGAATTATCTTTTTAGAACGATCCAACCAAGAAAGTTGAAGTGTTTCTCTTTCAGTTTTTTCCATCTCCTGAAATTCTTTTTTGTAGGTATATTTACCTGAATCACAGAAAGTTTCTGAGTCAATGAAAGGAGTTTGCTCCTTTTATGCAAAGTGTGTTGACCTCTTCATTACCTTCAATTACCTAGTGACCGGGGACCCAGACTGAACAGATCTTCTTATTCTTGTCTAATTCATTGAGTTACCTTCGTCACACCAATACCATCCTAAAATCGATGATATGTGAGTTCGCTATATCACATTTCTGATAGTTTCTTACTAGATTCATTTCGATACATCTTTCGATTGCAGTTATGGCATGAAAGGCACTTGGCTTGGAAAACCTCGATAGTGAGCATGTGATCCCAGACATGAATATTCCAGCGCCCAGTCCCTCTAGTGGTTTAAGAACCATCTGCGTACCGTTTGATGGAATTCTTTTTCAGAGCTGGGATTGGACTTACTTTAACAATCTTTTTTTTCTCTGCATCCTATTGAAGGTTTATCGATTCTAGTTTTCTTTATCATCTCGTCACTGGAAATGTCCTCTGATGGTATGAATTTGGTTATAGAGAACCGCTCGGTGATTCCTAATTCCCTCATTGCCGGTTTCTTACCTGGAAAATCTCACAACATTTCCATAAAAAATTAAAATTTTCAAGCAGAGAAAACTTTTAATTTATTCTCCAAATCCACAAAAATCCTATTCAAATATAAAGTGACGCCTTACTCTTGAACACCAGTTGTACCTCTCTTCAATTTTCTAAAGGTGGGCTTCTCGAAAAGACGCGATTTACATAAGAGCGTTTGTCCCCGTGAATTTGTCGCTAAAAGCGGTATATTCACTACAACAATGGGACCTGAAATTTGATGGATAGCTCTAAAAACTATTCTCCCCCTGTTTACGACACAATAAAATACCGAGCAGAGGCCCTACCGCTGCGTTGTTTACATTTTCGTTTGTCGCAAGTTGCGGCAGTTAAATAGAACAGTGGCGCCGACGGAACCATGAAAATCGGTAAAAACGGACAGAACGAACTTTTAATTCGATTCAGAATTAACACGGGAGTTGTGTAGGAAGTAGGAGACACTTAATCAGGTAATCAAATGAAGTGTTGGGTTCACGGCGAATCTGAGTAATGTGTTTAGAGGGGATGAGTGTTCGGTTCGGGAGATACGATTTTTTTTAGACAATACAGTTCGTTGCATTTTATCGGAGAAGGTTCCTATATGCTGACCCCTGAGCAAAAATACTCTCCACAGGTACATCAAGGGTACTTAATGATGCTCAACGACAAATAATCTACAATGTATCTCAAAAAGAAGTTGATATGTGAAAATGAGATTAAAAAACATGAGGCGTTTGTCGATAAAATTAAATCATTATTAATTATGAAAATACATGAATTAGCGAGCGTTCAATAATTCCAACTACCAAATTCCTGACTCCAAGTCAAAGTTTTTCTCAAATTTTGAAACGTAGGTATTCTCCTAATTGTCTTCTATCCTTTCGAAACGTATATCTGTAGTTTTGTATAATCCAAAAATAGAATGAAATGATCATTTCTTCCGGTCTATATAAAATTTACTCACTGGAAAATTTTATAAACCCAATTTAAAACATGGCACGATTATTATTAAAAAATTGTTTTTTTCCTCATACGTTTTCGGTTATTCTGTAAGATACAAGGAAACAAAGAACTTTTGTTTAAAGTTAACAATGTTCTCAGATCTTTTACTTACGTAGGTATTCTCCTAATTATCTTCTATATTTTTGAAACGTATATCTCGAAGTGAAATTCGTAATTTTGAAACTAGATAAAGAACAGCTAGAGCCATATCAGGGAATTATGGGCGTGGTTCGATAATATTTGTTGACATTTTGGCCAGAAATTCGTTGTCATACCTTATCGTCTTGCTTATCCATGTTTTCTTCTTAGGAATTTGTTTGTCCGAGGGATTATGCCACATTTTTGGCTATATTCGGTCTATTTGCAATACAAAATCATAAAAAAATATGTTTGATGATCTATACTTTTATCCATTGTCAAATTCGGTGAACAAACTTTCCCATGTCGTTTGAAAAATGTAAATAAACTTATAACAGATAGGTATCTGTTTGTGGACTCCCAACAATATGGGATAGAAGTTTTCGGTGAAAATATTGATTCACTATGATTGTAGCAATATTTAAACATCATTGAGTTTCCTAGAAATCAAGTCTCTTGATAATTGCATTATAATTGATATGAGACTTTCCACAAAAAACTCCTCACATAGTTTAGGAGGTTTGAAATGTTGAAAATTTCATGCCTTGCACCTTGCAACGAGATATTTGTTATAAATTACTTTGAATTTTTCACACTATCTGGGATCTATGTATTCTTCTTCTTATTGAGTCCTCTCCTTCCGAAGGTCGGCGATCCAAATGAGAATCGTAGTCCTGGAAACAACAGCAGGAAAGATCTCCGCTGATCAACGGTCAAACCACCTCCTGAGATCCTTCAGCTACGAGTTTTGACGCCTTACTATTGATCTTTTACTTTGAATTTTACCCTCTATGATCAGTCGAAGTAATTCATATCTTTCGCCTCTCATTACATGGCCCAAATATTGTATATTCCTATCTTTGATGGTGTTCAGTAGCTCTTTCTGTTTACCCATGCGTTGAAGCTTTTCTTCGTTGGTAGCCTTTTGTATCCATGAAACTTGCAACATCCTTCGGTACACATACATTCTCGTCAATCGTCCAGCTCTCGCATACATAGAGCAAGACCAAGAAAACATAACACTTTGCTATTCAAGTTCTGAGCATCAGTCTGATCTGGCAAAAAATGACTTCCTGCCCATGAATGCCCTCCTTCCCTGTTCAATCCTAGAATATAATTCGCTCTTCGTGATGCACTGGCTGTTGATATTGGCCCCTACATATTTTGTTGTTCTGACCTGTTCAATTGGTTGTCCATTTACATGTAATTGTATCTTCGACGGAGATTTTGAGGAAAGAAGAACCTTGGTTATGGACACATTGAGATATAAACCGAACTTTTCACCATGATGAACAACGGTTTTTATAACATTCTGCAGCTCTTGTACGGTGTCATCATAGTATCTTAGGTTATTAATTTTACTCCCGTTAATTACTATATCACCCTGAGCCTTCTCCAGTGCTTCTTTGAATATAGCCTCCGAATACAAGTTAAAAAGGAGGCAGCCCTGTCGGACACCCCGTCTGATCTGTATATCCTCTGACGTTAATTCCTTTATTTAAACACTTGCTGTCTGATGCCAATAATGTTCGGAAATCACACGAAGGCCAAGCTCCGATTTTCGCATCTATAAATATAAAATAGGAAATAAGAAAGAATAGAAGGGAATTTACACTCTGTCGATGGATCTAAATGAAATATTTTTCATCAAGTAGTCATCATTAGTTAGATATACACTTTTGTATTGTAGTCCTATTTCAAACAATAGTAAATAAAATGGAAAACAAATATATTTGCATATAATTTCATTGAATACAGTTCCAAAAAGAATACGTAATGCCAACACAAACCAGAATAATTCAAGACCTAGTGAAAGTAACTCCAACATCCACTCAACATTTAATTCATGTTTCAACCAGCAAATTTGCTCCACTTACACAGAATGCACCGAATGTACATAAACTTCCTGACAAAAACGTTCCCAACGCGTGGAACCCCCCGCTAAGCACGTGATATTTATCTAACGAGCCATTTAAACAGTTGAAATTCGAGAAATGCTCCCACGGCCCACTACAAGTTGTACTCTCACAAAAGACATTCGTTCCAGCATTTGATAATTCTAATTTGAAGTATGATAACATCTCACGTCAACATCGCTGAGGAAATGTCAGGAGGGGGGATAATAAAGCGAAAGAAATATTTCATGTCAGAACGTGAAATTCTACTAAATTGCTTGGAAACAATACGATAACTTACGAGTTTCGGTGTAGACCAATTCTTGGTAACTTTCATGAGGAAATGGGAAAAATAATGTCGCAATAACAATATTTCAGCCAGTTACGTGGGTACAAAAAAATTTAAGGATATATCGGAGATATTTTTCTTCGACTAGTACAAATCACATTTTTGAGCAGTCTTTCCCCGGGAAAAGCGATCAATCATTTTTATCATCGCATCACCTGAACCAGAGAAAATTGAAGAGGAAATTCGTGTTCTTTACACTAATTGATTTTCCCGAATTTTTCACTTGTGCAACATCACTTTCAATAAAAAACCGAAAAGCTGAAGATAGATATGATAATTTCAATGCCAGTGTAATTTTCAGTTTACGTTTTGAATTGTGTGGAACCTAAAAATGAATGAAAAACACTTTCAATTGTACTAATCTCAACGATATAAACAAAAGAGAAGGAATAAAATTAACTTCTCCACCAGAGGATTTCCGGAATTTTTCTTTGATAGGTAGGTACATAAAATTTGAAACTCATGTTTTACACAAAATTTATTCTTTGAGAAATTGAATTGACTACATCGTCCCATAAAATGAATAACAAATAGTCACACGATAAATTATTTCTTGAGGTTCAAGAAACCACTCAGTTTTTTTTTTATTAATTCATTGATTTTTATCCGAACAAGATTGTTGACACATCAGATTGATTTCTTCATCTATTCACACACAAGACATTTTCTTCGAATTGAATTTTCCAAATCATTTCAGAAATGAATTTTTTACTAGTTACGAGTTTGGGACTAAGATTTAAGAGGAAACACCACCACGTGGTTGCTCAGTTCAAAACGGAATTACAGAAATTTCTCCTCACAAATGATCGATTTTTATGGGGCTTTCACATAATTTCATTAAACGATAATCTTCATGGAAGAAAGTAAATACATTCATATTGCGAATGAAAAAAAATTGTACTTTTCACACAAAATTGGTGGAACGTACTTTGTACAAAGCACTGATATAATTTTAAAATACTAAAAACCTACCAATAATCATTTCAAAAGATGTAAAATCTTAATTTGGTAGACGTCGAGCAATGCTGCCCCTAATTATTTGTTTAGAAAAAAGAAAAAAGATGAAGTAAATGTACAACTTCGTACACTGTACAAAGTTTGGTCATCGCAGGAGCGCCAGAGAGGAAATGAATGGGTACCAAAGTTTGACTGATACGCGAAAAACCACGTGGTGGTAATCCTTCTTTATAAGAAGTGTCCACTTATATATTAGTTTCAAATTCCTCGTCTCAATCGTTTTGAGATTATAAATTTTCGGAAATTTGATCCAAAATTCAAATCAAATAACATTTGCTTTTGACTTTAAAGTATGATTTGTTTTAAATGTGAACTAAAAACCGTATTCCATTGAATAAATAGACTACCGATAAATGATAAATCCTCTCAAATTTTTTAATTATATGAATTGAAAACACAAAAATTCAATATTTTCAACTCCAATACATTTTTTCTCTAAATATCACTCTGAAACTTTTGATTCTAAAAGTGACCGAAACGACATTTCACCCAAAAGCTTGCGTTTTCATCACTGATTCTTTTGTGAAGATTATTTTGATTAGGTTGAAAGTCTTATTTTTATTTGATATTATATATTTGATTCCAAAGAACAATTTGATTCATTATATTCTTATATCGCAATCTATTTCAGGTTGAAATACAATAATGTTTTAAATGCCCTGAGTTATATGTTAATGATCTATATCTATGGAAACAATTGATATGTTTCAACTGTCAAAATAACTAATATTTCCGCAGCAAAACAGTAAATGATTGAAAATGTAAATTACACATGCATATCGTAAGTTTGCCCAATCCCATTCTAGTTTTGAGTTATTCATATTTTAAGTGCTTTTTTCTGCATATTTTTCCGTAGAATTGATGTGAATATTTCTTAGAAGTCTATTCTATGAAGATGTCAATATACGGAGAATTATATTTTTCATACTGTCAAACAACCAATTCACATCAATTGAAAGAAAATTATGTTTACGATGCCAAACTATAAAGCAAATATTTATGAGAATTCAATTAATGACATTAAAAAAAAAATTTATCTCACAGTATTCAACAACCTTGATTAGGAAAGCAATCATAAATATTGTCAAGAAACTACCGACATCAGTGACATAATGATGAATAAATCTGAGAAAAACCTTTGTGGGTACATTATTCCATCGAACTTCTTCGTGTCTTTCTTTCTCCAAGTCTCGGATACTGTTACTTCTTCGATAATAGTCGAAAAAAGAGAAAATCCAGGAGTTTGCTTCATCTTCTCGAATGAGTTCCTCTTAGGTACCTACCTGCATTCATTAGCAATCGCGGAGAACAGAAAAGAAAAAAGCAGACAACATCCTACTCCAATCTGTCTTAATGAGGAATGACCCGATGGGAAATGATGAAATCTTTTTTATCTGGTTGGAACGGAGGAAGTCGATACACATTTAATTATTATTGGTTGATTTATAAAGCCAGGTCTGCACTGAGATGCCGCTCACTATTTATTCGCTTTCAGGTGATAGTTAGGAGGATAAAACCCTGTATTTAGCGATAAAAGCGATAGATTAATCTCGGAAACAAATTGGTAGGTTCGTGTGTCGAAATATCGAGCTATATTCGAGAACTAATATTTTGAATCTTTATAATCTATGGATCTATTTTAAGTTTCATTTGATTTCAAACTGTATTTTACAAAACAAATTCTCCGCCAATGGGTGGGACATTATGGTTCCCTATCCTTCTACACATCGGATCAGTAGAACGTGAGATATGAAAATCCCCTCCATCTGGGAAAGCTGAATACCATATGGGACATCACACATCACTCACATCAAATTTCATTAAAATTGAATGAGAATTGTGGATGTTAAGGCTAACATGGTTATGCGGACACACAGACTGACATAAATACACGAAACCAGATATGTTTAGGCTGGCCTGCAATCCATTTTGCTAGCTTTAATTTTGAAATCTTTTTTTTTTTTAATTTTTATAAACCCCAATGTGATAACAATACTTTCTCTACCTTCGTTAGACTTAGAAGCAACATAATGATAGCACGAACAGAAGTGTCTACTACTCTGCTCAATCAACAAATTCAATACACTTTTTGCACAATAAAAGTTTTTCTTAAAAATGGATATTCGCTTCATTAGTAACTCTAAACACACTGAACACGATTTATAGCAAGTTATTTCGAAAATAATGGTTTCATTGATGTATGGAAGGCTATTGTAACAGACAGACTAAACATCTGTTAGATTTTATAAATTAACTACATTAGTTTTTTAAATGGATTAGGTCGTTGGAGAAATTTCAAAAGCAATTTTATAAACAATCTAGAATTTACTATCTCTTTAGATGATGATGAGTTAATGTTTTGAATGTAGGCTGGCCAATTCTTGTGTTGTTATGGAATAACATTTTTGAGTGAAATGTATCTTACTCAAGGCAAATTGATAAAAGTTCATCAAATAGTTGTGGCTGAAAGTACTTATGAATGTTCAATTATAAATTTTTTCAATTCTATACATAGTCATTCAGAAAATAAGCTTCCAAGGAAAAAAAATTGTATGATTTGAGTTTTCGAGTTACCAAATTGAAAATTTTCAACAGATTTTTTGCTAATTCGAGGAACGTGAATAAATATTATTAAAAAATTGAACTGAGCTAAAAAATTTCCGAGAAAATGTGCAGTCTGAATACTGAAGTGTGTTTGTTCTTTATCTTGACTTAAATAGACGCTCCCATTACAATTTTTTTTTGTTTTATATTTTTCACCAACCTTATGAAATATTCTAGAAATATCGCCACAAAAATATAAGATTTATTCAAACAGGTCATATGTCATTATACACGCTTCACAACCATAAGTCATTATCGTTCTAATTTTATACCACGGTAAATATTTCGTGACTAAACAATCTCTGACAGGACAAAATAAACCCAAGTGACTACCGTTATTCTTTGTTTCGACTCGTGTTTCTAGACTTCCGTCTGAGATTCTTTCAACTTCCTCGATCCGACACCACGAGGAGGAAGTAGATCAGAAATGTTAACAGTTTTTGCAGAAAATATGTCAATCGATTCTTTTTTCGTGTTATAACGATCTCTTCCTTCACCCATAATTATTCTTTAAAATAGCATTCAATATACAAATATTTCCACAATACACAGGCAACAGAATGGATGATATGTACAGAGCACTGATATATAATTCGTGAGAAAAACCTACAAAAATTCATTACAAAAGAGTTGAAAATATAATTTGTGAAAAAATAATCTAGCGTCGTACCGGCCTCCCCTATACTATGATTCGTAAGGAGAAAGAAGATGATTTGAATTTGCAACTTCGTACATCTTACAAAATTTGGTCATCACAGGAGCGCCAGAGGGAAAATGAATGGGCATTTGAAGTCTGACTGATACGCGGCAAGCCACGTGGTGGCAATCCCTCTTAAACTTACCGTTTATGAGATATTTCGATTTTTCATTAATTGGTGGGTCTTTGTAAGAACCTACTTGATACCTTCGAAATGAATATATTTATTTAAATGAGATTTTGAAAGTGAATACTAAAAGATGAAAGTGAGCACTGACCTTTTGAAAATCATTTAGAACTCTACTGGTTCTTCAGAATGAGACGATGGCTCATTCAAACGTTAATATCGAGCTCATTCTAAATGGAAAATAAAGCGAAAAATAAATGAATAAGGAAGGATAGAACACAATCATTTTTCACAGATAATTAAAGTTACCTAATAAAAAAATGAAATATAAGGTGTGCCGTTTGAAATAGGCCCGATAATAATATTTGAATAAGTCATCAATGAATTGTCTCATTCTTCACACCCAGTAGAGATCTCTTTGATTATCAAAACGTCAATACTTACCTCCATTCTTCTAGTATTCACTTCCATAATCTCATTCAAATGAATTTATTCTTTTCGGTTTTTTCAAAAATGAAAAATCAAAATACTTCAAAAAAGATAAGTTTTAAGCATATGAACTTCCAACAAAATCGGGTTGATTTAGCACAAGTAATCTGAAAATTCAATGCAAAACAGAGTGTTCCATAAGAAAAAGCATATATTTGGTCATTTACACTTTTTTGGTACACACTGGGTATTTTCAACCAACTTGAGAATGTATCCTAAATCTACAGTGTCGAAAAAAATCGAAAATATCAGCACTTAACCGTAATATAGTTCTACCAGTAAAGTAGATCTCTGATCTTTCTAATGTTAATTCTATCCTGCTGTTTATTGACTGTCTAAGTAGTTCTTAAAAAGTTAGATAGCATTTTCGAGTGATTTCCCAAGAAAATTATTCAACAATTGCGAAAAATGGAAATGAGGCCAGGGTTGGAGAAGGTTAGTATCTGCAAGAACAAGAACGTGGAAGTTTTTGACTTATTATCAGTTAATTTTTATGAAGTTTTGAAATATATAATCACGATTTCAAGCCTTATTTAATTTCGTGTTGAACGCGCCATCAAAACTATAAAAAATTCGAGCATAATACCCAATATTTCCTTAAAAAGTGATCCAACCGGATTGAAATTAGGCGTTTAGAGCTAATTATGATTTTTTTTTTCCAATTTCACTGATTCTCATCGAACATCATTATTCATAGGAGATTTTACATAGCCTACTTCCAAATAATTTCAGTTGAAAAAAATTACATACAACCGTCGAAAATTCCACTGTAAGTGTCACGAATTTTTCAACAGTGGGTAAAATTATTTATTGAATGCGTGTCACATTATCTGGTGAAACTGAAGAGACCGAGAACTCCGCAGTGTGCTTCTGGCTTAAGTATGAAAGCTCCAGACCGGAACGTCTATTTCTGTAATTGAGTTTTTTTCCGCTTGTATTTCTCAACGGTAACTGAGCTATTAGAATAACGTCCACTATATCTCGTTGTCAGAGGCAGATTTAATTTTCCAGCCAGAACTTTTTCACATCGAACTAAGCTGGAAGGAAGGTTTAAGGTTTCAGACATAGAAGGGTCATTTGAAATTTCATCTTCCTTTAACGGAATAGTTTCTATAGGATAACAGGTCTATTATAACTGAATTGAAAATGTTGAAACTTGCTTCCTTCTCGGTGGTTTTACAAAAGAGATATTTATTTTATGATTAAGTTTAGGTGGATCATTATTTTCAATGATAAATCTTTGGAATTGCTCCAGAAAAAATTTATTCTTATAATTCACTCTTTGTGATGTATGGAATGCGAGGACTCTGCCTCAAAATCTTTACTTAGAAATGAGAACTTGTTGCGTGAAGACTGAAAAATTAGGAAATTGAAGTGAATAGTTTAAAGATGTCTTACTTTCGAAATTTGGAATATTTTATTCAGAATATAGCCTCTTTCAATATATCATTTTCAGCATACATGATGTTTAATTGTGAAACGGAAATACTTAAAAGGCGAATAGAAGGCTTCTTGTGATTGTGATTCTAGATATACTACATTTATTGGCTTTGACTTTTTTGTAATCGAAATTCAGAGGGTATTATGAATTTTACTCATTTCTTCTTGGGGTCCTAACAATCAAACCACAGTGAATATTTTCCTCAAATTTGGCACTCATCCTCTTTACTTAAGGCTCGAATTAAAATGATAATCACAAAGAAAATCCAGATACGGTTTAACAAAAATTACGAAACGATTGTATCCTTGTAGAAGTTTTGAAAATCCGTTTGCTTATTTGGGAAGAGCATAAAGCACTAAACTGGAACATGTGCTTCACATTTCTACGCAGACAATTTCACTGCAAAAATTATTGAAACTATTGAATCAAAAATTATTTTAAAATTAAGAAATAATTTTCAACATTGGTTTAACTGTTCAAAGCTGCAGACCAACCCATTGTTCAATTCACAGGTACTTTCACTTTCGCACTTACCTAACGCCCTGTATGTACATAGTTCAAAATTGAAATTGCTTAAATACGAGATGAATATTATTTTTTAATGAATTTGAATTGCAGCTATTTCCATAAAGCTGTTGTACGAATACATAGTCGTAGAGATTCGAATCTAAACTTATATCCAGGTATCCATAACTTTTGACAGAAGATCATTATTATTAGAGAGAATAGAGGTCATGATCATATGTAGTTTATTTTGGTTTAATTCAGTATTTCTCATCTATGTATGTTTTGTTCAATTGTTTAACTTAAAAATAACGTACATAATTATTCAAACTAGATAAAAATCGACCTAATTATTCGCAATTATTTTACTGAAGCAATAAATAATATTCAAGCATTATCGATTTTGAATTGTGTACATATAGATATAGGGCGTTAATTTTTTTCCCTAAAATTACAAGTGTGAGAACCTTGAGAATGAAAAATGGCGAAATCAATGTATTCAAAAATTATATGTTAATTTTAAAATAATTATGGATTGAATGATTAGGGTAATTTTAAAGTCACATTTTGGTATCCAAGTTTCTAAAAACGAAACTTTTCAGTTACAAATTTATGCAGTGAAACTCTATACGCAAAAATGTAAAGCTCATATTTTTTCAAATATGCATATACCTATATACTTTGAAAATTCCGATATAGGTACAGAGTATGTAATTTTTGTAAAACCGGACCTGGACTTTCTTTGTGGTATTTATTCATTTGGACCGAAGTAAGGAACATGTGTGCCAAATATGGATAAAATATACAGAGTGGTTCGTTTATTCTAACCCCAGGAAGAAATGTAGAATTCATAAAACCCCGTTCGTCTCGGTAGCAAAGTTTCCCAGTGAAACACCCTGTAAGGTTATTAAGGTTGTCACTATCGTTGAATATAAGAATAAGTAGGTAGGTAAAGTAAGAATCAGTTCCCTACCATTTTGTAACTAAATCATCCAAAAAACCTCTTGTATTCGTAGTATAGGTACTTCCACTCACGAGTAATGAAATATGCCAAATGTCAGATCGATATAAGAGCATGTGTACCAAAACAAAACTAAACTGGTTCGCAATCAGTCCGGAATCGAACCAACCTAAAAGCCGATATATCCCCCAGTTTCATTACTCTCACTTTCAAGTAGGAAAATATGCAAAACGTGATGTTGATTCCAAGAATCGGAATACCGTATCAAAAGCGTTGCGTAAGCGATAATTTAATCGTTTCATATTTCCAGTTTCGGAAAGTAATCGCGACGATGTATTTCAAAATTTTCAAGATTGATGACGGGTTTCGCCTTGCACTTTGCATTTTAAACACGTAACCTGTGCAATTACCATCTACCGTCCATACTTATTGTGACGAAAAATGAATTCGCTTTGGATTAACTGAACATCACAGCAATATTATCGTGACCCACAGACCTTAAACTTGTTTTCAATTAAATATATCGGTAATTTTACGTTGAAAGTTGTGAAGACTACGAAGTCAAACGATGACCCAGCAAAATGTTCCTTCCAGAGATGGATTCTTAAAGTTCTTTAGGCACTCGACTCTGGTTAGTAACATTTTATTAAACATTTATTAAAGGAATGCCTTACATTTCAACTTCTTTGATTGATTGTTTGTATATGGGGTCACATTGTTGGAAAGCCAAGCCATTTTTAGTTTCGAAGGAACTTTTTGAAATGATCCACTCTTGGAAGATTCTGCCTATACGTTCAATGCTATAGGTATGGAGTGAATATTGAAAGCAGATTATGTATAGATTTTGATTGGTTATCTGAGTGAATCTGTATCACATACTAGTATAACATAATGAATCTTCGGGGAAATAGTCCAAAACGATTCGGTGGTAATTCAATACTAGAAATACAAAGTCAACAGTGTTCGATCGGTCAATAACTTTTAGAAATTTTGGGCTAGGAGAATGATTTAAATTTTGACGGAATCGACAGTTCTCGGAGTAAAAGCTTAAATTTATTTTTGACTGTACAGGCTGGTCCGAAAGTTATAAAACACGACACCACCCGTTCTTTAAAAGAGAATACCCAATTTTTATATCATACTAATAATCTTTATGAAATTCTGATTTCGAAATATCTACCCCACTTGTCAGCATTTATTCGTGGAACTTTTTGACGTAGGATAATTTTTCGATAAACTTCATGGGTTTAAAATGTCTAAATTGAAGATCATTTCTTGAAAACCGTTCGAGATAATTGTACTATTTTTGTATTGAATCTCCGAAAAGTTTCCAGTCTTCTGCGAATTTACGGATCACTCTATAGGTGGTCAGAAAGACACTGAAATTTTTTAAAAATTAACTTTAAAAAATGGCGATAAATCCATTTATTGAAATGGCAGGTCCTGATTTTTTTTGCCTTATTGGAGTCATTTCGAAATACTTAAGAGAATCCAAACTGTTTCTGTTTTATCACGTGGTCCCTATTTTATTTTGTCGAAATTAATGATTTCAAATATTTTGTTGATTTCTTTGATTTGGATTATCTTCAACTGATATTATTAGTAGGTATTCGGTAGAGCTGAGTAATCTTATCCCTTTGAAACTGCATGTGTCAAAACATGAAATGCGAAGCATTTTGAAAACCATTCCTTTTAGGCACAATATGTCAGAACAAAAAATGATGACTACTCACTAGAATATCTGACAAGCAGAAAACAATTCAGAGCTTGCCATTTGAATGGACTTATTGACATTTTTAAAGAGTAGAGTATTACGAAAATTCGCAGAAGACTTGAAAACTTTTCGGAAATACAATAAAAAAAATCGTACAATTCTTTCTAACGATTTTCAATATTATTATATTTTGTTTTAACTTTCAGTTCTCATCTTCATCTGCTCAAAAATTCAAAACAACATTGAATTCTGACCTTCAACAGATTGATGAAGAAAGAATGAAATGAATAGTCTCTACAATGAAATACTATTCAATAACATAAGTTCATTACTCGAATCAAAAGCTCTTAGCGAAAGAAAACCGTTGAATTTATAACGAGAGCAAACTCTTTCATATATGGCACTTCATTGTATATGTATACTTCCAAAAGACGTCACTACGCAACGTTGTGTAAAATCGCATTTTCTCGTGTTCGGTGAATTTCATTTGTCGATAGCTATTTATGCGAATAGAAAATATACATACGCTCAATAAACATCACTGAATAATTTGAAAGGATTCGAAAATCTCCCAAATATCCTATTGTACACGATACGAAAATTCTATTCTCTATCCGAGCTGTATCCCTACATTCATGAGATGGATTTATTTTCGGAGATGAACCTCGAGCGTCGATTTTCCTGAACGCAATAAAATAAATTGCCCTCGCAACCATGAAAATTGAAATGATGCAGTTGTCTCTCCAATTGGCATTTGCATCATAACAGCACATCAACCCAGCCATGAACCGTAACAATTGCTATAACGATCATTATTTATTCAAATACGCAGCTAGTTTCATCTCGACCGATCCAATAGTCAACTGCATTAGCATTTTTGCGCCATTTCAATTTACACCTAGTTATGGCTATTAACAGTTACCTCTATAAGAAATTTATGAAACGTGACTAATTAGATCGCGAAAAAAGCTACGATCAGAAATCAAAGCTAATATTGCGAAAGATAAATTTGAATTCATTGCTAACAATACGATTTGATGCGTGTTTCAACATCAGAATAGACCCATAAAGTTAACGATAAATTGATGTCCCATTCGTTTCCCATTTTATTACCTACTATGATATTTTGTATTTTTAACTCATATTCTGAGTCATTCATATTGAGTAAATAGAATTGTGTGATGACCATGTAATTCATTGAATTCACGACTCAGCATTGAAATTTTATAATAAGCTATTCACAGTATTTATTGAAAATGAATATGTTTGTTTAAGATTAAACTTTACACATTTCGCTGTATATTCTCCGATAAAATGGAATAGCTAAACAGACCATTTCAAGAAATAATCCTGAAACACGTCGATTTTTTATTTCAAGTTACCGTATTTTAAAATAATGATCTAATATGCAGGGTGAATTACTTTCCAGTAATGACGTCACCGTCATTTTTTTCAAATGGAACACCCCCATTTTGTCTCAATTTTACGATTACTCAGGCTGAGCTGATTCCAAAAATGTATCACATGTTGATTCCAATTGCTACAGGGTGAACAAAAATAATAAATTAAATCTAAGCAATAATTGAAACATTCCCGAAAATACTTTAGTACTAAACTGTCATTGCACACCAATAAATTACTAAACAAATAATGACATCTCACAAAAAACTAGACGAAGTTTTTTTTTTTAATTTATAAGAAATAATTTCTTTCATATTTTGTCTGCTAGTCCACAAGTACCAAACATGTTTGGAAACAGCTCATTTTTATTAATCTAAAAATGTAACTAACTACAGGGTGTTACATTCAAACCAATTGCCGCTAGACAATAAAAATTTTTGATAATATTGTTAATTTAACTAATGAAGAATGTTCCGCGTTACTTTATGAGCACACAAAAAACTATTGTATTTTTGTCCACCTTGTACCGATTGGATTCAACATGTGATACATTTTTGGAATCAGCTCAGCTAGAGTAATCGGAAAATTGAGACAAAATGGGGGTGTTTCATTTAAAAAAATGACGGTGACGTCATTAATCGAAAGTAATTCATCCTGTATATTAGATTATTATTTTGAAATACGGTAAATAAAAATGAAAAATCGGCGTGTTTCAGGATTATTTCTTGAAATGGTCTGTTTAGCTAAAAATGAATTTGTTCCATTCTTTACGGACACAGTATATATTGATTTTATTGAAAATAATCGATAATTTCAAACAAATTCACACGAATAAGAGTTGAGTTGTTACATGTTACTTGACTGGTATATAAGTCTTAAAATTGGGATTACTCTTCAATGCACTGTGGTATTCTAACAGAAAATTCTGTTTATTCGAATCTTCAACAAATTACTTCGCTAAAAATGAAAAAACAACTGATACGAGTGATGCGGCAGTAAGACGTGAAGCTTAAAGAGATAGAAAACATTAGGCGCCATCTATTCCGTCTTTCTGAAACGGATATTCAAGGATTGATATTTTTGCTGTTTGGTATTGCAAAAATATTATTATTAAGGCCTAATTACAATATATAAATCGATAAGGAAGAATTAGCCAAGAAGAGTGAGAATGCAATTATGCGAAGTTTTTTTTTGGAAACCGCAGCGAACAAAACCTTTGAATTCGTCCCTGACCCAAGCGGAGGTTGACTCAGCTGTGCTGGCACCAAAAGCGAGACCAAAAGTAACCCATCGAGATCTTTGCATTTTCGCCCAATACTCTTAAGACGGCCATTATGTAAACTTGTAATTTCAATGTATTTAAATTATCCTTTCTCCGAGGCTATATTTAATTTCCATAATATGATAAAATAATGGACTCTTGGGCTTGTCTTCCCTTCTCTCTTGTTAGCTCGAATTCCTGATGGACGCAATGAAATTACAGACTGGATAATTGTGATAACATTGAGCTTGCAGACACTCTTGACATTTGTTTTCACGAAAATGAATATTTTAATCCTTTATCCGCCTCGTTTTTAAACTTTTGAAATGTGATATTCAAGAAATTCTAGAACTAATTCGATCAGTTCATTCAACTTTGTGATTTGTTCTGCAAATTTCGAAATTCTAAGTTATGTATTAATTGAAAAGCTTATACAGGGTATTCTAGAATAACATCAGAAAATTTCGAGGGTTTATCTTAGGAATGTTAGGTCCACAAATGTTTACTCATCAAAATGCAGGGTGTTAAATCTTGAAAAAATGATCGTTTTGTCTTAATATCTTGGAAATTACAAAAAAATCCAGAAACCTTTGAAGCCATTTTACTAACTTTACAGGCTATTACTGATTACAAATATCGTCGATGAAGATCCTGACTAATATTTATTCTCCCTCCTTAAGTCCTGTATTTCGCAGCCATTCAACCATAGGCATTCAAAATCCTTTTTTTTTGTAATTTGTCAAAGTTTGTAGAAATTTTTTTTAAGGAAAACTAACAACCATGAAATTGAAAAATACCGAAAAATTAGAGTCCATAAAAAATTTTCCACCATAGAGTTCTAGGATAATCAGTTTCTGACTGAGTCTCTTTTTATGTCAAGAAAGTTGAATGATATGTACATGAGATGGAAAAGTGTGATCTCAGACTTATGAGGCATTTCGCCAGTTAGTACCATATGGTTTTAACGTTATACCACAAAGCGTGAAGTAGCGGTAAAGAATTACAGTAACTAATAAAGGTTTTTTATATTATGATTGTAACATCGTTGTGGCCTTCGAATTAATCTTCATTTACTTAACGCAAGTTTGTATACTGAGAGTTCACAGAATTTGAAGAGGAATCGATAATAGGAACCTTAGAGTAATAAACATAGATAGGGGGTGCACAAGTAATTTTCAGTAAGCAAATTTTGTCCCCAACTATCAAATTTGACATGAATCGTGCAGAAATGAAAACATATCAGTGATACGATATTTCACTCAATTCGCGAGTTTCTCCAAAAAGAACGCACTTCTTATGTTCCAAACTGAATCGACGTTTTCCATTAAATCAAAATATATTGAGATAAATACCTAAATATATCAGAAATTCAGAAAACAAACTTCAAGCGCGCCAAACGACGTGAAACAACCGATGACACTAGGAGAGCAAAAGTTGCCAAACCTTAGATTTCAGCAGGTAGGTACAGAAAATAATAAATATTCTGATTATTATAAATTCGACAATTAGGACAAATATCGGATTACAAATATTTGAATTTGCATCGGGAATCACTGAAATAAATATATTTCATTCATTATAATAATATACATTCATAATGATATCATAGAATTGTGGATTTTTAAATATATCACAATCCGACAACATAATCTACCAAGTTGGGGACATATGAAAATTGCGTATACTTCCTCTACCTATGTTTATTACTCCATGATAGGAACACATTGTGATTGTCAGTTTCGAAATTATTTTATATAGAATTGTCGCCAGTATCAAAAATGAGGGAAGCGTCAACGTGAAATCCATCCTTGTACCAATTCTGCCTTTGTTGACCGCAGAACTGTTTGAGGTATAATATGTGGTCTTCAAGGGTGTTCTAGAAGCATGCATCGTGCCATATTTGGCAATGGCGCAGTTATTTCTTGTCAAATGTCAAAAGACTACAGCTTCAAAAGTGACAGCTGCCCAGAATGAAACCTCTTATTGGAAAACCTGAGGGAAAAACCTTTGATAGTCTCCAAGAAAGTTCAGAGTCGAATAATTCGAATGAATACTAAAGAAGCACCAAACCTACCAGAGTAAGCTGCAGTGTTCTAGTACTCATTTTCAGCCCGAATTTCACAACTGCTAATCTCGTGACGTATCGGCCCGACAAGGTGCCTAGAAAGTACCCGAAGCCTACCACAAAACTCCTTTGTACCGCCATTCATGGTACCGTTCATTGATAAACAATACTACCGAACGACATATCGACCACATAGCTCAAAGTCAGAAAGAGAGAAAGACCATATTGGAATACAGGTGGGCATTGCGCCACACACACCTTTGTGGGCTGTTCGAAGAAATGGCCCATTTGGGCGTTTTGCAGACGGAGTTTATCGGTTTACGTAGTGACTCATGAACTCAAACTGTCGCTATTACAAAACGAGGTGACCTTACGCTCGATCCACGCGGAAATTTTAACTTATTTGGTGTGGTGATGATGATCATTTCAGAATATGATTTGAGTACGTTGCAAATTCGACGGTTTTGTCAGATTTGGGAATGTTGATCGCAGTGGCTGCAGGGTCGACAGTGACGAAACATTCATTGACAACTTTATGGGAGTCAGTGGCGGTATATCCTTGGGGAAGACGCCCAGGGACCAAGAGCCCGAAAGTTCCTGCACCAGAATTTCTTTTATAACTTTCGTTAGATAAAGGTTGATCTTTTTTAAACTAGTGAATGATTTTTCGAAATTAATCTGCGCCTCTCATGTCTATGCCCACAGTTCCACCGAAATGGAAATAATTGCTGCAATTGCTAACGATTTAACATTTTACAAGTTTGAAATTTTTTCGCTACAAATTAGAATATGAGATCATTAGTTAATCTTCAATTTATAGCACAGTCCGTGTACTTCCCCATTTCCAAAACCCCTGTCTGGTGTTCGTCTCGATGTGAATTACTCGTTGAATGAGAATAGTTGAGGTTTTGAACGAATCCCAAGTGTGGAAATTGATTATTATTTGTTTATAGGCAGTGTTTGGATTATTTTTCAATGTTATCATCAATATAAGGTAATTAAAGAGGAATCAATTATTATCTCGTATTGTATAAGTCCGAACGGGTTCCACTAGAAGGCATCAGAAAGATGAGATTTCGTACTAAAAAAACTTTTCTGACAGTTTTGTGATTAGTTGACTCAGTTCAGTTTGAGCGAACGTCAAAGATGGACACTAGTAAAGAGAAATACGGTATATTTTATAGTTTTTTTCGAAGAAGACGAAAATGCAAGCCAGGTGACTGAAAATGTAGATAGTGTTTATAGTCCTGATGATACTGCAGCAGACAATCGTGCGCAATTTAGGTTTCGTCGATCCTGTTCCGGTAATTTTGATGTCAAAGATGCACCACGAACTGGAAGGCCAATTGTCCAAAATGTCGATAAAATCTTGGACATGGTCGGATCCGACCATCAAGTGAGCACTGTTTTGATTCTCCAAAAGATGAAGATTGCACAAAAAACCGTTTGGATCATTTGCATAAGGCTGGTTTCCAGAAGAAGCTCGATGTATGAGTACCACACGAATTAACGCAAAAAATCTCATGGACTGAATTTCCATCCGCGAATCGCTGCTGAATCGAAACAAAATCGACAGACTTGGATCACTTAAGACAACGTCAAGTGGAAACGGTCATGATCTAAACGCGGTGAGAGGGCGGAAACGGTATCCAAGCTAGAATTGATGGCCATGGAGTTTTTGCTGTGTTTTTGGTGAGATTGGCAGGGAATTATCTATTATGAACTGCTCCCCTACGGCACAACTGTTAACTCGGAACTGTACTGTCAACAATTGCACCGTCTGAAGGAAGCAATCGTCGAGAAGCGGCCAGCTTTGGGCTTTTGGGCAATAGAAAAGGATTTGTGTTCCTTCAGGACAACGGCAGGCCACACACAGAAGCTCTGGGATCTAGCACCAAATGATTACTATCTATTCCTGTTCATGGCGAACAAATTTGCTAGTGAAGAATTTGCTTTAACAGAGGCTTGTGAAAATCGACTATTTCAATTTTTTGACAATTGCTACCAGAACTTCTATGAGAAAGGCATAATTAAATAACCTTCAAAATGGCAACAAGTTTTATTGGCCTTAAATCAAATCATTCTGATCTTTCAACTAATGGAATTCGCTTTCAAAAGTGGTTTAATAAAATTATAGGGAGGAAATATGACTACACCGTGCTACATTATAGGATCCTATGCATAATTTTACTCAATGTGCTTGAAAGCCATGTTCCTTCAAATCAATACAGATGAAACAGAAAGCGATAATATATGTGCGGAATTCAAATATTTTTTTATTTGTTATTTCTCTAGGTTGGTGAGCATGATATACGAGTTGTATGTGGATGAATTTCAATGAGCGAGTGCCTTCCTTATATGGCTTTCAGTTGTGAAAAATGGTTTGACAATAACAGAATATACTCAAGGGATACTTTCATGATAACTTGATTCAAATGGTGTCCGTAAATAATATTTTTATAGGGAATATTTTAGCAACAACCATAATATCACACTACTGAAATTTCAGTTCCAGTTGTCTTATTCCAATATAAAAATATCCTATTATCATAATTTTATGTAATTATTGATAAATATGATGAATCGAATATAGTTTCTGCATGAGATTTATTCTGCTATAATAGTGGGGAATATTTAATAATTTATAATTGTGTGGAATCTTCACACATATTAAGTACTTACAGAAGATATAATTTACAAGTTTCATTCGATTCAAACTATGTAAGTTCATTACAAAGCAGTTGATGTGAATATATTCGAAAAAATATTCTGAAGAAATGAAACATTTATATCTATATTTCTTCTTCAGTAATTTCTTATTTCGACATATACTACATTGAAAATACATATTTCATCTCCGTATTTAATTCATTGGATAATTAAACAAAATTTGATAAGGTCACGTTCTAATCGTTAATACTTACATGTATTAGATCAACATCACTCATTTTTACGAGCGTTATTGAGGAAATTGAAATTTGTAGTTATCTCAGCATTTCAATTCAAGATATATCCAATATTTTTCAACGAACGCACATTCGTTAGTGAGAACAACCACACAAGCAGTTTCACAAGACAACATAAAAGCATGTTCGAATATATTTATGCTTTCGTTTATTTTGTTATTATTTATCGACCTCTGCTCTTTCAATATCTTAAGAAAGGAATAAATTGTATATACATTTTATTATTGTTTTGAAACAAAGTGTGTATATCTGATTTATGATCACTTTTCATGTGTGGAAGTGAAGACAGAATAACATCGAGATGAAAGTTGCGATTAGTGTTAATTTATTGGTAGTAGAATAATTTTTGCTACATTACTCAAAAGTCAAAGTACTTCCGTGATTAAGTATATTTACCTATCATGAGGTAGTGCTGGAGTGATCAGTAGTATAGGGTGAAATGGATAGGTCGTTCTGCAACTTACCTAGAAAAAAAAATGGCTTATTAGATGAATTTGTTGATATAATTGTATATGTTTATAAAACAATAAGGTAGGTATATGAAAACAATAAAAATTCATACATATGTACTTTATAGAAGTATTTTTTGATCAATCAAAATTATAGAAATTGCAAGTTGAATTCCGAGAAATCAAATGAAGAAAATGAAAAATAATAATATTTATTTTTGCTGTTGAAATGCCTCCTGATACTAACATTAGATGTTTCCTTTCAGGGCCCCCGCAAGGGTCATCAACGCCCGCGTGCCGAAAATATTTTGGCGCCCCTTAAAGGAGGAAAGTGGAGAAAAACGTCGCAGGATAATCGGCAAAAAATGTTTCAGTTTTTGTTAGGAATTTATTTGTAGAAGGGTTAAAAAACTATCAGCAACCTTTATTGAATGCCTTAAGAACTTTATGCTGTCAGTTGTTGCATAATACATTTTTTGAATGTTTCATTATTTTATTCAAGCATTCGATCAAAACAGCATTTTATTTTAATTTTGTAATGAAACTGCAGAGTTTTCAAAACCTGAGCTTTATTCTTCTTTAATTTATTCATAATATTATATTAAAATATTAATATTATTATTAATAATTATTAAATATTATTCCATACTCCCAGCCATCTTCTCCCTTTGTTGAAGTCTAGCTTTTTTTTGCTCACGAAATTTTGCACCAGAAGGTCATTTTCTCTTGTCTGGCTCCTAGAATTTTAGAAAAACTTGATCCAAAATTGGTAAGGACATTCACCCATGATTTACTTTGCGCCATCTCTTTGAGAATAACCCGTATGTTTTCATTTTTATGAATTTAAACCTTAAATCCGAGCCTTTAAACCTAAACGGAGTTAATATTAATAATAATAATAAGTAAAGACCGATCTGAAGCACATACCCTGTTCCTGTTATAATAATTAATTTTTGGCAAAGATGAAATATAATTTTTTAGAATGTCAAACGGCTACGAACATCAAATAAATAATACAGATCCAGGGTGCATATTGAAAAAAAAAATTAAGTATAATATGATGGTGGCCCCAGGTAACAAATTCAAAATATCAAAGTCGATTCAATTTTTTCACGATAACAAACAATACTTCCCTATTTGAAGCAAATAAAAATAATATTATAGTATATAGGTATGGGCTAATTTAGGATGTGCACCATTTTAAACAGAAAAAAAAATATCGAATTTTATATACTAATAGAAATGCTAATACTGTATGTGGATAGGTACTTACCATTTCATAAAATTCAATTTAATCACAACAAGAAACAGTAAAACAAACCACAATTACACAAAATACAAATCTTTCCAATTATCTGAGTATTTTAATTTTTTGCGTCTTGATCTCAACCCCTAAACGTTTCGAAACAAAATAACTATTCTTTGGATAGGTTTCTGCTGTTATAGCATAGCAAGCAGATTTTGGTAGTTTCAGAAATTCTCTGTAACATGTAGTATTTTTCCTACAGATGGTGGCAAAATTTTCAGTAATTCCCCTGCCTAAAAGCTATCGCTTCGGTATTTATGATTGTTTATGCGTTTTAGTGATGATCGAAGAAATGGTGCCAGCCGTCCGGTGCAAGGTGGTCCATAAAGAAATCCCGTACCGACAAAGGGATGATTATTTATGATTTGTTTACTCGAAAAGAATTGTATAATTGCAATCTGTGGCCGAGGTTATTTTATAGGGATTGTGACGTTCGGGAACTTGTTTGGATGTGTAAAAGATGTCTTTGCACGTTTAAAATTGTTGAAAAAATTTAAAAAAAACTTTTTCAAAAACCTTTGATCTTTCGGATTTTCATGCGGTCTATAAGAGATTTTGGCGCCCCTTAAGAGTGGCGCCCGCGTGCGGTGCACGCGTTGAACGCGCGGTTGCGGGGGCCCTGTTTCCTTTAGTATTGATACTCCTAGCTTGAAAACACATATATCATTTTGAATCAGAAATATAGTTCGGACGTCATTGCTTAAATACAAAAAATGAAAACAATCGAAAATTTTTGATGTTATGAAAATATTCTCTCACTTCTAATAGATCAAAATGATATCAACTTTAATTTATACCGAATTAATAGGTTTTCAAGCGAATATTGCCAAACATAAATGAATAATAAAAATTTTATGAATACAGGAATATATCGAAAAGATTAGATTTAAAAATACTTAAACTTAATTTAAAAGGAAAATTGATCGTTTGTGGTCATTTTAATTAGGTAATAAAAGCTTAATGATAGTTTTATCGACCGAGAAGCATGTAGACAGTTTGCATTATAAAAGATTTTTAATCCCGATAAGAAATGTTGCAGATCAAAAGGATTATTGACATTTCAGGTTTTCTCTTTGTGATTTTGAATTCTCAACGGAAAACTACAAAAATTTTCAGAGAACAACTAACGCTGAATTTGAAACGTAATTTTTCGATAGCGCGAAGAATTCTCCACTAAAAGAGAGGTCACCAACATACAAGATTCAAAATATTCGATAACAATCGCAAGTCTCCTTGAAACACCTCCGCAATATCACCTACAAAAAACAACTAGCGCCTGTGGCAAACAAAATATCCACGTTCAAAATAACGCACGACTTTTCTAAGTCTGCTATGATACCATCAGCTGTTACAAGAACGGAAACTCCTCCAGATAATCTAAAAGAACCCACTTCATTCTTTCGCCGTATCGAAATTAACACCCTAAACAGTTCACTCACTTGAAGATCCGTATCCCACATCCAATCAGTGCTCAAATCGAACCATCAAAACACATTAATCCCATATATTGCAGCTTGAATAATTCATAATTCACTCTTTCTCACACCGTGAAGCATAAACTTCTCACTAGATAATTTATATGGCCGGCGTCTCGAAATTAACATTTATCACAGGACGAAGATCTCACGGGTCCTCATCGATGCACCGCACTGTTTAAATCTTTAAATTGCCTCGACAACAGCCGTACCGTGCACTTGTCGTGGTACTGGATCTGGAACCGAGATGGGGCGATGCTTGTGCGTGCGAACCGTCTTTTTTCCTGCCTTTCGTACCTCGAAAGTGGTACTCTTGGCGGGACAGTTCCGAGCGCTGACTTCGGGCTTGCTCGCCTCTAAGTCAGACCTGCGACTGGCCGTAGTCGAGCGTAGCTACTAAAAGTTTGATGTCTGCAGGGCAGGCGTTTGGCGCGATGCATTCGAAAATAGGTGGGAATCTGCGGAATGATACAATCGCAGACTATTTGGCATCCGGGCTAGGCTTTTGGTATTGTCCGAGGTGATTAGACGGCGGTCTGATCGAGTTTCGACTGAGAATGCGGGTTTGGGTTCATCGCGAAATTATAGAGAGCGTTTTTGGATCGGATATGGATGAACGGGTGATTCATGGTTTCGTTTGAATATGAGATGTCTGACAGTTGAGTCATTACTTCAAATCGCGAAAATAGTGTTGCGATAATTGAGGAGTTGAAAATTTCCGGAATGGGTGCAATGTATTGGCGCCTTCTATATTAAAACTTATGACCCAATGAATTATTTCTTGAAATAGGATGGCATGATATCCCCGCATTCATTCAAGTAGATTTTTAAGTCGAAGATGATCTGGACTGTAGACCATTCAGCATGAAAATATCGATCTTTTGGATGCCATGAACATGGTGAACAATCTTAAAGCGACGAGAGACAAAATAAGATCAACCGTTGAAGAGTAATTTGCAATAATATGTAAACTATCAGAGATGGCGGAATTACTCAATTCCGAAATAAAACCCCAAGAAAAACTGGAAGACTCACACATAGATGCAACATTGAAACAGAGACTGCTGAAACATATTTCAGGATTTCCATATTTTGCAATTTTTGGAAAACGTATTGAGTGAAACAAATCATCGATTTCTAAAACTTGAATAAGTACTGTGATGTTTTGAGTATCTAATCTATCAGGAATGCTGAAGCAACCAAAACATAGGAAGGAAGTTTCAAAGAACTTCTGAATTTCTATCAAAAACTTCATATGTGGTACAAGAGGGTGAAAAACTTGAAAATCAGTTCAAGAAAGGCAATTAATTACTACACTGCCTGTCATAAGGATGTTTTCCCACTATCAACAACCTGAAAATTCTTGCCACTCTTCCTATGTCCACAAGCTTTAGTGAAAGATCCTTTCCATATCTGTAACGAAGACTGAAAATGTACTTAAGGAGCACAACTGACCAGCAAAGGGCTTGTTATGCTTAATATCTGCCGAGAGTTAGATATCACTGCTAGTGAAGTGAGTGAAATGTTGGGCAAGTTAGCATAAACAGCAAACACCCCGCCCTTCTTGATTTATTGTTTATTAAGTGTAGTAAGCTATTGGAACCAAGGATTATTCGTATTTAAAATCTATTTCTTGATTGCTCTTCTGAAAATAGCATTTATAACCAAAATAACATTTATAACTTCTCAAATAACAATTTAAAAAATTGAAATTTGTTTATTTAATTTGAAGCTGCATATCATATATGTATATTAGACATGTATTTAACAGAATATTTTTTTGAAGGGAGTACTATGTTGAAGCGATTGATTGGTGAGGATAAACCTTCCCATGAGTCAACTCCAGTAACGCCGCTAGTCTGGAGGATGGTACCAAATTTGATCTAGGCTAATCAAATACTCTTCAAGTTTAACCACTTTATTGTCATCTAATGGTCTGTTTACTTGGGATTTTTTAGGAAGTGGACCATCAGTATCTTCCCATAGTTTTGGTGATCCTCCTAAAGTATATGCCAATATGTTGTCCCCCATTCTTTCCACATGTTCGTTTTAGAATTTGCTTTCTCTTCTCCATATCAATTTGTCCTCACCTTTCTTGTTTTTTGCATTGTTCTCTCTCTCTCTCTCTCTCTCTCTCTCTCTATCTCTGTCTCTGAGGTTCTTACTTGCTATTGTTCTGAGTTTCTTCATGCCTATTCTTGACATTACTTTTAGTTCTGTTAGTATCAGCCCTTGCTGATGCCATAGGTAAGTATTGGCTTCACACATATTTTACATTTTGTTTTTTGTTTGCTCATATTTATTAGTCCAGATAATATCCCTCAGATATCCCGATACAACAAATACCTTGAAGATTGAGCTCTTAAATTCGATATTTGAATATCTGGAAAACGTCAACTGTTCAATGACTTCATTGTTCAGCAATGGCTCAAATCTTATTAGCTTTTATTTTTTATCAATAATCTGTTTAATCTCTTCTAGAATAAGACCTATTTGCCTAAACTCAATTTGATTTTTTTATCAGATCGAGATGCCAAAAACTCAGAAGATTTCAAGCGCTCATTAATCTGAGATATACATTCGAGCTAATGAATAATCGAATTATAAAAGGTTTTCAAACCGCATCTTTTGGAACCAACGTCAATAACATCTGCGGTGATTTGAGTTTCGGAAAAGACAAAAATGGCAAATAACCCTCAATAGACTTGCCAAAATGTATCATAAAAACAAATGAAATGGCAGATGACCATAAAATAAGCTCGGAATAAAAATACTTAGATTTGAAAAACAAATGAATTTGCATATGATTGTGAAATATTATTGAAATAAAATTGAATTAGGCTTAATATTCCACTGTATATTTCAAGCTCTTTACTTTGCAATAATTCGGAGAAAACTAAACATTTTCAATGTGAAAGTTTGATTTCAATACAACTAACTTTCTGCTATAATAATTAAAGGACGATTAAGAAAACAGTGAGTAATTAACTGTATAACTGAAATTTTCAACGATCGTAAAACACAACAGCTCAGTAAACAATGCAAAGACCTTCGCCGTGAAAGAAGTTCAGTAAACTTTTATTGAAGTGTATATCCATGTCACCATCTAGACACGATAGAATTAGCTATAAAATAACTTTATTGAATAGGATTTGATGTTGTCGGCAATGAAGCTTTACATCGGCGCGAATCTAGATTACAACACAATTGGGCTAACTTAGCAACAAAAAAATTGGTAGGTACATCTATATGTATACCTGGATAAGGTCTATCTAGAACTTTATTAAAAGCAGATATTTCATTTGAGAGTTTAATTCAATTAGTTAGGACAGATTTGGTCAGAATTCGTCAATTAGAGATATTTCGACAAAATAAGAGTAGCTTATATGCCCTTACTATACTCTTACTAGGAAGATCTACACTACAGGCTTACTGGGCGGTTAGTCAAAACCAAAAGTAGGAAGTTGGAACCACGGCTAAAAAGAAATTTTCTGGTTATGGGGAGCTGTCCTACCATTCGCTATTGGGTAAAAAATGAACAGTGCTGTGCCTGAAGTGACGATGAGACACGGTAACGAAGCCTACAGAAACGCATAAGGTTTTCCTTACTCGTATAGAAGATCTAAGCTTCTGAAAGGTCACACAGAGGCATGGGAGATTCAGGATAGAAAATATTTAAACATACTATCAGCTTGCATTTTTTCTTTAGCACACTCAGAATGAAAAACAATTGGCAGAATAAGTGATAAGATAAAGTTTTCCTGATTAAATTCATATTACATAATGAAAACAGATATATAGGCTTGTTATATTTATTTGTGTTATATTTATTTAATTTATTTATCGAGATCGTTGTTCCAGCTAGGAATGATCTAATAATATATAGATATGCCTTTGGGCGATCATGCAGTGCAGAGCATTGACTCCAACATTGAACAGAGAAAAGTGGAGCCTGAAAAGGAAAAGTTGAGTCTCCGGTCACATGACCCTGAAGGCGTTTGAATTTCGAGTAATATATTAGAATAGTTTTGACCTCAGTCATCTGATGCAAACATAATTCGTCTCACTCCTATTTTTGAGTCGATTTCTCTCTATCCATGCTTCATCCACAAAATATTAGATCATTGTTGCTTCCGATCAGTACGTACCCTCAAAAGTTATCTTAAACAAGGTTCATCAGAATCGGTTGCTTAGATGGGGTTAGTTTTTAGTTAATGATTTGGCATGAATTGACACAAAATCAGGGAAGGTGGCAATAGACTAAATGGTTTTATATTTATCGGACCCTAGATTGACTTATTTTGATCTTTGTCAATGTTAAGGAATACTTGTTAGGAAGTTATCAATCATAGACAATGATGACTTTTTTGCGTCTGCAATTCCTTATTTATTGCAAGAACAATCTTCATGTTGTCATCCCCACAAGTACGGACCTTATATTTAACTGTCTCGTTCGTATTGCCAGTCGGACAAGAAAAGCAAGAAGGAAGTGGATCTATTTCAGTTCAACCAGTGTATGAGTCGGGTTTAGCAAGTGCGAAAGATCTATAGAAAGGAGACAGGTTCACTTATTGTGGGGCAATATGTAATGAGAATCAAGTTTTCATGATTCATGCTTTTAGACCGTTGGACTTGAGGATGAACACTATTAAGCTTCACAACTTATGCGCACATGTGACAACTTCGAGGTAAAAGTCGGGTAAATGACACTTATGAGGGAATTAAATGATCCGATGGCATGATAATCTTTGCAAGACGTTTCTATTTTACTGAAATCAAAGATACCCATACGATAACCTTTCTTGAACCAGAATTTTTTTTTTCACTGATGGAATGGTTCACTTTTACTTGCAAATGAACTATAATTCGAAACTGAATTTTTGTATTTTTTTGGTTTATTATGTTATTTTTGATTGATTCATATGACACGAGCTGTTATGGAGATATTGGCTTCGAAAAAGTTAAATGAATATTGTACTTTAAAAAAAAAATGTCTCTAGATGTGAAACAACAACGAATTAAGAAACACAAATGAAAAACGTTCAAAATGCTCACCATTTTCATCGACACATTTTGTGATTCTCTTTTGCAGCGTTCTTTCAATATCAAATAACTTTTGTTTATTATCTTTAATCACTTTGTAAAAATGTGTTTTCTCTTAACATGTGGGTTTTACATTTTCAGTATTCCATAAATGATTATTTTTCCAGTTAAATATTTCGCGTCATCTTCTTCTGTTTGTAGCGTCTTTTCTAGGCGGTTGTAAAGATTTGGAATCAGTAGTTGGACTGCCTTAGAATTGGATATAATTTTGAAATCCTTCGAGTAGCAACAGCTCCACTGTTATTTGATCGAGCAAAACATTGAACTTTTTACAAGCAAATTCATCGATAACTTGCTCGAATCGAATAAAAGTAACTTATTATGTAGAATTTGAATTTAACGCATATCAATAAATTTTTTGAAATCATTTTACTCATAGTTCAGCCGAGAAAAATTGCTTTGATTTGCTAAACACAGCTAAGTGTAACTAGCGTCCTCTTGAAGCAATGCTAATTAATCACTGTAAAAAAAATTTTCTCATTTATTTATCTTGAAGTAGGTTCATGCTCACGCATATAATTTGTAATTCCAGTTGCAGTATTATCAAATTCCTTATCTTATTCAATCGATTTTTCTCCCATTTATTCTATTTAAATTGGAACCAGGACGCCGAGTTTATATTTGTCAATGACAGTTTTGAAGTCTATAGCAATTTATTTCGTTGAGCATATTTAGTCCGGTTTTAGAATTTCAGTGTCGCTTGTAATATGGAATGTTTGATGTTGTTATTCTGTGAGACATCTCACAAGCTCAGAGTTTTTGTGGGAATACAGGGTGTTCCTGATTTGGAGGTACAAGCACAGAAGGGTGAGCACTTTGATGATATCAAGGATAAAATATTCGTTTTCGAGATGAAAGGAGATGAAGTCGCTTGTGAATATTCTGCTTGAATTTTATATGGTTCAGGTGAAGCAGAATGTGATACAAATGAAATTGAGCCTTAAACTTGTAAATTATTATTACGCATCTACACGCGAAATATCAAATCGGTTGGATCCGTTTTCACCGAGATATTGCGATATTTTCTAAAATTCTTCATTAGATGTTGTTAGAAAGATGAAATTCGTGATTAGTTGACTCAGTTTTCTTTGATCGCGCGTCAAAGATGGACACTAGCAACTAGAAAATACACTATGTTTTATAGTTTTTCTTCGATAAAGGCAAAAATGCAAGCCAAGCGTCTGAAAATATGAATAGTGTTTATTTTCCTGATACTGTAATAGCCAATCATGCGCAATTTTGGTTTTGTCGATTCCTTTTCTGTAACCGTTTGGATCCATTTGCATAAGGCTGGTATCTTAAGAAGGAGCTCAATGTATGGGTACCACAAGAGTTAACGCAGAAAAACCTCATGGACCAAATTTACATCTGCGAATCGCTGCCTTATCCCAACAAAATCGACCCATTCTTGGAGCAAGTGATGAAAATTGGATCAATTACGACAACGTCAAGCGAAAACGGTCATTGTCGAAATGGGGTAGCAGGCGGAAACGGTGGCCAAACTAGGATTGATGGCCAGGAAGGTTTTGCTGTGTATTTGTTGGGATTGGTAGGGAATTATCTACTATGAGCTGCTCTTCTATGACACAACTGTTAACTCTAAACTGTACTGTCGACAATTGGATCGTCTGAAGGAAGCAATCGCCCAGAAGCGGCAAGCTTTGGCCAGTTCAGGACAACGCCAGACCCAACACATCGATGGTGACTCGCCAGAAGGTTGGAAGGTTCTTATGTTTCTACCTTATTGTTCATGGAGATGGTGACAAATTCTATTCAATGGGGGCTTGTCCGAATCGAGTGTCTCAATTTTTTGACAATAAGGACAAGGGCTTTACTAAGGAAGGAGCAATGATAATATCTTCCAAATGGAAACAAGTTATCGAAGAAAACAGCGTATATTTGATCTGAATCAGTTCGTTCTAACTATGGTAATTGAATCCTTGAATAATGGATTTCTTTTTACTACACCTCATAAATGCCGTATCCAGACACAAACGACATTCAGTTCAGAGAAAAGTATAGTATTTTCAAATTCTGAGGCTTGTTTCATCAATGTTTTCTTTCCTGGCTCTCTAAGCTCTCCTTTCAGGCAAAAAGTGCTCAAAAACGAAGGTATATGCGGTTAAATAAATTGTATCGATCAAAAAAACACAGCTGATAGAATGAACTTGAATAATGAATTTCCAAAGACTATTTCACATGAAGTTGTAAAGCTCATAATGTCCCTTTTTTTGTTGATGTCTCGAGTCATTTGCAGAAACGAAACGTGAATATAATTAACCTTGCCTTCAAATGAACAATCTCAAAACAGCCCAAGAAAATTAATTATTTTTCGAAGAAACTCCTCGCAGGTGTTTTTATAGTTGGAGACGAAGAAATAATCGTTTCTTACTTTCCAATAAAATTCGCCATCTTGAACTCTTCAGGCCTTAAATCTTCATCGCGGAGTACAGAACTAATGAGCCTTAATAGGCTATCACGATGATCTCACATCCGAATTGGTTCCGAGTGTACAAGTCCTCCATTATCGCATTATTTGCGCTTTCTACCCAATTCACGAGGATGTTGACTACGAAATTTCACAGACAGGCTTCCGCTGGGGCAGGAACCTTGTGCGTGCAGGTCATCGGAAGTTCACTATTTCCTTCATGCGCGATGTGGGAATGTTTTGCCAACAATGAGCTGAAATTATTCGTGATAACGCTTCGAATTTTGTATGGGACATCTGTTCATTCAGTATGCATGGATCATGAAGCGCCATCTGCGGAGGTTGGCGATCATTTATGCCAAAATTATTAGGGGTGGATAAATTGTAGGTATCTCATTTTCCACCTTTTTTTTTAATTTCATTTAAATTCATTAATTTTTTTGAAAACAAGTTTTAATAATTAATAAGGTTTTACTGGCATAAATTGGATATGAACAATTCGAGGATTAGGTATATATGTATAAGGTCAGGTACAAAAAAGGTTACTAAAAAAATTAAAAAGGGGTTAAAAGTATCAACCCAAAATTTTTCGTATTATATTATTACGGGGAATTTGATGGGATACGTTCAATGCATTCTGCAATACTCAAAAACCTTAAAGAAACAACCAACATACGGAAGAGGGGGAGGTGCTACAACCTCAAGAATTTTTAAAAGATATTACAGATTTTTGAATTCTTTTGAATTATCAGAATTCAATATTCGAATTAATCTCTGTAGCGACAAAAAGCAATTAGACAGAATGTCTGTGTCTAGCCGAATTTGTCGTCACAAAACTTAATATAAATGTACCTGCATTAGTGTAACAATGGTCTTTCGTGGTACTTGTGCATACAACTTTCTCATTCATAAGGTTCTCAGGAAGAGAATATCTTTACCCTAACCTAATTAGCATGCAGGTAATATGATACCATTGCGCAGGCATACAACTCAGAGAATAAGAAAAGGAAGAAGAAATTCACGGTATACGATATGATTTCATGTTTTTAACATAATTATAATAGAGAATTTCCACTTACTACTGGTGATGTAAAATGAGAAGGTGTTCAAATCAAATATTATCTTCGAGCAATATTTCCCTAATTCTAAGATATATCGAATTTTAGAGCCTATCTACATGAACTCCACCATTCAAGTGTCCCTTAGGAAAAGATGGACCAAGATTCCATCTTAATGAATTCTAGACGTTTATCAGAAGCAATTTCATTAAACTTTTAAACGAGCCGAATTTTGAAAAGGTTGGTACTTGATACTTGTATTCGGTTCTTATATGGAAAATTCTGGATGCGCATGATCTGCTGACTCCGGATGCTTTTTATAATTTTCTTATGGATTAGATGATGTTAGGTATTAAAGTCACATACCGAAAACAGCAACTTTGTTGACATAATATTCGGTGACTCTTTCTGGGTTGTGTTTTCGATTGTGAACTGAACTAGTATCCCTGAATCCTAGCCTAATCGGACGTAAGATCAGATCGGCAGATAACGGTTCATGATTTATTTGCATCATCGTCTTCCAACACTTTTCATATTATTGTACAATATCACGATCAAGGAAATTACTTATCAACATGTCCTTCGTATTTGGCTCAACTGTTTCGTCTTCATTTTTGGTTCTGCTTATGTGGAAGACGCTATTCTGAAAGTTGTTGGCTGATAAGTAAGTACGCCAAACCCAGACAATCGTCAGGCTAATCATAGACCATTCCAAAAATCTGTATGAGTGTAAAATGAAACTTGCCAGTGCGGCGATACTTGTCAGCATATCAGCGTTCCAGATTGAATATTGAATATTTAATACGGTGAATAATACCTTTTAATGGAAAAGGTTATTGCACGGAATTGATTTGAGCCGAACATTCAGCTAAAACATTGCATTACGAGTCTCTTGTTTATCCTTGATCATATATCAATTGTATCATCTCTGCAACCTTGAAAAATGTCGATACACTACTAGAATAACGTGATTAGCCAGATTCAACTAGCGCCATCATTCTCTACAAATGTGAATTCCGTGACAAATATAATTTTTACGAATGCGAAGGTTGTCACGTTGACATTTTTTTCCTCGTGTCGACTGAATTACTAATTGGTGTTGTCTCGCATAGCCAAGAGCCTGCAGTCCCGATTTAGACAGCTAACAGGTTTCCTGACAGGCATTTCTTATGTCATTCCTGGTTAGTTACGTCCAACTATATCTTGAAATCATACATAATTATTTTTGAAGTAAAAACAACTTAACGACTTCGGTATAGCTACAAGAAACGGGAGAGTCGAAAAATCTAATATATTGATGTCATTTTCCGAGGCTCAGTGAATTTATGGAACTCATAATTGAGATGGAAGTTTCAGTCTGTTGAACTATTTCAATTTCTTTCGAAATGTAAACGGAAAGTTGAGGAGAGCGAGAAAATGAAAATTATCTTTCTTTCTTCAACTATATTGCATGACTGTAAAAGAAATTATTATGGATAAGTTCAACTTTGAATTGAACATCACTGCTAAACACTTATAAATCGGATACAAACTATATCTAATGCAAGAAGGCAATTTGTCCCTAAAGGGACCTGCTAAATAATGAATTCAAAATACAAAGATTAGATCTGAAAGCGATGCAAATAGTTAAAATAGTCACTTTCATAACTAGTGCGAAAAGACACATTCACACATATAATAGGAACAGCATTTTTCTTAGAACAGCATATCAGGTGAAACCAAAATGATAGAAATGATAATTTTCTCAAAGACTTTCTTTATAAAGCAATTAAAATAATAGGAGAAAATGAGATTATTCATTCGTAAAATTTGTAGCAAGGAACATATGCTGATCAGATTATATACTTTTAGGGGTGCCTCGTGGTACGTCTTAATGGAGACTTTGCGCAGAAAAGTATTTGATGTAAAAACTTGATGAAAGTTGATTCAGCTCAGGTTAGTTGTTCAAATTAATTGATGAAGGGAAGTTATTACAGAAAGCTGTTTTTGTTTACTTGGCTTGATAAAACGCGAACTCCAATTGCAGAAGAAAGAACTTTTCTATCACCATGACATAACTCCTGCCACAGATTGATGGAAAACATATTGGACGAATTACACTTCGAACTACTTAACCATCCAGCTTTATTTCCAGATCTGGCCCCCAAATATTTCTGGCTTTCTGCTGCATACTTCAAAAGAAATTTGGCTCTTATGAAGAAGTGATTACCGAACTTGACAAATTTTTTTACATTTTCTACAAGTTATTGAAAAATTACAGAAATGTTGGAGTACATGTATTATTGTTAAAAAGTCGAATTTCCAAAATAAATTTGGTTTTACAGGTTAGGGTTGGAATTTATTCAGTAAAGTGTTATAGGCATGCAGAATATGTAACGGGTGTTTTTTTTCGAGGTATATAACTTTAAGTTGGCATAACTGTTCAAGATGGCGACCGATTTAACAGCTGTCAAGTGATTTATTCTCAGTTTGGTTTGGCAATTTATCATGAATAGACTCACGACTGAAAAAAGCTTGTAAATAGTGCAATTTTATTTCGAAAATAATGGTTCTGTGCGGAATACGTAACGCGCACTACGTCCATTTTATTTTGTTTAGCGATGAAGCGCACTTCTGGTTGAATGGCTACATCAACAAACAAAACTGCCGCATTTTAAGTGAAGCTAATCCTCAAGTGTATGTCAAAACACAGTTACATCCAGAAAAACTGACTGTTTGATGCGCTTTATGTGCTGGTGGAATCATTGGACCGTACTTCTTCAAAAACGATGATGGCCAGAACGTTACAGTCAATGGTGATCGGTATAAAGCCATGATTACTAACTTTTTCATTCCCGAATTGAACAACCATGATGTCCAGGAGCTGTGGTTCCAACAAGACGGCGCAACATGTCACACAGCTCGTGCCATAATCGATTTATTGAAAGACACGTTTGGTGACCGCCTAATTTCACATTTTGGACCTGTGAATTGGCCTCCAAGATCTTGTGATTTAACACCGCTAGACTACTTTCTGTGGGGCTATGTAAAGTCATTGGTCTATGCGGATAAGCCACAAACCCTTGACCATTTGGAAGACAACATTCGCCGTGTTATTGCCGATATACGGCCACAAATGTTAGAAAAAGTTATCGAAAATTGGACGTCCAGATTGGACTACATTCGAGCCAGCCGTGGCGGTTATATGCCAGAAATCATATTCAAAATGTAATGCCACAAGATTATCTTGCGTACAAATAAAATTCATGTCAATCGAATAATCCATCGTTGTTTTATTGCAATTTAAAGTTCTATAGCTCTAAAAAAAACACCCTTTATATAGTTTGAGTTACATGCAGATTTATTCGGTAACGCTGCTCAGAAACTTATAAACTACATTCCAATATTTTCTGAACAGAACTAAATGAAATTGGGACGTTGCAAGGAATCATGGATATTCTCATACAGACTCAAACCTATTTTTCATTTCGAAAGATCTGCAATAGAGATTGAAAATTCCTGCATTCGAAAGAATTTTTTTTCAGGAGTGATTGATTACAAGGTCTCGCTACCTACGATACCAACTGTAAATAGCAACATAAAAAACATGTATACAACTAATCATTGACATTTCTTATATTTATTATCGGTATTCATATAATCCGATAATTGCCTAACAATCATTTGGAGCACAGGTGTTTAATTCCAATCACTAACCTATGGTTTGTTGTGAGAAAATAGGAGTATCCTTGTTATGTTTATTCGAATAATAACTCCGAATGCAAATTACTTCTAACTTGATAGTGGTGTCCACCTTCTTATTCATTAGATATGCAACTTAGATTGTTTATACATCAGTTATAAACTTGACCTCCATAAAATCTTATTTAAATATTTTCTGGGATTTTCGGTTATTTCATCTCAACTCTGTTTTCGGATAATTAATTACAAAGGATGGAAATATCGAAAACATTTGTTTTAAATTTTGGATTTGAAATAGAATTTCGTGTGCCCAAACGTTGAATATATAACATAATTTGTTATAATCGTTATGAAATAATAGATTTGTCTGAAATATTCTTGAGTATTTTGCGCCACAATGAAGAATTTCTAGTGAAAAACCCAACGAATCTTATACAGCAACCAATGCATTTCCTGATATGGCTCTATCTAATTTTTTTATATCCAAAACTTAAATAACCATTTAGAGGCCACTATTTTCAGTCGATAAAAACTATAAACAGAATACAGGCGGGTATTGAAACTGAAATATATTAAGAATAATACAGGAAAAAATCAAAAATAAACTGGAATTATATTGCAAAATGAATAAAATTGAAACAGGAAGCAAATTGAAGTATTCTAAACTGACTACTATTTGTGGTGGCAGTGCAATTTTCAGTAGTAAAATCCCTAAGACATTGATAATATATGAGATAATTTTATGACAATCGAAAGCTCTATTACCTTCGGCTTCGGGCTGTTACCAAGATACAAGCTTGAGAAATTTGTCATAAAATGAGGCATTTGTCAATGCCCGAGGAATATTCGGCGGAAAATTTGTTGAAAAAAAATTTATGACTTTATTAAAATTTACTAAACATTAGATTCGTGGCTGTTATCTACTATAGATGATCTATTACCATTGCATCGTGGGCATCTCGAGCTGATTTAAGTACTATATTGTTAAACGGGTCAATGATAATGTTATATATATATAGTCATTATTGTACTTTTTTGCAAAAGTTTGCACAAAACGTTGCACATTGTCTTCACCGTTGCTTCTTTATAATTCGGTACCGTCTTTCTTTCTCATATTGACCGCCCTATCTTTTAGTTCATGCAATTCATCTTCTCGTTCGCAGCAAAAATCCATAAATATTCCCCAAATATATTTGTGACTGTATGTTGCATTTCTGAGAATTTTTCTTTTTCTTTTTCTTCTTATTTTCTACGAAACCTTGTTTATTTGGCAAAAACATGAAGAAAAAACGATTGATAAAATCAAAAGTCCGTTAGGACGAGGATTTTATCTATATTCGGTTTTTTAAATGTTTTTGCCTCAAATAAACAAGTTTAGTGAAAAAAATAAAGAATTATCTGATAAAATTTGAAGCACGAGTTTTATTTGAAATGATTATTTTTTTTCAACAATTTGAATATTCAATATTTTATTGGGTGATGGCAATCACTTTAAGCTGTCCATAATGGAGAATTCAAAGTAAAATTTTGACATTTCAATGTGAACAAGGTATTATCTATGGGGTGGTAGTATTATCAGTATAATCCCGAATGATTGGCTGGAATAATGCATTGCTATTAGTTGGAATAACCAAAATATCAGATTTTGACATGTGAAAAATTTAATCAGTGTAATGTTGACATGATTGGGTGAAATTGTTTTATATGACACAAAATTCCAAATTTGATCGGTTGTTAGAACTGTCAAAAAATTTTTGGCAGAACAGCACCACGTGGCGAATAAACCCAACTGTTTTACGGCAAAATATCACTCTACTGTTACTGTATGGAGGTGGAAGGTATACATGGCAGGGTCCACCGAGTTGCTATAGATTTCGTCAGTGGTCTCAGGATGAAACACTGTAATCTTCTGAGGATTCTAGCTACATGCGGAATCCCGAGAAGAAATGACATTCGTAAGGATTAGAACAAACGCGCAAATAGTCCAGATTTCACGTTGAAGCTTTTTTATTTTTTTTTTTACATACGAATTGAGGTATGCTTCTGTATAAAAAAATAAAATCCACTATGGGGTATAATGAGCAGGATTTCTGTCTGAAAATTGACAAATTGGAGACATTTGGGCAAAACGATTTTTTCGCGAGCTGAACCGGAATGGCGGATATTGAGGAGAAGAAAGCGAGCCACCTTCTTTCCGAGGCCCTCGGGCTCTCCTTAGGTGAGTGTCTATTAGCATTCAAACCCGGTTTTGACACCCACTCGAAACGATTTTATGAATGAAGTTGGATGTTAAATAATTCAATTACTTGATGAGTGGGCTTTGCACTGAAGACCAGCCTACTATAACTCTGAGTGAGCAGAGGATGTTTCATCAATGCATTCAGCGGTTAATAGCCGGTCCTCTGTGGGTTAAAAAAATTCAGACGTTCAAGAATTTGCATACCTGATTCTTGCGAAAAAAAAACTCGTAAAAAATGTTGGAATGTGTGAGTCAGTATAGTGTCAAAACAAATGTTTTCACTTTTGAATGAGATCGTTTAGTTGAAAGAATGGACTATGAATGAATAGTTACTAGAAGTGAGGGATTTCGCAATATTGTTAAATATTTTTTAACCAAATGAATTTGTAATCTCAATGATTTCACAAGATTTTTTTCTATTCTGGTTTTAGGATATATCTGGTTATAAGTGGATTCACATTGAGGGAAAATCAAAAACTCATTATATCCCTGAAGGGTGCTGAATTAGACCTAGAGAGGACTACCAAGTAACGATATACACTGTGTCCGTAAAGTATAAGAAATTCATTTTTAGCTAAACATACCATTTTAAGAAATAATCTTGAAACACGTCGATTTTTGATTTTAATTTACCGTATTTTAAAATAATAATCTAATACACAGGGTGATTTACTTTCGAGTAATTCACCGTCATTTTTTTTAAATGGAACACCCCCAATTTTTCTCAATTTTCCGATTACTCTAGCTGAGCTGATTTCAAAAATGTATCAAAAATGTTGACTCCAATTGGAACAGGGCGGACAAAAATAAAGGGTGTTTTTTTAGAGCTATAAAACTTTAAATTGTAATAAAACAACGATGGATTATTCGATTGACATGAACTTTATTGATCAGCAAGATAATCTTGTAGCATTACATTTTAAATATGATTTCTGGCATATGACCGCCACGGCTGGCTCGGATGTAGTCCAATCTGGACGTCCAATTTTCGATTACTTTTTCCAACATTTGTGGCCGTATATCGGCAATAACACGGCGAATGATGTCTTCCAAATGGTCAAGGGTTTGTGGCTTATCCGCATAGACCAATGACTTTACATAGCCCCACAGAAAGTAGTCTAGCGGTGTTAAATCACAAGATCTTGGAGGCCAATTCACAGGTCCTAAACGTGAAATTAGGCGTTCACCAAACGTGTTTTTCAATAAATCGATTGTGGCACGAGCTGTGTGACATGTTGCACCGTCTTGTTGGAACCACAGCTCCTGGACACCATGGTTGTTCAATTCAGGAATGAAAAAGTTAGTAATCATGGCTGTAACGTTCTGGCCATCATCGTTTTTGAAGAAGTACGGACTAATGATTCCACCAGCCCATAAAGCGCACCAAACAGTCAGTTTTTCTGGACGTAACGGTGTTTCGACATACACTTGAGGATCAGCTTCACTCCAAATGCTGCAGTTTTGTTTGTTGACGTAGCCATTCAACCAGAAGTGCGCTTCATCGCTAAACAAAATAAAATGGACGTAGTGCGCGATACGTATTCCGCACAGAACCATTGTTTCCGAAACAAAATTGCACTATTTGCAAGCGTTGTTCAGGCGTGAGTCTATTCATGGTGTATTGCCAAACCAAACTGAGAATAAATCACTTAACAGCTGTTAAATCGGTCGCCATCTTGAACAGTAATGCCAACTTAAAGATATATACCTCGAAAAAAACACCTGTTACAATAGTTTTGTGTGTGCTCATAAAGTAATGCGTAACATTCTTTATTAGTTAAACTAACAATATTATCAAAAATATTGATTTGAATGTAACACCCTGTAGTTTGTTGCATTTTAAGATTAATCAACATGTGATACATTTTTGGAATCAGCTCAGCTAGAATAATCGAAAAATTGAGACAAAAAGGGGGTGTTCCATTTAAAAAAGTTATGGTGACGTCATTACTCGAAAGTAATTCACCCTGTATATTAGATAATTATTTTAAAATAAGGTAAATTGAAATAAAAAAATCGACGTGTTTCAGGATTATTTCTTAATATGATCTGTTTATCTAAAAATTAATTTATTCCATACTTTACGGACACAGTGTATATTTAAAACAACAGAAGTTTTATCGACTTCAATCAAATCTCAAAATTCCAGATTTTTCTGCATTTTCGATAGATGTTGGTATATCCCTGAAGAGGATGCGACCCAGAAGATTCACAAACATCGATGTAGATATATTTAACATTCCTCATTCTCAGATTTGTCATTTGTAAAAAAAAAAGAAGAGCAACGGTCCCAAAACTGAGTTCTGTGGTACACCTCTATTTGAATTGAAACCAGGTTATTTGGCTCCTATCCAGTCAAAAAGCTTGGAGCTACTGGAAAGGAGGGATCTGATATAGATATGGAATTACCTCTAATTTTTCAATATTTCATTTTACTGAAGTGACTTTATTAATCTACGCTATTGAAACCTTTGAAATGATGGGTATGACAAGAATCGGCTTATGGTTGTTCGCATCGTTGACATTTCATCAACTATTAGGTATTGTCATCTGTAAATTTGATGACAAAATTCCCTGTTTTGGGCATTGGATGAATACCTTGCACAATAATCCAGATATACGTAGAAATATTATTTTGAGAAAGGCAGAAACAGTTCACTCAATAATTCCCAGACATAAGCAGTAAAAACACATTTTTTCATAAAAATTCCACTTTAATCGTCAACATAGTAACCTTCAAGAGTGATAAATGTACAAGGTGTGCTAAACTTGATGCTCACTGAAAGCATTTCGAGAACTATAAGAAAAAATTTTTGAATGGGACACCCAATATTCTTCAACGCAGTTTTTTAGCAGCAAATTTGGCAAAAAGCATCTGGTTTTTCAAAAATGTCTTCCGTTTCAAAAATATTGAGGCATATTGTTTCGAGCATTTTGAGTTTAAGAATATTATCTTATCACATGGACTTAAACCAAACAGATATTAAGTAGAGTCAAGTTCTAGGATCGAATTTTCCAGCTTTTTTATACTAGCGTTTCGAAAGTATTACTTTCCACACGCATCGACGTTTGGAAAGTAGTACTTTTCCAAATTCGTGCGGAAAAAAGTCCTGCTATACATTTTCCGCACGCATATACATGCGTAAAGTGAAAAGCAAGGGTTTTTTTCGCACGCATATATTGAAGAGTCGCATCAATTATACAATTCAAACGTTTCTCTATGCGGCTGAGCACACAAAAATAAAATTTTATATAACGTTAGTCGGTATCAACACGAAAACTCTCTGTGAAATTGTTTCATTTACTCTAGTAGAAGAAATATTGTTCCTAACTCATGTGGAAAGTGCCTTTTCCGCACTCGACAACTTGTGAGCAGACTCTTGCGGAAAAGTATCACTTTCCACACTTGTTAGGAAAATAACTATAAACTCATGCCAATATCTATTACCTACAGTTTCAGAGAGTACCTAGATGGAAGATTTTTCAATCGATTTCTGGATTCCACATCTTTTGAAAGGTAAGCTATGTTATTATTAGAGGGGACAGATAAATGTATTCCCTGAAGGAAACTAAATGTTTATAATTGGTAATAATAAACGAGAATCTATAATGGTGGATGCGCTATAGTTGATTCTTTAAATTTATCCGATATGTATTAACTATAAGGAATCAATTACAGTTTGACAAGTAAGTCTTTGTGTTTTTGAACTTCATTCATTCATGCTCCAATTGACGACGATCCTTCTGAACTTCGACAAGATTATTCCATTGATTATTTTACATATTTGTACTTAAGTATACAAACTAAATTTCAGCCCAGTCCAATTTATTATCACAAATTTTAAGTTCCTTTTTCTATATTATGCTTGTCATTTTTATAGTTCTGATAACGCAATGAGGAAAAAATTTCGAACGAACCTTGAAATGGATATTTGAAATAAACACGATCGAATCTATATCTAGTTACTGAGATATTCAATATTTTTTCTGATATTCATGTTAAATTATCTATTTTTCTGGTGACACGATCAACATGATTTCGGAACGCAAAATTTGATTCGAAAATGCTACAAATCGAAAAATATACTTTTTGAGGATTGAGAGATCGGCATAATTTTTACAATTAATGCATTAAATGTAGCCGTCCACTGTTAAAACCTCTTTGTTGAGTAGACCAGCTGATTATATAATTCCGTGACCACGTACATAATGTTCAATTTTGAGCTGGGAATGGTCTCAAATAGGGATCCCGCAAATGAAGGATTCCTCTGAAATTCTGCGTGATCAAAATTGCGGGGTTTTCCATGCGGGATTCAATATTAAAATTGCATGTTAGACAATGAAAGCGCAAACGTCATTTGATAGGTGAAAATCTGAAATTTTCAAAAAAAATGGATGAAATTCCCGAGGCTGCAACTTCTCCCCTCGACGTAAGCTACGCCCTTGAAACCTCACTATGTTTCAGATCAGAACCCGATGTTCAAAAACAGTTTTTATTTGAGGGGTCTGTGACGATTAATTTAGGAGATATAAGGATTTTTGGATGGAAACTCAATTCTTCCAAAATTTCGAGTTCAAATTTCCTCAAAACCGGAAGCCCTACGAAGAATCGGTGAGCGGTGCATGAATTGACGATCTCTGATTAGCCGAATTTCGATCTCACCTGAACAATTTTTTGTCGAAAAATTTTCCATCCCTTAGAAAATTGAAGAAAATTAAAAATTCCTTCTTGGGATTATTGTACCATTTTATTGATGGATTCGACTATGTAGATCACGAAAATGCTTACTGTTTTGCGATTAGTACATACCCTCATCTAATATAGCAACGAGACGTACCTTTAAATTCAGAAGAGGAATCGAATCATAATATTCGTCTGCGTGGGTACCAGAATCAAAGGCTTCTTCTATGACTGTACGAGCACGAGTACGAACAACACTTGACCAGTTATTAAAACATGAAATGACTTTTTTTGAATGCAAATGCAGACTAAATAGGGGTATAGGTACATATTTGGAAGCTGTTTCCAACTCTGAATGTTCAATTTTGAATAACAAATGGTTTCTATTTGAAAGAACTGTGTGACAGCACTTGCCGGCAGATTTTTCGAGTTTACCCGCGGCAAAACTTGACAGCTCATGTCATGAAATAAACATTTTTATACTATATTATGACTTTTTAGCATAAGACCTTTTAATGAGCATGTTTAATAGGTTGAGTACAAAGATCATATACAGGGTGTTTCCTAAACATGCGGCAAAAATTCAGGGGGTTGTTCCTTGGACTATTTTAAGCATGTTTTGTCCTTGGATGATTTTTGAAAAACCTCTTTGTTTCGAAGATACAGGGCGAACAACATTTTTCATATTTTTAAAATTAATAATAGTTTAAATAAAAATGCGTACCGCACTGTGTTTACAACAGGTACAATTTATTTTTAAATTTGTTTAACAACATTCCAATTACTAAAAACGGCCAGTTTTTTGACTAAAAATTGATAAGTGCAGATAGTAAAGGAATACAGTTAATAATACACTTAATAAGAAATGATCCTGGTGTTTTTGAAAGGGTTCGGCAGTCAATGAGGAGAAGATTGGATGCTTGTATGCTGGCTAGAGGTGGTCATTTTCAACAGTTTTTGTAGGTTGAGTTGAATTTTCATGTAATTTTTCATAATAAAATGTTATTATCTGAAATTTTGTTTCCCCTATATCTTCGAAACAAATAGGTTTTTCAAAAATCATCAAAGGATAAAATATTCTTAGAATAGTCCAAGGAACAACCCCCTGAATTTTTGCCGCATGTTTAGGAAACACCCTGTATATTGTTAACAATCCCGCATTCTTGCGGATCCGCGGGATTGACAATTTTTTTTCTGCGGATATGCGGGATTGGATTCCCTAGACTCAAACGATAAGGTTCGAATTTTTGATGACCCATACATTTCATTCACAGTTATTTCAAATTGAACCTTCTATAAGATCGGAGAGAAATAGCCATATATCGAACTATCTATTTTCATTATTGCAAGTGCAAAATTTTCTTACGCCATAATTACAATTCACATGGGAATACAGTCATTCTCTTCCACATGCTTCATAAATTTACAAGCAATTGAATTACAAACTCGTAAATTGGAATTAACAATAATTATTCTGAAAGCGTTTTCTGCTTCAAGTAGAAATTCAAGAAATGAAAACGGCACAGATGAGAATTAATGAAATATCCAAGATCCTATGCCTGACTCATCAACGAATAAGGACATCGGAGTCTGAGGATAATTCCCATGAAACTTCATCCATGAAAGGTTTGTTACGGTGTTACAAAGGAAATGAGAGACAACAGGAAAGGAAGATTATATTTACGTAATTTCGCCCTCCCAAAAAGCGAGAATGTCACAGTTTCAGTTGGGAATTATCCTTCGCTTCCTTAGAAATGGAGCTTACAGGATTGTGAAGTCTGATAACCCGTTGTTGATAGTGGAGCTGTATTCTTCCCCCATTGTTATCGCCAATCCGATGTTGGATCTGGGAAAACAGTGTTTAGGAGTCTTGTTGGTTGAGTCCATGATTAGTCAACACTGGATAATGCCCTGTCCTAATTGTACTCCAAATTGTTTGGCTGGAATATCATGAGAGCAAAATGGTTCATATATTTCTGGTGTCTGTTTCGTTTCCATGAATATCAACACCGTTTCTAATCAAATTCCTAGGATTTTGTGGAGTTTTTATATGACAGTCTCGATAGGTGCTCATGTGATATGGGATTATTTTTCGATTTGTCTAGAGCATTTGATAGTCTCTCCTTTCAGTTTATATTGGACAAATGTTGAAATCTGGGATTCAGAAGACTATCCTACGACTGAAAGTTTAGTTATATCGGTGGTAGAGTTGCGTCTGTGAAAATGAACAACTCTTTCTCCAGTTAGAACAATCTGAAACTGGGGGTGCCTCAGGGCTCTGTCTTGGGACCGCTCCTATTCTTATTGTTCAGTAATAATCTTCAAGAGAATTTGAGAGTTATTCATCAAAAAATCCAATCATCGGAAAGATGTTACCAAACATTCAAGAGCGATCTTATTCGCTAATGATTTCTTATTATTTATTATAGGGAATGATGCCATGGAGGAATTACAGAGTTCTTAAAAATGAAAATCGTGAAGTTAACGAGGACATATAGCAATAAATTTGCGAATTGATCATGGAAAATTTCATGAAAAGGATATGGTGCTGCAATAGTTGCAGCGCTCATTTGCCTGATATCTCTTGAAATATTTATTTTCATATCAATTTGGTACCTCTAATTTCAAAACCCATTAATTCACAATAGAAATGTACCAATTGTAGCTAAATTTGAATGGTTAACTGTATACGGAAAATCGCACAAATTTTTTGGATCACATAAAAAATAATAATTTCGAATTTGTATCGATCATACTTCCAAATTAATGATAACACCAAATATTTCAATACAATTCATGAAGTCATCTTGGGATGAACACCTAGATAAATTCTGTGATAGTACGCCCCTGTCATTAGTTCAAGGGGGACTTGCAATTGGGGTATCTTTTATAGTTTTGTTGCTATAAATATTCTCGGGAGACTATCTAACACCATCTAGAGGAAATGAGGTGGAAGACACTTGATGCGTCAAATAGATTTTCAACGTACTCCCTCACCCTATTCTAGACATCCTGGTACCCCTTGTAAACTTTAAACAGTAATAGCACCATATGCTCGTTATTCTTTAGAGCCCACTAACATTTCAACATCTGCAAGATAACGTGAATATATTCAGATGAACTAAGGGGTAAAAAGTTTGGATTTCGAGCATCATTCTTACCTTCTTTCCAAAGCAAGTCTTGTTCTGCAATGATGGTTTCATCGTCTGACCAAAGTATTTCATCTGTTGATGCTGCGAGGCTTGCACAATCCACGTAAGATCCGAAATCTAGTCTTCTTCGGCAACTTTCAGCCACTGAAAGAAATAAAAGAGTTCAGGAAATATTATAATAAATTAATACTCTACGTGTGAAAATAGTATAATTGAATTGCTAATGAAACATGAAATATTTATTATCCATCAGATTTATAATTAGTAAATCAATTCAGAGTTGAAATATACATTCTTGGATAATAGATATTTATTATTGGTTTTCGGAAATTAGATCTCCTGTTTTTTTTATACTGATATGTTTTTTCACAAATCTGTAATATTTTGATAATTTTCATTTTGATATAAATATAAAACTTTGTTGGTTTTGCTAGGTTTCTCGGTATTGAGTTGGGCAAGAGGAACGCAGTTTACACGACACCAAGCTACCAAGATAATTTTTAGACCGCAAACAGATTTGCTTCAGCTGTAATTGATCTGTGCTAGAGGGTGATATTCAAATATTGCTATTTTCAGAGATTGACTATAGCTCGGCTATTGTAGAATATATTGAAATAGTTGAAACGCTTATTCATAGATATTTTTATGAAAAATCTAGTGGAAGTTTTTTTTATTTGTTGCAATTTTCAAGATATTGATATAATTTACCCTGTTTCAATGGAACAGCCCAAATGTTTATTTTAACTTATTTGGAAGCTTTCTGAAAAAAAATAATTATCACTAATTGCGCCACAATATGAATTTTACTACTTTTCGGTCAAAAATCTTTAGAAAAGGAGACCTTTAGGCAAAAAAATAGTGCTGCAAAGACCACTAGAAACCCATACAAGATAAATTAAACTCACCCAGATATCAACCGTAGAAGAAAAGAAAGTAGTAAAAATGAGGCATAATAAACTAGATTCAAAGAGAGTGTTTCGGGAGAGGGAAGAAAGTTCCTTCAGAACTTTATAACTGCCAGAACCAATCTCAGTTAGAACATAAAACATCTCGTCATTGGATTCCTAAGTCTTCTAAAGAAGCACCTTATGACTAAAGACTAAAGTCTCATCAGAACCTGACGAATTGCAATTGTGTGGAGAAAGGAGGAAGAAATTTCTAATAACTTGGCCACAGAATGCCATTTCAAACTAATACAATAAAAGCTTTTGATGAGAAACGAGTAACCTTCCTAGAATCATGGAACGCTGCAATTCACGTTTATGAAAGAGTGCTCAAAACCTCTTCACTTCTATTATTATAATAATTATTACTGAAAACAGAATGCCGATAGATTATCTTATGTTTTTCATGGGCATGCTTCTAATTCAAAGCATGAATACAAAATCTGGATCCTCTTGATCGGTAGCCAACGGTCACCATCAACCAGTTGAGTTAAGTTGTGCTACTATGTTCGCTTGAAGGGAAATCAGTACTCCAGATTTTCGTGCAAAACGTCGGTCTGCTCTTCGCCGATAAGGTACGTTGCTGCCCCTATTGTTATAGGGTATTGGCCTCGGTATCCAAAAACAAATTTAACTCCGTAACTATCAAGCTCGAAATAATAAAGGTCTGCGTCCACGTTCGAATCTGAAACAACAACACACCAGTTACTGTCTCAACCCCAAGAACGCATCTCATCATTATAACGTTGACGAAGAAAACTCAAGGAAATAGGCATATAGAATATGAATAGCATAACAAGTCCGAGATCCCAGACACTCGAGAATTGAAAGAAATGAAGGGACCAAGACACTTGCCAGAAAAGGAACATGAACTCTTTTCATTGTTTCGGAATCTTACTGTGGTAGAAACAAATGTACATACAAGAAAGAGTTCAAGGAGGAGGAAAAAACGGAAAGAGAAACACTCTGGCGAAATCTTCCTGGGTTGGATCATTACAAAAAGTTTTTCAGAAACTTTGACACTGCGAGATCTAAGAAGTATCTGGATCTTAGAAAGAATATGTTACACCTTCTCACTGTATTCCTTAAATGGGGCATTGTCGCCTCAGAAAGCACCTCATGAAAATGGGTCTAGCCGAAAACGACGAGTGCAGATTTAATGAGGAGTAGATAGAAACTCCGGATCATTTTGTAATGGAATGCCTCGCCATCCTTAACCAACGCAAAATATGCTTTGGACAAGAAACTCGTAGAAGTGAGGAAGTGTAGCCTTCTTGAAGCCATCCCAGATACTGGAGTTCATTATAACTCTGGAACTGGACAGACAACGGTATGAAAACAAGCTAACAAAACGGCTTATATATCGAGATGCCAACAGGATGTTATTTGGAGCAATAAAGATTTGAGACTGGACAGAAACTGATCATATATAAGTCATGTGTGAGGCTGATTATGACATATGCCATCAAACGTGAGCCAAAACAGCGGAACGAAGAGGATTCTAAGAACAACAGAAACAACGACGTTTAGATAGATAACTGAAAAACAACTGTTTCTTTGAATACCAAATAGTCAAATAAGAGACCTCTGTTACATTCAGGATATTGTGAGATGGGGAAGTCAGAGAAGATGGGAGTAGAACCAGAATGTTAGAATAATTAACCTCGAGAAACGAGCTCGAATGGCGAGGGATTTGAAACCAATGGGCATAAGATAACCAGGACGTCCCTTTAAAAGATGCTGAGACAGCTGGCAGTCAACATCACAAATATTCCTAAAGAACCTCAGAAATAATAGAGATCAATAAGGAACAGGCCTAAAGCCTAATATAAGAAGGAAAATAACTGGAAGGTGAGCTGCAGATCCCGTAATGGCTAGAATATGCAATGAAACCTCCTCAAATATTTGAGTGAAACTTACAGAAAAAACTGCTGTCTGCAGAAATGGGCTTTTTAAAATGGAGTTGTGGAAGATCGAGAGTGGAGAGATAATAATAATAATAGAAATTACTGCTGGCATATAATGAAGGATCGAACTATTACTGACGATCGATGCCGATATGGGTGTCCAACAAATGGGACAATACAACATATCACAGGAGGATGTCAAATGTTTGCAGGAAATGAATATAAAGAGAGACACGATGCAGTAGGAAAGATACTACACCAAGAATTGGCAACCATATTAAAACTAATTCATTCTGAAAAAATGTCATATTACAAGTACCGACCGGAAAACGAACTCTATAAGCTATTCTGGGAACGTACAGTTTTGACTGATAAAACAGTCCCTCACAATGGACCAGATATATTACTAGTCGATAAACATCAAAAGACAGCATTACTCGTTGACGTAGCAATATTAAATAACAACAACCTGCGTCAAAAGGAGGTCGAAAAAATTTCAAAATATAGAGACCTCGAATTTCAGATAAAGCGTCAGTGGGGAATGATATCAACGAAAACTATTCCAATTATCATCTCAACAACTGGAATAGTGCCCAAAAATCTCAAGAGGAATATCAAGCAACTGAGACTTAGTGAGTATATATGTAATATAATGCAAAAAGCTGTTCTTTTAGGTACTGCAAGGACGGTGAGAAAATTCCTAGGAAGCGAAGGACAGGTCTAAGGATCTCGTGTGAGGGGACCAGAAGTTCGACGAGAACCAGGGGGACAGATCACAAGCAAGGGCGGATATAGTTCTTTTTCATGAGGTGGGGGGGGGGGGTCGTAACGATTCAATTACCAATTTTAAATTATTGCATGAAATATTTTATGTGCACCACGTTGCGTAACTTTTTTTCAGGGTTTCGATATTCATGGGGGGGTAATAACCCCCATTAGCACACCCCCCCCACCCCCCGTAAATCCGCCCTTGACCACAAAAACCGTACACGACCGAGCTCTACCCTTATGATATATTAAAAATCTGGGATTGAGTGTATGTTCCTTTTAGCGAGGAGTAAGAAGCCGACGGCGAGGAGAAATCCTACGCGTATAGGTAAAAGTCGGGATAATAATAATAAAATTTATTTAGCACCCGGCTAGTACAAAATACAATTAAGGAATGCAGAAACCTGCAGGCAGATGAACATAGTTAGATCTATTATTGACGACATAGGTAGATTGGTAGTCAAAAGTCACCATTAACCAGCATCAAGTTGTGCTAGTGTGTTCGCTTATGGGGAAACCAGTACTTCAAATTCTCGTGCGTAACTTTGGTATGATCTACGTCGATTAAGAATATTTCTGCCTCTATTGTTGAAAGATATTTGCCTCGATATCCAAAAGAAAATTTAACTCCGTAACTATCGAAGCTCGAAATAATAAAGGTCTGCCCCCACGTCCGGATCTGAAACGACAAAACCCACCCAAGAACGCATCTCATTATTGTAACGAAAAACAAAGATACTTCCACATAACGGTGCGCAGCGGCCGTAAAAAACGAATCTTCGGATTCCCAACAATGCGACACTATTCCGCACTCATTTCGAGAAAGGACGTGTGTCATCGCAATAATTAACGCGGCATCGCAATGAGATGCGCCTTTTCCGGCCGCACACGTCTGATGTGCTGCCCTAATGATGTCACAGCGTGCGGAGGTATGCTGATGTTGCCGGTCTGCAGGGGGGCGGCTGGAAATAGAACGTCTACTGTAAACTCCAACGACAGGAATTCCCCTACTATTTCTGGGATGGGTCAGTGACGGCGGGATTCTCATTACCAGTGTTGCCAGTCGGCGAGTTTTAATCTTAATTGTGTATTTTTTCGGATTTCACTAAATTTTGGATGAACAAATTTGGATTGAAGAGCGCAATTCAATTTTATGGTCAGAACACTGAATGAAGCATTCAAGACCTCAGCAGGTCTCGCAGTGAACCTTACTAAGTGGGAATATTTAATAATAATAATTTATTGCCATCAATTTTACATGGTTCGTCAATACAGCAATATTAAAATTGAAAACTGAAAAATTCCTCCACTGAATAAAATTTATTTGCAATCAAGAGCCGATTGATAACCTTCCTGAAAGCTCGCTCCGGTAAATTCTTCATACCGTTGGGTATCTTGTTGAACATCTTAGCACTCCAGTAATAAGCAGCAGAATTTTGAGTGTTTTTCCTTCTATGCAAAGGAGTTCTTAGATCATCTCTATGACGTGTGTTGATCATGTGATAAGTCCCATTTTTACGCAAGTTGGCGCCACCACGTTGTATGTATATTTAACCATAACCGGCAATGATGGCATTGATAGCAACAATCTACCTCTAGAAAACATTTCAATGCAAAGCCTCAACAAAGAACAAAGCAAAGTGACTGGGAACCATCTTCAAGATCCAAGAAATAATAACAAAGAACAGGAAAACCATTCGACTAGGCATTTCTAAAAATTGGAAAAAGTTATCGAAAAAGAAATGAAAATATGTATCTTCAAATCAAAAGTTCGCAGATTCGAACTATTGAACTATTGAAGGTGTCTCCTAGGCTCTTTGTTTAGTTGTTGCTTTTTGGAAGTACCCAACAAGAGGATTGAAGATCATTATAGATCTCACACCTCTTCATCCTGTGATAGCCCATTAGGCAATTCTAAGACTATCCAGGTAAAATCTGGCAATGAGGGAATTAGGAATCAGAGAACCTGGCCCTCCCTGACAAATACCTAATATCATCGAACCTTCCCAGTGACAAGATGATAAAAAAAACTAGCATCGAGAAAACCTTCAGTACTACTAAGTGGAGTAGAAGATTGGTAAATGAAGGTCAGAGTCCCAGTTCAATGAATAATACCATTGAATGTTACATAAATATTTCTAAAACCAATACGGGGGGGACCGAGTCTAGAATATTCGGGACTGGCACCGAATGCTCAATATCCCTAGGTCATTGTCTCGTTGTCTTTCAGACAGAGATTATATTCGGAAACGAATCGAATGAATAGAATACTTATACAACTTTAAAATATGATATAATAAAAAGCAGGAAGTAATAAAATTTGATATTTCTTCTATTCTCATCTTGGTAGACGTGGCAGAAAAAAATTGAGATAAAACTTTTGACAAGTAAAAGTTTTTCATAGTAGAGATTTCACAACCTAAAACCTTCGTTCAGCTCACAAATTCTCATCAAGCAAAGAATTTATAGCGGAATCCCAAAACATTGTTAAATTTGGATAGCTGACCCAGATACTGATGATGTTTATTTTTAAACACAAAATGAGTTTTCAGGTGTCCAATGTAAAGTAGTAATTTTTGAGCCTTGGATATACGATTGCTTCGATTATTTGGTTCATTGTCAAACGTCATAATAAAATTCCGGCATTTTCTGGGAGAAAATTGAGAATCTGAAAATAAGTAAATCGGTTAAGGAAATGATTTTCTAGATGCACAAAAATAAGAGCCTCTGCATACGGAGCGTATTGTCATAGATGCCTAGTAGATTCATTATACTGGGACGATACCTCTTGGTCGTACCTACGTTTCATGTAGATAAGCCAAGTAATCGATATCAAGTCAAGGTCATGTGGACACCTCGTGGATACTAAATTGGCGTTGTAGTCCATAAAATAAATAAATCATACATCTCCATGATGATCCCCATGATGATCAGTCAGTCTCTCAAAAACACTTTGTAAATTTACCTAATTCATTGAATTTCTAGATTCTGCTACTCCTTGCTAAATTGAAATACTAATATGGTTGAATAGTGGCGGCTTGCGAGAGAAACACTAAAAATAATCTTCAAAGGCAAAAATACCGCAATCTCATAAGACAATTGTCATGAAATTTAAGTGTTTTTTTTGCTCGATAAAACCAGCTTATTGAAGGGTGTATCAATGAAAATGCTATAGAAATTACATATCAATATACCATAACAGGTCAAATGGGTCTGAAAGCTAAAAGAAGTGAGTGTGAATTTCCCTCATGTACTTTCTTCTCTCAATAGTCTCAATAGCTTCTTTAAAAAAGAGACTAGAACTAGAGTAATAGATATGTCAATCAAGCCTATTCAATGAAAGTTGTTACGAATTTTGACATTATTAGGAAGGAAAGACAATGAAATTTTGAATTGGTATTTTGGAGGTTACTCAATACAAGATCTCCAGTTCATTAATTTTCATTGATCTTTAGATTTATATTTAATTAAGGAGGTTACGTTTCACTGCGACCTAATGGTCTATTGTGCCCCCCATCAGAGCTATTCTCTCCATAACATCTACAGCTCGCCTTCCAGTCCCAGAGTTCTGATGAACTCCAATATCTGGGATGGCTTCAATTCAAGGGGGCTAATTTCTCACTTCTATAAGTTTCGTGTCCAAGGCAGGTTTTGCGTTGGCTAGCGATGGCGAGGCATTCCGTCACCAGGTGATTGGGAGTTTCTTCCTCCTCCCCACAGAATCTGCACTCGTCGTTTTCGCTTAGACCCATTCTCATGGGGTGTTTCCTAAGGCAGCAATGCCCTGTGAGGAATTCAGTGAGGAGGTGTAGAATATTCTTACTAAGATCCAGACTTCTTGGATCTTGTAGAGTCAAAGTTCCGAAGAAACTTTTTGGAGTGATCCAGACCAGGAAGATTCCGCCAGAGTTTTTCTCTTTCGTTTACTTCTTTTTCCTGAAACTCATTGATCTTAGTAGCTAGCTACCATCCACTATGCGGCAGCGAGCATCATACAGCTAAATTCAAGTTGTAAGTTAGATGAAAACTTGGGGCCCCTATTTGTTCATTATCGGATTTGAAAATAGTATTCGTAAACAAGGCAGTTCAAAATAAAAAAGAAAACAATATATATTGTGAGGTGTTATTTTAGGAATCACTCGACCAAAATCTCAGTAGTATCTTAGCTGCAAGTATGATTTAAGCTGCAAGCTACGCGCTACTCTAAGGCAGCGAGCAACAGGCAGGCACCTACTAGTTCGAATTTCAATTTGACTCATGTGAACCGGAGGTGAAAATTTTGGTCCTGAATTTGTTCATTATTGCAGTTGAAAATGGTCCTATGCCAGGTACATTCCTATTTCTCGAATCATAGAAAAGTTGGAGGAATTTGAACTTAAGAAAAACTTGGACCACGTGTAATTATCGGATATACTAGCTTCCGTTGGGATTATAATGTAGAGTCATAAATTCATGTTCCTAAACCGAAGATAAAAACATTCCAGTCTGTACATGTACATGTAACATGTACCCATGTTATTCCTTTATCTTCAGTATCTCACTACGCCACTGCTAAGCTTTCAATTGATGAAGAGGAATTCCCTTCGCTATTTCGAGTCTATCCTGCCGTCGAGACAGGACATATATTAGATGAAATCCTGAAAGTCGTCCGTTCGTAGGTCGGCTATTTTAGTCCAGACTCTCGGTGCATCGAAGAGGGTCGTCATTTAAGTTTTATTCGCACTGCTCAGCACGAAATGTGGTATTGTGGTGTTCGGTTTTACCAAAATTTCAGCTTGTGTCAAACTTTCGTACCGACTACAGGTATCTTCGGAGAAAGCGTATCGTATTTCGTACATTCGTGGGTTATTGTTTCGAAAATGTAAACAATTGCATCGTTAATTGAATTGACTCCCGGTTTATATCCTCTATTTCCTTTCATTTAGAGTTATGCGCTATCAACCTTCATTGCCGGTTTCGTTTTGCTAATTAATTTGGAAGTAATAAGCAAATTAGGTTCAACACAAACAATACATTCAACACTGAGATGATCTTTCAACTTGGTTGTTATGAAACGATGAAATACCAATATGACAATGATTCAGGTGGCAGTCTGCGAGCAAAACAAGGTTTTTTGTGCATTCGAATGGGCAAATGACAAAGAGCACACAAGTTCCCTACTTATGAACTCATTTCTTAGAATTTAAGTCGGAGAAAACATTCTCATTAAATGTTTATTTAATATGAAATTCATATTGAAAGACAGATTGAAGTTAACCCGTCACCCAATAAGTCCAGTGACTGAAAAGTAAAAACCCAGTTTTTCTTGAAAATTCGACCTTATTCGTCTACAAGGTCATCTTCAAGTCTGAAACATGTGCTCTAATGCTCCCATAACATTTCTGTTGATAGATTCGTCTTTGCTTTCGAAATAGGCTACAATCTCGAATTCACATCTTCATTAGAGTCATATTTCTTTCCTTGAAGCATTCATTTGAGGTCTGCAGAAAGCTAGTTACTACTAGAGGCCAGTTCTAGAGAATGAGCTGGGTGGTCAAGCAGTGTAAACCGCAGTTCGTTTATTTTGAACATGGTTCTCATCGATTTGTGACAAGAATCTCCGTCTTGAGGAAAGAGAATTTTTTCTTCTGCTTTAGGGGAAGTCCCCGAATGAGTCAATTTGTTGAAGATTCACAGATAACCACATCAATGAACGAAACTGAATCTAACATTTAGTGTTTATTTGAGAATCATGAAGTAGAGAATTGCGTAGAAGTCATGGAAACTAAGCTTTTTTATTTTAAAATTTTTGGTTGTAATATAACCATAAGACTTCACTACCTCCACAGCTTTCCATAAAACTTGGGTGATTTTATTGAAGGAAAGGAGGAACGATTCCATCAGGATATTAAAACTATGAAAAATCGATATCAAGGCCTATGGGATTCCCACATGATGGCCGCCTACTGTTGATGTTTTCATCGACCCTACTATTGAACTCAGTGCTAGAAAGTCATATAAAGGGAAATTTTTAAGGGATAAGTGATTTATGTATGTATATTTCTTAATCAATACCTGAGATCCATGTGTTTTTTCAAACTGGAAATAGTTATACTTATAACGCGAAAAATACACAAGTGGAAAATAAAAAATGCTAAATATAGCATATCTCAAAAACGAAATATAGGATAGACAAAGTATAAGTAAGGCCTATTTCGAATTTTGCACTCGAAAATTATCCAGAAGCAGTTTAAATTTGGACACCAAAATTTCTGTTTGCCTATGTAAAAATATACGCAGTGATTCATTAACTCACCGACAAGTTTTCCTAATATAAAAGGTCATGTATTTTAACAAAAAAATAATAAGGGAACAATTGTCCGATTTCGAGGAAATGAATGTCTTCAAAAGTACCATTCATGTCTATTGATACGATTTATTAATAAAGAAAAAGTTTGCTCAGAAACAAGTTAAAACTCACTTGTAAGTTTATTTCACTAGGTATTCCAATTGGCGTATTTTATTACACCAAAATTGTAGCAGAAATTGAAGTTATTAAGTAACACCTTTAGAGGGATATGTCAATATTTGCCAGAGTAGGAAGGACCAAAAATAATGTGCAGTGTTGTTAAAAAGATTGAATGATCAGTAGAAGTTAGGAATATAACAATTGTTCCAACTTTCATCGAAAGGAAGTACTTTACAAGTTACATAAATTTTCACACAATAAGAGTTTTGTGATGGTTTTTTGTACAATTTTTGATATGAATATTTTTAAAATACAGCAGTGCTTCCGCTTTGTAGAGACACCACATCATCAATTGTTTTGTGAAAAACGAGAAGTTACCAAAATTATTATTAATTTTCAATAAGCAAATTAAAAATATTGAAACACTATAATATAAATTGAGATTTCACAGAAATTATGTGGAAACCTCATGAAAATCGATGATTTGAAGGAAGATATATTTTTAATTTCGTTTTGAAATGTACGTTTATAGCACGAGAGAGTATGCCGATATCACAGGCACAATATACCATTGGGTCGCAGTGAAACGGAACCTCCTTAATTAAATCTTAATGCCGATTGCCGATATCATATTCTTTTATGGTTATTGCGATGAGAATACCTAGATAAAATGAGCTGAAAAGTGTTGACTTTTGACATACTTTTTCGTTATCGATAAATCGTCAATAGACATAAATGAAACTTTTGAAGCCATTCATTTCCTTAAATAATTGAAATAGGACATATGTATATCTCCAATAATGTTTTTTGTAAAAATTCCAGATCGGTTATCTAAGAAATCACCCTGTGTAGGAATTCATCTTCTTCTGTCAGTACTATTCAGATTCAGAAACTAAACTTGGCAATAGTTCACAATGAACTAATCCACAAAGATTGGGATTGCTACACTACTGATAAAAATTAGTTATTTAGTCACCCTGGGTTTCTAATAATAACATCATTGTCGAAACGGCGTTGAACAAAAATGAAGAACCCCTGGATAGAGTGTAGGTACCTAGTTAGATATTTCAGCTTTATCTAGAAAGGAAACGATACAAATAATCACATAATCACATTTCACAGTGTTCACTAGATTCAACAAGAAAGCTTGATAACTTCCGTCCTTAACATTCCGTGCTCGAAGCTCAATTCTTCTTCGTTAGACTTCTCAGAGAAAAAACGGGACTAGAATTCTCACCACTGCATTATCCGTTGATTCGATTGAGAGGAAGAGAAAAAGAGAGGTATTTTTCTTTGAAATATTCAATAATGCTTGCAGCACGTACTGGAATTATTAATGCTCGCGAGAATCCTTTGGACGATTGTCGAGCACAATTCTGAAAGAGGCGTTCTTGAAAATTGAACGTACATTGAATTATCCCTCATTCCTTGATATTCTACAGGTTATCATGCTGTGAGATTCTTATAACGCATTGGACACAAAGTGATTCGATTTTATATTTCAGCTAGTGTGAAATTTTGTATCTTTTCTATTAAGTAATTCATTCGAAAGAATTTCGCATCGAATGGAATAAATGGATTCATGAAGATATAAGTCCAGAGGTCAGTAAAATTTCAGTAGATTTTTTTTTCGATGGGTATTGCAATGGCAAAAACATCAGTTTTTGAATACCTCGAAATTCGGGAGTCACAAGAAATTCCGTGAATCTGCTGTAAATAGATCTCCCCAAACATGTGCGAACGCCTTAATAAAGATCTCCTTGCTTATTTGGAAACAATGCAGCAGCTTGAAACACAAGTTTCGGAGTTATGAACATTAATTTATTTGCAGATGGCGAGTTTTTTGAAGGATATAAAAATATCATGTCCAGATTCGAGTTCATGTCGATTATAAATTAGTATACGTGACTAACTGGAAGAAGTTGTATCAATCACATATTTCTCAAAGAATCGAAACTGAAAGACAGGTAATAAAAGAGTCTTTATTTGGCAATTTTAGGAGCGAAGTCTAGCCATATATATAGGACAAGGAATTTTGTTGATGGCCTCATGCCGCCTGAGTTGTGAGAAATTATCTAGAGGAAGTCGGTATCGTTACCAGGGTATGGCCAGCTCGCAGGCCGAATTCAAATCCCATAGAGAATCACTGGGATATTTTGAGAGAAGATTTAAAAAGAAATGTAACTTGAATACTTTGAAAGACGTACGGCAGAGACTGATTGCAATTTGGGAAGACCTGGACCAAAATGACACAAAGTCTCTTATTTTAAGTATGAATCGTTGTTGCCAGAAAATTTCTCGTTGTTTGTTGACTTTTTGGGAGCGAAGGATGACGATGCGTAGGGCCACACCCATTGGCAGAGTATTTTTCTTTATTATCTCATTGAATTCAGCAGTAACTGAATGAACTTCATCAATACATCGTTACAAGTAAGAGCACTTCAAGTTTTTGCAGCTTTCATTAAAGCAAAAAAATGATTCTCAATTCTTAGGAAGAGATAATTTTGAATTTCAACTCGAATGGAAGCCATGAATTGAGTCGCAACATAAAAAGTTGTCGGGAGGTGCGAGTTCAGAAAGAAACAAAAGCAAAGTTTCCTTTCATCTGCTGAAATAATACGACGAAACTCTTTGAGGTTGCTTAGATCGATCCTCTCCTCGGAAATAATGAACTTGAGGGATGAAGAACAAACCTTACAGCAAAAAAGTGTCACTCAATATGGAATTCATGACTATGAAGAACTTGATAATTAATTCCCATAAAATAAACGTTGAAATTAAAATGGTAATTATTGTAAAGGGTTTTCCAATGAAATATTCAATTTTGAATAGAATAGAGCTGTGACTTCTCAAGCTGCCATCTTTGGATATTTGACAAGAAAAAACTACACATGTAAAAACGATACACACTTCAATGAACTCAATAAAAGTAACTACAAAAATGGTGAAAATTTTACAGACATAGTTCGAAAAACTGAACTATTTTTGCGTCGGTGTGAATCACCTTTTCGGCCTGCAATAGTGAAACTGGTGGGGAAATTTGAGCTGTTGAGATAGCCCTGCAATCCGTATGTGTATATACATATACAGGGTGTCTCATTTAAAAGTGTCCAACCTCAATAACTCAAAAACGAATTAGAATTTGTGAAAACACTCAGACAGGTCGATTTTTGGTGACAGGTGGACATGATCTGGTATACAAAGCATGTTTCTACTAGCAACCCCCTGGAGAGGGTTGCAACCACATCAGAAATTTGAATAGGGAAAGTGGATAGATTTGTAGCACAAATGTGTGCATGGATTCAAATTTGTATGAACCTGCAGTTTGTGTTCTATAAAGTGAATATTCACAAAGTAACAAGGTGATTTTATGGAATTATGGTAGCGATAAAACTAAATGAAGCAGAAATGTTCTAATTGATCATATAATTTCTATTGAAAGAAAAATATTTTAAACAAGCAGTATTAGTAAAATTTACTGCAAATGCTCAAAGTCCTCTTCCTTAGATTGCATGCAGCGATAAAACCGTGATTATCTTTTGTTCAAAGATGAAGCAAAAGCAAACAATAATTCTTAAATGCCTTCTTTTTCTTCATGCTCATCAGAATCTGCACTGCCAGGTGTAGGCAATACGCAAAGATATTATTGCTTTCAGAAATTTCGTTTCAGTATTCTGTATTGCAGAATTATTATGGGTGCGTTTTATTAGTTGTTAGTAAAAATTACAAAATGGTTTATACGTTGGAGATGAGAAAGGAAATGTTGAAAATTTATTCCAGAACACTCACTATATTTGACTAGCTATCTCTTCTACACTAAGAACTCTAAATAATAGGTTGTCAAGGTTAATGTTAGGTCAAATTCAAGATATTGTTTTAGCATTTCGTAACCTTCCTTCGTGTCTAAAAACTTATTATGTGAATACTTCCGCAATTTTCACAACTTCTACCCACCTCCAAACATTTCCAGTTTTTTCTAGATTAGGAGCAAGATTCTATCTGATTAAAGAAGGATTTCCATCGTTGTTAATTTCACGCATGAGATCGAATCGAATGCTCGCCAGGATTACAACTCTAACAATGAAAACCCAACGGTAAAAGTTCTGATTGGCTTTGGGGCCCGGGGGATAATAATTTTTTCAATCATTTGACCGAAGCGAAAAACCAATTATCGCTCGTTTGCTTTTCGACTTTTCCGGAAACAGTGGAATTGATATCATTCTCATCTGTTTTGAAGAGTGTTGGAAAGTATGGAACACATCAAACATGATAAGGGATTGATTTGAATGTTTGAGTTATACCCTTCGAATTTAATACCATTCCTCTTTGTTTTGATTTTCGTCATTCATATTGGTCTTCATTAGAAAAACACTGCAAATATTACACTGTGGTTTATTATTATTTCATAGAATATCTTAAATAATCAAGAAATTGAAAGAAAAATAAAAGAGGGCTTTCTTAAGTTGGCTTATACAGGATGGGCTATGGTCGATGGTACCCTGGACTTTTACGGCGAACAGAATGTGCGATTTCATTGAAAATTTGGTTTCTTGAGAAGGAACCACTGCTCTATCGATCCAAAATATTGTCAGTGCTGCAGTGTTGCTGTTTATATCAACTTCATCTTCATACTAACAACTTCGATATTTCAAATAGAATAGCCTAAATATTATTACTTTTTCGGTTTTTCGTAGCCTCTTGATTATTATTGTATTAACTTCCTTCGTCCCTATCTCTAGAGGTTTTCGAGTAATTGATTGATATACTTATTTTCTTGTGCAAAACATAATTTCAATTAATGATTAATTTCCTTGATACTTTGAATCCTAGAAAGTTGAAATTTCGAGTATGGATTATTAATATCCCGTGTACCTATCATTCACGTGAAATAAAATAAGTCCCTTATCCTAAAGGGTTCGAACTCATTTGCTCCAACGAGACATACTAAAATGATAAAAAGTCAGATTTTGAGACCACTTCATAGATGTCAAAATATAAGTTTATAGCTGGGTATCTCAAATTCCGAGATAAGTACCTTACTTTGACTAAGATGACTGGACTAGAAACTCTCAGATGAAAATGGCATCACGATAGATTGATAAATGGGCAAAATCTAAGGATAGACTGAGGTGATCCATAATAACCCATATTTGAAGGGGCTATCTCTCTTTAAAATCAAGATACAGTGTTTTATTGATTCTGTCAATTTCTTCAATTACCCATAACTTTCGAACTACCCTATATATTTTCATGATGACGTTCATTCTCTGCAATAACTACTTCAGACAGATATAGTAACTGATTATTTTTTCAAGTCCGGCCTAGGAAAAATTGAATAATAATATTCAACCCAAAATAACACCCTGTATATAAAAATTCCTTGAATTTGAAAGAATATCCTAATAAACGAAAAAAAAAAAACTAAAAGAAACAAGGTATTTCTTGAAGTTTCGCTTTCGATTATATCTGAATACTCAAAGAATCCAGTCAAACCTGAATATTCGGAGAACACATCAATAACCAACATTTAAAAAAAAATTACTTTGATTCGGAATTTATTAATTTTTTCGATTTAATCGAATCTTCAGCCTCTTATCACAACTTTATTTTTTGGGTCTCAAACTTGAAACATAACGAATGAACAGATCTGTATTTGGATAAAGCAGTGATGATTTAAAGTATTTTCGCCTAATTTATTTATTAACATAGATATCTAAATTTGGGATGAACAATAAAACTAACACATTTACGTCATGAAAAACAATCACCATTTCAAAAAACTCAATGCTATACCTACCTCTGAATGCTTTCAAAATTTGGGAATATTTTAAGACCATTGTGACCAATTTATTGAACCAAAATTTTCCGAATCGTTGGATAGGTATAGGATCGGGTATGGGTGGATCTCTTAACTGGCCTGCAATGAGCCCTGACTTGAATTCTATCGATTTTTATGTTTGGGGTCACTTAAAATCGGAAGTTTACTCGATACGAATAAACGATAGAATGCAACTTCTTCAGAGAATCGAGGATGCTTGGAACAAATTGATGTAATCAAGAAATGATAAGAAATGAATGAATTGTCTTATTAAACGAGCATAGAAATGCATTGAGCAGGAAGGTAGCTATTTTGAGCAATTTTTTCTGTTTTAAACCCTTTTCTATAGCATTAAGGCTTTTTATAGAGATGTTATGTTTTTCAGGAATCTGGTTATTCTGACTCGCCTCAGTGTCTTGTATACAGGGTGGCCACTTTTTTAATGGGATTGTGTTGATAACTTTTTAACCATAAGAGTTAGAAGGTCGGTCAAATGGAGAAAAAGTTGCATGCATAGAAGCATTATCAAGCAGTTCAAACAAATCGAGATTATCAGGGCCGGTTATTGAGATATCATAAGAAAAGTAAATTATATCATTTTGATTTTTCTTTTTTTTCCACTTTATTTCAAATATCATCAAAAAATGTTACAGGAATGTTTTATTCGACAGTAAATTATCCTCAATTTGACGTAATCAGATTTCGTATCCAACGTTTCGTACTCTCTACTAGACTTGTTTTTTCTTACATACACACCATTAAATTTGGATGAGGGTAAAATCACCTGAAAATCTACTTTGAATGACATTGTATGATATATCGTTGAATTCAGCGTTAAAAGTTATTTCGAAAAATATCATAAAATATGCAGGTCCGTATTGAAAAAAATGAGGTTGAGCGTGGCCCAGAGAGCACGCAACTTTGGATACGAAATCTGATTACGTCAAATTGAGGATAATTTACTGTCAAATACAAAATTCCTGTAACATTTTTTGATGATATTTGAAATGAAGTGGGGAAAAAAGAAAAATCAAAATGACATAATTTACTTTTCTTATGATATCTCAATAACCGGCCCTGATAATCTCGATTTGTTTGAACTGCTTGATAATGCTTCTATGCATGCAACTTTTTCTCCATTTGACCGACCTTCTAACTCTTATGGTTTAAAAGTTACCAATACATTGAAAAAGTTGCCACCCTGTATAAACTCACCGAGAAATATGGCATATTGATAGATCACGTCTCTATACCTTTATATTGTTCAATCAAGTTCCTAATATCAAGTCAGTGCTTTTCTCAAATTTTTAATACTATATAACAGTTTCCAGAAATGCATTTTGTAGCCCACTACAGTGTTACAAATATTTATTTGTTTCAACCCAAAGTTCCCAAAGGCAAACTCCAAATTATCTTGCTAATCGACTTGCGGGAAGTGAATAAATCCCTATAACGACCGATTAATCGACATTCACAAATTCACACATCAATTCAGTACTTACTTTCTCCGGTTAATTGAGTCTAAAACAGGAGGAACACACATAAAACCCGATACACAATACGGACGCGTTTCCGGTTCGCAGGAGGTACCACATCAGCGTACGGCACGAGCCATGCGGGTCCTGTAGGAAGACTAAATTCCCCCCAGAAACTTTCGAACGCATTTTGTTCATTTGTACAGTCACCTCGTCTATTTTTAGTGTGGAAGTCCGTATTTTTTTCGACGGTGTTTTTATTATAAGCGACGCCCAAGTTCATTCACCATTGAGGGGCCCCTCGGCATCCGAAACCCCATCCTCTTTGTCGCCTTATCTTGTCCTGGACGCGTAGGGGAGCAGTGAGCACGTGTTCGACTTCCGGAACTCACCTTTAAGGTTTTGGAGGGAAAAAAATTTGATCGATTTTGACACCAGATGGTTGCGCTGATTGAGATTAATTGTGCGCTTGTTCTGGGCGAACAGCCATTTTGTCCAAATGCTTGTGATGTGATTTTTCCTGATGAAAAATTTGAGGTTAAAATCGATTCCGTCAGTCCGGGTGGTAGCCGTGGTTTGAATTCGGGGTCTTTTCCAAAACTACAGCAGTTATAGGAAAATAAACAGCACTATATCAAGCTCCATATCTACAGTGCCTTCTAAAGGGTGTTTTTTTAGAGCTATAGAACTTTAAATTGCAATAAAACAACGATGGATTATTCGATTGACATAAATTTTATCTATCCGCAAGATAATCTTGTGGCATTACCTTTTAAATATGATTTCTGGCATATGACCGCCACGGCTGGCTCGGATGTAGTCCAATCTGGACGTCCAATTTTTGATGACTTTTTCCAACATTTGTGGCCGTATATCGGCAATAACACGGCGAATGTTGTCTTCCAAATGGTCAAGGATTTGTGGCTTATCCGCATAGACCAATGACTTTACATAGCCCCACAGAAAGTTGTCTAGCGGTGTTAAATCACAAGATCTTGGAGGCCAATTCACAGGTCCAAAACGTGAAATTAGGCGGTCACCAAACGTGTCTTTCAATAAATCGTTTGTGGCACGAGCTGTTTGACATGTTGCGCCGTCTTGTTGGAACCACAGCCCCTGGACATCATGGTTGTTCAATTCAGGAATGAAAAAGTTAGTAATCATGGATCTATACCGATCACCATTGACTGTAAAGTTCTGGTCATCATCGTTTTTGAAGAAGTACGGACCAATGATTCCACCAGCCCATGAAGCGCACCAAACAGTCAGTTTTTCTGGATGTAATGGTGTTTCGACATACACTTGAGGATTAGCTTCACTCCAAATGCGGCAGTTTTGTTTGTTGACGTAGCCATTCAACCAGAAGTGCCCTTCATCGCTAAACAAAATAAAATGGACGTAGTGCGCGATACGTATTCCGCACAGAACCATTATTTTCGAAATAAAATTGCATTATTTGCAAGCGTTGTTCAGGCGTGAATCTATTCATGATGAATTGCCAAACCAAACTGAGAATAAATCACTTGACAGCTGTTCAATCGGTCGCCATCTCGAACAGAAATGCCAATTTAAAGTTATGTACCTCGAAAAAAACACCCGTTATTAGAGTACCTTAACGTCATTAAACATTTGTCAGCATTGTTGTCAGACTCTGAATAATTTCCTAGTTTTACCATAAAAGCTACATCAACGATTTTTTTTCAACAAATAACAGCCATTTTGTCCAAATTCCTGTGATTTTCCCTGAAGAAGAATTTGAGTTTAAAATCGATTCTGTCTGTCCGGGTGGTAGCCGTGGTTTAAATTCGGTGTCTAATAATGCAATCTTCAGAATAACAGCAGTTATAGGAAAATAAATAGCTGAGCTCTTTTTTCCAGAAATTAGCGAAAATGATGAAAGATTATCCATATTTCTTCCCATTTGCACTTAACCTTTCGGATACTTTCTAAATGCATATAAAGTGTCAGCAAAAAAAAATGAGATAGTAAGATAACTTATATTGAATTAATTTCACGGCATTCAGACAATTTTTCAATTCTGGAAAAAGTACCTCCCCGAGCGGGACTCGAACTTGCAACATCCGAATTACTAGTCCGATGATCCAGCCTTTGAGTTCAGGAAAAAGTACCTCCCCGAGCGGGACTCGAACTCGCAACCTCCGAATAACTAGTCCGATGCTCCAGCCTTTGAGTTCTTTTAAATTTCAATTTAAAAATTGTCTGAATGCCGTGAAATTAATTTAATATGTTAATATACAGACGTTAAAATATAATGTAACGATAAAAAATGTAATGGAAATGCAATTTATTAGGTGTACAACTTTGCTTCCGCCGTTTTGCAATAGATAACTGTAGCGGTGAATTGTAGTCGAAATAAATAGCTCCTATATGTCACACAATAAACTAAGATATTTGTAAACATAACGCCATCAGCATATAAGTCGAATTGTGTCTGCATCATGAAGTTATTCTCGATTAACATGTCAGCTTACGAGCGATATTCTCGTCATTTGCGGTTGGTTTTAATTTTCTGCTTTGAAGAAGATGGAATTTGCGGCTGAGGCTCATCGAATTCTCGCAAATACCTATGGTTTTAGTGGAAGAACGTACCGAGAATGGTTTCAACGCTTCAAGAACGGTGATTTTGACGTCGAAGACCAGCATGGCGGTGGAAGAAAGAAGGTTTTCGAAAGAGCAGAATTAAAAGCATTAGTTGATCAAGGCTTGTGTCAAACGCAGCAAGAGCAACAAGAATTAGCAGAGAATCATTGGGAGTGATGCAACAAGCCATTTCAGAAGGCCTGAGTCATGGAAATGATTCAGAAACGAGGAATTTGAGTTCTGTACGATTTGAAGCCGAGAGATGTTGAACTGAGTTTGTTTGTTTGTGAACAGCTACTTCTAAACCAAAGACAGAAAAGATTTCTGCATGGCATTGTGACTAGAAACTATGTTCATTACGATAATCCCAACCACAGACAATCATAGGGATATCCCGGCCATGCTTCCACGTCGACGGGCAAACCGAATATTCACGATTGCAAGGTCATGTTCAGTATTTGGGGGAACCAGCTCAGCGTTTTGGAACGCAATTAATGCGTTTGAGCCGAGCATTGAAAGACAAACAGCCACAATATAAATACAACAAGAGACATGATAAAGTGATTTTACAGCATGACAATGCTCGACCCCATGTTGCGAAAGTGGTCAAGACTTACTTGGAAACGTTGAAATGAGAAGTCCTACCCCACCCGCCTTATTCTCCAGACGTTGCTCCCTCGGATTATTACTTTCTTCGATCAATAGCACACGTCCTGGCTGACCAGCACTTCCGGTCTAATGAAGAAGTAAAAACTTGGAAGGATTCGAAGATCGCTTCAAAAAATGACCAGTGTTTTCAACCCGGGATTCGTACGCTGCCTGATGGAAGAAAGTAGTGGCCAGAGATGGACAATACTTTGAATCATAAATGTATAACCAGTTTTTTTACAATAAAGCCTCGAATTTCGGAAAAAAACTGCGGAATCAAAGTTGTACGCCAATGAGGAAATTCTATTTTCTGTCATATCTATCATTTGGCACATTAATTGAGTAATTGTGTTCTATTCAAAATTATGGGTGTGATAATGCTCTATTTTTACAGTAATGTTAATGCTAGAGTACCTTAACGTCATCAAACGTTTGTCAGCATCGTTGCCTGACTAAATTTTTTTCTAGTTTTACCATAAAAGCTGCATCAACGAGAACGATTGGTTTTATTCTCATGCTCTTAAACGTTGAAATTGAATGTAAAAATTTTTGGATTACTGAAAAATTTTTCGGAATTTGTGAAACTGTACCGTAGCTTTATTTCGAGTCCAATTGCAGCTGAGGAAAGAGCGTCTCTGAAAAAAATAATTTTTTTCAGCAGTCCGATTACGAGGTTTTGTATTTGGAGGAGCATAACCTAAAATTTTTTAAAAGATCGCCACTGTTCATGAAGTCATCTTTTGGTTTCCTGAATCGTTGCCACATTGTGAATTACTTCCTAGGTTTACCATTAAAAAAACATCAACGATTGGTTGAATCCTCACGATTTGAATCTTCGAATATTATGTGTTGACTTCGAAAAACTGTGTTACTAGTATTAGATACTATTATATCAACTGAAAGAATTTAAAAAAAATAATATGAAAACATCAAATTTGAAAAAAACTAGCAGGATACACGATACACGAGTTGGTACCAAAATCTCATTAGGATTGACATTGACATTCCTAAAGTTAGTAAACTATCCTACTCAGTTGTAAAATGCTCCCTTTGACGTACGAAACAGAATTGATTCTCCCGAATTTCATTGTCTTTTATAATTATTTATAGAGTTACTTATCATTATCTAAATGAATGAATCATTTCCACAAAGGTTAGTGTCTTTTCGTTACTGATATGTTCACCGCTGATACCGTTAATTGAATTGTTATGTTCATTTGTTCAATTTTCAAAATTGTTCGAAATATGATTCGTTAAATAAAACATGTTTTTTCATAGCAGAACATTGTGGTATTTATTGAGTGATAAAGTAGACACTTGGTAGACATGTGAAAAATGTATGCATTTGCTAGTGATTTCCAATAATGTTAACACATATATGTGACGGTACCTATATTCAAAATTATGACTTAGTGAAAACCAATGACTTCAAAGAATCATGCCAACAGTCCAAAGGTACTTTATTTCCTTGAAATCAAATGAAATGGGAAAAGTTATCGTCATTATCACAGGTCGAAACTTTTCGTGAAATATTTTTTAGAAAAACTGGTACATTTATCAATTCTTTCCCTCATAATGAAGATCGTCCTGTCTCTCGCTTTTCTGAAAAACTCTTTGTCCAGGTGAAGTGTTTTGTTTGAGTCAGATTGTACTTATTGTGCTATAAAAGATGAGGAGTAACATCTTCAGTTTTCAACACCAAATTTACTCCAATACATAAGCAAGCTGAAGGATCCTCTAAGTATCTAAAAAGCAATTATTGAGAAATAAGAGACATTATTAGGTTCACATTTTATACAGTCATACAACAAATTCTGTCAAGACAAAATATTGGTGGTGCTATCAAATGTATAGGTTCTTGTACGCTGCCAAGAAATATCATATAGTTTTTTCGCAAATTTGCAGGTATTTCATACCAATTAATGTCATAAACTGCCCATCTCAGCTGATCATACTAAAAATATAATAATTGTACTCTTCAAGTAGGGAGGAACATAATAATTATTATAATAACCTCATTATTGAGTGAATATCCACATTCGCAAAAACACACTGGCCCAAGTACCCAAGTCACAAAATCAACCAAAGCAGAATAGTCACTTTCCTGAAAAAATAATTGTTTTTTGCTTGAATTGTTTCAAGTAGGTACCTTAATAGTACATCGAAATTGATACTTTACAGATGTTCCTTAAAAAAAAACTAAGAAAATTTTTTCAATTTATATTCGAAGTGTTGATCCCAACAGCAGTGCCGATTTATAGAATAATGCGCAGCCCACGGCGCCATCTCTCGGGCAAGCACAGAATATCTTGTAGAATACTGAATGTGCTGTGAATTCAAAATATTCCTTTCAGAGTTAAAGTTCGTCTCAAATTCGTTACGTTTTTCTCGGTACTCGTATTTGTAGAACAGCTTTTCCTGCTAATTTTTTGAGGTTAGTTTATTTCCATTATTGTTTGTCTATTCGTAATTTTGAATTGAATCTATAGGTATGCATTCTTACCGATGCAGATTATCTTTTTCTTACTATGAAATCATTCAGAAACAAGTCATTGATGAAACTCACGAAAAGCACTCCATATTCCGAAAGAGACAACATGAATCCAACAAAAATTAAATGAGGAAGAATTAACAAACCCATAGTATTCTTCAAACTGCTGACCAACCTAAAAACAAGGATTAGGATTGAATGTTTATTGATTTTATGATGAAATTCTCCGAACCAATATAAAATAAACGAAGCAAACTTCTGAAACCGACTCGGTTTTCGAGTGAAGAGTATAATCGAAAGTATACTTTCAGAATAATACTTTCTGTAGTACATTAAATATAACGGTAGATTCTTCATGAAATAAAAATTTTTCATTTGATACGAGCGCTCTCGACATGAAATTCAGTTTACAAAAATAAGTTCTTAAACCTTGATTCTCCAAGCTCGTGATTACTATCCATGTTCCAATTTGGTTTGCAGCTATTATCCAACATAGGGATTCTAATGGTATCGCCATATTTTTCTGAAACAATAAAAAACAGAAAAAATCTGACGACATCATTAGAATCTCTATATTGAATAATGACTACAAACCGAATTGCGAGAAGTTATCTCGATTTTCAGTTTTTTCGAGATATCTCGAGAACCAATGGATATATTTTTGATCTGTTCACACCAACATACTCATCTCTAATGGTTTTTCGATATCCCCGTTGTGCCCTCATAAATAGTTCTAACCCTGTATATCAGATGATATAACGTTAACATTATGTTATCAAATTCGAGATTGAAATATCTAAATTCTTCAGCAGTCCTTATTTTGCATGTATCCCGTAAGGAAATAAATTATCTATGACTGTGATTATACCTAAAGGAGAAGTCTATCAACATGTCCATATCACTTACCTTTTAATTTCTCGATGATACCGTATACAAAAATACAATTTCTCAAATTCTAAATCGATATTTTCCTTGAATCTAACAAATGTTAGTAGATGTTTGAGATATCTAATCCTTGCAGCTAAGAATATTAAATTTTCAAGAACAAGTTGATAAATCAGCATTAAATTTCCTAGAAAAATAACCATAATCCACTTGGATATTATTATATATATTTTAATAATTATGTTGTGAATATTGAAGGGAAACCAAGCTGGAAATCCAACATCACAAAGAAGAATTTCCTCATCGTATTCCTTTAAACAGTACAAAATATGATTTATGATTAAACCACCAATAGCCATTCCATTGAAGAAAACCAATGTCATAACTCTCCAGAATGAAAAAAATTTCTTCCTTGATTTCAAAGTTTTTGGTACACCAAAGTGATAGGTTTCATTTTCTACCAAAAATTTTTCTATGGCTTCACAACGATATAGCCATACTATGGATACTGCCATGTAGAAATGAATATAAGCAATGTATTTGATGCTATCCACAAAACCAGTTCGAACATTATCTGAAAAAACATCACAAATGTAACACTTTGGTTTGATATTTTTTCATTAAATATGTAATTAAGAAAAGTGAGGTAGGTGTACAAAAAAAAAACTGTTGGATCTGGACCCGGTGTTTCGGAGTAGCTGAATTGATTTCATACGCTTTCCTCTTTCCAAAATGTTTAGGACTAAAATGATTGAATATAAGCTGAAATACTGAACTTTGTGAGACTATGAGTCTCATAGAGAACAAAGAGAATCAGGAAAAAGAGGATTGTACTGTACTACTGTGTTATTGTGCTACAGATACTTTACAGTTCTGGAACTAATACGTCTTGATATGCTAGTTCCATTTCCAACATCGCATAGAGGGAGACAAGGGCGTAGAAATGGGGGGTACTGGGGGTAATTTTTATCTTCAGTGGCGTACCATTCTTTCCTAAATAAAAAGATCATTGTTCTTAATTTCATGTCTATAAATGCACAATAACTACCAATTGAAACCCACCCAATTCCATTCAAATATCTCGACCGCTTTCAAAGTCAACTGTCATTATTCTCTCAAGCAGAATACACCATGTAATATCTATTATGAAAGTTACAGAATTTCAAAGCACTTTTAATGATTTTCTCTACAAAAAATTCATCAGATATTCTTACCCAATAAACCCCTGGTAATGAATCCAACAACTCCAAATAATAGTGGTAGCATAAATATAAAGTTAACTAAAGCATATCTCAAAACATGTCTTTTTGTGTATTTCCCACCTTCAGGTGCCATCCATAAAATTGCTCTCAGAACACGCCGAGTGAACGAAGAGCTATGAATGAAAACTTTTTTTTCTTTGAATAAACTACGATCATCCATCTTAGCCTTGGAGATGACTTATCCGGAATGTTTATATTTTCGATTGAAATTGAATACAAAACTCAATTCTAGTCATCTGAGTCGCTGCCTGTTATTATCGTTCAAATTTCCTTTTCTCATGTTGAATTAAAATGCTCGAACTCCAAAAGCCAATATAATTTGAATGAATGAAGAATTATATTTTTATTAATAATTGAAGGCTAGAGAATTTGTATAAAGTAGATTTTAATATCAGACGTGGAATGACACAAAAACGAAAGAAACGTTCACATTTTTTCGCTAGCGGAAAGTACAAGGTGAACCAAAAGAATCCAATAAAAAAATGAGCCATTTGTCGGAAAATGTTGTATTTATTATGAGAAAACACTATTTGGGAATTTATATCTCAAAAATTACTTTGTCGAAATGTCTCCCATTGCGCTCACAACACTAATTCGATTCTATGACCTTTTTATAATGCTGGAAGAATAGAAATCGGTCTGTTGTTTTGTGACTTGTTCTTTTTTTTTAAAAAACAGGAATTATTTTTACTTTCTTTTGAGATCCCGGGAAAAGACCTTCTTCGAAATTATACTTGGAATTATACTTGGAGAACAAAAACTGCTCTAAAAACATAGGACTCCTGCCTTAGAAAATTGGAAAAAAATAAATATTCCTTCTTGGGAATATTGTTTCATTTTATTGATTGATTCGATCAGATCAGATCACGAAAATGCTTGCAGTGTGGCGATTAGTAAAATATTTCTGAAATTATGGGTAAAAATCTGAAATTTTCGAGAAAAAAATTTATAATATTCCCGAAGCAGCAACTTCTTCTGGACGTAGACTACGCCAATGAAATCTCATTACCTTTTAGATCGGAACTTGATGTTTGAAAAACGTTTTTATTTGAGGGGTCTCTGACGAATAATTCATGAGATATAATAATAATAATAATAAAGGTCTTTATTCAATTAATTTCATGAAAAATAATAACAAAACTCTTACAACTATAGAAATAATTGAAAGGGCGAGATCCAGCACACTGCATTGAGCGTACTGTTGAATCTAATCCTCTGATTTATTGACGAAAAAAAATTGAAAAAAAAAACTCATCAAAACAACTGAGCTCATACCAAACGGCGTTTGTTTGCTTGTGAGCACCTACTTGCAAACCAAGAACGGAAGGGATTTCTGCATGGCATTGTGACTGGAGACGAAAACTATGTTCATTACGATAATCCTAAGCGCAGACAACCATGGGGATATCCCGGCCATGCTTCCACGTCGACGTCCAAACCGAATATTCACTTTTCCAAGGTCATGCTCAGTATTTGGTCAGCATCACCTAAAAATTTTTTAAAGGATCGCCACTGATCATGACCTCATCTTTTGGTTTCTTGAATCGTTGCCACATTGTGAATTATTTCCCAGGTGTACCATCAAAAATCATCAACGATTGGTTGAATCTTCATGGTTTGAATCTTCGAATATTGTGTGTTGACTTCGAAAAACTGTGTAACCTTGACTAGTATTAGATGCTCTTATATCAACCGAAATAATTTTGAAAGAATAAAATAAAAACGTCAAACTTGAATAAAACCAGCATGATACACGAGGTGGTACCAAAATCTCATTAGGTTTGACTTTCTCATTCCTGAAGTTAGTAATATATCCTACTTAGTTGTAAAATGCTCCCTTTGATGTGCGAAAAAAAATTAATTCTCCCGAATTTAATTGTCTTTACTTATCATTATCTAAATGAACGAATCATTTCAACAAAGGTAAGTGTCTTTTCGTTACTAATATGTTCGCCACTTGATTGAATTGTTATGTTCATATGTTCAATTTTCAAAATTGTTCGAAACGTGATTCGAAGGTTCAATAAAACATGTTTTTTCATAGCAGAACATTGTGATATTTATTGAGTAATAAAATAGACATTTGGTAAACATGTGAAAGATCTATGCATTTGCTAGGGATCAAATTTTCAGTAATGTTAATACATATATGTGACCGTTCCTTAAAATTATGACTTATTGAAAGCCAATGACTTCAAAGAATCATGCCAACAGTCCAAAGGTACTTTCTTTCCTTGTAATCAAATGAAATGATAAAAGTTATCGTCATTATCACAGGTCGAAACGTTTCGTGAAATATTTTCAAAAAACTGGTACATTTATCAATTAATTCTCTCAAAATAAAGATCGTCCTGTCTCTCGCTTTTACGAAAAACTCTTTGTCCAGGTGAAGTGTTTTGTTTGAGTCAGATTGTACTTATTGTGCTATAAAAGATGAGGAGTAACATCTTCAGTTTTCAACACCAAATTTACTCCAATACATAAGCAAGCTGAATGATCCTCTAAATATCTAAAAAGCAATTATTGTGAAATTAGAGACATTATAAGGTTCACATTTCATACAGTCATACAAAAAATTCTGTCAAGACAAAATATTGGTGGTGCAATCAAGTGTATAGGTTCTTGTACGCTGCCAAGAAATATCATATAGTTTTTTCGCAAATCTGCAGGTATTTCATACCAATTAATGTCATAAACTGCCCATCTCAGCTGATCATACTAAAAATATAATAATTGTACTCTTCAAGTAGGGAGGAACATAATAATTATTATAATAACCTCATTATTGAGTGAATATCCACATTCGCAAAAAAACACTGGCCCAAGTACCCAAGTCACAAAATCAACCAAAGCAGAATAGTCACTTTCCTGAAAAAATAATTGTTTTTTGATTGAATTGTTTCAAGTAGGTACCTTAAAAGTACATCGAAATTTATACGAAGAAAATTTTTTCGAAGTGTTGATCCCATCATCACTGATCGGAGTGGAGTATGGTAACCTTGCCGTAGTGCGATGGGTTTATAAATCCAATCCAGCAGTGCCGATTTATAGAACTATGCGCAGCCACGGCGCCACATCTCGGGCAAGCACAAACTAGAGTAGAATACTGAATTTGATGTGAATTCAAGATTTTCCTTTCAGTGTTAAAGTTTGTCTCAAATTCGTTACATTTTTCTCGTTACTCGTATTTGTAGAACAGCTTCTCCTGCTAATTTTTTGAGGTTTTTTTATTTCCATCATTGTTTGTCTATTCGTAATTTTGAATTGAATATATAGGATATGAATTCTTACCGATGCAGATTATCTTTTTCTTAAGATAAAATTATTCAGAAACAAGTCATTGATGAAACTCACGAAAAGCACTCCATATTCCGATAGAGACAACATGAATCCAACAAAAATGAAATGAGGAAGAATTAAAAAACCCATAGTATTCTTCAAACTGCGGACCAACCTAAAGACAAGGATTAGGATTAATTTTTTTTTGATTTTATGATGAAATTCTCCAAACCAATATAAAATAAGCGAAGCAAGTTTCTGAAACCCACTCGGTTTTCGAGTGAAGACTATCTATTATTGAAAGTATACTTTCAGTATAATACTTTCTGTTGTACATTAAATTTAACCGTAGATTTCTCATGAAATAAAATATTTTTCATTTACTACGAGAGCTCTCGACATGATATTCAGTACAAAAATAAGTTCTTAAACCTTGATTCTCCAATCTCGTGATTACAATCCATGTTCCAATTTGGTTTGTAGCTATTATCCAACATAGGGATTCTAATGGTATCGCCAGATTTTTCTGAAACAAAAAAAACTGAAAAAAACTGACGACACCATTAGAATCTCTATTGATGATGATGAGTATGTATCCAATAGGATAATGGCTACAAACCGATTTGCGAGAAGTTATCTCGATTTTCAGTTTTTTCGAGATATCTCGAGAACCAATGGATATATTTTTGATCTGTTCACACCAACATACTCATCTCTAATGGTTTTTCGATATCCCCGTTGTGCCCTCATAAATAGTTCTAACCCTGTATATCAGATGATATAACGTTAACATTATGTTATCAAATTCGAGATTGAAATATCTAAATTCCTCAGCAGTCCTTATTTTGCATGTATCCCGTAAGGAAATAAATTATCTATGACTGTGATTATACCTGAAGGAGAACTCCATCAACATGTCCATATCACTCACCTTTTAATTTCCCAATGATACCGTATACAAAAATACAATTTCTCATATTCTAAATCGATATTTTCCTTGAATCTAACAAATGTTAGTAGATGTTTGAGATATCTAATCCTTGCAGCTAAAAATATTAAATTTTCAAGAACAAGTTGATAAATCATCATTGAATTTGCTAGAAAAATAACCATGATCCACTTGGATATTATTATATATATTTTAATTATTAAGTTGTGAATGTTGAAGGGAAACCAAACTGGAAATCCCAACTCACAAAGAAGAATCTCTTCATCGTATTCCTCTTGACAGTATATAATATGATTTATGATTAAACCACCAATAGCCATTGCATTGAAGAAAACCAATGTGATAACTCTCCAGAATGAAAAAAATTTCTTCCTTGATTTCAAAGTTTTTGGTACACCAAAGTGATAGGTTTCATTTTCTACCAAAAATTCTTCTATGGCTTCACAACGATATAGCCACACTATGGATACTGCCAGATAGAAATGAAAATAACCAATATATTTGATGCTATCCACAAAACCAGTTTGAACATTATCTGAAAAAACATCACAAATGTAACATTATGGTTTGATATTTTTTCAATAAATCTGAAATTAAAAAAAGTGAGGTAGGTATACAAAAAAAAAACTGTAAGATCTGGACCCGTTGTTTCGGAGTAGCTGAATTGGTTTCATCCTCTTTCCAAAATGTTTAAGACTAAAATCATTCAATATAAGCTGAAATTCTGAACTTTGTGAGACTATGAGAAGTCTCATAGAGAACAAAGAGAGTCAGGAGGAAGAGAGTACTGTACCACTGTGTTATTGTGCTACAAATACTTTACAGTTCTGGAACTAATACGTCTTGATTTGCTAGTTACATTTCCAACATCGCATAGAGGTAAGCAAGGGCGAAGACATGAGGGGGTACTGGGGGTATCTCGAACACAAAGCGTTTGCGGGCTCATCCTCATTGGGGCTTTTTATTCTTAAAATCATCTAAAGAACCTCTCATTTTCCTCCGTAACTCCAATTTAGGAACACCCAGTGGCCAGTATAAGGTAAGAACGAATTGGCAATATAAAAAAAAACTATTTGGAGTAATCTGCTTCAAACTTCGTTATCAAACATCTTTTTCTCACATTACAGATATCAGTTTACGTTATCGTCAAAAATTTTTTTTCGATTATAAGTGCGGCAAACTCGAGAGAATGACTCCTCATGGAAAAATAATGACAGTAATATAAATTCAGTTCGTAAATGTTTCTTATTCAGAAGCACAGGGTGTTTTTTAAAATGTTTTGTTCTATTTGTGACAAGAAATCTCTCATGCATTTTTTTTGTGTAACATCAGGCCAATTGAAATGTCCCCGGTGCCCGGTTTTTCTGGCAAAATTCGATTTTACTATTTGCCTTCGAGGGCGATACAGCAATTATTAGCGATCTTCCAACTTTCCGATACCATTTTTGTAGTACGATTTATCTTTCGCTTCAAATTAGGCCTCAGTTTCGGCGATTCCTTTTTCATTGGCGCTAAATTTCTTTCCAGCCAGCATTCGTTTGAGGTCTGAGAACAAGAAAAGTCGCTGGGGGGCCAGATCTGGCGAATACGGTGGATGCAGAAGCAATTCGAAGCCCAATTCATGCAGTTTTGCCATTATTTTCATTGATTAATGACACGGCGCATTGTATCGATGAAACAGCACATTTTTTTCTTCAAATGGGCCGTTTTTTAACGAATTCATCTTTTGAATGATCCAATAACGCTGATACAATAATCGCTGTTGATGGTCTGGCCCTTTTGGAGGTAATCAATGAATATTATACCTTGCGCATTCCAAAATACTGATGCCATAACCTTGCCAACTGACTTGTGTTTTTCGTCTCTTTGGATTCGGTTCGTCGTCTGCAGTCCACTTAGCTGACTGTCGATTGGACTCCGGAGTAAAATGATGGAGCCATGTTTTACCCATTGTCACATATTGATGCAAAAATTCAGGTTTATTGGACTTAAACAGCTTCAAACACTGCTCAGAATCATTAACACGTTGTTGCTTTTGATAGATTGTGAGCTCGCGCGGCACCCATTTCACACACAGCTTTCTCATTTATAAATATTCGTGAATGATATGATGTACACGTTCAGATGATATCTACACAATCTCTGCTATCTCGATCACTCACTTTACGGTCATTCAAAATTTTATTTTTTCGTCGGTGACAGCCTCTTTTGTGCGTCCACTGCGTTCGCCGTCTTTGGTGCTCATTTCACCACGTTTAAACTTAGCATACCAATCAATGATGGTTGATTGTTCTGGTGTAGACCCCGGAAACTCTTCATCAGGCCAAGATTTTGCTTCAACAGTATTTTTTCCCTCCAAAAAGCAATATTTGATCAGCACACGGAATACTTTTTTTCCATCTTTTTCAATTAACAAAAGTATTCACAACGAATTCTCACAAACTAATGGTCGGACTGCTGTCAAATTTTGGCACGTATCGTTTGAAGGTTGGTACTAACTGAAAATCATATGGATTCAATACTAGCACCGCCATATATTTATCAGACCGTGGACTTTTCAATTGGCTCAATAATAATAGAAAGAAGTGAAAAACAAGCGTAAAGATGTTTTTTTCACATTAAAATATCACCTCATACGAAAAAAAGCATGAGACATTTTTTTCCACAATTTGAACAAGGATTTGAGCTTGAAATATCTTCAGTGGCGTACGATTCATTACCAGTGTGCGCGCCAATGAAGAATATAAAATTCTTAATTTTATGTCGATAAATTCGCAATAACTGTCAATTAAAACCAGGCGCGGATCTAGGGGGGGGGGGACTGGTGGAACGCCCCCCCCCAAATGGCCCGGACACCTCTTGAATTTTGCCGGCACTCCTAGAATTTGACATACTAAGGCTCAAATAATTACAAGATTAGCAAAAATTTCACCTTCAATACATTTTGTGAAAACCCATATTAATGAACGGCAAAAAAATGACGTCGCAAAATGGCGGAAGTATCTGGGGTCCACATTGAGTATCTAAAAGTTTCTCCCCCCCCCCCAAAAGTGGGGCCTGGATCCGCGCCTGATTAAAACCCACCAAATTCCATTCAAATGTTCTTCAAAGCAAACTGTCATTATTTTCTCAAGCAGAATACACCCTGTAATATCTATTATGAAGGTTACAGAATTTCTAAGTACTTTTAATGATTTTCTCTATAAGATATTCTTACCCAATATACCCTTGGTAATAAATCCAACGACTCCAAATAATAGTGGTAGAACAAATATAAAATTAACTAAAGCATATCTCAAAATATGTCTTTTTGTGTATTTCCCACCTTCAGGTGCCATCAATAAATTTGCTCTGAGAACACGCCGCGCAAAAGAAGAGCTATGAATGAAAACTTTTTTTTCTTTGAATAAACTACGATCATCCATCTTAGCCTTGGAGATGAATTATCTGGAATGTTGATATTTTCGATTGAAATTGAATACAAAACTCAATTCTTGTCATCTGAGCCGATGCCTGTTATTATCGTTCAAATTTCCTTTCCTCATGTTGAATTAAAATGCTCGAACTTCAAAAGCCAATATAATTTAAATGATGAATTATATTATTATTAATAATTGAAGGCTAGAGAATTTGTATAAAGTAGATTTTAATATCAGACGTGGAATGACACAAAGACGAAAGAAAGGTTCACATTTTTTTGTTAGCGCAAAGTACAAGGTTTATCAGAAGAAACCATTAAAAAAATGAGCCATTTGTCGGAAAATTTTGTATTTATTATGAAAAAGCCACTATTTGGTAATTTATATCTTAAAAATTATTTCGTCGAAATGTCTCCCATTGCGCTCACAACACTAATTCGATTCTATGATTTTTTTTTAATACTGGAAGAATAGTATTGTTTTCATTCGGATGTGCATATTAGGAGAATTTAAAAGTCTCCGGTCTGATGCACATATGGCAGTGCTAATATTAAAAACCATATGATTTTCAATTAGTACCAACCTTCAACCGATATGTGTCAAAAAAATTTAACAGCAGACCGACCATTCGTGAGATATTGCGTTGTGAGTAAAGCTACTTTTGTTATTTGACAAAAGATCAATCACTACGTACTAGAGTTTTCCCCAGAGAGTGGAAACTTGCTAAAATAACTCCTTTTCACAAGAGTGGAAAAACGAATTTGGTATCCAACTATCGACCCATCTCTGTTCTGAGTCACTTCGGGAAATTATTTGAATCTATTGTAACCAACTTTTTAATTTGTTCGCTTCAATCGACAATCAGCATAAGACAGCATGTATTAATTAGGAGAAGATCTATTCTCACTAATCTATCGCCATACATTAGTTATATATCTCAAAATATGGACCAGGGTACCCAGGTGGACGCTGTTTACACCGATTTATCCAAAGCTTTTGACAAAGTTCATCATGCGACAATTTTTCAAGTCCTCTCGGATTATGGCATGGGATCCAATCTGTTGAGATGGATTGGGTCATACCTGTGGGAAAGATCTCAGTTCGTCATTATAAATGACGCATTTTCATCCCTTTACAGGGTCGAATCGGGAGTGCTTCAGGGTTCTCATTTGGGACCACTCCTTTTCATTTTATATGCAAATGTTTTCGTAACATAAATGTTCCCTGCACTATTTGTCCTTGAATGTTAACAAGTGCAAACACATAACATTCACTAAAAACGTCAACATCGTAGGCACTTCTCTATCTCTGAGCGATAAGATTCTGGAGAAAGTGAAAGTAGTCAAGGACTTGGGAATATATCTGGATTCGAAATTATCAGTTGAACACCACATAGATGATGTTGTTTCCAGAGCTTCCAGAATGCTCGGTTTCATTTTGAGAATTTCACATTCATTCAAAAGTGAGGAAACGCTAAAGGTACTTTACTTTTCGCTTGTTCGCAGTATAGTTGAATATGCAACCCCAATTTGAAATCCCTTATATCACAATCGGATCGAAAGAGTACAAAGAAAGTTCACTAGAGTCTTATACTACAGATTCGGGAATAGACAAGTTGAGTGTCCTTATGGTGCAAGGTTGAGGCTTTATAGATTGACTACTCTGGAGCAAAGAAGGGTTGTATTCGATCAAACTTTTTTATATCGGATAATGAATGGTCACTTCGATTTTGCTCTCATTAGTGAAGTTTATTTGAACACTCGTGCTTTCACCGGACGTCGCAGAGCACTGTTTTATGCTCGGTTTTATGTCCCAAGAGCGCGCACGTCGTTGTTTTATAACTCGACTTTTTTGAGAATCATGCAGTTTCATAACTGGCACATTTTATTTTTATTGACATTTTCAATATGTCTCAAGTTGTTTTTAGGAAAAACTTATATTTGTATCTATGTAGAAATTACTGAATTGTTTAGTTTTTGTGATATTGTTGATATTTACGTATGTTCATTCTCAATTGTAAATTTCTTCTTTTTTGTGGTGAATCCTTGTAATTGGGTTATTCCTGTTAGGATTCATGCTTATGTTAAATAAATAAATAAATAACTAAAAATATATTATTGAAAAACTAAACAGTATATCATTTTGTCTGCATTTCCCCTATTGTTTTCATTCGGAACTCTGATGTGTGCATATACAGTCCAAATTTTGCACCCGAAACGTCCACAGGGCTTCCGGACCTTGGCGGATTTTCCGTTCGGGTTTCCCTCTGCACAGGCGCATGCCTCGTCGCCGTTGTGACGATGGAATGGGATGAAAAATTGAATCTGTCGGAAGAATCCCTGGAGGACAATGTGACTCCAGTTTGCGAAGGAAATCCGCCGCTAGCGGATGAAGTTGCCGCAGGTGGAAACGGCGCGAATCGTGAAGTTGAAAGTTATGATTTTTCCGCATTAAAGGGAATATAGCGCGACGGTTTATTGTTGTGTTTGAAGAATAATTTCATGGTAATTTTTTATGATGATTTTAAGGTGATTTCGTAGGATTAAGTTGGAAAGTTTCACACGAAAATTAATTGTACTTTTAAATAATTTCGTCACCAAACGTAATCAAATCAGTTCTCGTACGTTAAGACCCTTGAGTTTAGTTATCAAATTATCAAAATACAGGATGTTCCTGAATTAAAGGTACAAGAAGAATGTCAGATTCTTCAGATCATTTTAAGAAAAAAGAGTTATTTTTTCTATAGCTAATGTTGAAACGTTTTAAGATAAACCGCAAAAGTAGATAAAATTAACAATTTGAAAGCAAGGGTTGATGAAATGTTTTATTATTTCAGTATCGTACTCAGTTCATTACAGTTCTAAAAACAGTGCTGTAATTAACTTATTACAGCATTGTTATTGTTTACGGCATGCCGTAAACTATTTTCTTATATTTATCTCACAGACATTAAAAATCACTTTCATATTAACAATATTATCAAAAATACTTATTGTCTAGTGGCAATTGGTTTGGATGTAACACCCAGTAGTTTGTTACATTCATTACATGTTTTTGTTTCTTTCATATTCTGTCTGCTAGACCACAAGTACCAAAGATGTTTGCAAACAGCTCATTTTTATTAATCTAAAAATGTAACAAATTACAGGGAGTTACATTCAAACCAATTGCCGCTAGACAATAAGTATTTTTGATAATATTGTTAATTTAACTAATGAAGAATGTTACGCGTTACTTTATGAGCTCACACAAAACTATTGTATTCTTGTCCACCCTGTACCAATTGGAATCAACATGTGATACATTTTTGGAATCAGCTCAGCTAGAGCAATCGGGAAATTGAGACAAAATGGGGGTGTTCCATTTAAAAAAATGTATATTAGATTATTATTTTGAAATACGGTAAATTAAAATAAAAAATCGACGTGTTCAGGATTATTTCTCAAAATGGTATGTTTACCTAAAAATTCATTTGTTCCATACTTTATGGACACAGTGTATAATCGCATTACCTACTCGAGCGTAATTAGCGTCTCTAATGAAGTATCGACGCTAAAAGACACTCTCAAAGATAAAGTGCAAATCGAATTGTAAAATGAATAACTATTATTCATGGGCAAACTCTTTGATTTCAAGTTTATTTTTCTCGTAACACCTTCCCTTCACAATATATTCAACTTAAATTCGGCATAGACATTCCAATTCGAAGTTTTCATCATGTGATACGTGAATGCAAATCTATGATGTGATATTTATTTTCTGGAACAATGCCCACTTATTTGCTCTGGAACATTTTTTGGTGAACAACTGGTACTTGATAGTTCAGAAAAATGTAAAAAGAAACGTTTTTATAGTATTTCCAAAGTCACCAGGAGGAGGCCAGAATATTTCAATTATACAAGGCTTGTCCAAGTTTCCAGAAATTCCTTTGCGGCCAGTGAATTTATTGCGTAACAATACTTTCAAATAAACCCCGGTATTCAGCAGATCGCGGTATCCACTTCAAAGGGACATCATATCAAGCATTTTTACAGACTAGTTCAGGTAACTTTGGATATACTTTACAGTACTATACATTGGTTTCTTGTAGTTTTGTCGTATCCGCTACCGATTTCGAACAATTCTCTAATAACCCTCAGGAAAATCCTAATCGTTATGAAGATTCAGCTAGTAAGGTGTGAATAAACTAATTATAAGTTTTGGTACTCATTTACCCAATCTGCAGCAAAGATTAATACAGATTTGATAAACTGTAATAATAATAACAAAAATGTAGGACAACAAATAACCCTCTATCTTGAAATCAAAGCGTTGTGTTTATAGTACTTATTTCTTGAAGTTATTCAAAAACTCTCTTATTTGTACCTCCAACCAGTGACATAACTAGGGTTTACTCATGAGGCGTTCACCCCCATTTTGTGCAAGCAAAATCTTTCAATTTTTTATATATTTCTTTAAATTGTTACTTAGATACATTTTTTATTTCTTCTAATCATGGTGGTTATGTCCCCAAAAACCCCCTCCTTCTCGTAACGCATATGTCTTCAATTTAGGAAAACTCTGTATATTGAGCCTGATTGAAAAATTTATTGAAATTTAAAACCGAAGGTTTCAATTTGAAAATTATTCTGAAATCATGCGAAGAATGATCGGAATTCATAGGTCGAGTGATTATTTCCAGAATAGCTCACATTCATGCATAAAACATATACTTCGTTATTCAATGAATTCGGTTCTAACTTGTTGAAAATTCATAATAGATAAAATAATAAAACAAAGTTAGATTGTGAAAATCATTTTGTTTTATTATTTTGTTTTGATTCGTTCTGTTTCAATAATGAAATTGGACATTTCCTAAGGTTTACTACATTTGAAAAATGCGTTTAACTGAAACAACACTTCGCCAGTCATCTTTGTCTCCGTTTCCTTAGTTACGCATCTCAAAAATTAATTGGAAAACTCATCCAAGTAAATTTTAAATGTATACCTTCGAAATTCCATGATACTGCCACCTTCTTGACTGTTTCACCCTCTTTTTAAATGAAACAATTAGGAGCTCTAGTCAAGTTCGAATTATCGATAAACTTGGCTCTTGACTCTGATTGCCCTGTCAAGTCAGGTGTTGTGAGAGGAGTGTATGTGACAGTTCAACAACAAGTATAAATATTCTGCCATCATTTCAAATTCTTCACCTTTCATTTTGTTCGTAAAAAATTCTAATAGAATTCAACTTGTGATTGAAAATATCTCATAAGTCTGTCATTCATTTCATAAAATGCTCGTTTGGCTGGTATTTTTGTGATGTTCAGGGCTCCCACAAACCAATGAGGCAAATCTGATCCTACTAATTCATTATCGATTGAGAGTTTGATACTACCAACCAACTATTGATCGATAATCAGTACCTACTCTTTTGGGATAGAACAATAAAAAAAAAATTATCAACTTCAAACGATGAAGCATGTGTATATGTAATTAATCTTAGTATTAGCAGAGAAAATTTAAATGGGGCATCATTGATTTCAACATCAGCAAAAACTCTATCTCCCAGCTATTGGGGCAGTGAATGGTTTGTGTAGTTGTTTACAGAATAACTTGGCATATTTAGATTTATATTGAAGAGCTTCCTTTTGGTCCCAACAAAATCTTCTCCATCCTTTCTCTTCACCAAAGGTTGACGACTTAATAATTAAATCTGAACAGAAATCAGAAAGGAAAAAACAGGAAGGAGTAAAAATGTTAGTTTCCATTACATTGGCCCATTCTAAAAAAGAATTTTTTCCATCCTACCTCTTAACAGAAAGTTGACGAAATATATATTATAATTAAATCTGAAATCAAAAAAGAGAGGAACCAGAAAGGAATGAAAAAACCGAATAGCTTCCATTTTATTGATTCAAAGTTAGTGATCCATTCTGAAAAAGAATCTGAAAATGAATGGATAGCTTGGAAACAACCATGAAATTTATAAATTGGACAATTATTCACCAAGTGATCAATGGTTTCTTCAACACCACACTTACATAATGAGCTTTCAATAGAATACCATTTAAAGAGCATACTACTGCAATGACCAAGACTAGTCCTAACTCGATTTAAAATAAACCAGATTTTGCTAGGAGATTGAAACCTGGAACTTTCTCTGAAGGATCAAAGATTAGGCTCTTGTTGAAGACATATAAATATATATGATATAGGTATCAAAATAAATGGCATCACAATAATAATTTAAGATATGCCGATGACACGGTTGTAATTGCAGAAAATCCTGAAGAACCTCAAATACTTGTTAACAATATAGTAGATTGCAGTGAAGAATACGGATTATCACTTAACATCAGCAAAACAAAAATAATGGTAGTATCTAAGTCAAAACAAAACTTCTCTGACATAACCGTGCATGGTCACAAAATTGAACGTGTGAGAAAGTATAATTACCTGGGAACTGTTGTCAATGAAAATAATGATAGCTCTGAAGAAATCAGGATCAGAGTGGAAAAAGCTAGAGCCACATTTTCTAAAATGAAAAAGATATTCTGTGGGCGAGATCTAAACCTTAAACTTAAAATTCGCGTTGTGAGATATTACGTGCTGTCAATTCTTTTCTACGGAATGGAAGCGTGGACATTGAAGAAGATTGAAATCAGAAGGATGGAAGCATTTGAGATGTGGATATACCGTAGGATACTGAGAGTATCGTGGATGGAGAGAGTGACGAATGTGGAGAACTTGCGGAGAATGCAGAAAGAGAAAGAATTGGTACTGACTATTAAAAAGCGCAAACTGCAATACCTTGGACTTATTATGAGGGGAGATAGATACCAGTTGCTGCAGCTTATTGTACAGGGAAAGATAATGGGCAAAAGATCAATAGGAAGAAGAAGAAACTCATGGTTGAAGAGCTTGAGAGAATGGTACAATTGCAACAACTGCCAATTGCTTAGATCTGCAGTATCGAGAATAGGCATAGCTTTGATGATAGCCAAACTTCGGAACGAAGACGGCACTTGAAGAAGAAGAAGAAGAAAACATTACAAGAACTCCATTCCGAACGCCAAAATTCCTTGTCACCTTCATTAGATTGACGGAAAGTATTAATCCAAGGTTTGCATGACAATCTGGCAGTTCTTCTAGTATCTGGGAGGTAAGATACAATTGTAAATACATTCGGGTAGAAATGAAATTTTTTCCAATATTTCTTGACTGCAACCTGTCTACGAATATGAGGCGGAAGTATATGTGATAGCACTGATAACCAATTTGAAGGAGTATACCTAATAGTTTCACCTAAATAACACAGGATCATGTATTTGACATTTCAAATAAAAAATTGATCTCCATTATATTTCATATCTCCTCTCTAATCAATCTTCTTGTATCTTATTTCAAAAGGTAGTACAAAACCCATAAAGCTCGGGATATTTGGTTGACATCCCAAAAATTAATGAGACCATATGAATTTTTTCACGTTACGTATTTGATGGAATTTTTAGAATGAAAGACTTTAGCTGTGTACCTCTCAGAAAGGGAAGTTCGTTTATTTTGTCCCTGAATAAATTCGTTATTGTGGCTTACATCCCGCACATAAATTTCATTTCCGTTGTTCTGTCCGTCATTTTCATGGCAACCTTGGCGAAGAGGGATTATAATTTATTCCGTTACATGAACTGAGGAAATTTCTCATTTTCTGCTTTTTGATGTAATATTGTGTCGAACATTCGGTGGTTATGATCTCCTTGTGAAATTTCATGGAATATCAGGATATTATTTCACCGAATTAATGATGTCGGGCTTCCTGGAAATAACTGTGAACCTAGATTACCTCTGTATTATTATGTCTGTCATTATAATAGGGATTTTGAGTTCCCATGATGTAAAGGGTTTTATTAGAGCTATAGAACTTTGAATTGCAAGAAAACAACGATAGATTATTCGATTGACATGAATTTTATTTATCCGCAAGATAATCTTGTTGCATTACATTTTAAATATGATTTCTGGCATATGACCGCCACGGCTGGCTCGGATGTAGTCCAATCTGGACGTCCAATTTTCGATTACTTTTTCCAACATTTGTGGCCATGTATCGGCCATAACACAGCAAATGTTGTCTTCCAAATGGTCAAGGGTTTGTGGCTTATCCGCATAAACCAATGACTTTACATAGCCCCACAGAAAGTAGTCTAGCGGTGTTAAATCACAAGATCTTGGAGGCCAATTCACAGGTCCAAAACGTGAACTTAGGCTGTCACCAAACGTGTCTTTCAATAAATCGATTGTGGCACGAGCTGTGTGACATGTTGCGCCGTCTTGTTGGAACCACAGCTCCTGGATATCATGGTTGTTCAATTCAGGAATGAAAAAGTTAGTAATCATGGCTCTATACCGATCACCATTGACTGTAACGTTCTGGCCATCATCGTTTTTGAAGAAGTAGGGACCAATGATTCCACCAGCCCATAAAGCGCACCAAACAGTCAGTTTTCTGGATGTAACGGTGTTTCGACATACACTTGAGGATTAGCTTCACTCCAAATGCGGCAGTTTTGTTTGTTGACGTAGCCATTCAACCAGAAGTGCGCTTCATCGCTAAACAAAATTTGCTTATGAAAATCGGGAATAACGGCAATCTCATTTTGGGCCCATTTGACGAATCTATGCCTTACTTGATGATTGTTTGTTGAATTGCCAAACCAAGCTGAGAATAAATCACTTAACAGCTGTTAAATCGGTCGCCATCTTGAACAGTAATGCCAACATAAAGTTATATACCTCGAAAAAAAAAAACCTTTATTATTGAGGAAAAAATAACCTTTGAATGAGGTTTTGTTGATTGATGAAAAAATAAAGAAGAATATTGATTTTCAACAAGTTCAATTTTGTTTTTAGGTAATATAATTTAAGTCTCATAGACTCCCAAATTTTCATTCTAAAAAAGTTAGTGCTTCAATGTATATATGATTTCATATGATATTCATATGATATTGAATATTTTTTATGATATCATTGTATGGATTTCCCCTTTTAATGAATTTGTTTCATATGATTTAGCTTCAATTCAACTCTACGATTGTTTCTCAATATTTTGATAATTACAGTTTCATAATTATAAAAAAAAGAACAATAACTTAAGTACCTACAAAGTAACATCATCAACTACAAGCAAACAAATAATGGGATATAAAAAAAAATTGATATATAGAGGACTCAAATAATTCTTGGCGAAATTTTTACTAATTTTTTCTCGGCGGTAACAAGCTCCTAAAGATGCCTGTCAAAATTTCGGATGGATCGAGATATTGAAGGTTAAGTCACACTAATTTCTGTTGAAAAATGGATAAATACGATATTCGTACAACGATAAAACACTGTTTCCATTAAAATAAAATTGCTGGGACTTATTGAGTGTATACTCGTATCTTGTGCTGGAGATATTCTGAAAATTCCACAACGTTCTTTTCAGTCATTTTTTGACTCAAATGATACTTCAATCTGTTTGTGTATTAAACTAGATAATATATACTTTTCAACATAGACCATTTCAATACAATGTCCGTTATTTTCAAATGTTGAGCGAAGAATGACATCAAACGATAAGTTCCGACTCACCGATAACGAGGACAACATGTGATTCTGAGAATAAGACGGTAACCATAAAGTGATATAGATATAACTAAATGGTCAATAAAATAATCTAAGCAACACGTTCTACCAAAGAACTAAAAAAAAAATCAAGAATAACAAGTTAACAATTAATACAAATTTGTCTACGTTTCAGTAGTTGCATTATACTTTCCTTTATAAGCAACGTCGTTGTTTGCTTCGAGATGGTCAGAAGAAATATAGCGTTTATTTTCAGAATGCATATACCGTGTGTATATACCAAAACTCCAAGGAAATATCTCATATGAAACTCACACATGTGGTACTACAACGTTCGCAGATGTCATAACTGAAGAATGATAGAACTGATTTCTTAGATAAATATCCCTTTCCACAACTCAGTGACACGCGTTATCAACTTTTCCAAAAGTGTAATCTAGCCTCACTGGGGAATAACGGCAGTTCTACACGTTTTCACGCTCAGATTCTTTCTCGAAAACGGTCTTGAACAAACTTCCGACCTCGCTTCCGACGGTACAAAACTTAGAACTCGGGCTAAAAGTTGCGACAAATTCCCCATGAAGATTGACGGGAACAAATCAGAGTGTCCCAGATGAGTTTCATCGAGTGTTATCGATCGAATGGCGAATGTATAGTCTGAATATTTATTTTCCTCTAGGACGATCCAAAAAAGGCGTTTCTAATCCCACCAATCGTCTGGAATCCTATATTTGTCTTTGTTTCGGGAGTTCACCTAATGGATTTCCACACAGAGGAAATGGATGATACTATCATGCATTATTCATTTCCTTGCATTGTGCCGAACTGCCGTATAGATGCTGTTCCGTCCGGAGTATATAAAATTGTTTTTGCACGTCCCGTATACCAAGCTCACGAGTTAGTATCTAAGAATGAAATATCTATGTGTAGAAAGAAATGCATTGAGAATGCAAGAGTTAACGTTTTACCTCTTTTATTTCGCAAACAGTGAGACTGATTAGAAAGAAGAGGAGAATCATTCCCTACCTCTGCGAATCTTTGTCTCTGGTATTAGTATCATATCATAACATTCTCGTTTAGTTTTTTCACTTAGCCTTTCGCGAGGGCCTTATGCTGAATCATTATTGATAAATTTTCTTTGAAGCAGACAACACGAATTTAATTAGTTATTTTTTTAACTTTTTTTTTTAATCTGGTCTACAAGTTCCATCTGTTCGTATTCGATTCTATTAACGTATATTGTAAATGTTATCATGACTACTTGACTTGGCTTGACTTGAAATCGAGTCAAGTCCAAGTCAAGTAGTAGTTTTTCAATGTCAAGTCAAGTATTTATTCATCAAGTACTTGAAAAATCGAGTACATTCTATCAAGCTACTTGAGTTTTAGAAGTTTCATTGTGCAGTGTGCACATCAATAAAAAATGATGAAATGAGAAGGAACCTCAGAGGAAAGAAAAGATAGAGGTGCCCTTAGAAGTAAATAGCGTTGTATTGTAATCAATTGCAACAGTATGATGATAAAGTGAGATAGGACAACAACAAACCTGCAAAATTGACAACTAGAGGGTCGGTAAACATTTCAGTGGCGTAGACAGTGGTTCTCTTACTGCCTCTTATTAAGTTTTCGGTGCTGAAATGTTTGGAACAAACATATGCATATTTCGGCAAATTGTTCATTTGCAATCTTAACGCGTGGCACCATATTTTGCTAAATTCGAAGGAAACCTACAAATGTTACCATTGAATTAAGTTTTCGATATCTCACAAATACTACGCCATAAACGAGATATATTCTACGCCTATGGACTCAAAACGTGAACTTACCTATTATAGGTTAGGTTTTCATTTCCGATGTTTTACACACAATACATGTTTTTCGAGGTTTTACCATGATTAAAATTAACAATATGTAACTTAAAATTCACAAACTTGTAAAAAATAACGCCGATTACAAACGTGAAATCAAAATGAACAGTTAACCCTCAACGCACCTCTAGTTGTCACGTGCAATAACAACAACAGAACCGTGTTGCCAAATCCAAAGAATATTGCAAAAAACACTTTTATTTATGAAACTTATAGTATAAACTCGCTCTGCTCGCCGAAGGGGCTCCGCCCCTTGGACCCCGTCACAATGCCGGTAGATCCTTCACTGGGTATCCCTCTAGAAAATAAAAGATTTTTTTCGGAAACCTTGTATCGTTAGCTGATTTCAGACGATTCACTCGGTATCCTATGCTGATTCTAGGGTAGAATTCTATATAACTTCTTTCCTAGAACATACCATTTCGCCCTTGCTCACATGAAAATATTTGATGCAAATAACTTTCCATGACGACAAATCAAGGGCGGTCCTAGCCTTAAGTTTGAGGGGGTTCGCCGTTAAGGGTTTCGAGTTTTTCTATGGTACCAAATCCCAGATTACACCGATATCGAGCTTAACCTCTCAAAAATATTTATATTTAGATATTTATATGAATATTTATACAGGGTGTTTCAAGTTCGAAGGCCTATTAGACGTTTCTGGAGAACGGGGCCGATTTGAAATCTGAAAATTCAGAATATGACATTGTTCATGATGCCCTATTCAGCTAAAATATTTTAGTTCTGGCACTTCCGGTTATACAAGAAAGGTTTCCATTCTCAATTACTCTCTGCTAAAATTATTGCGTTAGTTCTCATAGTTTTCAAAATATTAAGAAAAAACCGTAAAAAAGAGAGAATTTCCATAGTCACTATCACGTGAATTATTATCACTGTGAATATCCTATGCGTATACTCAATTCACTTTCACAAACTAGAATGATGTTGGAATATCGTGCATATCTTGAATTTGAAAAATAACATCACAGGGTGTTTCAAATATTGTGCCAAAAATTGTGAACAAAATTTGATCATAACTTTCGATTTTCAAATCAGAACCCTATTTTTTTGTGATTTCGTTGAATTCTACGGTAAAAATAAGGATAGTGTTCAAACATGATTATGCTCTCAAATTCAAATAATTGACAGGATCATTAGGACTACAAGCCATTTCAAAACGCCTGAAAGTCATAGGAATGATTCAGAAACAAGAAAAGTGGGTGCCGTACGAGTTGAAGCCGGGAGGTGTTTGAACGGAGTTTGTTTGTTTGTGAACAGCTGCTTTCGAGGCAAAGACGGAAGGAATTTCTGCATCCGATTGGGACTGGAGACGAAAAACGGGTTCATTACGATAATCCCAAGCACATAAAATCATGTGGATATCCCGGCCATGCTTCCACGTCGACGGCTAAACCGAATATTCTCGGTTCTAAGGTCATGCTCAGTATTTGGTGGGACCAGCTCGGCGTAGTGTATTATGAGTTGTTAAAACCGACTGAAACGATCACAGGCGATCGTTATCGAACGCAATCAATGCGTTTGTGTCGAGCATTGAGAGACAAACCGCCGCAATACGACGAGAGAGTAGACGAATGGATTTTACTGCATGACAATGCTCGACTCCATGTTGCGAAAGTCAAGATATACTTGAAAAAGTTGAAATGGGAATTCCTACCCCACCCGACGTATTCTCCAGACTTTGCTCCCTCGGACTATCACTTGTTTCGATCAATAGCACACAGCCTGGCTGACCAGCACTTCCTATCTTATGAAGAATTAAAAACTTGAATCGATTCGTGGATCGCTTCAAAAGATGACCAGTTTTTTCAATTCGTACGCTGCCCGAAAGATGTGAGAAAGTATAGTGACCAGCGATGGGCAATATTTCGAATCATAAATGTATAACCAGTGTTTTACAATAAAGCCTCAAATTTCGGTAAAAAAATTTGTACGCTTATGTATTTGTTATATTATAATATATTTATTTACTTATAACGGTTTGAGCCTTTCAGGTAGAAATTAAAAAAAAAATAGTAAATCTATTGTTTCATATGAAAAAAAAAGAAGACAATTGGCAAGTATAACACAAAATCTAATTTGGTCTGTGAACCCTTTGAAAACCTTGTAATCACAGCGTCCTCGTCAACATCAATGTCCCTGTATATCATGTATATGTTCAGGAGGACTAAACTGAATCCGATGCCAATATCGAAAAAACCAGAATAACACCATATGAACTACCATTTATTCATTTCGAAAATAAATTTGCCGAATTTTCTGCTCGAATAGCTGTGCGAAAATTATGAGTTTCCATACAGTTTTATAATACGTCATAATCTCAAACAATCTATTAATATGAATTTCCACCAAGTAAAAAACCGATCCCATCAAGAAGATCTGGCATACAGGCAACGTTGCAGATGATTTCGCATCTGACAGACGATACGTAATACGTATTAAACATGATGGCCGCCGCCATATATAAACAATCGATAAAGCCATCGATTTTGACGAAAAAAAGGCATTTTTATTTCAGGGAAAGCTTGAAATGTGATTAATTAATCATTTCTAACGAGAATCAGTTAATAAAATACAAGAAAACTAGCTATTAATGTGGATAACCTCACCTTCATTAGGCCAATTACACAATTGAAGAAAAAAAATTCACAATTAAAAAAAAAACTAGCTGGATTAAGGAATTTATGACAGCGGATTCATAATCTAAGACCCAAAATAAGTAAGTCTGCAAAATTTCATCACTTTTGAATCATTATTAAAATTAATTCTATATAGTAAACATTGTTTTTCTTTTCAGAAGATGGATTATTTTCGTTTGGATGGATAATTATACAGGATCTTTATTTGTCGAATATCAATTAGAAGTATCTAGAGATGTTGGACCAATTCAAGTCTAAAAATTGAGATTAAAACTTCAAATTATTAACTAATTTGTAAAGAAATACACAATATTTGATCAACAATTATATAGGGTGTATATATATTTGAAGTAGTAATTAGACATTTTGAAATCTGAAATTCTCATTTCTCTAGAAATGGCAATTTCTTTCTTCTTTAAAAAATTTGGGAAAAATGCATAATCAAAATGTGAGAGTTATTATCAGTCAATAGAAATACCACCTGAAATAAAGAAACTGCATTAAACGTTTATTTTCAGTTTTGACAAATTGAATTTACATAATCATTCGATAAGATCTATGAAAAGACCTACAGTGAAATTTTGTTTTAGGAATATTCAGTATAGCTATAATGAACTGAAAAGAGGCAGAATGAATAGATCTACCTTTCAAAAACCCATGGCTTATGTTGCCTTACAAGCAATCATAATAATATCATATTATTTAGATGTAACATCTTTGAGAAATCAGGTTATAAGAAGTCCCTCATTTCCAAGGTTCATCAATACTTTTTTCAGTTGAGCAACAAATTATTCTTCTAATCCATAATTTATTAAGAAATACAATATATGATCAACAATTATATAGGGTGTATATATTTAAAATATAAGGAAGGACACCTTTTGAAATCTAAAAATTTGGTTAATAGTAGGTTATTTTCAATAATTTATAATATCGAAAGACCAATTGGACATTCCTGAAGAACTAAGGCGTTTTTAGAATCTGAAAATTGTATCGATGAATTTTGCATACTCTTCTGTTGCATATTTCTTGAAGGTATAGGGACAAAAATGATTTTTATGGGTTCTGGTGAATGATCAAAGGGATACAGGTAACAATTTCATTAATACCAGTCGAGATGTAGTTATCATAGATAAGGGATGATATATATGAAATATATATGAAATTTCACTAGATAATTCTGATTTAGTGGAGGACAGCTGAATGATGGTTCGCTACGTTATAGAGTAAGCTTGTAGCTCTGGGTTTTACTCAGAAGTAAATTGAACAGGGCAATATATATAGTAAATAAAATTTTGATAGATATTAGTTAAAAAAGATCAACAATTGAGCATTGTATCTACATAAAATCAAAAAATAACTTGCTAACTGTTGTTGCATTGTACGTGGATGACTTTTTCGTTTTAACTAATGTTAATTCTGAATGAATATAATATCTGATAGAAAATTCAAATGATAATTTTATCATAAAGAATTTATGGAAAGCTAAAAAATGTTAAGGGCTGAATATCACTCCTTTGAAAACTTAATTGAAATTTGATTCAACAAAAGAGAGTTGTAATGATGAACCATATAAGAAATTAATAGATTTATTAACATCTTTAGCAGTATTAACTAGTCCTGATAAAGCATACTCTGTTAATTTCTTGAGTCAATTTAATAATTATCTCATTGTTGAACACTGGAAAAGTGCAAAACTCATTTCAAGATACAAAGATCATTGTTCAATTTTTACATCAGTCAAAAGGAACTGAGTATTTGAAATCGGTACTAAAATTGTATCGGCCAATACTATTGACCCATATCAGTGGGTTCGAATAACTACACTGACTTGATTTTTTTCAAATGATAACTTTGGATCTGAATCAATTAATAATGTAATTTTTACCAAAATCAAAAGCAATGAATAAATCAGTAGGATAGCATTTTCAAACTGGCCATAGAGCAACTATTCCTATAACGATTGAAAACTAGTGAAATAGGTATCTACATGTTTATACAAGTTTAATCATTCATTCATGAAATGGAAAGTTTTGATGAATAGTTACTTTTTAAAGTATTTTATACCTATATTGAATTGCTGGAAAATTGATACCAATTTCAAAAGTAACTGCCATGTTGAAATTCTTCATATACTGAATGATCCTTTAAATTTTATTTCTGTCGTAACATTTTGAATAGTATTTCAACTGATTTTTTATATGTATATCCTAGTATAGCTTTAATAAACAAACTAAAAAGAGACAGAATGAATAGACTTGCCTTTCAAATACCCATGGTTTATGTTACCTCATAAGAAATTTTAATATCTTGGTGGAACCTTTTTGAGAAATCAGGTAAAAAGTTTGAGTCTCTAATTTCCAAGGTTTGTTAATACATGTTCCAGTTGAGCGGCAAATAATATAATAGATAATATATAGTTGAAATTATTCGTATGGAAGATTTCACAACGACTTGACTTATTCATTATAAATTCAACAGCACTGCACTCAAATTCTTCAAAAACGGATGGGTCATTTATATTTTTGCACTCTCCTGTCGTAAAAGTGTATATTTCAGTTATTCAAAAAACACATGGAAATTTTTGAATGTCATCTGTCATCTCTTTTTCCAGTAATAAAGCCAATTGTGAATTATCTATAAGGAGTTTTTCTATCTGTTTAATACATGATCAGATGAAGCTTTTGTTCTCTTTTGTAGTTCCATCTTCTGTCGCAATAGATTCAAATTCTCACGAAAGAGAATGAAAATTTATAGTTTGTGGAATATAAACGAAAAATTCCTGAAATAAAGTAACATTCATCCAATTGAATCAATAATTATACAAACCCTTCAAACGAACCTGAACTGAAAATGCATTCGATGATATCAATGTTCATTTCCAAATTTTGACAAATATCTATCGAATTTTCGATTCGCCGAAGACTTTGCATTTTATCTGTCGGCATTTATTTAAATATTGAATAACAATTTTGGAAACTGCAAACTTTTTCAAGAACTTTCATATATCGAAATGGAATATTTATTATTAACATGACACTGACAGTCAAATTGTCCACAGATACCACAGAAATATGGGACTTGAAATGTCAAAATGATCCGAAACACCCCGTATACTCGAAAACCGCGGGGAGAATCGAAGGTTTGGGATTTTTCCCGGGATCTCCAGACGATTTTGAGGGGGGTCTTATTCTTGTCATTTTTGCTCTAGATGGTCCCGTTTGGGCTGTGATTTTACGTTTAAAGTTTGACGTATATGTGCAAGCGGTTTTATATATACTTAGATTAACCATAATTTCCAACTATTTCATAATCGAACACAAATAAAATTTCTATAAAACATCCAAGCCTTCAAGCGCTGTTTCATTACATTATTTGCCATCCAGGATCTGGGCATGGGGCACATAGGGCATCTTATGGATTTTTCGCCTAATCTGTTGCGAGTTCTTGTAACAGTCATCTCTAACAGTAACATCTCTAGAAAATTGCCTTTCAATAGGAGCTGATATGCTGGCGATAAAAAATCTTTGGCCATTCCGTACCTCTTCCACCATTCTAAAATATCTGCAAATCTGTCAGCACGTGGTTCAGTCAAGAATTTGTTTATTTCATAACCCCAAGCCATTTCATTTGCTCGATTCACAGAAGACTTCTTGAATAGATTTCGGAGATCGATGTCAAACTCAATGTATTCATCTTTTGAAGATGATTATTTTGTCTAAGCACCCACGAGCTTGCAGAAATATATGCCTTATGACTCGTGCATATCAAGCTCAAATGACATGAAGTAGCTCGATATCAAGTCAAGCAATAAATATTTCGAATCGAGTCAAATAAAAAAATCCAGTATGTAATTTGTCACGAGATTGATTTTCAAATAAAGTAGTTGATTAAAAAATCAAGCTACTTAATTTGATGAATCTCTGATCATGACGGTCCCTCCTAAAAAAGAGGTAGGATTTAAATGTATGTGCCTCTGTGAAAGCACAGAAATGAATTCGCAGATATTCTGCATTTCAACGACTTATGCGATCAATAAAACTTGATTGTTTCTTTTAGCTGAATTTTTGAATAACTCACTTCATCGATGATCTTCATATACCCACAGTGAGACCTCAACCAATAATAAACATTTTCAAGGCCGGCGCGAGTAATTTTGTCACCTGCAGCTAAGCATTTTTTAGCTCTTGCTGAAAAATGCTCACCCATAAGTAAAGCAGCACCTGCTCCGATGATTATACAGAACTTTTATCTCCCGATAAAGATTCTTACAATCACGTGTAACAAAAATTAAATCCTAGTGGAGGAAGAATATTGGAATGTTAATAATAATATTAAACCAAATATATATAATATAAAAGCAGCTTGAAGATTATTATTGCAGGGAATGTTGACAAATGTAGCTGATGGAACAACCTTATGTTGTTTTCGAAAATCAAGGAAAAAATAAAAAAGGCTGCCAGCAAACTCGGCCGAACTGCCGCCCCTCCAATAGAGGCATCTGAAACGGTCGCTTCACTCTTTTACCTCTAATGCCAACCCTGAGCATTTCATGTCTCTCTGTTTCTTTTCTTCTCTAGAATAGAAACGATTCAAATTAGATTAACATTTATGATTTTCACATTTCTTGTTAGTTAGTATAATATTATAGTGAGCTAGTTATGATCTACTTATCATTGTATACTTTTTCATGTTTAATAAACGTTAATGACGTTCTAAAGCTAGGACTGAGGAATAACAACCAAAATGAATCCCCTCTTGATTAAAACCCCTGCGAGCCAGGATCTTGCGAAACTGCCTCTGGACAAAAGTTAGCTAGCAACGTTCAAAACGAAATGAAGGGAGCGCCACAAGGAAGCAAAAAACGTACAACGAGGAGAACAACCCAAAACACTCATCTACATACTGGATTAGCAGAACCCAATAAGATGCCTTCAATTATTCTAATGATTCTCCACTGTGCCCTTTTTTCTGGGAAATAATCAACCGGGTACTTTGTTTCAACAACGAACATCTTGTTTGCGTTCATGAATATAAATGGAGGTTTGTGACAGAACAACACGCCTCCGGTCCTTTCTTAATATCCGAGGGGTTGTTTTGTCGTCGTAGAGTCTGCAGCATAGGGGTGCAGGGGATTGGGTAAATAGATCGATTCCTTTCTAAAACTGTTGATTTGTTCGTGACAGAGATGAATGTGGAAACTCGAGAGGAAGTTCAACAGTGAAGCAAAGCCGAGCGGAAGATTTTCATTATTATTTTGTCGATTTGGAGTTCATGAGTATTTCCAGTGAAACTTTATGTGGTTCCCTCATGAATTGAGAGCGATAAACTTATTTTAACATTTCTAACTCCATTACGGCACTCAAAACTAATTTTCCTTTAAATAGGAGCTGAAGTGTGCACAGTAATTGTAACTTGTTGCGCATTCGCCATTTAGTATCCGAATTCATTCGCCAATTTGTTTACAGGGCCCCGCAACCGCGCGGGCAACGCGTGCACCGCACGCGGGCGCCACTTTAAAAGGGCGCCAAAACCTCTTATAGACCGCATGAAGAACCGATGGAGCAAAGATTTTCGAAAAAAATTCTTTCAAATTTTTTCAACAATTTTTTTTTCCAAACTTCTTTCTAGCAATTTATACAAGTTTCCGAACGTCGCAATCAGTATGAAATAGCCAGATTGCCATTATACGATTCTTTATGAGTAAATAAATCATAGATAATAATTATCCCTTTGTCGGCACAAGATTTCTTTATGGGCATCCGGCAACCTGCATCGGACGGCGGGCACCCTTTCTTCGATTATCACTTACACACGTATATGATATGTAAACATAATCAATCATAAATACCGAAACGATGGCCTTTAGCCAGAGGAATTACTGAAACTTTCAACACTATCTGTAGGAAAAATACTACAAGTTACGCAGAATATCTGAAACCACCAAAATCTGCTAACTGTGCTATAACAGCGAGAGGCGGCGTAATCCAAATAATAGATTTAATTTCGCAATAAGAATTTAATCGAGAATTTAAATACTTAGATAATTAAAAATTGAGAAGATTTGTATTTTGTGTATTGTGTTTTGCTTAACTGTTTTCTATTGTGATTAAATTGAATTTTATGAAATGGTAAGTACCTTTTCAAGGTTCTTCTAAAATACTTTTTGAATATGATAATGGGAACTTATCAAAACTGTCTTAGATTAGTCAAATGCAAAACTCACAAACAAATTCTTTAAGAATGACCCATTATTTAGGCTACCAGATACAAAATTAAATTAAATTCAGATATTAAAATCATGAATGGTCAAGGATCTGATATTGGGGCAAATATGCGCGGAAAACATATTGATTTACGAAAACGCATACTCGATGCTAATCCTAGGGCATTTTTTGCGCCATGTCCTGCACACAGCTTAAATTTAACTGAAAATGATGCTGCTAAGGTTTCAAACGAAACACTGGACTCTTTTGATATTGTACAAGAACTTTATATATATATATATATATATATATATATATATATATATATATATATATATATATTTCTCTTCATCCACAGAAAGATTGGAATGTTATAAAAAGTATGATCCTCAGTTACATCTAAAACCCCTAAGTGATACTAGATGATGAAGTAGAATTGATGCTAAAGTTTCATTTCATTCAAATATGTGATAGCCTTTTAGAAATAGCAGAAAATTATACTTTTAACATAGAAACTAGACATAAAGCAAGTTCTCTTTTATTGAATATTCATTCTTTTAAATTTATTTGAAGTATAATAATTTGGTATGATGTTTCATTCCAGATTAATATTGTGAGGAAAATGATGCAAAGTGAAGCGATTGACATTGAAGTGTGCCAAAACTATTTGAAGAATTTAGTTGATCATTTCAAAAATTATAGGGATGATAATGTTCTCGAGGAAAAACTTGCGAAAGCTGGAAAACTAGCGGCTGCTCTTGATATAGATCAAGGTTCTTCTCCTTTATAAACTGTAAGACGAAAGTATAAACCAAAATTGTTCGATTATGAACAGACGAATGAGGCACCTCAAGATCCAAACATCGCTTTTAAAATAAATTTCTTTTTGAAAAAAATTGATCAAACACTAAGTTCTAGTGTAACTAGTAGGTTTGATATGATATCTGATTACGTTAACGTTTTTTGTTTTATTTGTGATATGCTTATTTTGAATGCAAATCTACAGGGTGATATTTTTTCTGGAAGGGTACCTGCTTATTTCCTCCAGAACTATTTTTGGTGAAGCACTGGTACTTTAGAAAAATGTCAAAATAAACTCAGGAGATAAAGCATGTAAGTGAGCTCAGACATTTTGTCAGAAAAATAAAAAGCATAATTCTTAATTCTTGAGTTGTGCTGTGCTGCATTCATCTCTGTCTATAAGGGGAAGAAAAAAAAATAGGGGAAGAATCAATAAAATGGGGAGAAAATAAAAAAGAAAATAAATAAGAGAATATATGTATAAGCTGGTGAAATAAATAACTAAAACGGGTTCATGTATATTTATTGATTTTGAAACTGTTTATATATAAAAATTGTTACTGTCAGTCACAAACTATTGGTTTAATTGACAGTTTTTCTTGAAAATCACTGTACTAAATTTGGTAGAATAAAATACATTGATTGAGTACTACACTTTTTGTTTGTTGTAGTTTTGTCGTATCTCCTATCGATTCCGAGAAAAAAAATCAAATGGCTCTTTAGATATCCTCACGAAATCCAAATTATTATAAGCATCCAATAAGTAAGCTGTGATCAATGAATTAATTATAAGTTTTGGTACTAATTTACTCCTTCTGTAGTGAAGAGTAATAAAGAATAAATAAACTGATATAAGCATCACTAAAAAGTACGACTATACAAGAAACACCCTGTATCTCGAAAGCAAAGCGTTTTCAAGCTGATTTTTATGGAACTTTTTATTCTTAAAATTATCCAAGAAATCACTCATTTTCATTCGTTACTCCATTTGGAGAAAACCTAGTATAAGGTAACAACAATCGAATTGGTAATAAAAAATATTTTGAGTAATTTGGTTCGAAGATTGTTATTAAAACATTTTCTTCTCATATTACAGATATGAGTTAACTTTGTTGTGAAAAAATTTTTCGATTCCCCCCCCCACCAAGAAAAAAAGATCTACGCCCTTGATATCGTTTCAATGATATGTTCTCATTATGTCAAATTCGATAGTTCATTTGGGAGAGAAAATTCGCTTGCTGAAAATGACATATGCTCCCTCTATCTATGTTTATAACTCTGAGGTCTTAAGTAAGTTTCAAATAAAGTGTAAATATATTTATACCTCTACTCTTATTGTTACCATAATAATAATAATACTCAAATGACAAGTTCGCAATTACTGAAGTTTCGGACATATGCGGTTTAGATTCCCAATTAATGTTGTTGAATGCAGGAAGCCAAGCAATCGGTCACAAGGTCCAATTTCACCTACATAAGTTATAACTTTCCATATATTGGACAGAAAGTAAAGTCACATAACTAGTTTGAGTTTCTGCAGGAAATTAACAGATCTGAATCAACCCAAACGCGTCACACAACTAAGCTCACTGAAGATACGAAGGTCATTTAATTAAGAGTTTGTGGGCTATAAACTTGATGGATCCATGAAGAGGAAAAATCAACACATCACAGATTACGATCCTCGATCAGAGTGGTCGTAAAACTGAAACATTGTTGCGGAAATGAGAATTGGGCACGAAAAATACAACAGCAGGAAAGAGAGGGATGAAGTTTGAAGAATTCACTTGATTTTACTATCGTTCGATAGAAATGAGGATGTCTCTTGTTCATTTTTTTCAGTTTTAGGAGTATGTTTTCTGGCAAATTCATCATACGAATGGTAATATTGAGTTTTTCTGCTCTGATTCGTAGGGAAACCATTAGTGTTTATCGATAAGTTGTTTTTCTACGAGCTACGAGGTGGTTTTTTTCGTACTATGTTTTGTTTTAATTCCATAATGCTGAAATATATTTGTAGCTATATCATTCAATTCTGAATTATTAATCGGAGAATTTATCTACTAATTTTGTCGGATTGAGCATCAGATAATGAAAAAAGTAGCATAAAAATGAATAATTTCCAGTATTAGTGATTAATTGGGATATAGAATGTCAGGAAGAAACAAAAAGTAATAAAGGAATAACAAAGATAATTTTCTGAGTTTGAAAATAAGGAGAAATATTAAAGGACAAATAATTAATGAAGCTCAGGGTAAGATAACGTGAGGATTTACTCATAAAACAAACAAACGTAAAAACTCATACCTTCTGTGAGGTCCCATAGAGGCTCAAGTGGGCTGAGAATGATAATTTAAAATGAACCGGTGCCAGAATACGTCTGAATTCACTTAGTGTTCTCATTATGCTTCTGAGGATGCATTTTGATAACTTTCAGGGTGAAAAACAGTTTTTGTTGTCCGCTTTCAAAATTTCCACTCGAGAATTGCAATTCAGACCAGCCCCTCAATAAATTCACGAAATATCGAAATATGTCGACACCAACATCGACACTTTCTTCATTGTAAATGAATACTGAAAAAATAATGAAAAATCATCCAGGTACATGATTATTGAAATATATAATGTACCACCTGTTTCAATGAAGTAAGTAAATAATGATATTTCGATCAATAAATCAGTGGAAGCATTTTTGTAACATCCGGGATTTTGTACTCTCTATTCTGGAAATTATTTTAAATTTGTTTGTTTATTGTGAGAAATCCAGTGCAATCATGCATAGATGCAATCTTTATTGTAAGACAGATAATTGAAAAGTCTATAGAGTATAATAAACCAACTTCTGTTTTATAGACTCATAAAAGGCATTTGACAGAACTCGATTATGTTATGTGGTCCATCTGCTCTACAACAGACAAATCCAAAGTAACAGCATCAAAACAAAGGAGAATTTTCATCGTAACAACCACATACAGGCAAATATAACGAGTTTACTCAATTCATAACACTGGGAATAACTCTTGGAATTATAATGCGCCAGAAACTAGACCTAAAACATCGAAGACCTACCAAATAATGGAAGCAGCAGAGATGAAAATAGTTCGAAGAAAAACCGTAAATTCTCTATGGGATAGTCAGAGAAGCGAGGCTCTCAGGAAAACATGCCAGATAGACAACATCAGCGATGGGGTACTGAAAACAAAAGTTCAGTGGTAAAATCATAAAACCCGAATGGCAAAAGACCGAATCGTGATGATCCCTAAGGATAGATCGAAGCTCAGGAAGACCTTGGAAACGATGGATGGATAATCTACCTACTTGAGACGAGTTACGATGTGGAACAAGCATTTTGCCTATTCGGACGCTAAAAGAAGAAGAATAAAATCCTATACCAAATATATTTCATTGTTAATATGTGGTTCTAGGGATAAATACATAATATAATTATAATCTAAGAAAATAGTTTTTCGGCGTGCAGACGTTACAATCACTTTCGTATTAGTCCGGGAGCCAGTAACAGATATACATGACCAAGTTCCTCTCAAACGGTAATTAGTAGAATGCATCAGGTAATAGTAATAAAAAGCCTCGTGAGCGTCAGCTGCGACTCTGCTGGGGGGGAAAACGGCGGCAGCCCCCCAAACACGAAGAAAAAAAAGTTCAGTCATTTCCTCTCAACTGAAAATTTGTCAAATTGTAGCTAACCCAATATCTAAACGAAAAAATACAACCAGCTGGCTATAGCATGGTGGATTATACGTCAGCTGGTGCCTCAAACATGAAAAAAAATATATATTTTCAATGACAGCTCTGACAGCGACTCTGATAATGAATCAGAGAGTGCCACACTCGCGAGAAGAGGACTTTCTCCACATGTTGCACAATAATATTTAGTTACTTCCACTCTCTGATTCAGTATCAGAGTCGCTGTCAGAGCTGTCATTGAAAATATATTTTTTTTTTCATGTTTGAGGCACCAACTGACTTATAATCCACCATGCTTTAGCCAGCTGATTGTATTTTTTCGTCTAGATATTGGGTTAGCTACAATTTGAAAAATTTTCAGTCGGGAGGAAATGACTGAATGTATTTTTTTTCTTCGTGTTTGGCGGGCTGCCGCCGCTCTCCCCCCCAACCGAGTCGTAGCTAACGTTCACGAGGCTTTTTATTACTATTATCTGATGCATCTCACCAAGTATCTCTCGAGAGGAAATAATCAACCAAATTTGCACCTGGCTCCCGGACTATATTATTATAATACTTTAGGAAAAAATGGCTTCAATGGAAGAAGTAATAATTGCTGAGGTTGAAGCCTATTTTGATAGCAAAGACGAATATTTTTACAGAATAGTTATTGAAAAGTTGAAAAAGTATGTATCTCTCTTGAAAGTGACTATGTTGACAAAAAAAATCGAAATTTTAATGAATGTGTTGTCACTGGTTATACCCGGGATTTATTGAGTCAAGTGTTTTATGGCTTATTATACTTTTTAAATTGTAATCAATATTTGATATTCATTCCCATTTAAAATTAAAATCAGATAAGAAATATTTCTCTTCAATAGTGAAAGATTTATTCTCCGCCAATTCCAAATAAATTCGCCAAAAGAAACCTCATAACCTCATTAAATTTTCAGGAATCGCCGGAAAAAGTCATCGCTACCAGACCGAGAAGATAATGAGCCTAGAAATCCCATCCTGAACCTGCTACAATTATTCCAACCACAATGGAACGAAATCTATTCCCAGTTATCTTCGCCCTTTTATCTCTTTCCAATCCAATCGTCGCCAGTTGCGATCTGGAGCGGCTATTCCTCGGCAAAAGGGTGAGTATCGAAGAATCGGTAATGGACTGCCCGATTGTCTTCAGAGGATTGAGTGTGGCGACGTCTGGAGCGGCGCATAATCCAGCAGGCGGCGTCGGAAGTAAATTCACGGCACGCTTCGAATTATCGAATACTTTCAAGGATATGCGGGCGTTCAGAGATCAGTGGAGCATATCGATGGATGCCGACGATAGGTGAGTTCTAACTTTCCAATTAGATGGTCTCTTCGCGAGAAGTCAACAATGGTATGGAAATTCCTGCCATTGTCGAGATTCGTCCGTGCAGTAAGGGCGTACCGAAGGATATTGAGGGAGGACGAGGGTAGAATTCGAATATTGGAAGATTAAAAGCTGGCACGAATATGGGGATATGATGGATTTTTCGAATTCAAGAATTTTATGTTTGCATTTACAGCTTATCTGAATGGGATCTGGATATATTGCGGATATATTCGAGAGATATAACTTTGAGAGTTAGCGAAGAAAAGTTCATCTTCCTTTTTGAAACAATGAGACATCAGATAGCAGATCATAGATATCTAGATTAGTTAACAAGTTACAGAACGTTTCTTAAAAATTACAATTTCAAATATTCCGCTCAACCTACTATGTCACTCACTTTTTTCTTAAGTACCAAGCTTCAAAAAATGTTTGTCAAAATTTCGGAAAATAATAGTTAACATATGTTTTTGTTGGAAGAATGGATGAAAAGAGGTTTTTTATATTGATATAATACTGCGTAAGTAAAATAATAGCTTAATAAGTATTACTCAAATTCTGCTACATTGACATTATATTCGATAAAGCTTCTTGAATTTTCAACGCTCATCAAATTCCAATAAAAATAGACTATAAACAAACTGAATGATAGATGACCCTCAGACTCCACGTTAGTCCAGACTAAAAAAACTGAATTTGACGAAGTGAATAATTTGAAATTGTTGTAATGGTGTACTGAAGTCTTATTTTGATCACCTTAGAAAGTACCTAGTACCATATATGACTCTTCAGCACTATCAAGTTAACTTGGAAATATTGATTTTGCTATGAGCTAATTGTCACTGATTGTGTCACACAACAATAAAATTTCACGAATGAGAATTTATAGATTTAGAACTCAAACGGATCAACAAAAAATGAAGCACTATTGAAAACTGCTTTGTGCACATCAACCAATAATTGTCGGAATGAATATTCTCATAGAAAAATTGTGTTTACTCCTTCGGAAATCAACAGAAGATAACACTTTCCAACACTGTACTGAATGAAGCCTTATTTTGACTACTTTGTAGAAAGTAGTACCATATATTATGACTTTTCAGCACTATCAAGTTATCTCGGAAATTTCAATTTTGCTTATGGTGACAATAAGCACATGCTTATTGTCACCTATATTGGCACAACAACTTTTCAATAAAGTCAAAATCTTTAGCATTTTCTCTTACAGAAAAATTGTATATACTCTTCGGGGAATTAACAAAATATAACACTTTCCAACACTTGACTGTACTGAAGCCTTATTCTGACCACCCTAGTACCATATATAACTCTTCAGCACTATCATGTTAGCTTCGAAATATTAATTTTCCTTATGGCCACCTGCTCCTGCTTATTGTCACCGATGTTGGCACAACAACGTTTCAATAAAATGGAAGCTTTGGCATTTTCTCCTAAAGAAAAATTGTATATACTCTTCGGGAAATTAACAAAATATAACACTTTTCAACACTTGACTATCCTGAAGTCTTATTTTGGCCACCTTAGAGAGTAGTACCATATAAAACTCTTCAGCACTATCAAGTTAGCTTGAAAATATTAATTTTGCTTATGATGACAATAAGCTCATGCTTATTGTCACCGATATTGGCACAACAACTTTTTAATGAGGGGAAATCTTTGCCTTTTCCACCTACAGAGAAATTGTATATACTTTTCAGGGAATTAAAAAAATATAACACTTTCTATCACTTGACTGTACTGAAAAAGAAATAGCATATATGACTCTTCAGCACTATCAAGTTAGCTTTGAAATATTAATTTTGCTTATGGTGATAATAAGCTCATGCTTTTTGTCGCCGATGTTGACACAACAACTTTTCAATTAGGTGAAATCTTTAGCTTTTTCTCCTACAGATTAATAACAAAATATAACACTTTCCAACACTTGATTGTACTGAAGCCTCATTTTGACCACCTAAGATAGTAATACCATATATGACTCTTCATCACTATCAAGTTAGCTTGAAAATATTAATTTTGTCATGAGCTTATTGTCACCGATGTTGGCACAACTCCTCTTTGAGAAGGTGAAATCTAATTAATAAAAGTCTATATAATATAATTTTTTCCGAATATTTTATGTCGTTAATTGTGTCTAATCAATTAATTCAGTTAGAAAAATTAGATGAATACGCCCTAATTCGAAAGATATCCTCCATATATCCACCGATTATCATCCAGCTCTTCATTTCTCTGTGAGAAAAAATATGTTTTGATGATGTATTCCATTCGCATATCACGATCACATTCACTAGGGATTTTCGAGGACATACATTCAACCCAAAAAGCAGAATGCCTTCTGATGATTTCATAAACTACAATGTCTTGTTCATTTATTTCCTTCACAACCACATTCCATCTCCCTAGGCCCGGCAATATCCCAAGCAAAAAGTTCGTTGCCCCAACGCAGCTTATGAAAAAAGTCCTATTCCAGAAACGTTCCACTCAAGCGATAATCCCTCCAGTTCTTCCAGTCCCCAAGTGAAATATGGGCCGAAATACCCTCATTTCTGTTCTCTTTCAGGACAGTCAATGTGACTATAATGGAGGAACCCACCGCCGAATGCGCACATGGCATCACAGCTCCGCTTGAGTACATTGTGTTTGGATTCGCTGACGGCGAAAAAGTCACAGCCGCCTCGGTTGTAAAGTGGAGCGAGCGTACTGATCAAAGAGTCTGGATGGTATTGGGTGAGACCACTCTCTTTTTTCTCTAGTTTATCATGCGTTCAGATTCCCGTGATGGATTGCTATCCCGAATGATAACGCGAGTTATCCTGAGTGGGTCCTATTACGGTTTTTCTTTGACGTGTGAATCCTTTTCACTTTGAGTTCGCACTGGATGTGTAACGAACCTCTCTGAAAACTTTGTTTACTTATAACACCAGAGATGAGTATTTGCGTTATTCAAAACGGAATTGTTTTTTTTAACATATATTTTTACTGAATAGACCACCAAACTCAACCAATGCACTAGGCCTTTGTTGAAAACTCCTTTATGTAAAAGATTAAGGAAGTATTGTATCCGACAAGGGGTTCTCTGATCATAATTTTGTTTTCATGGTAATGCAGAATCGGTAAAAATTTATTTATTCATTTAATACATATACAATGTTCTACTGGTTCAAACCCAACTACAGAACAAGGAGCATAAGAAAAATAATGTTACATAATCTGAGAAAAAAAAGATAACAAAAAATGCTCAGTCAGTCAAAATAATGAGATCTGATATTTGAAATGGAACAATTAAAAAGTGAGAACAGTATTACAGGCATCACTCAAATTATAAAGAGGTGAATACTTCAATGTATTCGTTCGAGGTGTCGGCATATAAAATGTCTTCTTAACTCTAGAGGATGGTCTTGGAAAAGCAAAATTCAGTTTTTCGAGAATGCTAGAATCTTTAATGCCTCCGTTTATTAGTTTGTGAGTGAATACAACTGAATGACATTCTCGTCGACATTTCAAACTATTCATGCGGTCATTATTCATGCAGTGTCTGCTCAAAAGCAGGTTCTGAGGAAAACCGATAGGTGGGTAGACACCATCTGCTCTATATGAAAACAGTTTTAGACAACGCCGCTGCACAGACTCAACTCTCTCAATATGGACCTGATAGCAAGGAGACCAAATTATAGATGCGTATTCTAATTTTGATCTGACATATGCATAATAAAGGGTCTTTAATGTGACTATGTCAAGATTCATTATTTTAGGTATTCTAATGATATAGCAATATCAAGCTTCATGTTTCATCAGAACCATAGAAAATTCATGAAAATATTGGAATAGAAAACTTGATGTCTTACTCGATTCCTTCATATGCTAGTTTAATTTTTTTGGACATCAATAGAACCAACCGAAAATAATCCGGAAATTGCTGGGTTCTCTCGCTCGTAATGAAATATCGCTATCATCCTAAAACCATCTGATCCTCAATATCCTTTTTGGGATTAGTGGTCCATCAGAGAGATTTGTTCAGTATTGAAAATAATGCTACGAAAATTTCACAATTTCATTTAATCCCCATTGTTTCATTTTCTGTTCAAAAGAATTAAATTTTTAATTCACTTTTTTTTTCTTAGGTTGGGGCCAGTGGGGTGATTGGTCTCCTTGTAGTGTTTCCTGTTCCTCTGGTATTCAACAAAGAATTCGTCATTGCTTGAAGGACAAATGTCCTGGACATAACGTGGAACAAAGGCATTGCAATATGTTCAGGTGAGTTTTGATTCAATGAATCATTTTGGAAATGACATAAAGATATAGAAATATAGCATTACATTTGATCTCCATATTCATTACATAAAACGTTTTTACTGAATCGTATAGATTAAGTCACAGAAATAAGAAGAATATCTTATTCAGTAGATTTTTCAGATAAATATGTAGACTAACGAAAACCTTTGATATCTTTCCAACAAAATCCCTAACAATTATATGAGTAAAATTCGGATGATCTAATAAAGCAACATTTTTTTTTTCAAATAAGTTCGTTGTCTTGTTCAATTAGTACTACGATCTCCCTAAAATGCTCTGGCATTCCTCTACAATGTCAGACTAATCTGGTATTGAACTGTTGTTTTGTGTTTTCATTAACTTAACTCTTGAATTATGTAATTATCTAATTTGTATTTCTTCTATCATTTCGTTATCCAACTATTACATGTTATCCATAATATCAAGTAACAAGTAAAAAACTAACATTCTGTGTACAACCGTAGTACTCTAATATGAGACTCTCAGACTTCTGTAAGAAGTTTTGAGCATATAGGAGTAAGAAAAACCGTAAGTGTTCTGTCTATTACATGGCAATAGAGACCATTCACTCTTGTGAATGGTTTCCTAATCAGGAATTTTTTAATTTTTTTTCTAGTCAATTGCACGAACTCTCAACCTTCGGTTTAGGATTACAAAGTACTAACCACTGAAACCAATAAAGATTGCTGAAAATATTGAGGTGGAAGAGAACTGCTTTAAATGAGTACAAAAAAAAACAAAAGGAAGACTGCACTAAAGCATCTGGAACACTCCTTACAGGAATAGTGGAAAACACCTGTAATCAAAAGACTGCGATTGCTAAGGTTTCTAGATTCCAAATAAAGTCCCACCTATAATAATAAAAACGTGGGTAGGATAGACTAGATGAACTAAATAATGTGTTTGTTGAAATGTAATTTTTAATGAAATACTGACCAATGGCGATAGTAAGCTATAGTAAATTATTTGCTATATCATTGACAAAACTAAATTTCTAGGGCCTTTTCAACAAAAATTTTATGCAAACTTTCGACTTTGCATTCTGAGAGGTCATACAAAGACCTAGGAGAGTTGGGATATATACCATACCATATGATACCATTGTTATACCATAAATAAAAATCATATGCAAAATTTCAACTCATCCTGATCTGTTTACATTGAAATATTGTATCTACCCTACAAATTACGAGTATCTAAGTTGTTCAAGAGTATTTACAGCCAAACGGCACCACAGAATAGAAACTGTCATCGTAACGGAATTATTTACCGCTCAAAATACAGTTAATTTTACTATGCCCCTTGAATTCTAAATAATTCTCGCATAAAAAAACAGATAAATCCTTGATTCTCCAATCCTTCCTAGTTTCGTATTCCAAACATCGACAATTTTAAGAACCTAAATTATGAATTGCCTTACTGTGAAAACTTCGATGCAGATTGCAGATGTTCATAACTTTAACGAGCTGCTGATAGGGAAGTTCAGATGTTTCAAAAGGGGCTTAAATTATCTCCAACGAAATTGCGGAACTGCTTCAGTTAATCTACTCTTCGCCAGCACCGTTCTACTGGGTGTTACCAAAGCTATTAGAAATGATTTTTGTCGAAAATCAAATGAAGTTCTCTCATATGAACTGAAGCGTTTCTTGAATAGATACATGTTTACTCATGACACAGTTACACGATTCCAAAAACGGTCAAAAATAATGTTAATTTATTTCTTGAAATTGATGAAGAGAGGGAAAGACATTTTGTGGGTAGTAAAATATAGTTAAGGTAAACCTTATCTGTTTTAGAAAACATGCAACCCATTATTTCATGTTTTACCAGGCCTTTTCAACGAGAAAGAAATTCCCAATTCAGAAATATGTGTTGAAAACGAAGATAAATTATTGCAAATATTCTTGTGTTTTATCGATGAATATGAGAGGTATAGTTTTCCAATAAAAATTGAATATATCAAATTCAACATTGCGTATAAACGAATTTTCTTCGAATGAAATTGAAAAATTGATCAAGTGACTTTCACGATATTTTTTCATTGGTACAACATGATCACAAAATGTCATTCTTCCAATTTTTTTTTCATTTCTAGAATTGTGTAACTTTCCAAGAAGCCTGAGAGCTTTTGTTTACATTAAAGAATTTTCTACCAGAATTCAACCCCTAAAAACTCTCGCACTTATTTGGTAACACCCTGTATAACACGTCCCAGTTTTAATCTAGAACCCTTCATCTCCTATCGACTTCGGCTTTGAATTGCATTATTCAGTGATGTATGCCACTTCGTATCGATTCTCGATTTCGAACTGAGTCAAGGGTTCTTCGCAAGACGAGGATAAGGCACCACCAACCGATATTCCTGACTGCATAAGTCTATACTTGACTATTTTAAGCAGTGAAGTGGTTTGAGATGGTTGTTACCCATCTCTGAAGTAGATACTCGAAGTTCAACAACGCAGAGCTTTAGGACTGTATTGAACAGCGAATTTAGTCGATGAAATTGCACTTGAGTTATATCTCCTAGAAACTATCGAAATGATATAATATACTATTTTAGAAGTGAATGAGAAGAAGAAAAGGAATAATAAATTGATGACAACCAAACTTGGTTGTTTATTTTATGGAGTTTTTGCACAAAGCTTGTTATTCTAAAAATGTTATAATCGGGAACTTTTGATTCTCGATTATATCATTTGAAAATTCCAGCGGTAGGTACCAACTTCACTTCAACGAGATCTTTTACGAAGACGATACACAAACCAGGCACTAAAAGGCACTCAGGCACTAGGTACGAAAACGAATGCAATTTGTTTGTGCTTTATTTATGGGATTCTGGACAATACGATAGAAATATCGATTTCGTATAAGTTGATACTGACACAGGAGTTAAGGAGGTAACTTATCGGTGAGTGAGGGAGACAATCGAGACGTGAGAAAAGAAAGAGTTGTCAACTAAAGTAAAAATCCCAAACAGTTTTTCGCAGTTACTCGCATCGGGGGTGGAAAAAATTGCTTTCAGTCAAATAAACTCAAAAAGGGGAGTTTGTCGTGGGAATTCTAAGAAAAAGCGAGAATAAAACGTTAAATGATCTGATTTTTCACAGCCGAGCAGTAAAGTGATTATTGGTTCATTTTTGTGGAAACATTTTTATTCTTCGTCTTGGCAAGAATTCTAATAGAGTCCAGGGGGAGGGGAGTAATTATCCTCAGTACTCTCCCTCCCCCCATATCTACGCCCTTGACCTGTACATAATTTTTTTCAACATGCATATATTTCGCAAATGAATCCATTTGTTAATTATCCTATTTTGGCGAGTCTTTCTCGAGCCAAATGTCTTAGTTGCGTCCTCTCTCAAGAGTTGGACTATCCAGCGATCTCTGCCCAAGACACACCCTCTCACAACATCGTGTAGAGTAGAAGTAACTCTGCACAAATTCGGGGATTCTTTATGAACCCACCGATGCCTTACTAGAGAGTGACCCGAAGCCAACAACGCCACCTCTCGGATGTACAGAGTCACAACACACTCCCTCACCAGTACCGACGACCTGCCAGAGGAGGAGATACGCAGGTATACTTGAGGGGAGAGAGCGCAAGAGAACTGTGAAGGCAGAAACGCAAGGCTAAGCGTGACATCGGCGATAGTGTCCGATGAACACGTCATTAGCCGTGACGTTGAGTGGGCCAATGAGTCGGTTCAGCTCTCCAACTCTTCGGCTTTCCGCCATCACGTTGGGGTCACTACTTTGGAGAGTGTTTTTGGGTCAAATGTCGTAGTTGCGCCATCTCTCAAGGGATTACAGTGTTTCGTCCCGAGATCGCTGGTGGACTCTTCAGTTGAGCTATCCAGCGATCTCTTCCCAAAACACACCGTCTCACACCATCGTGAAGAGGTTACTCTGCACAAATTCGGGGATTCTATATAAACCCACCGTTGCCTTACTAGAGATTGACGCGAAGACAGCAACGCCACCTCTCGGACATGCAGAGTCACTTCAATATAATATTCTTATCAAGTAAATAGTATATTATTTCATGAGGACGAGAAGTGAGATGAAATGAGCAATGAATTGAAATTTTATTTCTGCTCCGACGGACGGAAAAGTAATTCATCGTTGACATAGCAACATTTCTCCCTCTGGCGGAGGAAAAGTAGAACATCTCAATGATCTTGGTCAGTCAAAATATGATATTGTTATTGTACGTTTGAAAAAAATTAGTTCTTTTTTAAAATGTATATTTCAACAATTTTTATGCATAATCAAAGCATGTTCCTTGCATATTTCAAGCTTTTTAGGTTGCATAATATCCAATCCCTAATTAATTGCAGATGCTCTCACTCAAATAAAAAGGCGACACATTACCATTGGCGTCAACTCCCCGATGGAATAAATTCGCACCTCCAGGTACCAGGATTCAGGACCTTCCGACCCCTAACTCTTCTTAAATTGCCTCAACTCTGCGGAATTAGTTGGAGAATTGGATCCGTAATGATTCAATTTAAAATCGCTTCAGGGTTCGTAATTGAAATCTTCGGATCTCGCGGCAGTTAACTCCCTGTATTTTCCGGATTCGATCCATAGATCGAATTAGCGGATTGTCGGAAAACGCGACAAGGCGGGGAAAATTCGTGTTCTTGTCGGATATGACGCCCGACAAGGGGTCGAGATGATTTCCTTCTTTTCATCCGGCCGAAAGAAGACATTTCGCCGAGAGTGGAATATTTGAAAACGTCCGATGATTGAAGAAGGTTACTTTGATGGAATATTGAATTTCTCATTTTAGAGCGGTCGCTCGCCGGACAGATCGTGATGTCTGAAATTTTCGGATCATAATTGGAAAGCCAAGAGAGATGAGGAAGTAAGGAAACAGGTACTTGAAGCCAGTAGAATAGCAGGATACCTCAACGATACTGTATGGAACAACAGTCACCTAAAAATAAAGGGTGTTTTTTTTAGAGCTATAGAACTTTAAATTGCAATGAAACAACGATGGATTATTCGATTGACATGAATTTTATTTATCCGCAAGATAATCTTGTGGCATTACATTTTAAATATGATTTCTGGCATATGACCCCCACGGCTGGTTCGGATGTAGTCCAATCTGGACGTCCAATTTTCGATGACTTTTTCCAACATTCGTGGCCGTATATCGGCAATAACACGGCGAATGTTGTCTTCCAAATGGTCAAGGGTTTGTTGCTTATCCGCATAGACCAATGACTTTCATAGCCACACAGAAAGATGATTTCCTTCTTTTCATCCGGCCGAAAGAAGACATTTCGCCGAGAGAGGAATATTTGAAAACGTCCGATGATTGAAGAAGGTTACTTTGATGGAATATTGAATTTCTCATTTTAGTGCGGTCGCTCGCCGGACAGATCGTTATGTCTGAAATTTTCGGATCATAATTGGAAAGCCAAGAGAGATGAGGAAGTAAGGAAACAGGTACTTTAAGCCAGTAGAATAGCAGGATACCTCAACGATACTCTATGGAACAACAGTCATATAAAAATAAAGGGTGTCTTTTTTAGAGCTATGGAACTTTAAATTGCAATGAAACAACGATGGATTATTCGATTGACATGAATTTTATTTATCCGCAAGATAATCTTGTGGCATTACATTTCAAATATGATTTTTGGCATATGACCGCCACGGCTGGCTCGGATGTAGTCCAATCTGGACGTCCAATTGTCGATGACTTTTTCCAACATTCGTGGCCGTATATCGGCAATAACACGGCGAATGTTGTCTTCCAAATGGTCAAAGGTTTATGGCTTATCCGCATAGACCAATGACTTTACATAGCCCCACAGAAAGATGATTTCCTTCTTTTCATCCGGCCGAAAGGAGACATTTCGCCGAGAGTGGAATATTTGAAAACGTCCGATGATTGAAGAAGGTTACTTTGATGGAATATTGAATTTCTCATTTTAGAGCGGTCGCTCGCCGGACACATCGTGATGTCTGAAATTTTCGAATCATAATTGGAAAGCCAAGAGAGAAGAGGAAGTAGGGAAACAGGTACTTGAAGCCAGTAGAATAGCAGGATACCTCAACGATACTGTATGGAACAACAATCACCTAAAAATGAAGGGTGTTTTTTTTAGAGCTATAGAACTTTTAATTGCAATAAAACAACTATGGATTATTCGATTGACATGTATTTTATTTATCGGCAAGATAATCTTGTCGCATTACATTTTAAATATAATTTCTGGCATTTGACCGCCACGGCTGGCTCGGATGTAGTCCAATCTGGACGTCCAATTTTCGATGACTTTTTCCAACATTTCTGGCCGTATGTCAGCAATAACACGGCGAATGTTGTCTTCCAAATGGTCAAGGGTTTGTGGCTTATCCCCATAGACCAATGACTTTACATAGCCCCACAGAAAGTAGTCTAGCGGTGTTAAATCACAAGATCTTGGAGGCCAATTCACAGGTACAAACCGTGAAATTAGGCGGTCACCAAACGTGTCTTTCAATAAATCGATTGTGGCACGAGCTGTGTGACATGTTGCGCCGTCTTGTTGGAACCACAGCTCCTGGACATCATGGCTGTTCAATTCAGGAATGAAAAAGTTATCATGGCTCTATACCGATCATCATTGACTGTAACGTTCTGGCCATCATCGTTTTTGAAGAGGTACGGACCAATGATTCCACCAGCCCATAAAGCGCACCAAACAGTCAGTTTTTCTGAATGTAACGGTGTTTCGACATACACTTGAAGATTAGCTTCACTCCAAATGCGGCAGTTTTGTTTGTTGACGTAGCCATTCAACCAGAAGTGTGCTTCATCGCTAAACAAAATTCGCTTATGAAAATCGGGAACTACGGCAATCTCATTTTGGGCCCATTCAACGAATCTACTCCTTACTTGATGATTGTTAGTCTATTCATGATGAATTGCCAAACCAAACTGAAAATAAATCACTTGCCAGCTATTGAATCGGTCGCCATCTTGAACAGTAATGCCAACTTAAAGTTATATACCTCGAAAAAAAAACACCCGTTACAAACAAAGTCAAGAATATACAATGTGTCCGTATAGTATGGAACAAATTCATTTTTAGCTAAACAGACCATTTTAAGAAATAATCCTGAAACACGTCGATTTTTTATTTTAATTTACCGTATTTTAAAATAATAATCTAATATACAGGGTGAATTACTTTCGAGTAATGACGTAACCGTCATTTTTTTTAATGGAACACCCCCATTTTGTCTCAATTTTCAGATTACTCTAGCTGAGCTGATTCCAAAAATGTATCATATGTTGATTCCAATTGGTACAGGGTGGACAAAAATACAATAGTTTTGTGTGTGCTCATAAAGTAAAGCGTAACATTCTTTATTAGTTAAATTAACAATATTATCAAAAATAGTCATTGTCTAGCGGCAATTGGTTTGAATGTAACACCCTGTAGTTTGTTACATTTTTAGATTAATAAAAATGAGCTGTTTCCAAACATGTTTGGTACTTGTGGTCTAGCAGACAGAATATGAAAGAAATTATTTCTCATCAATTTAAAAGAAAAACATTGTCATGTAGTTTTATGTGGAATGTCATTATTTGTTTAGTAATTTATTGATGTTCAATGCAGTTTAGTACTACAATATTTTTGGTATTCGTGATTGTTTTAATTACTGCTTAGATTTAATTTATTATTTTAGTCCACCCTGTACCAATTGGAATCAACGGGTGATACATTTTTGGAATCAGCTCAGCTAGAGTAATCGGAAAATTGAGACGAAATGGGGGGTGTTCCATTTAAAAAAAATGACGGTGACGTCATTACTCGAAAGTAATTCACCCTGTATATTAGATTATTATTTTAAAATACGGTAAATTAAAATAAAAAATCAACGTGTTTCAGGATTATTTCTTAAAATGGTCTGTTTAGCTAAAAATGAATTTGTTTCATACTTTACGGGCACAGTGGATGTATAAGTCTGTAGTAAAACCGGTAATGACTTACACCGCTGGGACAAGACCAGAAACACAAAGAACTAAACTGGAATCAACACAAAGATAGGATGACGGACCAATGCGTAGTGAAAGTCGCCAGAGATGAGTCACCAGCCGACAGAAAAAGTGTGGAACGTTCAAGGAAAAGATGGAAAGATGATTTATAATAGAGGAGATTACATTAAAGAAAAACGGGCAAATGGCCTAATATATAAGAATAAGAAGAGAGATAATTGGAAAGCTTGGAAAGTATGGAGTAAGGGGTGTTTGTTTTAAATCAATTAAGACCTACTTGATTGGAAGAAAACGAAGAGAATTTAATGCAAACAAAGATGGTGAGACAATCAAATCAGACCCCATGATTGTCAAACAAGCAGTTCCACAAGAGTCTATTTCGGGGCTACGAAATAGTCGGACTAGCTGAAAATCAGTCAATTCGACAACCAATTAAATTTATTCCACCAAATTCAGTGAATTAACTTTCTAGAATAAGTGTCCGTGAGTGTTATGCGTCTTTTGTACATCTCGAAAACAATATTGATTATTACGTACTGCAAAAAGTTTTGTGCTAATTTTGGGATTAAATTACTCAGTTTTATTTGAGCGCGCGTCAGAGATGGACACTAGCAAAGAGAAAACACGCTATATTTTACAGTTTGTTTTTCTTCTATAAAGGAGAAAATGCAAGCCAGGAGGCTGAAAATGTAAATAGTATTTATGAGCCCGATATTGTAACAGCCAATCACGCGCAATTTTGTTTCAGTCGGTTCCGTTCCGGTAATTTCGATGTCGAAGATGCTCCACAAAAAGGAAAGCCAATTGTCAAAAATGTCGATAAAATCATGGACATTGTCGATTCCATCCGTCATGTGAGCACTCTTTCGATTGCCTAAGACCTGTTTGGTACCATTTGCATGAAGCTGGTCTCAAGAGGAAGCTCGATGTATGGATACACACGAGTTGACGTAAAAAACCTCATGCACCGAATTTCCTTTTGCGAATCACAACAAAATCGACCCATTTTTGAAACAGTTGGTAACTGGTGATGAAAAGTGGATCACTCACGACAACGTTAGGCGCTTTGGCCAATAGTGGAGGAATTATGTTCCATCAGGACAACCCAGGCCACACACATCGAAAGGAACTCGCCTTAAACTTCGGGAGCTTGGTTGGGAAATTCTTATACATCCACCTCATAGTCCGGACCTGACACCAAGTGATTAGCATTAGCGAACAATTTTTCTGTTGAAAAATTGGCTTCAACATAGGCTTGTGAAAATCGACTATCTCAATTTTTTGCCAATAGGGACAAGGGCTTCTATGAGAGAGGCATTATGATGATACCTTCAAAATGTCAACGAGTTATCGAACAAAACAGTGCATATTCGACCTGAATCAGATGTTTTTAATGCAGAAATAATAGATTTCTCTTTACACCTTATATTTTCTTTTTGTGGTCATTTGTGTTGAAAACAGGACCTGTCATATACATACAGAGTGATTCACGAGATTGTTGGTTAGAATATTTTAGAGAAAGATTCAAGATGAACACTTGAAATTTCATATTCAAGCTTCGTTAGGAAAAAAAAATGTTTGAAAAATATTCAGATTCGTTTGACAGTTTCACCGGAAATGATACTAACTTTCGTTCTTTAGATGTAATACCTAGTTTTTCATTCATAATCAAATTACTCAGTGAATTCTACATTGTTTTTATGTTTCATTTGCATATTTTTGCCTGAAAATTTGTCTAAAATTTGAAAAAAATCTTCAAATTTTCTTAAATATTACTTTGTTCCAATGTTAATAACTTTCAAATTTTTGCATGAATATGGCAATGCTTCTCCTCCGTTAGTATACACTAATGCTCTAATACTTATTTCCCGAAATATAGGGCAAAATCCAATTTTCTTGAAAAGAACGGTTTTTTCAGATTTCAGAGAAATTTTCTGAGAATAATATGCAAATGATAAATTGAAATAATGTAGAATTCAATGGTTAACTGAATATGAATGAATGAAAAAACCAACGAAAATTGGTATCGAATGAATATTTTGAATAAATTCATCTCTTCCAAGAAGCTTAACTATCAAATTTCAAGTGTTTATCACGAGTTTTTCGTTGAAATATTCTCAACAAAGGTTTTCGTGAATCAGCCTTGTATACGTCTCGAAAAATTTATAAAGATTCATTATTCAACCCAATTCCCTTCTCAAAATTCGAATTCTGCAGACAGCACAAGGATAATATAGGTTCCTACCTGTTCGGGCAACGAGCTCTCAAAGAAGGAAATTTCTATTTCTACACGATTCGAACTCCATCAAACCGCACTAAACGTTGAAAGCTATTTTCCCAATGCTTCAGAACGCTGGTTCACTTGTTTCCGTTCAACGTTAAATTTCCGTCCGAATGTCAAATGTGATTTTCAGAAATTCAATAACAGAGGAGGCGTTTGAAGATTAAAGGTCCTGAGTTCCTTACATCTCTCGCATCAATCGGGCGTAGCTTGGTAATTCGATTTTGTCTACAAGGAGTTTTGCAACCAGCCAGCCCATCAGTATAGCCTGAATTCTTTTTCCGCTTTCCGGTTGTCATGAAATTCTCTAAACTTGAGTCGCATTACATTCAGTAAAACACTGGGAATTTCAAATGGGCATTTTAAAGATATAAAGGAGATTCGCAAAACTCCGATATCCTTAAAACAGATGACATTTTCGAAAAACCTATAACGGGATCCCTCTCGACAAACCTGTGGCTAAAGAACTAAACTAAAAAAGGGTATCCCATCCAAAAAATATCAACTCTCCTCTATAGGTATATCTCTAAAATGGTAATTACTTCCTATGATCTGTTCTGAATATCATATAAACCATAAAAATTACTGAACAAAATGTTTTAGAAACTGAAACCAAGATATAGCGAAACACCATTTTTCAGAAAAAAGATATCGGGATTTCTTAAATATTTTTTTTTTAAGTCTTATAGTTCTCGAGATTTTTTCAGTGAGCATCGAATTTCGGACACCCTTTACTTTTAACTGCGGTATTCGAGATCTCAACCTACCCTGAAAAAGTCTTTCCCTTCGAAAATTATCGTTTATACATACGAACGGACAAGCAGCCTATTCTCTACTCCTGACTCCAAATCAGTCTTTTCGATAATATCCTTAATATTTTCTTCATTCTGATGGCGGGGTCAACACGTTATTTCATTATTTAGCATAAATTATTTTTCGCTCTTCTAATGGTTTTCTATGGTTCTGATGTCGCTATCAATTCTGCATGATGCTTTAAATGGTTAATCTTTTTGAAGGTACACGTAAAATAATATCAACCCACTAAACTATTGGGTATTTTTTTTCCAATGTTTTTCATCTTTGATATTTTTTAGTTCTGATGATGAGATCAGCTCATTCCACACATAACTTAAAATTGTTCTTTGATATGAACGTCCAAAATCTGAACTCTATTTATTTGTTGATCACTAAAATATCGGGTAATTTTTTTGATATTTTTCTCCAATTTTCTATAGTTCTAGTTGAACTATCAACTTTTATATGAAGATTGAAATGGTTATTTTCAAATACCAATGGATCTGTAGTCGCACAATTGATTTTTTTTCAATATTTTTCTTGAAGTTTATATGGTTCTGATGAAAATGTAATGTCATATGAATCTCATCATCTTCAATTTTGTGGTCACGAAAATATTGGGTGATTTTTATCCCAACATTCTTCTTTGATTTTCTATGGATCCAGTTACACTATCAACACAAAATGGTGACTTCAGCGTAGAATGGTCGGGTTTATATTCCAAGTGGTTCTGCTCTTGTGAGAGATGCGCAGCTCACCACTCCATCTCTGGCAATCAAAGAGATTCCACATTATTTATATAGCGGCAAAATCGCAACCCAATAATAATGGTTATTATAGAAATATGTAGTATTTATCAAATTTCTTCTTGAATTTTTTATGATTCTGATGATCAGCTTGAAATTTTGCACGAAGTTTGCAATTTGTATCTCACATCAACAACCAAAATACAAACTGTGTCAGTTATATGGTATATTGGGTAATTTTTTTCGATATTCTTCTATAATTTTCTACGATTCAGATTGCGTGATCAACTTAAAAGTTGCCGAGAAGATTCAAATTTGTCATTCTTCATCTAAATGCAATTTGTCATCTCGATCGGACCTGTTGTTTCAAAATTAATATAAACACAACACGGCATATTTACGAAAGCCATTGTCGGATTTTGCCTATTGACGAAGTTAACCGCTGATTTGAAGATCCGAACCTACTCTTCAAATTTCCAGTTTCTAGATCCATTCCTCCGATAGTTATCGTGTCTACGTCCATTCGAGCGAATGAGAATGGATTCGTCACCAATGAGTGAAACCTTTGAGACCATTTTCGGCACGAAATTCTAGAATTACAGACTATTTGTGATGAACAATAAACTGATTTATCATTATTATTTTTATTATTCTGTAACTCGAATAGAAACGAACGAATCATATCGTAATCTAAGAAATCGGAATGTCTCACTCCTATCGCATCCAAATTTGATTTTCTATATCAAATTCTACTCATTCATAATTCATATCCAATTCTATTTGAGTTACAGAATACTAATTCGAAACGATTCCGGAGCATTCCTATTCGATTTATACCATCTCTATTCGATTTGAAGTTACAGAATAGGGGTAATGTGACGAAATGATAGGAAGATCGTTCAGTTTAGAAAAACAATCGCTTGAATTACATACCTGTTGGTTGATCTTTTTATATTATAAAGTTGATATTCTAATTTATCCAAACTATAGAAATTCCTGGAATAACCGAAATGTTTACATTCCAAATTTAGGTCAACAAAACCTAATTGGTTATTCAACAAGTTGACTAAAACGTATACCGATCCACAAGCCGAGCTTGTGTTGTCTGGTTCCGCTTTCTGGAATACGTTCAATTCCAAAATCATCATAAACATTCAAGTCTTGTTCGCAAAACATCCTACTGAATCTCGCAGCAATTTCGAATTCAAATCAGAACGCTTCGATCTTGTACGATGGCTCAGTGTCCCGAAGGAGGGTAGAATTATTCCATCAATATGAATTTGGAATCGATCCCGAGGGTCCATGGTTATTTGGCAGATTTCAATCAGAAGCTGACTGCACTAGCATTGTAGTCACCAATTCAGGTGATTGATTATGTCAATTACGGCTCTCTCGATTAGCGTTGGCCAAATTAGTATCAGTTCGTTGATTTAAATACCGGGTGTTGAAAAACAAATTTCAATAAACAAATTTCATATGCTTAAAACTTATTCAACATTGAAATACTGATTTTCAATTAATATTGGTATTTGAATTATTGATAAGGAAAAGGTTTCTATGCCTAAATTTACGAAACCACTTCCCATTAACTAAACCAACTAGCCTATTCAAACCTCCGACTTACTGGAGTGATAGTTCGATAGATTCCTCTTCACTTTAAACTGATCTCCACTGATCAATTAGACCCACTAATGGACTGTATATCTTTAAGGGGTTCACCTCAAAGATGTTGGTTTGAAGTAGATGATGCCGAAATTAAACACTTCTCACCTGCAATAGCACAGTAGGTATATTTATTGAGTTTGAAAGATAATTTCGTACTCTGTATTTCTTCATGTTAACCTAATAGTAGTTAATTCAAACTGTTTGATTACTTTTTCAGGTGAAGTATCTCAATTTTTATTTCTATCTTGAACCATGTACTACTTGACAATAATTTTGTTGAAGTATTATTTTCAATGTTGATCATTCGGAATTCTCCGATAAAAACTTTTTTTTACCGCTCTGAAATATCCACAGTTTAGATTTCAAGAGAAAAATCCCCGAACTATCTGTGCTATTCGCATAAAATTCAATACAAAATGAATTGTCATCCCACAATGAGAATACGAAATTATGATACATGAATTTTTAAGCCAAAAAATCAAACCACAAATTCTGTAAATTTCTATCTGCAGGAATTGACTAAATATATTGAAGAATTTTCAAACGTATGTTGCTATGGTTGTACTGAATGCCATATTTCTCAATACTCTCCTCTTATCATAATGCTTGATATCATTTGAATTTCAGTCTCATTCTTATTAAGTAACGCGGTGTCAGAATTCTTGCGATCACAGGTTGAATTCTGAAGAGGTTGAATACTTTTTTCAATAGCCACATTCTCGATGAAAAATATTTGAAGTTGAAATATTCTTCAAAATTTAGATAAGTAATGAAACATTGTACAAATTCACAATGTTTTCAGAGCTTCAGAGTTATCAAAATTTGCCTGAGCACACTTGTAAATTTTGAAGAAAGAAATAAGAAGTCATCAGTTTGTTTAATCTTTTCCTTTTCAGGTGATGTGAACGAGTAGAATTGACTTTGACCATTTATTATTCGTCAGTGAATCGTTTGGAACTATTTTCAACTCAAAAAAAAATTATAAACATACGGGCAGAAGTATTACGGTTAGTTACAAAGCAATGCAATGTCTCTAAAGCTGCGTTTAGATTAGCGGAACTCGTTCGCGAAAATCCCCCGGGCGAAACTTACTCCCTTCGAGTGAAATTTCACAGTACCCAAAACAGAGAAAGCAGTACAGCCCGACTTGGCGAACCCTCAAGTGATTCGCTTTTAGTTCTATTTTCGGTACAAATAGGAAAGCTAACTCTTCAACAGAAGGTGCGTCAAACATATTGGTGAAGAAAACTCACCAAAGCCTACCGCTCTGTTCCATCAACTCCAAGAATGTAAAATATCTTGAGAGAGATGTAAAGCTATATCTTCTGTCATCTTCCTGAGTTATGCAACAGTATGACCAGAATGGTATCAGGAAAAAATAGCTCTTGCTCCTTGTTTTTTGATCTCCTTGATCATTTATCATGTATTATTTTACATTGACTTTTCAGTTGCGACAAAACCATCAACCCGTTAACTCTAGAAGATGGGCATTTCTTCCATCCCTCCAAAGAAAATTGGAAATCAGCACCAGACCGCAAATCAGCATGGCGTCTTGAACCATACACATACCTCTGGGTGCCGTCTATGCTCCTTTTGGCAGGGCTCAACATCACAGAGTTCCCAAGGCAATTCACGATATTCTTCACTGTGAGGTTGTTCAACGTAAGTTCGATTACAAGAAGCCTATTTTTTTTAGTTATTCGAATTTTTGGTATTTTCTAGGATACGAGTGGAACTATCTTCAGTCTCCGTTCAAGAACATTCCAGGATACTTACTTATCGATCGACTTCAGGAAAGATGATTTGAAGCTGGCACACGCTGCTCAGAACGGTTCAGACACAGTGATAATTCCTGTTGATTTGGCAGATAATAACTGGCATTTAATAGCAATAAGGCAAGTTTTGAGGTTACATAGTAAGGATGTAATCTGATTCCTCGTCTGATTCATATATGTATCAACTTGGATTATATACGTATTTCCCCAATAACCCAAATACATCTTGAAAGCCGGTTGAATATTCAGTAAATTTCTTGAAAATAAGCGGAATGATGCTAGGTCCTACGATATAATTGATAAAATTATCCAAGGAAAAAATCCCTTTCCACACTAAAACAGTATGACATACACTTGACAATCCCTAATACAGTCATAAGATACCACCATAACATTTTGTTCAATCGAATGAACTGGACAATTATTAAATTAATAATAAAATAAATAATCAAGTTATTATAACAACACAAAAAGATAAAAATAGAAACGAATGTATAAAATACATATTTTAACAGTCAAGGATGACCTAGAATTTATATTCGGATGTTATAAAGAATAGTAGGTCATATTATATTTGTTATCATTTCTGACAAAATAGAGATTATGTATCTCATGATTGAATGTTTTCATTTTCAGCATTCACGAAAGCAACGTAGTTGACTGTTTCGTTGATTGTCAATGGGTCATGACTGACATCCTCAGATTCAGGACATTAGATCTTCCTGAAGACTCAGATCTGATAATAGGGTATTTGTTCTCGGTAAGAACCATTTTCACTATTAATATCACTGTTACCTATCCGGTATCTTTGAAGGGACCAGTATATTTTACTTATTTTTCGTCTCATAATGTCAATTCAAGACTCTCGGGTAATAATAATAATAAATATCATTATATCACCAGAAATCTCGAGGTTCATCCGAAGGTACTCTAGCACCTTCAAAAGATTCATTTGATTAAGACTTAATCAATTGAAAAAAACAAAAATAAAACTATGAAGGAATTAAAAGAACGACACTCTAATACTCTAATGAATCAAAGAGACATTGAGCTCTGATGTTTTTCTTGAACCTATTTGATCTAAACAGGAACATTTTTGCAAAGCCTCTAAATATTGTAACTGAAACATTTCTTAAAAGTAGGTTTTCATCGATTGAATAATTTTGAATAAGTGATGATGATCCATCTATTGCAGCTCTTATCATGAATTGAACAGGAATGATATTTTTTGTTACGAATTTCAAATTGAATTTTAAAGAATTGAGTAAGCACTAACGTAAATTCAGGAATCAGGAGCTCTTGAGCAGTGAAATCATGCATCAATTCAGTCATGCATTAATTGAACACATAACTTAATGTAGATATACCGGGTGAATTGAAGTTAAATCAGTAAATTTCTAAAAGGAAACACTTTACGGAAAAATGTTTCTGTTTCGAATAAAAGGTTGGTGGTTTTGAGAGGGAAGTCCAGTTATGCCAGAAACTCCTCGATTAAATTACCCCTTCTGGGGTATACGGGAATCAACTTTGGAATTTCAAATGAGAACCCCTGTTTTTAATTGCAGATTCACGAATCGTCACAGATGACTATGTATTTAAGTTTGAATTTTCCGTCAAAACGGCCTCAACGTAACCGTTCCATCAAACATTCACATGAAATTCAGACGTTTTCTGCAGAAATGTTTGTTTTCAGTACATGTACTGTCATTGATCATTTGAAAATGGGGAAATTTTTTATTTTGGGTTCAAAATACTTCGCATTAATCAATAAGTATGTATCAATTCAAAGAGGATTATTTGGAGTCTAGTAGAAATCTCTCTCAAGCTAAATATCTCCATGCGCAGAACGTTTTTCATTAATTGCTGAATACGGATCTGGGGTTTCCCACGAAAATTTCTTGACAGAAAATTGAACAAATCCAAAAAAAGGTAAAAAAATTTCTACAAAACAAAATTATATAAAATTTCCTACAAATTTCTCCAATTAAATTTTTTTGTAGCTTAACCATTTTGGCTCAAACGATAGTTGAAAATTTCCTGGAACAAACGCACAAAATGAAAATAAATGAGTTAATAATAATAATTCCATCCCAGCTCAGTTGGGATCACCACGAACAAAACAATAATGGAAAATTTAATTGGCCCACCCATTATATGTGCCTTTGCGGTCCAAATACGTAACACACTTCCCATTTCAACACACTAAAACGTAAATCTAATTCACTATTACCCTTTGATCGATACGCCGGCAAACGAACGTCAACAATAATCCAAAGCCCTATTTGCCTGGATTCAAATGAACCGTAAATATGAGGAATATTGCAGAGCCTGATTCACTACCAGGATCTCCAAAATTGATGGGGTTATTGAAATTACATGACCTAATTCAATATCCAGGTACGTTTGAACGGTGCAATGAAAAACCACTTCAACGGATAAACTGCGAGCCATTGTAAATAATATAATAGAGTCATTTTCCACCCATTTTCTGTGAGGGTCATAAAAACAATACTATCTCTTCTCTAATTTTGCTTTATTGAAAATTTTTTGCTCTAGTAGAAATCCAATGAAATCAGTTAATTTGAGGTCATTTGATCCAACACAAACAATCTGAACAAGAATATACTGAAAACGGATCCCATGAGCTTTTTTCACTTTATCACGATTCACGTTGCTATGATTTTGAGATTATAAATATTTAATATTTCGAAATGACACGATTTGGTCATAATACTGACGATAATATTGATGAAATTGTAGAAGCAAGAAATGTTTTATCCGAATGAAACTCGAACATTGATAAATGGCCAAAAAAAATTCAACAACTTTCCCAAGTTTGTTGTTTATATGCAACAGACCTATAACAATATTAACATCAACCAATATAAGAAGTTGATCTTAACCTTAAATGATAATATGTAGGATACAAACCAGAAAATCACTCTCACCAAAAAAGAGTTGATCAAATTCCTCTGTGAAGCGCCAGATTAAATATTTTCAATGAAAATAGTAAAAAAGTTTTCGGTGGATGCAGACCTTTTAAAAGGACCATCGAAGAAATATCTGCTTGATACGATATTGAATAAACGGGGTTCTCTTTCAATGGCAAAGTGGGGATGGTCACAGGGCTGCACTGCTACTTGATTTGATAGTCGAATTAGTCGCTCTGTAACCGAGAGATGCGATATAAGATCATCCGTTTGAAAATGAAGTAGATTCTTCGTGATTCGAAAAGTTTAGTGGAAAAGGAAACATTCATATTATAAGATGGTCCATTGAATTGAAGAGACAATAAATTCATTAATTTGATACCTTCTAATTCCGCTATTTCCCAAATAATCTCAAAATTTGAGAAATATGGGTGATTATATGCAATATCGACGAACCACCAAAACCCATCAATGAAAATCATCTGAAAAAAAGTAGATAAATAGTAGGTGGATTATTTGAGTTATGATTATTAGTTTTCCATTATTTTTCCAACTAGTAGAATTTATTTTATTTTCAAACCAGTTATGGCAAAAAAGTATTGGAATACTCATTTTCACTGATATAATTTTTGTTGGGAATGAATTCCTCGCATGCAGTGAATAAAATTGTCATATTTATTTTCAATAGATATGATCTCACAACCCATCCCACGGTTGAATATTGAATATTCAAATATCAGTTCGCAGCGCAACCCTGTGACCATCCCCACTTAGCCATTGAAAGAGAACACTCTTTCATTCGATAACATATGACGCAGACGTTTTGATTGATGCACTGTTTCACTGGACTATCAGTATTCTCTGGAGTAACGTTGAATGTCTTATCTTTCCGGAGTTTCCGGATATATTTTCCAAATCTGTTTGTGAAATAATCACGAATAATCATGCTGAATGTCAGGTGTATTATACCAACAGAATTAATCATCGTGATTAAGCACATCCCGCTTATACAGTTCTCTGGTCTTTTCCAAAGGTGCGCTCAAAAGCTCCTGACGACAAATTAATGCTTTTTTCATTTTAGACGAGGTCTGCTAAGAGATATTTTGGTTTCGGAAGACTATATTTCCATTCGTTTGTAGGTAAATAGTGAATAGTGCTTCTAAAAGTGACCTAAGGAATCAATAATAATAATAACTCGTACAAGCTGAGCAGTTTGATCAGAGCCTAGTATAAACGTCAAAAATATCATACAAAATATTGAAAAAATCCGACCGTACATTAACTCGATAAGAACAAGAATCCAGAGACCTTTGTAGGGGAAAAAAACAAATTCTTCGTATACATATTCTCAAAAATATTGGCGATATTTTTCAAATTGAATTAAAAATTTAGTTCGCCGTCTTGATATAAAATATACTTCAATTTAACCAAAAATTTCAGGGTGATCTGGAGCAACTCTCGATAGCGACCGATCCCACTTTGGGCAACCAACATTGTTCAACATCCAGAACACCAATCATCGATCCAAGCATGGATATCACCTAGCCAATGATTTTCGAGAATCAAGAATAAATTGAAATAAGGGCGTAGGTTTAACTGAAATTAATAATTTTGTACTCGATCATAATTATTCATACCTAGATTTATTTTGTGGAGAATTTTGTTGTTTTCCTATTATATGTGAACCATAGAGTTTTAATACTACATAGCAGAAAGTGCAAATCAACAAAAACGTATGTAATAAGCAATGAATATAAGAAAAATTTTGTTTGTGTTCGTCGTTCTAATATTACATATTTCGGCACTAACCACACTATAGTCCAATAAATTTTCAATTGCCGTCAACGCTATTTGGACAGCAATTTTTTCATTGATGGAAACTATCACTATCATATTAAATAATGAATATCCCTTGCTATTCATTTCAATACCTTATATCATGTTGCGAAAAGTTTCATCATAAATTTCAATAGCTCAAATTACTGAATTTCCGACAAAGAAGGTCCTAATCAATTGAATGTTTGAATTGCTGGTCAGTCATGGTCAGTTGTTAAGACATGATTAGCAAAAGTACACTTATCAATATTATTGTTCCATATTCTCTTTGCACCTATTTAGTCAAAATATTCCTAGTTTTCTTTTTTTTAACGAATAAACATTGGATATAGTGTGGTTTCTGAAAATATGTGGTATTTTGAATAATTTCAAACGAATTATATAGATTATATTGAAGGAATATTATATTGTAAATAACATAAGAATATGGTTATCGTTATTATATATTACAGGTGGTCCAAATGAAGGCGTTCAAGGTAGATACGGAGCAATAAATAATTTTTGAGTGATTTTTTCTTACTTATTATTATCTACTGAAAAGAAGTCCATTCAATCGGCTGATTCTGTCTTGGAAATTTTCAATGATTTTTCGATATAGTCGGAGTCATTTTGACAATTTGATGAACATAGTAGCATATTCAAAGTAAATGTATTAGGAATCTAGGTATGTAAAGATTTCTCATGGATGAAATATATTGGTTAATAATCCAACTTGCGAAATAACAACATCGTAAATGCTCTTATATAGATTCCCAATGAAATTGAATTCTATTAGTGTTTATCGCAAATCTATATGCAAAATCATTTCAAAAATCGTGAGATACCTACACCTGAGTCTCGCAAATGAAATCAACTCTATGTTATCGGTTTGGAACTAAAAGCAACAATGTTTTCTTTTATGGGTTTAGTTGTACCACTTTTCGAATTATAAATAAATATCACTAGATCTCGTCAGTTGGAAGGATGTCGCAGAAACAGAATACATTGCTCACGTCTTGGCCTCACATTTGGATGACCTTTTACTGAATCTGTTACATTTCAAGTGCAGATATGCTGAATAAAAACCGTACAACATTTAATATTCCAAAAATCCTGGTGGATATTGTATGATTGTTCTCGAAAAATTTGATTTTATTCTATATGTAACTTGTATATTCTTATCTAAAAACGATTTACATCTTTGAAGCACTATTGAGTTACGAGCTGTATATCTTAACCAAGCATTTTAACCATGGATACTATGCCTAATGATCTAATAGTACATAGATACGCTCTTGATCAGTCGTGCAGTGCAGAAGCTGAGCATGGACTCCAAGATTAGATAGAGAAAGATTGAGCCTCATGTCACGTGACCAAGTGGGAGAGGATAAAAATATTTGAATTGATTTTCTAACATTGATAAAACAAGCCAAATCACAAGATCTGAAATGGATCAATTTGTTCAACCAATCAAAACTTCAGATGGTTGGTTGCGTCTCAACTCTTTGTCAGAGTCGATTCCACCTAGGGATTCACGGCTTTGCTTGATATTCAAGCTACTTGACTAGATATTCAAGCTAGTTGACTTGAGATTGACCTGAAATCAACTCAAGTTCAAGTCAAGTAGTGGTTTTTAATGTTAAGTCAAGTACTTAATGAATAAATGCTTGACTTGACATTGAAAAACTACTACTTGACTTGAACTTGAGTTGATATCAAGCTCAAGCCAAGTAGCTTGAATACCAAGCCAAGCTGTGAATCCCTAATTCCGCCCTATCTATGCATTATCTACTTATTATTAGATCATTGATTATGCTACATATGTATATTCATAGATTACACCAGACCATAGGTAAATATAGTTTATATTGGGTTCATTCATGTATGAAAATAATTTTATTTGGTCAACATTTGCCAGTTTTGACATATGAATGTCAAATCTCAATGTGAACAGTGCTCAGCACAGACAGACTAATTTATTCAAGGTATTCCACCCCATTGTTCCACGGTTTGAAATTGAAATTATGTAGGTACCATTCAAATCCCCTTTATCCTCAGGAAGCTGTTGTTATTGTTTATATAGGGCCGAATTAAGCTCCCATTAGATAAACATAAGGAATTACCAGTCCCTACTTAGGGTTTGCCTGAATCAACCCTTATTATTCATATCTCTCTAACCAAACCACTAGAGTTTGGGAAGCTTGATATTTCGTATTATTTTATCCCAGCCGCTGCGTATTCCTAGGTCAGTGTTAATTCAGGAGACCTACATATTTCATTTGAAACGTGTAAAATATATCTTCAAAATTCTAGAATAATCCATACCTACATGTTTCGTTCAAGCCATATTACTCATCGTCGAGATTTCTTCATCCTACTTGAATCTCGTGCAATATCTTATTTACTTTTATCCTCATCAATTTTATTCAAAGACGTATGAAAATACTTCTAGCTTTGAAAGAATATTCCATTGGTCATTTTAAGCACTCGTTACCCAAACAACACACTTTATTTTTCTCAATTGTTTCAAGGAAGCTATTATTTATATATTTGCGATATCTCTCGCATCAGCTTTAACCGCCACCAGAATCAGAGTAAATGTGTCATGAACGGGTTGGTCAGAGAAAGTTGACCAATCGTTCACTTATCTCCAGTTGGGATGTTCTTTTAACCCCTGGAAGAGCGGCTTTCCAGAGGTCTCGGAGAATTAATAATTATGTAAGTTTACCAAAGATGGTCTACGTAAGTCCGGCCCGTCGCTTTAATGGACAGGTCTTATTAGTTGAATTTCCTTCTCTAGGGACAGGATTAATTTATTGGGTCAATGAAAATCGATTTGAATTTTAAAACTAAATATAATAAAGAAAAATAAAAAAATAACCAAAGTTACAATATCCCTTGAAATGTTGACTCAACGGCCAAAATTTTATAAAAACAAAAAAATGTCTCAAATAATCAGTTATTCAAACAAACGAAACAATATACCAACTTTGAATTTGGGAGAATCGGGACTACTTAAATGAACTTATTTTCATTGAAAAAAAAAACATTCAAACATCAACAAATAAAATAAAATTAATTAGCCAAAAGACTTGCCCTTATCCCGCGATGCTAGGTGAGTATTTTAGGCCCTGCCTAAACCTAGTTTCAATTTTTCCAAACTGTTCACTCGAAACGTGTAATTCCTTATATAACACTTCACTCCCGATCCGCGAACTCCGATCTGACCTAATTTATTCCAAAGAGATTCTAAAAAAACAAATTTTAACTTTATCCCAAAAAATTCCTAGTTTTCTACTTCTGACCTAATTTAACCGTTCTTACTAAGAGACCCTAAGCGATACTAACTTCTTCTCTCCTCAGAGCCAAAACAATTCCTTCTTCCAAAAAAACTTGAAATTTCTTCAACTCTCTATCATCTACTAAATTTATTACTCTGATATTGAAAAGGAATTGTTTTGCTCTAAGTCCGGTTTCGCGACCGACGTTCTAATTCTCAACCTTTCTCAATAAGAGACCCTAAGCGATACTGACTAACTCTTTTGACCTCCACAAAAAATCCTAACATCATACTTCTCTAAGACCGCCCTAACTACTCCTCATGATACCATGTCAATCAGATCATTGGTTAGAACATTTTTCATCTTTTTTCAATAAGAGTCCTTACCTCTACTTCAAACTAAATTTTTCTGTCGATCTCAGCAAGAAACATACTTCAACTCCGCCTAAGACCTTTTTGCTGCGTCATCTGGGAAAGACCCTGACGGTTTTTTCGCATGTATCGAACTCAGATAAGTCAAGATTATTATTATTTTTCTTATCCGTAAAAAATATATCGATTTCACCAACGCCGTGAGACGGTTACTAAGAAAAGCAATAATCGATAAAGAATATATGCAGCTTCTAAGATAAGATCGATTTACACACAAGTCTCGACCGCTCTTCTAAATTTAACGTCCATCGTTCTGAATAATTCTAATAATTTCAATAATTTTCAAATATCCGCTTTACTACAAATGGAAGAAGAATATCGAAAGAAATCTTCATTGAATCAGTGACAGATGATAAGAATTTCAAACTTCGTGGCCAATTTTGTGTTGATTACTTTATCAGAACCATAGAAATTTCAAAATGATATTTTAGTGACAATAATTTATATGAGAACAAATTCCAATCTTGATGCAAATTTCTTGTGGATCGCGTTGACAGAATCAAAGTCCAAGAAGAATATCTAAAAAATCAACAACATATTGGACTAGGTTGAAAGTTAGCTAGATAAAATTACCCATAACAATGACATCACATCTCATGGTATCTCCAACAGTTCTGTTATCTTCAATAGATGCTCAAAAACTCCACCAAGTCAGTGATCTTCTCAATTTTTTTAATATCTGTCGAAGATTTGTTGTATGCTTTTTTTATTTTTCATGTCTCTCTTCGATTTTTCTAGAAGTACTTTCTCAAAGAGATAAATATTTAATAATCTTGTAACCGTGAAGTGAAGATATTAGATGAAATAAAGAGATATAAGAAACTTTTTTATATTACATGATTTAAAGTATAAAAGAATGTTCAACTTAAGACAATAAAATTTATTTGAGCTTACTGAATTATTCGTATCTACAAAATGGATAATTTTTCTGTAAGAAATAAATATTAGAACATTCCCAGTGTTATCATTCAATCCCAATTTCAACTCATGGCATCGTTGAAGAGGAAATAGAAGATCCAGTTTTACAGTTGAAAGTTTTTACTGCACATGTAAAACAGGAGCCAGAACGTTGGAAACCTGCGATCATATCGCAAGCATTTTATGCTTTATGTGATACGCACGTCATCAACTGCACACGAAGTACTCTAGCATAGCTTTACAGGAAAATGTTCAAGATGCCACCTCACGACACACCGTGCAAGACCTTCAAGTTGATGGCAATGATAAACTGTCAAAAAGTAACAAAGTTTCGCATATCAACTTTGTAACCGACGATAATGGCTGAATCCCACTTTAGAGCAGAGACTTGCTGGATATGCACCATTTAAGAATGATGTTATTATATTCTTTATTCCTGAATAAACAAGTAAAAACAATATTCAAATATTAAACGAATAATAAAAATAAAACATTGTATGAGCAAAACAGCTAAGCAGATACTTTTTCCTTGAATATTCATGCAATACAAAAATATCTACCAAAACACGATAACAACCCCTACAAAATTAAAATACCTCAGCGAGCAAATAAACATAAGCTTTTTGTCTGCAAAGTAGCGAAAAACTATTGAAATATGTTGCCTGGTTCAAGAGTTATGATAATATAACATTTGCAGTTTTTATCGCTATGTTTACTTTGAACACTCCATATCTTGCGAATCAATATTGACCAAAGTTTCCTGATCAGGTTTTCTTAATAAGGCCTTTATTATGTTTGAAGTAATCATATCTCATTTAAATGAATTTGAAGATTAATTGATAAGAGTAGTTCTTCCTCCATGATTTCGTGCCAAATTTTAAAATGAAACAATACATATTTACATTTGAAATTAACTGGTAACCATTTTACATTCATTCAGTTGCCTAGATCTTTACTAGTCAAAAACAAACCAAAATAAATTCACCAAGAGTTTTACCTGAACTGGAGGGTCTTTTTCATTCTTTCGAATCATGTCCTTAAACTAGGGAAGGTTTCAGAACTCTGGACGACTGAAATAACTTTTCAAGTTTGGGATTACGTTAGACCATAGATCTTTCCGTTTTCCGAATATGCCCCAAACCAAAATATAATCAAAACAACACAGATATTGATAAATACTTTCTCCGTGATTCCCTAGATGACTAATAGGGTCTCCGCCAGGACCGGCATACCGGACATTTTGCAGGGAGCCCCTGCAGGGGCACAGTCAGTTAATAAAACAAGACATACTTTTTAACACAAAAATGTTTTCTTAGTGTGAATACCACTCTTTGTAGTAAAATAATTTTGTCATTGAAATCGAATACTCTCTCAATTAATTATGAAAACGAAAATGGGTACTAAAATACACCTTCAAGAACAACGTCGTTTTTTTACAATAGACTTATAGAGCATCGTACTTTCAAACATTGCAGGACGTTTTTTGTAGCAATAGACAAAACGTCCTTTGATGAATTGCTAAATGTTAAAAAATACGATTTCATATGAAACTGAAAAGGTGCCTGAGAAAAATAATAGATGCTCCTTCAAAAAAAATTTAGACAAAGCAGGGCGGCGAAATTTTATTTTGTCAGGGTGCCAAAATATCTCGAGCGCACTCCCTGATGGCTACTCCTGCAAATTTCACGGAATCGAATTGCGAAATGTATCCCGTAAAAAATTGTCAAGCGCCAATTTTATTGAAATCGAATAGGTGCTCTCAACTAGTCCAAATAGTTCAACAAAATTCGATGAATACGTACTACTGGCCTATAAAGCAGGACGGCGCAATTTCAATTTGCCGAGTTGAGATTCTGCGTAGGTACCTATACCTATAAAAACTATTTCAAGTTTTGGTACATACTTTCTTGGTGAATGCATCTTGATAATCATAGAAAGTTCAGGTATACAATCTGAACGAAAAATCTAATTTTTCGTGACAGTTTGGAACGACTTCAAATTCTTCAAATTATTTCAAGCAGTTTATAGAATTTTATGTTGATGTTGACATAAATTAATCAAACATACTATTGTTTCGGTTAATGATATGCTTTATTTATTTTCTCTATTCACATTATAAGTCACACATATAAAGTATAGAAGGCCTCTCAGTAACTCTCATTTTAGAACTGTATAGAAGGAAATAAAATAGATATTCGCCATTAACTTGGGTACAATGTTATACAGAATTTGATTAATATAACGCATAAGAGCTTTTTATAGATTATTATTGGCTATGTTCATTGAATTGAATAACTTCGAATATCATATTAGAATAATCATTCATAAAATCAGTTTCTGCAGTAAAGATTGATTGCGATACACCAAGTATACATGTAAAATATCAGCTCAGTAGATGAAATTAAATCATAAAAAATTGTGAGAAACTCATTTGATTCATATTAAGTCGAATGAACTATCTCGAGAAGATTGAAAAATAATGAAAATAGAGTCTACTAGAATGAATACAAGTGAAAATATTAATGCTACAGATAACAAAATCGAAATATCCGCATACCTACTGCTCTTCCTCAATTTCATCTACAATTTCAATCATAGAAAACACTGCGTTATCTACAGCATGTACCAGAAAAGAATCAGATAATATACCAAAAAGTATTCAGCTTAAATTACATCTTTTTGCCAATATTTTGGAAGACTATGTAATCATTCAAATCTAAATTCCTGAAACTTTCTCCTGCTACATTTCTCTTCAATTTTCAAGCTGACACAAAACAAAGATATGAACATGAGGATAGTTAAGAGTAGGTACACAACAGGATAAATACATTTTCTAACAAACACTTAGGATATGTCAATTCAAAATGCTTCTACGTTATTTTTTGAGCCTTCAGTCTTGCAATTGAAATACTTTGTAGTGGGTATTCTAAAATGTCTCAATCATTACATGATTTCGATCCATTTTTATATCAGAAGAGCATCCAATATTACGATTTAAAACATTTAAGATGTGAACAACTAATATGTTATGATATTTGTTGCAACAATTCGAAATTCCTCTCCATCCAAAAGCAAATAAGCAGATAAAATCTAGTTATCATCAATGCAGAAACAATCACTTATTAAAACCAGGTTAGAATAAGTTAGGTTAGATTAGGTTAGGTTAGGAATATTGCGGAAAGGTGTAAATTTGGTCGAATATAAAAAGAATTCTACTTGTGTTCACTACAAATTGGTTACATACAAAAAATTACAAAAATATATTATTGTAAACACTCTCGGTCTTCAAGAAAATGACATCGAATTAATTCTAGCCTAGTTACACTAGAATCAAGGGTCATTCATATCTCAAGACTGTATTAAAGAATAAATTGAGATATCTCAAGTACTTGAAGGGCTAACTTAGGTGATCGTATTATAATGAAACATTTAGTTCTATTATCTTCAAATCATTGAACATCTTGAAATATATTTATTTTCATTTTGCTTCTTAAAATTATAGTGCAAAATCATGTTTGTAGTCCTCCGAGTGCTTAAAATATCCCTTTTTCATTTGAAACCAACTGTCTCATATTCTTTCAAGGCCAACTGCAACAATTGGAAAAGGATTGTTCATGTTGGTGGAAAACCACCAATCTCTTTATTTCAAGTCCTTGATTTCTATCACATTGATTAAGAATAAAGTTCTTTACCTACATATCGTACCTCAACTAGCTACCTACTGAAGATCATCTATCTATTCTGAAAGAGTTAATCAATATAAAAATATTGGCACACATATTTTTAAAAACATCAATTTCCACATACGATAATCTAGAGTCACCCAATGGAGGTACATAGAGGAACTGAAGAAGTTTCATTTCATATAGAGTTCATTTGCACTAGTTTCTTTCCAGGACAACACGTTCTCAAGATGGGACAATTTTTAATAGCATGTAGAAATGAAAAAATGAGAATCAAAACGAGGAAATTCAAAAACCAGTCAAAATCTTACATTTCCTGGAAACATTCGAACTACCGAAGTATATCTCCCTCTTTCTTTCATTTTAAACTATTGAAAAAAAATTTGGAATATTTTTTTTCATTTTGTTTTGATATTTCTACACACGGCTAAAATATACTCAAAATTTACTATTACTCGAATTTTTCACATTTTTCACCTTTTTTTTGAATTTCATATCTTTCTTCGGCTAGTTGAAACTGGATATAAATGTCAGGTTGATGTATAGAATTCAATAATTAAGATGAAACGGTTTAGTCAACTACTTCGAAGAAACGTATACAACCTCAGTTTAGTTACGAACTGGTTCTGAATGCTGTTATAACTTCTATTTATTTTGAATGATGTAGGCTGTTTATGGTTACATAAAGTGAGAAATGAATACATTTACCAGGCAAGTCAACTCACATTTTTGGAAGGCGTAGTCCCAATATCGATCTTTTTAGTTGTCTGTAGTATTGACCCTGCATTTTAAGAGGATATATATATATGGTGATTTGCCTAATAACGAGAGCCACTGTTCTCCTTATTTTACGAATGTTGAGGTGGAAAATTTTCTAGTTTCAAAGCAGCATCCAACAATACCGCGCAATACTCGAAACAATGATGCCGATGCTTTACTTCACCACCCCTGCTGTGGAGGTGTATAAGGCAGGGGCCAGCGTCCTGTTCATTCGGTCAGTACTCCAAGATGATATACTTCAATACCTCATCTGAGAGCGCCAAAAATATAAGCGTCTTGTATAGTGAAATGACGAAATAATTATTCTGCTGACAGAAAACACGTTTTCAAGTACTGCTTGCCATATGAATAGTTATTTATAATACAAGTGCAGAAGGCATTGATATTCTTCCACGAGTTCAAAATTCAAAAACGAGCCACGAAGTGGCGAGTTTTGGAATGAACGAGTGGTAGAATGAGCCTTCTGTACGAGTATTATACATTATTTTCTCTAATTCATTGCATTTTCATTGAAATTGATGAAATATTTCCATAAATATAATTTAGTGATTTTTGCATTGAAAAATGTTGGTTGGCAGAACTGATTTCTTTAAGGCAAATTGATGAATTGACAGATAAAGCCGTGGCGGAAAGTTCGGAGTACCAACATAGAATAATGAAATATAACCATGAAAACTGTGCGTTTCTGATATATTCTCGCACGATTTTGTTCTACAAGATGTGGAAGAATGAACGGAATAACCACAGAATTAGAGAAAATATTTTCCGATGATGTATTATCTTCAACAGTAACAACGTTAGAATAGTATATTGTGCAACAAGTGGGGAAAGTCCAACTTTTCTCGAGAGTGTGGCAAACACACGAGCGAGAAATGTATTTTAAACCTCAAAACTTCACATATCGATATAACAGTTGACCTGCCGGAAAAAAATTTCCAAGAAAATTATTTCTTCTCTAGATAATGATTCTGTACTCATTTTGTATACACAGTGTTACTAGATAGTCCATTGAAATAGTTTTACAAAAACAGCTTCATGAACATGAAAGTAGATCATTTACACCAATCGAAGTTTATCAAGGTTGTTCGGACTTGAAGACTTTTCAATTTTATGTTCAATTTGTTAATAAATCGAGCACCTTCAATATGTCAAATCAACAGTGATAGCATTCGTCATGATGAATCAATGGATTTAATTGATTCAACATGCTTTCAAAATACGTTGCATCAACTGTAACTCAACCAAGAAGTTTTTCTATTGATCTTAAAGAAGATGGGTACTACAGATGATATTTCGGAAATACTGTACACCAATTCCAAGGGAATTCTCGACTTCGAACATTGAATATGACTGATGAATACGAGCTCTACAATCATTCAATTGGTGTCTAATATGTATTATATAGGGTGTCCCAAGTTCGAGTTCGGTTCTGCAAAACTGAACCTATTTCTCTACCGATATTCATGAGTTTTTGATATGATCCAGTATTCGATTCTTAAATTATTTTATTCGAATCATTGCTTTCGTCGGAATAGTTTTCAAAATATCAAAAAAAAACTGGAAAAAGAAGGGAAATATGCGTATTCTGTTCTTCATTCTTATTCTCAATATCTGAAGCGTAAACCGTTTTCACATATTTAAAGTTGAAGAATGTGGGAATATTGTGCATCACCTGAATAAAAAAAAAACTACCACAGGGTGTTATCAGAATTAATAGAATAACTTTTGTTTTTAAAATTAAAACCTATTTTTTATGATTGCGTTGAATTCTGCGGAAAAAATAATTATAGTGTTCTAAAATGTTTATGCTTTTGAATTAAATAATTTCTGAGTAATTTAGGTTTTCATGAATTTATGTCATACGTAGAGTTCTCTGCAGAATCCAACGCAATCATAAAAAATAAGGTTTTAATTTGAAAAACAAATGTTATGAACTAATTCTGATAACAATTTTTGGCACAATATTCGAAACATCCTGTGACGGTTTTTTTTTTTAATTCATGATACACCAGTATTTCCACATCCTCCAACTTCAAATATGTGAAAACGGTTTATGCTTAAGATTTTAAGAATAGGGGGGATAACGAACTAAATGCTGACTACTACCCTTTTTTTTCAGTATAACTGAAAGTGTTCAGGCTTCAAGAATATTTTAGCTCGGTAGAGAATATCGAATATTATAATCTCAATTTTCAGTTCTCATATAGAGCCAGTTATCCAGAAACTTCGAATAGAGGCACTCGAACTTGGGACACCCTGTATTGTCAAATATTTGCTCAGAGAAAACCAATAAAAAAAGAATTCTCAACTCCTGAATGGTTTGATACGATAATGAATCCCGATTTTTTTTATTTCAGATCGGATATATTGATTTCATTTGTAACAATTCCCACATTTGTATTCATAGATACAAAAATAGAACAATTAACAACCGCATTCAACCATCTTAGGACCTTACGAAAGGAAAAGTGAATCTTGGGTGACGTTCTGACATTAAACAGATATGATTATTTTAACCCTCTTCAACCTAATCTAGTGTTTTTCCGTTTTCTCCTTCCTCTGTAGTCATCCCAGTGAACAACTTCTAACATCTAAGAAGTAATATGGTTTCTCTTCATCTCACTCTAGGGTTAGTTCGGAACTACACGAGCACGCAGCATCGCGATAGTTTCCTGAGTCACTGGCTCAGTAGGGGACTCAGAATCAGAGCTGGTGGCGAAATTGTACATTTTTTCAACTGCAAGAAAATCGTTCTTCGGTTTGTTGTCGGTGAAGTTGTATTTGGACAAGGTTGGATCGGTGCTGTTCGTGTCATCTGAAAGGAAACAACTTTTTTCAGAGAAATAGATAAAGGTAATAATAATAAAAACAACTTTATGTCCATAGAATATTTAAATACATTGTGGAAAAGGTCCAAGACTCTAACTTAGTGTGAAAATTCGGAGAGACCATAGAAACATCTATCACTTAAAAAAGATTTCAACCTTTTTTTAAATAAGAATGTGGTACCTGAGTTCTCAATTTCGCGACTCAATTCATTGTATGTACACCTTTATTCCTAAATACATACTAAATAAATATGCTGATCGTCGTCATATCCTAAATTTGAATGCAGGAATAATGAAATAATTACGATTGCGAGTATGTTCCTGTTTTTATTATTTGACATAGCTTTTGATTCCATCTCCATGGATGTTCTTGAGGCGAAGCTCGGGTGATACGGTTTCCATGATATCAGTTGGAGCCTTATTAAATTATTTCTGACAAATAGAGTATAGTATATCATGGTGGTAAATCTGTTCGCGGTATTGTCGTCGGTGGAGTTCCGCAGGGTTCACTATTAAGACCTACACTTTTCTGATATTCATCAATTATCTGATTAAATCTTTGATTTCTTGTAACCATACCACGTTGGTGGATAGTTACTTGAGTGTGGTTGATATTGTCTTAGCTTGTTGGGGCTCAGCGGTCTCTTGTTCAGTGGTTTGAACGTAATGAGTTCACCGTGAACCTTTATAAGACCCCTAGAATGCTCTGAAGGCGCAGATCTATAAATTTTACCAGTCTGACGTAATTCTTGATCAATATGGGACATGGGAAGGCCATGTAGATTATATAGCATCCAAAATTTTGGGTAGCATTTTTCTTTTGAGAAATCTCGTTCATGTTTTGCCAGGGTATGCTAACTCTTTTTTTAGTTATACAGTTGCACATCTTCTATGCTGTTTCAAGTTTAGAAAATTCCTCACATGCTAAAAGAATTTTTGATTTGCAGAGAAAGGCGAACAGATTGTTGGCTGGTTTACCATATCGGGCTGATGTGAGTCCGGTCTTCAAAAGCATGAATATTTTGATGTTTCGTTGTCTAGTCGTTCCAAACTGCTTGATGGCGGCAAGATAATCAAGCAATAATCTGTAAAACGAGCTACATGACCATAATACCTGGCGGTCTCTCAGTATCAACATACAGTTTTTGCGACTCAAATCTAGCAGGTACAACTCGAATTATTTCTGTCTTATCCTCATGAATAAATTGCCAGTCAACATAAGGAGCTTACCGATCAATGATTTTTCAAAGATTATGAAAGATTTCCTCATAAGGAGAGCATTTTATAGCGTGGAGGTTCATCTTAACTTCAAATATTTCAGGATGATTTGCCTTATTTAATTTTTGTTCGTTCATGATATATTTGTTATTGGCTGATATTTCTTGATTTCATTAATGTAATTGTGAAAGGAACGAAAAAGTTGTTGTATGTCACTATATTCCATCGGCAGCAATGATCGTATTCTGACTATTGAACAGGGAGAACATATTCAATAGCCAACAATATCACGCGATGTACTACTCCACCGCCTCTTGTGATCATTGAAAGATCGGCTTTCCTCTTATCAAGGGATGGTAGTATGTTGTTGCTATTATGCTAATTAATTCTTTCTCCTTCATGAAGGGAGAAAGTGTGGGTGAGGCCTGTCGCACTAGGAACAGGACTTGATGTTCATATGATGACGTCATAAGTTTAATTTTTAAAATTTCACTAATAAACAAAAAAAACAAAAATAAACCTCCAAGACTTGCCTTAAACTGGCAGATCTCTTTGATCCTTTTTAATACTCTGCATGAACTATACTGGAGAACTCTGGACAGCAAAACAAAATGAAACAAAAAATGATAAATTCCTTAAGTTTCTAATCCGCCAATGTTTGGTAAAATACCAAATTCTTTCACACTACACTGTCGCGAAGTATATCACGAACTTTAGGTAATTATAAACAAAACGATACTATTTTTGCCTAATCTTTCATTATACCGATTGCACTGTCAGCTCGTGATGGAATAAAAAATAATATATTTTTCAAACTCTTAAAATTCGTTCAAAACATATTCTCTTCAAAATATTTATATCTGTATCACAACTTATCTTTTCCGAAACGTTTCTTGGGTTTTTCTTCAACTCCTACACAATAACAACTTCCGCGATCAACTTCTAACTCTTCACTTTAATATCCGTACTTCTATTTTCTTTTTTTTCTATTACCTATCTTCCCGAACCGATGATTTGGCTTAGGGTGACTCATTTCCCCGTCCTCGATGAGCTTTAACAAAACGACTTGGGTTTTTTCCGTAGTTGTCAAGTTTTTCTTTTCCCACGGATCAAATGTTACCACTCATAACTAATTTCTAACACCCTATAAGTTACCCTCTTATCGCCTGTGAACAAACCTAAGTATCGCTTGGCACAAAAAAAGATATTTCCATCAACCTGATCTCACAAATATGTAACTAATAAATTTCGCACTTAGGTATAATAGTCGCCTTCAAGTCTAGTGTCAAGTGCCTGACCTTACATCGTCTTCGAAAAAGGTCTCGTCTACCTACCGCACGATGGCGACGTCCAGACCCAATATTCAGGAATCTAAAATTCTCGATTATTACAGCGAACTACTTTCAATGCCCAATAAATAATAACGGTCTTGTAAAACTAGTAGTCTGAAACGTCTACCTTTACGCTTCATGCTCGTATTGTACGCATAACCATCATGGTATTACGAACCAACATATCGATAAGCAACAATTCTACCTCTGTCAAATTCGTGAAAATAATTATTATTCCTGTCCACCGAACTCAAGGCATTTCACTACGACTAATACTATTTTATGAAGGGCAATAACTGAATATCCCCACATCTCGATTTTTTTCGCCAAACACAAAGAGATAAATTTTATTCCGCAAAAAATTATCAGACATTGTTATTCCAGCATGCTAGAAGAATAGTCGAACGAATCGTTTCTAATGGGTGTAACCCTTCTAATGTTACCACCGTTCACATAGTTCGTAAGTTTTCAATTCGATGTCGAATATACTATACAAAAGTTTCTTCGTAGAAACTAACACTGGCTAGCAAATTCGAGCCTTCTGCACTTTCATTCATACTGTCCGATAAAAATCGGAAAACTAGCCACATGAGTACGTAACTCAATCGGAAGTTTATCCACTTCCCAAACTTCCACATGTGACATCAACTTTCATCCGGAGACGTTTCCAGAATGCATTGGAAGATTATCAGCTGAAAGGGGTCTCATCTGAAAAAGATCTAATTTCACATGAAATCCTTTTCAGATACTCTCGTTTGGCGGTTGTGCGGAAAAACTTTTACCGATTCTGCTCGTCGAGGTTTTTTTTCTGTGATGAAGAATTCTAGATTTTCTCTGGTAATCCAAGGGTGATAGTGTACGAATAGAAATTCCACTAGAAAATCCACAGAATCGTAGCTTTGGCAGGTTGCAGTGAATAAGGTGCATAGAATTAGACCCCAATTACGTCATAAGTATAAAAGCTGAAATTTATAATGGGTGAGCCTCAGTCGATAGTATACCCTGGACTTTTACGTAGAACAAAAGGTACGATTTTATTGAAAATTTGGTTTCCTGGATTGGAACCACTGCTCTATCAATCTGAAATATTTTCAGCCTACGAGGTTGCCGATTATATCAAAAAGTACTAACAACTTCGATATTTCAAATAGAATGATGCCGTTTTTGAGAGATTTTTTTAGATTTCTGACAAACTTTCTGGAAAAAATATGCAATTTATCCTTTGAAGCAATGTATAATTAAGTAAGTAATTTGGTTATAAATCAAAAAACTGAGTGTTACATTTGAAAAAGTTGTTATCTTCCCGGTTAAACCGGAAGTCGAACGAATCTGAAGTTTTTTCCAAGAATTTATCTCTCCCAATAATGCTTCGTGAATCACCCTGTCTTTGTTACTTTGAATCGAATCATTTCTGTGTTTAATTTCAATTCATTTTTGCATTGAACGAAGATGTCAAACTAGAATCAACGACTGTAAGTAGACTCGCGCTATTTTGTCATGATCTTAGGAGCGTCTTTCATCTAGTGCAAATTTTTGCCCACGAAATTGGTCTGGCAATACTGATTATCAATTTCTGGTGATATTATAAACAATATGAAAAGCAGCTGCCTAATTTCAAGACAAGTTTATAGGTTCGATGGAACTCGATTTTATATACTCGCTATCTGCTAAAGCCACGATAATCTGAATTTGATCAAACAATTATTATTAAAGATAATTAAGGCAAAAACTTAACGATTTACAGCTGAAATGATTTCATGTACTTTCTTTGAGTAGATATTTTTTGCATGGACGATCTAACTTACATATTTTATTTCCGTTTCCAAGATCCATGTTGTCAATTTTGTACTTTTGGGTGAGTGCTGCTAGCTGATCTAAAACGGCTTCATCGTCCTCCAGACTTGAGTAGCTGCCAGTTGTGTTATCACCGTTCGATGATCCTTTAGAGCCTTTGTTCTTATCCTTATTCATATTCACCTCAACCTCCTCTTCTTCCACATCCTCTTCCTCCTGAATATCATAATTATCATTATTTTTTTTTGGAAACAAAAATTTTTACAAGAAATTTATTTGTTCTCTAAAAGTTGCTTTAGTGATGACAGCGAATGATGAATAAATTGAGCCAAATTTTTATACCCTTGAATGATTATATTTTTTCCTACAACTGATGCACACTAAACTTCTCCTATAACTGCACAAATTTAAATAATTCAAGTAATGTACCTAATTCAATTCAAAATGGCCTTCGTTGTTAGTATCTGTTCATTTCTTGAGTTTCCATAAAAACGACTTCTCAAAAGCCCAATTTCATTGGTCTATCAAGCGAGGTGTGGGCAAAGTGTCGTGTGGAATAATATTCCTCACAGTATGAGCCATACAAGGTTTTGAAATTGAGTAATCTATGAAGAATACGTTACTTTCCATAGAAGTTGTAGAAAAAGCCCTTTTTTTTGGACTTTCGCCCTTTGTTGCACAATATACTATCATCTATACTCCAATGCGTTGGTACTGAATGGTTTTTCCATTTCGGGCATTCTTCTTGAATTTTTCACTTTGCAGCTCTCAGAAACCTCAAATATTACTCTGACTTTTACCCTTGAGATCGCTACCTTTTCGTGACAATCCCTGTATTGTGACGAAATGATAGATCGATCTGCTGAAGAACGAGCTCTCAAAAAACTTATATCTCAATGATTTGATAATAATAATGGATAATTAATGGATGACTGATCAATTTTATAATTTCCAAGTGGCCATTTTCGCTCTTAGTCCCGAGGAGTAAGCAAAAAAGCTAATTGCGTTTCTGGGAAGTTCCACATCAATATTCAACAGGGAATAATTGATGAATATTGTTGAACTCTGCCATTTATCCTCATTCAGCTTGTACCTCCCAAAGAAACTCGTCAATTCCGATCAAATTACATTAAATTACCCCCCAAAGTGAATGAGTTTGTCAAACGATCATTTTAGAAGCAATAAATTCAATTTGTTTCAGCAACAAATTTGTTTATATTAGGTCACAGTTTGATATTTCATCATATTCGAAGTATAGAACTAGAAAATTAGCTTATTGAAAATGACGTAAGCTCCCTTTATCTGTGATTATTACTCTGTGGTATAACACTATCATAAAATGCTTCTCCTTTAACTCTTCCGCAGTTTCAAGAATAAAATAAAAACTGTTCATTATAAAAGACCATCTTTAATTTTTGAAATTATTGCTCTTATTCAGTTACATCCTGCATGAATCATATATTTTCGTGGAAACGAAAACGAAATTTGATATAAGCGCCATAATGAACGATCAACGAGCAAAAATGAAGTCAAATGCAGGCAATCTCTCAAGAATCCAAAAAGACTGGTCACTTCAAAATCGTCAGTTTTATCTTAAGCTTCTCTAGAATAAATCGGTACAACAGTATTTCTAGACATCTCATTCAAAATTATGCATTGCAGTTTGGCGATCTGTATATTATTTCAGAAATTATAAGTAAAAATCTGAAAATTTCGAGAAAAAAATTGATAAATTTCCCGAGGCTGCAACTTCCTCTGGACGTAAGCTACGCCCCTGAAACCTCAATATGTTTCAGATCGGAACTTGATGTTTGAAAAACGTTTTTATTTGAGTGATCTGTGACGATGATTCAGGAGATATAACGATTTTTAGAGGGAAATTCAATTTTTCCCAAATTTCGGGTTCAAATTTCCCCAAATCCGTGAGCTCTACGAAGAATCGGTGCCAGAATTGACGATCTCTTGGAAAATAGTATATGGTACAACCAGTGGGGAAAGTCCAACTTTTCTCACCAGTGTGGAAGTTTGTGGCACGAGCCTGCGAGTGCCGCAAACACACGAGTGAGAAGAGGAATTTCTCCACATGTTACACACTATATTATTCCTACAATGGTTGGTGCCATAAACTTCCACACTCGTGAGAAGATTTGGACTTTTCTTACTTATTGCACAATATACTATTTCCTTCGACTACACAAATTTAAATAATTCGAGTAATGTACCTAATTCAATTCAAAATGGCCTTCGTAGACAGTATCTGTTTATTTCTTGAGTTTTCATAAAAACGACTTCTCAAAAGCCCAATTTCATTGGTCTACTAAGCGAAGTGCCGTGTAGGATAATATTTTTCACAGTATAAGCAATATACATAGTTTTGAAATTGAGTTAGATATGAAGAATACGCTACTTTCTATAGCAGCTGCAGGAAAAAATATTTTGTTCGGGTTTCCGGTTATTTCCGGTTGAATATCAGGTCTTCTATCATTTTCGAAGAACGTAAATCAATAACACTTGACAGAATCCGTTCAGAGGAAATATAGCTCCTGTTTTTTAATGCTTCTTCAGATTACACGAGGTGAAGTTTATTGCTTGTGCCTCCAACGATTCGAGGACAGGCTCATTTTTCTTATCTTGATCAAAATAAACACATGAAGAAATGAAAAGTGTACAAGCCGATAGATACAAAATGAAGTTACCTCTTGACCATCACTGCTGTCATCACTAGTCGACGATTCCGAATCAGATGAAGAACTCGTTTCACTCTCACTCTCGGTGTCGTTGCTCTCATTCGCCTTCTGAATTTCAGCTGGAATAATGTGTAAAATGAATAAAGAAAAATGCGATATCCATTTTGCATCTTACTCTGTTTTATCTTCTCTATGATGAGCGGGTAAAATTCTTTGGCCGTTGCGTTGTTAGGCTCATACTGTAGAACTGAAAGGAAATAAATCACTAATCAATGCAAAAAATAAACTTATAGAATTGATCAATAAATCAATGACTTACTAACAGTTATCAATGACCAGACTATAGATTTTTTTTGAGATAGATACAAAAATTATCAACAGCAAACAACAAAGCATGTGTAGATTTAATCTCAGTATTAGCAGAGGAAATGTAAACGGCATTGTTCATTTCAACGTATGACAAGAGTACAGATAAAAACTTCAACAAAAACCCTATCTCCCCGTAAAGGTATAGTGATTGGTTTGTCTATTTGTTTACAGAATAAGCTGACATATTTATATTAAAGGGCTTCTTCTTCATCCAAACAAAATCTTTTCTATCCTTTCTCTTTATCAACTTTATAATTAAACCTGAAAACAAAAAAAGAACCAGAAAGGAGTAATAAATGTTAGTTTCCATTATATTGATTTGAAGTTAGAGACCTATTCTAAAAAAGAATCTGAAACTGAATGGATAGCTATCATGACATTTATAAATTGGACAAGTATTCACCAAGTGGTCAATGGTTTCTTCTACACCACACTCACATAGTGGGCTCTCAATAGAATACCATTTGAAGAGCATACTATTGCAACGACCATGACCAGTCATAAGATTTAAAATACACCAAATTTTTCTAGGAAGATTGGAACCTAGAAGTTTCTCTGAAGGATTAACGATTAGACTTTCATTGAAGACATCACAAGAACTCCATTCTGAACGCCAAATTTCCTTGTCACTTCCATTAGATTGAAGGAAAGTATTAATCCATAAAGGTTTGCGTGACTTCAATCTGGTAGTTCTAGAATCTGGGAGGTAAGATACAATTGGAAATAAGTTCGGGTAGAAATTAAAATCTTCCCAAGATTTCTTTACTGCGATTTGTCTACGAATATGCAGAAGTATATTTGATAGCACTTGTAACCAATGTAAAGATGTAGATGTAATAGTTCTACTGTGATTCTCATAGAAACGTCAAGATGTGCATCAATTTTATGTACATGAGCACTATTGAACGAAACAGAACAACAGTATACAGCAGCAGAAAAAACCAAGACCAAAGCTGCCGTTCGAAGACTGCTGGCATCAGCACCACATGAAGAACCAGCTAATTTTTGAAGTATATTTTTCCCCGACTCCAATTTCATACGTAAATTTTCCAAGTGGACCTTGGAATTCAAAGAAGAATCAGACTCATTGGTAAATAATGCAAATGTAAAATAATTTATTGTAGTAGGTATTGGATATTCTGTATTCTGATATTTTGTTTTGTCCCTTCCAATTGCATAGCGCATTGTATACAATGCTCAATGTTAATTTTGGGTGCATTCTGTTACTACATAAATCTAGTCTGCCATTTGGAATGCAATGAACGATTGATCCATTTCCAACCGTTGGACATTCCTTTTTCGTTTTCAATCAAAGGGGCAATTATCATTGTGTTCTTCTATAATTGAATGATAAAACAAAATAGCTTTTTCATAGGCAACTAACATGTGGCCTTTTTGTCGATTCAAAACAAAAAGTGGGACTTATTTTAACTCCCAAGCGAAATACGACGTTTTTAGACTTTTTTAAATCATTGAGACACTAGGATGAAACAAGAATTAAAACATCAATCAATAAGAACCGGACCCAACCAGTAAAAATACACTTGTCCTTAAAAATTCAAATTTATTCGCCAACGTAGTCACCTCAAGGGTGATACACTCTCCAGAGTAATGTACTCCAAGTACTTCAACGATCTCAGTACCGTGCTATAAGTGATATTTGAGAATTTCGTCGGTTTGCACGGCTTTCATCAACTTTTTTTCACTCATCTGACGCTCTTTTTGACCCTGAAGTATATTGATGAAGCCTTGTTTCATCTACGATGTGTTGTTGCTTTAGATCTGCAAAAGCAAAGCTTTCTCATGGACAACTGTTCCAAATGATCATAGCAAAGCCAGTACTGTTTGACATTATAATAGTGAACATTTAAGATTTTGTTCCATATTAACAGAAATTCCATTTTTCAACTTCAACACCCTGCGCCTCTAAAACTAATCATAGGATCGAGTTAGACCCATAGACTTTCTTGTTCAGGAGGTCATATTTAAGATGCATAGAAAACCTGGTGTGTCTACTTATACCTGTAAAACTTTCAAACAAAACGGGCGATTTTTCAGATTTATACCTACTTGATTTCGAGAGATCGCGGTCTGTTTCAGATGGCGCATACATCGTTTACATTTGACATTTCTCTCAATTCTCGACTCTTGTGAACCAAGGGCGTAGATCTTTTTTTTCTTGGGGAGGGATAATCGAAAAAAAATTTTTGACAACTTTTATTCATATCTGTAATGTTAGAAAAAGAAGTTTGATAATGAAGTTTGAACCAAATTACTCGAAATAATTTTTGTTGTTACTAATTCGGTTGTTCTTACCTTATACTGGGTGTTCCCAAATAAGAGTTACGAAGGAAAATGAGAAATTACTTGAATAATTTTGAGAAAAAAGTTTCATGAATATGAGCCCACAAACGCTTTGCTTTCAATATACAGGTTGTTTCTAGTGTGTCGTACAGTTTATCAAATATTTATTAATGTTCGCTACAGATTAGGTAAATAAATACCAAAACTTATAATTAATGCATTCATTGGAGCTTACTAGCTGGATCTTTCTAATAATTTGGATTTTCCTGAGGATTACTAGAGATTTTTTCTCGAAATCGATAGCAGATACGACAAAACTATAACAAACCGAAAAGTATAGTACTGGACCAGTACTACATTTTTCTAAACTAACAGCCATTCACCAAAATAGTTTTGGAGGAAGGAAGCAGGCATCCTTCCAGAAAATATATCACCCTGTAGATTTGCATTCAAAATTAGCATATCACATGGTGAAAACTTTAAACTGGAATATCTATGGCCAATTCATATTAAATATCTTGTGGAGGGAAGGTTATACGAGAAAGAAACTTAAACTTTAACACATGTATCTCAAAACAAAATGTTTGGGGACTCATGTTATAGGACTTCTTTTCTTAAAATGATGTGGAAATCTGTCATTTTCATTTGTATCTCCAATTTAGGAACACCGTGTAATTACCCCCAGGTTCCCCCTATTTCTACGCTCTTGTCATTAACTTTGAGTATAGAACAATAATATTTTATATTCTATGGTCTGTCATTATATTCCATTCATTTGAGTAAAAATTCGATATGAACTGAATTGTAATTTATTGTGAATGTTTGCAGTGTCTAAAATCAGTATTTTCTTTTTAAACGGCACCAGGCAGATGCGGAAATTCGAAAAATTTTAAAGAACGCCACCTTACAGCACTCTGCTGAAGCAGACCACCAAAGCAACAGGTGGGTCTCTCAAAAAGTTTGAAACAAAATCGAATCAGTAAACACACCAGGTATTCTATGCATCTTAGTCATATTCTACAACATACGAAACCAAAACTTTTAAGACATACGTTAAATGCACATCAGTATTCTTCTCGAGTTTATGTGAAAGCGAGGTATCTGTGCAATCCAAGCAATGATTTTCAATTATAGTTTAATTAATTTTCCGATGGGCAAGATCAATAGAGCCATTCCGTCCTTATGGATTTGTTGCTTCCAGGCGTGATAGCAAAAACTGTTCGACCGTGAAAGATGAACCGAAATGAGTCGGTACAAAGAAGGGATTTCCGCCAACTTCTCTAATTGGATTTTCCTCTCTTAATACCAACAACCCAACTTCGGGAGATAATTTCCTACCGGATACTGGATTCTGTAGTTACTATTGAGTATTCGACAATTCGATATTAGCTGAGAGACATTCACGCTGCTGAATATACAATCATATCCTACCCCTTTCCGAATAAAATGAGGAATAAATTCATTATTAAGGGAAGGAATAATTTCATATCATAACTTGGGCGAACTCTGATTCTCATTAAAAAAATTTTGGCTCCGCTAAGCTACAAATGTGACTAAAGATTCATGAGAAAGAAGTGCTCTGAAGATGTTTCCATGTCGAAAGTAAACCTTCCTTCTGTTTATTATAATAAATTGTGAAAACTTGATGAAAATCCATTTATTAGATTAAGGATCCAAATAAAATATACTCACTCAGTTTACAATACTTTAATGCATTTCCATACTCCTTCATCATCAAGGCCGATAGAAACTGAAACAAAATTTAAAAAAATTAAGGAAGCAATGACTTGAAGTCAGGACCTTTTGATCGCTCGTTCATTTATGTGCCATTTGCTCCATTGGGTGCCGCATATACCTATAAACAGTTCTGCGGTCTCCAAGGATGCATGAATAAATGAGCGGCGAAAATTTTTTTTTTTTCGGTTCATAATTTTTTTTGAGTAGATAATTGTATTATTCATAAGAGAAATCATATAATTAACACCGATACGATAATAAATGAGGAAATCACTGATGTCAGAAGTTGTTTAAATTCATATTGATGAAATTTTTTCAAATCGTTTTCACGAGACCTTGAAAGAAGTGCTTGATCATGTTTAAAATTCAGTATTTTCTTTCATGAAGATATTGTATATTCAGTATCAGGATTACAAGTTTGAAGTACTGCACCTGCAAGGTGACATGCCATGAAAAAAATGAATCAATGTTGGAATTGTTTTTTTCAGTAAACGGGAAATTAGAAAAAAAATAACTCTGTGATTTGTCCTGTTTCATCTGGCAACCAACGCACATTCCAGAAAGAATCATATCTCTTACTATCATCTCTCAAAGTATGTATCGAAACATTTCAACCGAGACCAGGGAGATAGTCGCTACCTGACCTCGCCAGCCTGAACCAACGATCGAGGCACTGACGAAACTAGAGCAGACTTAACGCCACAGCGTTTATATTCTATGATTGTGACAACGTTATTAATACGAAATTTTGTGTAAAATTATCATTCTATAAATCCACGTAAAATTTCAACTCGACTGGATCTGTTCCTGTTGTCAATAGTAGATTCTTGTTGTTCCATATTCTTTTTGAATTTCTCATGACTCTGGTTTTGATATTCAAACAAAGCTTGAAAAAGTTATTTTATTCATGTTAAAAAATTGAATCTTAAGATTAGAATTAAAACTATGGCCTATTATGCAGAGTTTATTATTATTGAACACAGTTGAACTAACTTACTTTTACATAGGACCCTTCAGTAGTTATTACTGAACCGCCGTCCAAGTCTAAGTGGTCGAGTAAAAGAAGGAACCTCGTATAGCATATTTATTGAGTCCAGAGCCATATGATATGAGAATACGACTCAAGAAATTTCAGTAAAAAAAAGAAGATATAAATCCTAAGAACAAGAAATCAGAAGTTTTAAGAAGACTTCTGTTACTTTTCGTATATCGGACAAACTGCCAGTTGTCCACTCCATTAAAGATTGATGGATCGAGTAATTGCTCTGCCTGAGTGTTGAGGAAACATTAAATTGCTCCATTAACTTTATTAATTAGATAGTGGAATTTGGCATCACTCCGAATAACTTAATATAGGTCATCAATAGTCAGTTCAGTTTCAAAGATTATCGAATTTTCAATCTCACTAGAAAGGAATGTGTCAGTGCTCATGTTAAATAGAAATTCCCCAAGAAAGGTATTAGGTGTACAACTTTGCTTCCGCCGTTTTACAATAGATGACTGTAACGGTAAGTGGTAGTCGAAATAAATAGATTGTAGATGTCGTACAATAAGCTTAAATTTGTGCCTGCATCATGAAGTTATTCCTGATTAAACATGTCAGCTTACGAGCCAAATTCTAGTCATTTGCGGGAGGTTTTAATTTTCTGCTTTAATATGAAGAAATCTTCAGCGACGCTCATCGAATTCTCTCAAATACCTATGGTGGGGCCGCTATGAGTGAAATAACGTACCGAGAGTGCTTTCAACGCTTCAAAAACGGTAATTTTGACATCGAAGACCAGCATGGCGGTGGAAGAGAGAGGTTTTTCGAAGACACAGAATTGGAGGCATTACTTGATCAAGACTCGTGTCAAACGCTACAAGATTAGGCAGGATCATTGGGAGTAACACAACAAGCCAGTTGAAAACGCCTGAAAGTCAGGAGAATGATTGAGAAACAAGCAAATTGGGTACCGTATGAGTTGAAGACGACAGAAGTTGAACGGCGTTTGTTTGCTTGTGAACAGCTGCTTTCAAGGCAAAGACGAAAGGGATTTCTGCATCGCATTTTACTGAAACAAAAAATAGGTTCATTACGATAATCCCAAGCGCAGAAAATTATGGGGATATCCCGGCCATGCTTTCACGTCGACGGCCAAATCGAATATTCACGATTTCAAGGTCATGCTCAGTATTTGGTGGAACCAGCTTAGCGTATTGTATTATGAGTAGTAAGAACCGACTGAAATAATCACAGGTGATCCTTATCGAACCCAATTAATGCGTTTGAGCCGAGCATTGAGAGACAAACGGCCGCAATACAACGAGAGACATGATGAACTGATTTTACAACATGACAATGCTCTACCCCATGTTGCGAAAGTGGTCAAGACATATTTGGAAACGTTGAAATGGGAAGTCCTACCCCACTCGCCGTATTCTGCAGACTCCGCTCCATTAGAGTATCTCTTGTTTCGAGCAATGGCACCCGGCCTGGTTGACCACCACTTCCGGTCTTATGAAGAAGTAAGAAATTTGATCGATTCGTGAATCGCTACAAAAGATGACCAGTGAGAAAGTAGTGGCCAGCGATGGACAATACTTTGGGTCATAAAAGTATAACCAGTTTTTCACAATAAAGCCCCAAAATTCTGAATAAACAGCGGAAGCAAAGTTGTACGCTTATTTAAGTCAGTTCCTCATGGAGAAAATGAAACTTTCGGTTCACAATTGTCAAATCACTAAAAGAAGATTCGATACAAAATTCACCCCATAACAAGAATTTCCAGTATCTACTAAAATACCGAATCAATATGGTTAAATATACGCGCTTTTAATTAACCTTAATTCGACTGGATATCTGCATCGATTGGATCAAATTCGAAACGATGAAGTAATCCAAATCATCGAGATGGTATTTACGTGAATAATGGCATACAGTTCAGTTCGTAATTCCCAACAATTTAATATTAATCCTACTATTGGCATCCCCATGAACACGCAATGCAGGTTAGAGGGTCTTGCCAAAGTATGCAGCTGGAGGAAGTGCAGTACACATTAAATTTACGGCAGAATGCATATCATTTTGAGTAAAACAACACGAACTTGAATTCGGTTGTATCGTATCTCACAGAACAACGAGGAATTCAGGAACTTCTTATCTCAGTTTATCGTAGAGAATGGGCCATGTCGAAAACTAGGAAGGAACTCCACAATAGTTCTCTTATTTCATATTGAAATTTGAGTTTTCCATATAAAAAGCGGTGTGTTTGAAAGTTCATTCCTTTCTCGTCTCGAATATATGAATGAACATTTCAGCCGTTTTCTCTGATAATTTCACTCGTGCTCAGTAGTATTCTTGGAAATAAAAAAATTGAAGAAACTAAGCTATTGACGTCGAAGAGTTTGCGTTGGCGTCTGCACAAACACCGTTAATTTGTTGACCCAACCTAATTGCCTTTACCAAGTTTCATCAAGCTAACTCGTGATATTAAGATTATGAGAATTTCACGTACCACGTCACTCAAATAGTCCTTTGGCGTTAATAGTGCCACATAACTTTTATCTTTATTATTATTATTCACTGAATCGGGGTCATTGCGGCTCTGTATTGCTTTCTTTTTTTCTTGACCCTACCTATTCATTCAAATTCAGGGAGGTAGTCGATACGGTTAACAAAACCGATGACATCTTTGGAGCCTTAACTATTACTTCCTGAGTATACAGAACTGATTTTCCAAAGTGAATGCACACGTTGTGCTCAGCAGTTTCTACCTCCTTTCCACAGAGTCTGCAGATCTCATCTGCTTACTTACCCAAGCGGTACAAAAAGTATTCGCACCGACAGTGTCCTATGAGCACTCCCATGGTAGCTTCAGGAGCTTTCTGGTATAGGTCGGTGAAAGCATCACAAATTTTTTTGGCTGAGCAAGGCCCGGCATATTCCTCCAGAGGGTGTTCCTATTGTCCCATTCTCATTGTTGGACCGCTGTCTTAGCCCACAGACGAGCTCAAGACCAACAAGTGTTGACCTTGATGCGCTTTTTGCAAGTTCATAGTCTCTTTCGTTTTCTTCAATACCACAATTCCCTGGTATCCATTTACTTTATTTCTTCTGGTTGTTTTATGGTATTACGGCACTCCCATGTCAATAGAGATCCCTGGCTATATGATTCCAGGGATCTCAGCGTGGTCTGGATGTCCGTAGTGATGTAAATACGCGCCTCTTTGAGGTTCCTTTTTAGACTCTTTTGGGCACTATTACAGACAGCTAATGTCTCGGTTTGCAAGATAGAGGGCTCACTTCCCAGGGATCTTGATATCCTCGTTTAGGCCCATATACCTCAATACCTGTGCTTCTGATTTTGATCGGTATACCATATGAAGGACTTTTTGTTCAATTGATTTACGAATCTCATTGCACAGAGACGGTCATCAATGACCGTTTCAAAGGGTACTTCGAAATCGAATATAGTTGGCATCACATCCGAGGGTTTTGCCAAGAGATTTGAACCCACTTTTCCAACAAGATAACGCGCGACCATATATATAACCAGAATTACGTTAGCAATTAACCAATGTTTCCGTGACCACAAAATCGACTATGTTTGTTTTCATTACAAGCTCCTTACAAAATTTCGCTCATCGCTTAATCAGAAGCATACTAAATTCCAGTAGAGTATCGAAAAAAATTACGATATGCCTGTGACCAATAACCTACGGAGTCAAAAAATGATTTCAGTCGCCATGGGGAATTTCAAGGCGATCACATCGTCAAAATCATAAAAAAATTCAAAGAGTACATCAACAATTTCATACGTGTGCAAAATTTCGAGTGGATAGCATCATTGGTACCAGATTGAAGCAGAATACCCAAAAAAAACCTATTATTTCATTGACAACAGAGCTAAAGTTGAAATTTTATGTGTATATTTAAAATTACAACTCCACGCAAAATTTCATGTTAATAGAAAATTCGGGTAGAATTCCAAAAAATAAGTGAGGACCCCACTGACGTCCATTAATGCTCCAATTGGAAATCTCACTAAACAGTAATGTGGCCTCCTAGAGCGCATGAATGACGAGCTCTCGAAAGCTTCTGACACGGCAGTGTTTTTTTCATTTTTTTCGGTGTCACTTTTCAGGATGGGTGAAGCAATCTCAAACGTTTTTAGGTCTTACGTATTCAATTTCATAAAAACCCCATTTTCAGCCTTTGACAAGACTTTTTCTATATTATTTTTATGTCAATGAAAAATGAGATATTTGTTCGGAAAGTTATATCATGCATATATTTATTCTTCATCGAAAAATTAATCTAATTCTCTATAATTCCAAAGAAATTGAATGAATGAGGGCTTTCCTCAATATTTAACAATATTTTGCTTTGAAATGAATAATAGTGAAAACCTCATGTAAATCGATAGTCTCTAGCGCAAATTATAGCGTATATATTTTTGAACTGACTTAAACGGTATAGACCCCTCTTAAAAGCTTGATAATATATCTGACAAAATGAAGCACTATTAACATATTAAATGACAGAAAACGCTCAAACTCCGCGGAGTTATAATCGACAGTTGTGGCAACAACAGAAAAGAATTCCAGTTTTTTCCGAATGACAAACTCTCACAGTACTTTTCTGACAGATATTCAACATCAATCTGACTAAACGTCTGTCATACTTTCGGAAAAAATATTGCGGAGCTGGCTTACAGAATGTCCATAAAATCGCATGGTCAGTGGCCCTTTTAAGCTTAGGTCACACCTAACGAATACCCAAACATTCATTATCTACCCTGTTCAGTTCGCTTTCCATTGATACATAGCAGATCGTAAATCTAACGGTCGTTTTGTTAATTTCAGCGCGTTCGCATTGCGTTAATAGACCACAAAGAGATTGTTTCCTCAAAAGGCCATATTTTTCCCATGAATACAGTGGAAATTACGGGATTTTTCAGTAAGTCGTTCGGGTTTTAAAGTGCTGAACTTTCCAGGTCGCGAACGCTTGTTCTAATCCTGTCAAAGGTCGAAAATGAGAAGCGAGTATTCAGGTCAACCTCTTTGATCCCGTCTGAAAAGCGAAATAATCTCTGTTTCCATATTGGGAAACCGGGAACGTGGCTTTACGCTGATGGTTTTCGCGCCGTTTAAACCAGTCCTAGTGTCTGGAAATAGAACAATAAACTCGTAATTCAGGGTAGGTATTACGGTAAAAGTCAAGGCAAATGTAATTAGAATGAATTGTTTGCTAGAAACTGAGATAGGTATAATAATTTGAATTGAAATGAATAACGTTACCAAAAGAGAACTACAACAATGCTAGCTATAACAATGCCTCAACATTGTCCCCATCTTGACCAGGTATTTTTTTTCCATAGAATCCGTCAAAGAAAAGCTAGCAATCTAGACAATAACTCCGCACCAGACTCAGATGAACTCACATCAATAACTTTGAAAGCATGTTCGTCCTCACTTTCCCTACCATTGAGCATTATCTGGAGGGGTTGCTATGTCCTATAGCATGAAAAAAAGTTCTGTTACATCAGTTTTTTGGGAAGGTGATAATCTTTCGGCGAATAATTACAGTCAGATTAGTTTTATTTCTTGTAAGGTATCTGATAAAATCTTGGACAGAAATAATGTTATACCACTCTGTCGGCATTGATTTTCAACAAGGAGATCCGTCGCTCTATGGATTTAGGTGATTCCAAGGGTTTACCTTGATTTCTACAAGGCCTTTAACAAAGTGCCTCTTCGCCGACTCGCTCATAAAATTCAGTATTTTGGAGTCAAAGATAATTTGCTCCATAGGATCTTTTCTCAGTGACAGAGGTTCACATCAACGATTAATATTATCTACCCCAAGATCTGTCCATAGTGGTGTCTCGCAAGGATCCGTCCTGGAACCACTATTATTTCTTCATGTTTCTGATCTCCTGTCCTTATTGAAATCAAACTACCTCTTTGCTAAGCGACGCTTGAGGGGAGACCTCATAATAGCCTACAGAGCCAAGCACCAAATGCTGTTTTCAAGTTTCTTAGTCTTTCCTTTGGAAGATTATACGTGTGTACGGCCGGACAGACATCCAGCCATATTATGTGACTTCAAATCGAATAGAGATATTATGTATCGTATAGAAATGCACCGGAATTATTTCGATTTTCGGTTATCAAAAAATAGGTATGGCTCAAACTACAGCAAATGGGTGATACTAATACCCCCTCCAAGGTCCACTTCTAATTTGGAAACACCCTGTATATTGTTCTCATCATAATTTTCAAAAAGTGGTAATCAGTATTGCCAGATCCATTTCGTGAGCAATAATTTGTACTAAACATCTGTTTGAGACAAGCGCTCAAAAACAAGCAAATTTAACACTGGCTCATTATTTCCGTTTTTCACATCGATGGCTTCATTAACAGGTAGAATGAAAACATTTTTCTCTGAGAATTCTCTAATGATTCCTAGGAAGGCAATGCATCTTAAACTTGTCACGGTTTATTGTCCTGACTCATTACAACAGTTATAATTGAAAAAAAAACAGTCAAAGGAGGTAAGACTTTTGAACCGTTTTTTCCATATCCGAGAGACAGAAACGAGATCTAAATTACTCTGTGAAATGTCAGGAAAGTTCATTAAGAGATGTAAAGTTTCCCAACTAAACTCAGAAATGTTTTCTTGTATCATTCTTGCGGTATGAGGTTTAACATTCGGTACCTATCCTTGGAGAACACTCAACAGAACCCACTTTCCTTAATCATCTCAATACAGTATTTCTGCATAAGTTTCTTGTAAAACATTGTATAATAATGATGATCTAATCAATTTCCCGAAATACGAAATGAACAATGTTCAACGAAAATAAAACTATACATTTAGTAGGTGATAAAAAAGGTGAGGTAAACTGATAGTTTAGTTCGTTATAAAATTGACAAAAAAATGTATGCCAATCCTTACAATAAAACGCATAATCTTTTTGTTTTCCCTCATAAAAAATAAGCGAATTGGAAATGAGAATGAACTGTGCTTTCACAGGCACAATAAAATGGTTTTTATACGGTTCCATAAAGGGATACAGCAAGAGAGCTGGGTTGTAAAACTGAAATCAAATATTCAGAATCAATAAGTGCATAGCCTCTTCTGTTGGGGAATAAAAAACATTCGGGAAGTTTAACATTTCAAACAAGAAGATATATCGATGAGATATTGAGTTGCGCAGCTAAATAATCGATTCAAATGTTGTTCTTGAAGCTTGGAGTTGCTATTTTACATATACACCGAGATCTACACCCCAATTCCCTGAAAAAGTATGAGTCTATCAAAGTTCAAGAGTTATCGTTTTTAAGGCCGGACGGCCGAGTGATAAGTCGAATCAGTTCTAAGTCGAATCGTTTCAGACTATCCTTGGCACAAAATTTAAATATTACAGTACGCATAATTTAACGATCGAAGACAAATTTTTTCAGAACAGTTTTTCTTAACGTTCATGGTTTATAGTGTTTTCTGCTCGATTCTATGATTTTTTTCTTCATTTGAATTAATTTATTTCCACCTAATAAAGTGAAAAGTGACGTTCTAATTCTGCTATATCAGTTTCATTGAATACCGATTGGAAAAAGCTTACCATTGTATAAATTATAGTATAGTATATCCAAAGTCACTTGGAGGAAGCCAGAATATTTCGATTATACAAGGGTTGTCCAAATTTACAGAAATTCCTTCGGGACCAGTGAATTTATTGCGTAACAATACTTCAAAATAAACCCCGGTATTTAGCGGATCGCGGTATCCACTTCAAAAGGCAGGCCAGTGTGGACAGTTAGAGTGGCCTATGAGGCCACTCTAACACTATCTAGGGAAGGTACCGACAATAAGGGAATTAGAAATCACAGAGTCTGGTCCTCCCTTACTAATTACATACATCCCTTTCCCAATCTTCTTTTCTACTTAGTATCGTAATGAAGGTTTTCTCGATGCAAATTTTCATTATCATCCAAGGGAAGGTTCGCTGATGATAATGAAAATTTGCATCGAGAAAACCCTCATTACGATACTAAGTAGAAAAGAAGATTGGGAAATGGAGTCCACAATCCCAGTTCTCAAAAAAATTACCTTCAAATGGTACACGGGTGGTTCCAAAACCACAACGGGGACTGGCACTGGATTATTCGGGACTAGCACCAAATGCTCAATATCGTTAGGCCATTGTCTAAGTGTCTTTCAGGAATGAGATACTTACAATAGAAAGATTCGTAGAACTTAACTGAGCAAGAAACGATCCCAAATGTGATATAGCGATACATTCTTATAGTCAGGCTGCAATCAGAGCTCTAAGCTCACATATCATCGATTCTAAGATGATATTGGAGTGCCGAAAAAAACTCAATGGAATTGGTAAGAATAACAGGGTCTTTTTGATCTGGGTTCCCGGCCACTCGGGAATTATAGGGAATAAAGAGACCAAGACACTTGCCAGAAAAGAAGCCCAAACTCCTTTTATCGGCCCGGAACCTTTTTTGGCATAGGCAATGGTACCTACAGAAAGAGTTTCAGGAGAAGGAAAAAACCGAAAGAGAAACACTCTGGCGGATTCTTCCTGGTTTGGATCATCCCAAAAAGTTTCTTTGAATCTTCGACACTGCGAGATCCAATAAGTATCTGGATTTGATCAAGAATATACTTTTGAGAGTATCCTCACTAGATTCCTCACAGGGCATTGTCGCCCTTAGGAAACACCTCATGAGAATGGGTCTAGCAGAAAATGACTACTGCAGATTCTATGGGAAGGAAGAAGAAACTTCGGATCACCTGGTGACGAAATGCCTTGCCATCACTAGCCTGATTTGGACAAGAAACTTGTAGAAGTGAGGAATTAGTCTCCTTGAAGCCATCTCAGATACTGGAGTTCATTGGAACTCTGGTTTTAGAAGGCGAGCTTTAGATCACGTTGTGGCGAGAAAAGCTCTGATGGGGGAACAATGAACCATTAAGTGGCAGTGAAACGGAACCTCCTTGATTAAATCTCAATCTTAATATCCAAATTTTCATATGTTTGGTTCTAAATATTGGAGACTTCGTTAAGCCATTAGGCTATCACTAATAAAGAATACCATATTGTCTTGGCAACAGATAATGTGTACAGTACCTCTTGCAAGGTGCATTCGTGCCCAAAACTTCAATTTCTGAGACAGTATTATAAGAACCACTCACCTCTGCAAGGAACTCCGTTGGTGCTGACATACTCTCATCTGCATCTGTGTACTCGCTTAGATCTTCTGTACTACTTAGGGTCGGTTTCAGTAAGCCAATGTTTCCATTATCTTCAGTCGTCATAGTATTTATTTAATCTGAAATGAAAAACAAATCAAAAATACTAATATTTAAACATTATAATCGTCAAATTTTAGTTCACTTCCTCGAAGAGAATTATTGAGAATAATCTTTAGGTGAATCTTTCGTGTGTTCATTTCTATGTAGAGGAAATAAAGATGAATAGAAATAACATTTGCGCCAAATTTGGAGAGTCATCCTTCAATACTGCCCTTAGACATACGCTTACTGTTCAGAAACGCCGTGTTCGATGCCAGCTGGCATTGCTCAGTATGAGAACGCGTTGGTTTTATTATTATCTATAAAAATCATTTGGGATGATCGGCAAAAAAATCGGTACGGCAATTTTTCATAATTTTATCCTTCTCTCAAATGGAGTGGGTGAAAATACCACATTTTACCGAACTTGTCACGTCATAGCTTTGTTAGTTCATGACAATTCCGTCAGTTGAAATATTGACCTTATTTGTTATTTGATATCAGATGTATTATCTTGTTAATCTGAGAATGGCGGTTTTTTCTATCAAGCTTCGTTGAGATATCAATCCAATTTCGATTATGATTTTCCTGATCATCTAGTTTATCTTCAATACTTATTTTAACGAAGATTTGCTCGTTTATAATAGCCTGTATTTGATATTTGCTAATAATTTATTCATATATATTGTTCAGGTCAGAAAAATCGCATTAATTACTCTACTAGTAACAACCAATGAACCACTTGCGTTAATTGAAATTTTCTTTGTGAAAATTTAGAAGATATTGTTAATCTTAATTGAACATGTCATCTCACGAGCCGAATTCTCATCATTTGCGGGAGGTTTTAGTTTTCTGCTTCAGTATGAAGAAATCTGCTGCGGAGGTTCATCGAATGCTCTCAAATACCTTAAGTGAGGCCGCTATTAGTGAAAGAACGTGCCGAAAGTGGTTTCAACGCTTCAAGAACTGTGATTTTGACGTCGAAGACCAGCATGACGGCGGTGAAAGAGAGAAGGTTTTCGAAGAATTAGAGGCATAACTTGATCAAGGCTCGTGTCAAACGCAACAAGAATTGGAAAAATCAATGGGAGTGACGCAACAAACCTTTTAAAAACTCCTGAAAGTCATGTGAATGATTCAGAAACAAGGAAATTGGGTGCCGTGTGAGTTTAAGCCGAAAGAAGTTGAATGGCGTTGGTTTGCTTGTGAACAGAGCTGCTTGCAAGGCAAAGACGGAAGGGATTTCTGCATCGCATTGTGTCTGGAGACAGAAAATGGTTCATTTCGATAATCCCAAGTGCAGAAAATCATGGGGATATCCCGGCCATGCTGCCACGACGACGGCCGAACCGGATATTCACGGTTCCAGAGTCATGCTTATTATTTGGTTCAACCAGCTCGGCGTAATGTATTATGAGTTGTAAAAACCGACTGAAACAATCACAGGTGATCGTTATCGAACGCAATCAATGCGTTTGAGCCGAGCATTAAAAGACAAATGGCCACAATACAACGAGAAACATGATAAAGTAATTTTTCCACATGACAATCCTCGACCCCATGTTGCGAAAGTGGTCCAGACATACTTGGAAACGTTGGAATGGAAAGTCCTACCCCACCCGCTGTATTCTCCAGACGTTGCTTCCTCGGACTATCATTTGTTTCTATCATTGGCACATGCTGGCTTACCAGCACTTTCGGTCTTATGAAGAACTAAAAAAATTGGATCGATCCTTGGATCGCTTCAAAAGGTGACCAGTTTATTCAACTCGGGATTCGCACGCTGATCGAAAGATGGGGATAAGTAGTGGCCAACGATGGACAATACTTTGAATCATAAATGTAGTTTTTTATAATAAAGCCTCGTATTTCGAAAAAAAAATTTTCGTTTTTCGCAAAAGAACTGATGATTTGGTATTCTTACAAAGGTCTGATGTATTTCGAAAATATTCGTCACAAAACAGGGAAAAATCTAATTTTGTCAACATTCAAAAAGAGATTTGTAAAGTACTTCTTTTCGACGAAATATTTACTTGACAAGGTTGAAGGTCAGTTTGTTGGAACAAAAACCACCTCTCAGACCATTGCCGACATGTTTCGATTTTATTATTTGATGGTGTCCAGAAGTATTATTTATTTCATATATTTCATGGTTCTGGCAAAAAAACCGCGAAATAGACTAGCCCTGAAGAAGATTTTAGAATAAAATCGAAACATGTCGGCAATGGTCTGAGAGGGGGTTTTTGTTCCAACAACCTGACCTTCAACCCTGTCAAGTTCATCAGTAAATAGGGTATCAAACCAAAAACTCACTTTCGACGACGAAAGTTGAAATTATTGTATTATATTCCTAAATTCTACTGATCATTCAATTTTCCTGTCAACGCCACACATTATTTTTGTCCCTCCTCTCGTAAAATATTGACAGATTACGAGAATGTCACGTGGTGGTGTTCCCTCCTGATAGGCAAACGTAACGATCAGCTGTTATTATGTAAGATAAATAAAAACTATTACATGAATGCCTGTTTATGAATTTACCAAAAAACAAAAAGGCAATTAGTTGGAAACAATGAACTCTCGCATGAAATCAGAAACATTCAAAACCACCAAAAAACAAGCCATGAATACAATAAATCATCACGAAAAGCACTTCCTTTCGACAAAATTGGAATTATTATAATACTCCTAAATTCTACTGATCATTCAATCTTTCTGGCAACACAACATATTATTTGTGTCCCTCCCCATCTGGGAAAATATTGACAGATTACGAGAATGTCACGTGGTGGTGTTCCCTCTCAATAGGCCAACGTAACGGTCAGCCTTTCTCGCTGATATCGCAAGATAAATGAAAGCTATCACATGAATGCATGTTCATCGGATACACCAAAAAACAAAAAGGGAATTAGTCGGAAACAATGAACTCTCGCATGAAATCTGAAACATTCAAATCCCCACCAAAAAACAGGCCGATGCCATGAATACAATAAATCATTTCGAAAAATTATAAAGCACTTCCTTTCGACAAAGGTTGGAATTATTATTATAATATTCCTAATTTCTACTGATCATTCAATCTTTCTGGCAACACTACACATTGAAATTGTTCATCCCCAACTGGGAAAATATTGACAGATTACGAGAATGTCATGTGGTGGTGTTCCCTCTTAATAGATAAATGTAACGGCCAGCTTTTCTCGCTGCTACTGTAAGATAAATGAATACGATCACATGAATGCCTGTTCATGAATTTACCAAAAAACAAAAAGGCAATTAGTCGGAAACAATGAACTCTCGCATGAAATCTGAAACATTCAAAACCCCCAAAAAAACATGCCATAAATACAATAAATCATCACGAAAAATGACGGCTCAGTTCTGAAACTAATCGGTTTATAATTACCGAGAGCACAGCCCCAAAATACGTTACTGGTCGGGGGGAAATTGCCGCGCAAATTAAATTCCTGGGGAATATCATCGGCGGCAATCCGGTTGCCGAACGGCAATTCGCAAAGATCAGAAGTGTCCGTACGCGTCAGCATACTACGGAAATTGGAAATTTTGAAGTTGGACGCCCGCCTCGAAATTAGCAATGGTAATGGATTTCTCTCTCTACGTGGATCTGCGTGACATTTCGTAGGAGATCGATAGGATAATGCGGCTTTTACATTTCACTCATCCGGCTCATTAGCGTGTTGCGTGAATCTTCCGTGAAGAACGTGATGGAGTTCGTCACGGGAAGATTCTTTTGTTCGATCTGCTGAAATATTCGGTATCATTTGGATTTGACGAAGATACTGGTCATCAAAAGTTAAGGATATTGAAATGATTTGTATTTTCTCTCAAGAAAAGCTCAATTCCCTTTCAAAATATGTATTGTAACGAATTCGCAAGCCCTACGCCACTGCCTCTTTCTAGAAGGTACAGGACGTACCGAGAGCTCGATAGAAAGATCAAGTCCCTTCTGGAGAGAGATGCCAGCCGCCAGAGGTATATATCCAATGGAAGCCGCAGAGGAGGGCAGTGTCGAAGTAAACCGCAGTCAGTGCCGACCACTCAAGTAGATATAAGTTGTGGAAATAAATTAATGTAGTAGTGGAAATAAATTGATGTAGTAGTATCTGTTAATAGTTGTATGTATCTGAAATAAATTAGTTTAGTGAAAAGTACCGATTTAATTAACCGAAAAACGTAACAATATGTATATGTATACAGTAGAATCTGAATATTACACCTACGTGTATAACGGCCAACAGCTTTTAGAGACGAGATGGCTGATTCATTGTCTATACAATCACATCCGGTTATTACAACTTCGGCTTTAGCGACCAACCGCTTATAGCGCCCTATTTTGATGATAAAATTAATAAATCGTCCGGTGATAACGACTTGTCGTAGTTTTATTTTCGCCACCATCTCGAACCCAGCTCTAACCAATAAGGTTTATTAGCGCATTCAAATCAGTCGGTGTTTACATTTAGCTCATGATAGAAGCAGTCACCACATCCAATGAATGTACTCCGCGAAGCGAAAAAGTTGTACCATAGAGGAAAAAGGCGCATCGTCTAGATTCTAGAAGCTGGTGAATCGAATATTGCGAAGAAATTCGGCGTATCTCATTCTACGATTCCCTAACGAATAAGAGAATGAACTGAAGAATAGGTAGATCGAGCATTTTTAGAAGTTTCAAGCTTCAACGCAACATAGGAATAACCGTAAACAGGCCTCTGCTTCCAAAAACAAATTTTTTGCTCGAGAGCTGAAAAATCCTAATTTCAATACCCCAAAGATTCCGAAAATTTAGACTTGTGTTCTCCATCAATACTAAGTATAAACACCAATTGCATCAATAACTGCCTGGCATCTTCCCTGCATGCCATTCACTAAGTTACTGAGAGAATCCTGCTCAATTTGTTGCAATAGTTGTGGTAAAAGATATCCGAGCTGTTGAAGTGTTTCGGACTGTGGTTTTTGGCATCACTATTTTTTCGGAATTGGTTCCAAATGTGATTGATTGAATTCAGGTCAGGGGATCTTGGAGGTGATACTAGATGTCGAATACCCTGGATTTCTCTATCAGTTACCGGATCTGTGTAAGTGCATTATTCTCCAGAAAATAGAATTTTGACTGATAGCTGCGACAAAGTATTGAACTACTCCTTTGTTAATTCTATAAGCTTATAAGTGAGATGTATTGGTTTTTGGAAGTACTAATTAGTAAGTTTTATCATCAAAACAAACTCCGCCCCAAACTATAATTGTACATCCTCAAAAAGGATGGACTTCTACTGGACCCGCTTCATTACCAAGTCTAATATTTGACGTGTTTGCGAATGAATGTAACTCTTGTTGACAACCCCCTTGACTTCTTGGAAACGTCTTCAGACTGTGATTAAGGAAATTGAAGTAGCTCGAAGATGTTGAATTGCCATTCTGCAAGTGGTGAGAGGCTATCTTCTCAACAAAGTGTTTAAAAACTATTCTATCGGCGTTGTAGCACGTGGTCTACCACTTCAGGGTATTTGATAAACGAGTTGCAAATTACCGTGCCAGTAAACGTGATATCTCACTTTGGCTAATATTGATTAAATTGGCCACTTGCACTCGTGTTCGTCCATCCTGAAGCATCCCAAGGGCTGTGTTAACATCTTCATCGAATAAAACTTGTCTTGGCATAATGAAAATTCGATTCTCAGCTGCGTGGGACTGTTCTTAAAATTGAAATATAGACTGAATAGAAAATCCATAAAATATTCATTTCTGACACATGGACATAAAATCATTAAACTTGAAAAAAATTTCCTTCATAATGACCCAGACAGTTTCAAAACATCAATATCCTTAACATTAACGAGTAGTTTGATTATTATATTTTTGATCTTGAGAATAAGGGTTTCCTCTGATTTTTCAAATCTGATGAATATCTCATCATATTTTATAATAAAATAATAATGACTTTTTTGTCACAGCCAGTAAGCCCCTCACATTAATTTTAATTCCATTATGAAAATGTCTAGCATATAATCTCGCGATTTTCCTTAGTTATTTCAAGACAGTAGTTGGCCTGCGACTGCATTTTGCAACAATCTGATTTTTTTTCAAAATCATCACGGCCTAGTGCTTCACTTGAAGAAGTTATTCTATAGAATCCCGGCCCACAGACGGTTGGTTGAATTTCTGGTTCAGTTGAACTAACGGAATGGATTATTATGTCAAAATATAATATAAAATATCTGAATTAAAAACGATAAATAAATGATGATTTAAATCTACTGCTAACTGCCTAAAGTTCACGTAAAATGACGTGAATGACGAGCCTAATTCACGTAATGAACCCTAGACACGCGTAGGCCAGACGCAATGTCCTAAAAAAAAAAATGAGTTAGGCGATGTGAACTATGATATCACATAATACACTTATCCTACCTCGAACGCCACTGACATTTTCATACAAGTCGAGTAGTAGGTTTATTTTATCAAATACCTATTTTATAAAGTTCTAATGCTTTCAACTTAGTGAATATTTGGAAATTTCAACATCTTAAGATGCTTGAACATTGGTCAACAATCTTTGAAAATCACTCAGGATATTCCCTATTGAACCAGAAATAATTTTCAAAAATTCGGAAAAATCAATGTAATAACACTTTTCTGCAAGCACGAGAATACTAAGAGGTTTTTAATGTTGAGCCAAAACGTAATGTGAATATTTCATATTTGTTGATTTCCTCCTCATGAGAATGAATGGCTCAGAAAACTGTATTCCGAGATTGTATCTATGTACCTAGTTTCCACGAGGTGAAACGGACACACATTTTTCCTTTAAATTTCCACTGTATAGGGAACTGAAACAAATCTGTTATAATTTCATTAGGTTAATCGTATTTCAATTAACAACGCATCACACAACAAAGCCTAGACGTTTTTGTGAAATTTTGAAAAGGAGGGACGTGAAAACAACTTATGAATTGATCACATACCTGCTAATCCTCACTCTACTTGGAATATAGTTATAAGGAAAATGATTGCCGGCACGTGTGAACTCAAGCAACAACTTGGCACGATACCTTCACATTATAGCCCAAGAGCCCACGATGGCCAGAACTTCGTTATTTTATAAAAGCAGAAAGTTTTTCTGTGCATGCCCCCTACAGGGCCCAAAACGACCAGCGACTATAGAGTTTGGGTTATAGTTACTTTGGCAGATAACAGGTAGTAAATGTGTTTAAAATAATATTGTTAATTCAAATAATAAAGAATGTTACGCGTTACTTCATGAGCACACACAAAACTATTGTATTTTTGTCCACCCTGATGTACCAATTGGAATCAACGTGTGATACATTTTTGGAATCAGCTCAGCTAGAGTAATCGGAAAATTGAGACAAAATGGGGGTGTTCCATTTGAAAAAAAAATGACGATAACTTCATTACTCGAAAGTAATTCACCCTGTATATTAGATTATTATTTTAAAATACGGTAAATTAAAATAAAAAAACGACGTGTTTCAGGATTATTTCTTAAAATGGTCTGTTTAGCTAAAAATGAATTTGTTCCATACTTTACGGACACAGTGTATGTTACTTGAGGACCTATCAAGAAAATTTCACCTCAATAGTTTCAATGGTTTTTACAGACACTATGAAGGTCCGATGTAAGTGCAAGCCCGAGAGCTTAGTCGATTGCGATCTTTTAAGATTAAAAAAATATTTTTTCACGTTCATAGACATATTATATAAAGTGAAAAATGTTATTTAAATATTATAAAATACAAAAAAAAGTATAATTATATGTGAAAGAAATATTTAATTGTTTTCAATTTATTAATAGTTTAGGGGTGATTGGCAAGGGGTAGCAACTGTCAAACGTCTCAATGATGACCATTATCTATCGGCTTGAATAAAGAAGAAGCACATTCTGCATTCAAATGTATCTATTTCAGATTGAATCGATTTCATCAATGAAATTTACAATTTAAAAAATTGCCAAATCATCCTTTCATGGTTCAACACCTCACAAAAATTCTCTTCTTATTGTATTTACCTTCTTTCATCTCATTTCAAGATTTCGAAATTTTACGACAAAAGTTTTTTTGAACATGTTTCCACTCACATTCATATGGTTTTGAGGACATTTATAGATTTAAATATATCGAGTACCATCTGAATTATAACAATATCATATCCCTTATAATTGGATTTACAAATTTCAGCTGACTCGGATAAAAATTTTAGACTAACGATTTCAAACGTTTAATAAAATAAATGACGAATAAGGCATGATTCCGAGTATGGGCATTTACTCTTAGCATCTTTGTAAATCAAGAATATCACATCTCTCTCAACTTTTACTAATAAATATTAAATGAATAAATTTATGCAATTCATATCGTAGAATTTTTCTAATGGGATTTTGCATTTTATTCCCTCCATAAGAAATAATAATAAAAAATACTGTTTAGTAATTTTCACACAAAATCGGCCAGGTTCAGCTCAGAATTACCTCACGTTTAACCTTATGAACTTGAAAGATGATCTAATTAACCTTGACAATAATAAAGTTTCAATTTCAAGGCCAATTAAATTCATCCGGATATTCTGAAACAACCATTAGTTGATATCCTTCCGTTTGTTAACTGTTAAAATGAATGAAACTTATTCAATTAGAACAAAAATATTCTTCAGAAATTAAGATCTAAGATGATACTTAACTAACATGCGTGTTTACGAAACTAAGAGACATTCCTCCCAAACATACATCTCTTCAAGAGTTATCTCGCAGAATGTCACTCTCTTTTGTGTTGTCCCAAATAAAACCGAGATGTGGAGAAAATCAAGCATGGCATTACCTTACGCGATGCTAGAATACGTAGTTTTCCAGAAGAAAGCTGTTACGGACTCATGTTATAAGTTGAAGACCCACCAACAGGTCCACACTTCAGGTGTGCTTCGAAAGGGAGGTCAGGACACCACTAGCGCCGTGTCATGCTCGACGTTCGTAGACGCTGTTTGTATCTGTCGGCGTCGGGGCGCATGTAGTGGGGCTGCTCCGTAACTGAGGATCTTTGGAAACAGTAATCAATTTTGCTTCCGAATGTTCGATTTCAAATTTTCCACTCACAGAAAAACGCACATGAACACATTGCCACATCAGTGTGATCCAACTGTGAAGATCTTGAGTTAGACCATAAATGATGTCCTTCACTAGTTGAAGTACGTAAAGCCAGAGAAGCGTGAGTTTATAAAAAAAGATCTTATTTAAACTGATGGAAATCCTCTTGATCGGCTAGTTTTTATTCGACGGTCAAATAATAATTCAGCCAACATTTTACGGCTTCGCAGTGATAGCGCCGATAATACGCTAAGCTTTGCTTTTCCGCCTTCACAACTCCCTTACGGTCTCTGGCTGGTTTTAGAGTCACGCTGACAGTCAGCGCTGAAGCCTACGCGCGTAGCTCTCAGCGCGTAGCAACCAGCAACTCGTTTCAGAGTCACGCTGAACGTCGTGAGGTACAGTCATGCCCAACCACAACTTCAATCACACGACCGGTATCAATATCGCGATTCATTGTTTCGTTGACTGTCCCCGTCAGCGCGTGCGTTTTACGTAAACACAGTAATGATAACTGAGCTAGGTAGCGCGTCGGCGCGGCGTGGTCAGCGGCGCCGACGCGTTGCGCGTACGCGCTCAATGCCTCAGCGCTGAGCCGTCGGCGTTATTCTAAAACACTTCATAAGTAATCATATATATTTGCCTGTCAGCGCCGACGGTCAGCGTGACTCTAAAACCAGCCTAACGCTCGGTAGCGCGTCGGCGCCGACGCGTTGCGCGTACGCGCTCGATGCCTCAGCGCTAACGGTGATCAGCGCTGAGCGGTCGACGTTATTCTTAAACGCTTCATAAGTAATCATACATAATGGCCTGTCAGCGCCGACGGTCAGCGTGACTCTAAAACCAGCCTTTCTCTTCGAATTAACTTTCGTATCTCCTCCTCTGGGGCTTCGTCGGTGATGACAGGGGAGTGTGTAGTGATTCTAGGCTTGCCTGAAAGATAGCGTCGTGGGCTGCGCATCACTCTCTAAAACGGCAACTCTGGGTATATAAACCCACCCCAGAACGAGAGAATCGACATACTCCACCAGTAATGCCGAAAACACCGATTTATCGGTATTTATACCGATTTGGAAACTGATCTCCCGATGTACCGAAAGGGGATAAATGTATACCGTTTTTTCAATTTCATAGATATTATGTCGAAATTGAATCTTTTACCGAAAAATTAAATATTTTTTATAATTAGATGCATAGACAAGAGATTAGATGAGCACATCTTGCTCGGTTTAGATACATAAAGATAAGATTCAAAAGGGTCATGGGCCTTCATTACCGGAAAGTTACAGACCACGGGCGCTTTCGAAATTTTGGGCTTTCCGGCTTATACATGTTTATTACTCTATAGGATTAACTTAAAGGTATCGACAACATTTGTCGGCAGGTAATTACATAGAATTACTCAATAGGTTTATGATAGGAATATAGAATAAAGGAAACGCAAAATTTTTTTGGCTTTTCCAATAATTTGTCCTTATGCGATTGGTCTAGATTTTCGTGTTATTTTCATTGGTTTTAAACATTTGAGCCTTTTTTGCAAAGGTGGGAGAAAGTGTCAACATTCAGTGCATATTTTATTTAGAAAAATCAGTTAACATCACAGCTTGATGCTTGGGTAAATACCAAAATTTTATTGTACTTTTGTAGTGGAAGATTTTTGATTGTTTTTTGAAAAGGGAGTGCCTGATGAATCCATATGAAAACGACTCAACGCAACAGACTGTCAACCGAAACAATTACCGGTTTGTTGCACGCAAAAAGATTGATAAAAACAACAGTACCTAACTGTTTTGATTTTGACATTGGTCAAGAAATGACCTCAACTATGTCAAAATCATATTGGTATGGGTCGACAACCTCATGAATACCCAATTGTGGGGAAAATTTATATGTTTTTATTTTTTAATGAAAATATTATATTTTATTAATTTTTTCACTTAATGTTATTTTTGGTTACAAGAAAATGTATTATCAGTTAATTAAATGTTTTTTTGTTTATATTTTATTTTAATAAATTGATATTCTTGGTAAAATCTTCCTTACACCGATTTCCCCCCAAATACACCGATTTTGCGCAGTCATTTATACTGATCTTGAGTTTATACTTTCGGCAACACTGTACTCCACTAGGGAGATGAGATGGAAGGTATATTTGGTAGAGATCATTGAGTGTGAAACTGATGATTCCATCAGTGATCTCGGGATGAAATTTCACTATCCTTAGAGAGAGAGCGCACCTTCAAAGTTGGATGGAAAAGGCCTCACCAAATTATTATAGAGATGCTCCCGTCGAAAAGTAGAGTAATTCAACCAATGTAATATACTAAATTTGAAAAATTAAAAGACCTTCCTACTCAAATAACTAATATTGTGACTGTAATTAAATTTTCCAATAATGTTGGTGATTTTCAAAATGCACAATTATAAAGAGATTTATTGAGTACCTGATGTAGGGGTAAACCTATAATTCATAAGAGAACAGGCAATTGTGGGATAAATCTTGAAGATTTTGCTAATTGGATGGCTACTTTTTCAGAGGCAGCTAGTCAAGATAACATTAGCAGTTCTGATTATTTTGATATTACAAAGGTAAGTGTATTCTGAAGTTAGTCTTAACTTCACAATTCTTATCAGATGTTGATGAAATTTGGTATGGGTATTCAGTCTGGCTGTAAATGGAATTTTTGGCCATCGATTTAGAATTTTCCACTCGCAAAATGCATTTCAGACCAACCTGAAAAACTTGTCGATCTAAATGTTGTGTCTGGTGTGTTCGCATATCAGCAGTATAGCAGATTTTAAAGTAATTTGGTAGGGTGTTCAGTTTGGGCTTGAGAGTCTCTCATGAAATCCCATCATTCCAGATGAAGGGTGCTCTTCGAACGTGCGCAAACATGAAATTCTCAGTATTTCTTACTACTTATGTTTCCGCGGGCACCAGTTTAGGACCTAGTGTGTAATTCTCGGCACACTATACGAGAGGTAATTATGACTCTCACGGTCAAAACTACTGAACTCCCTTCAAAAAAACCCCATCCTCATAACTTCCCTGCATAAGCTAAGAGCTTAGGACTTAGGGCTTGCGTTAGTTGCGCAAGTTCGCAAAGGGTCAAGAGGCGTCTCCTCATGGTGATAAGTTCTAAGGGAGGAGGCTCACCGACCAAGTCCCTACAGGGAACTACCTCAGGCTTGAGCTCTGTAATCAGAGCTATGGGGGAAACCATGGAACGAGGAAGGTTATAGGTGGGTAGATGCCTCACATTTTCAGGCTTCCTACTAGATGACTCTACCACCTTCAATGAATTGTTCTTGTCCTATCCCATACTCCACTAGGGCAGGACAGCGTGAAACAAGAAGGATATTCCGCCGTAGAATACCAAAACCTTGGTGAGCCGGCCGCACTGAGGCTGAACGCGTAAGAGGAAGGTTGAAACTTTTCTCTACGGGTTTGGGGTAGGTGAAATGAAGGTTTTTAGTGAGTATGCCCTTCAGGAGATCCTCACACTACCCAACAGGTGTTTTACACTTGTCGAGATTTGTTGGGTGTCCATGAGGTGGATTTCCCTCCATTTAAAGAAAAAAGGTGTATGAGATTTATTATGATTTGACTGATTATATTATATATTCAAATCAAATTTCAACCTTATCGGTTCCGTTATTATGTAAACATTGGATATTTTTTCGGGATAATTCTACAAGAGGTTTGAAGTTGTTTTTATATTTACACGCCAATTTTCAACTAACAGTCGGATCTATTGTCACTGAAATTTAGGTTTCTCTTCTAGTTATTCTGCTTGAATTCTTTATGGTTCTAATAAAGCAATCAACAATTTTCAAATGTCTAGTAATTTTCGAAGGTTACCGTTAAATTCAAATTTCAAAACAACCCCGGATTCGGGATTAATCCTCGTGGCATGATAGTTATATAAATACCTACCTTATTTCATGCTACTCGAGATATTCTGTCTTGAAAGATAAATATTCAACATCTAGACCAGAGAAGCGACAAAGTCTGAAAAAAACTGAAAAAACAAAATTCTTCTGTTATTTCAACTTTATCTTTAAAATTCAAAACTTGGGCAACTAGTTGAGAAAAGTCAGGTTTTGTTATCACAATGATCGCGAGTTCCTGCATTCCTTTCGAAGTGTAACACAGAATCAATAATTATTAGATTTCTAGAATTAAGATATGAGTATTTAGGAAACGTACACAACTACTGAATGAACCGTAGAAGGATACACACACTTTCTTTGATGTTCAATCCATTCAGTTCTGGAAAAAAAATATAAGAAAAGCACAGACGGTCAGGTACTTTATATCGCTCGTTTATTTATACCAATTGCACACTTTGAGACCACATGTACCTTTATACTATTCTGTGGTATATTGCCTCGTAGCTTGAAACTATTTTTGATATGAACACCCAAAATCTCAACTCTATGGGTTCCATAGCCACGAAAATATTGGGTAATGTAAAAAATCACGAAAATATTGGGTTTTTTTTCAATATTCTTCATGAATTATCTATGGTTCTTATTGTATGATCAACGATCAACTTGGGCTGGTTTAAGAGTCACGCTGACCGTCAGCGCTGAAGCCTACGCGCGTAGCAACTAGAAACTCGTTTCAGAGTCACGCTGAACGTCGTGAGGTACAGTCAAGCACAACCACAACTTCAATCACACGACCAGTATCAATATTGCGATTCATTGTTCCGTTGACTGTCCCCGTCAGCGCGTACGTTTTACGTAACACAGTAACGATCCATAAGCTCGGTAGCGCGTCGGCGTGGCCTGGTCAGCGGCGCTAACGCGTGGCGCGTACGCGCTCGATTCCTCAGCGCTGACGGTGGTCAGCGCTGAGCCGTCAGCGTTATTCTAAAACGCTTCATAAGTAATCATACATATTGGCCTGTCAGCGCCGACGGTCAGCGTAACTCTAAAACCAGCCTTGAAGTTTCCCACGGAGCGTTAAATTTTATTTTATAATAACTAAACTCTCGATATTGGATTTGTGGGAATATTGAGTTTTTTTTATTGAATTTTCGAGGGCTCTGGTTGGGCTATTAACACAAAAATTCGCACGTAGCTTGAAATAGTAAATCTATATATTAGGTGTAAAACTTTGCTTCCATCGTTTTGCATTAGATGACTATAGCGGTAAGTAATATTTCTATGGCGTTACAAATAACGCCATTGAAATATTAGTCGATTTGTGTCTGCATCATAAAGTTATCCTCGATTAAACATATCAGCTTACGAGCCAAATTCTCGTTATTTGAGGGAGGTTTTAATTTTCTTCTTTAATATGAAGAAATCTGCGGCTGAAGCTCATCAAATGCTCTCAAATACCTATGGTGAGGCCGCTATTATTGAAAGAACGTGCCGAGAGTGGTTTCAACGCTTCAAAAACGGTGATTTTGACCAGCATGGCGGTGGAAGAGAGAAGGTTGTCGAAGAAGCAGAATTTGAGGCATTAGTTGATCAAGACTCGTGTCCAACGCAACAAGAATTGGCAGGATCATTGGGAGTGACGCAACAAGCCATTTCAAAACGCCTGAAAGCTATGGGAATGATACAGAAATAAGAAAATTAGGTTCCGTACGAATTAAAGACGAGATATGTTGAACGGCGTTTGTTTGCTTTGTGAACAGCTAATTGCAAGGCAAAGACAAAAGGGATTTCTGCGCCGCATTGTAACTGGAAACGAAAAATGGGGATAACCTCGAGAGCAGAAAATCATGGGGATATCCCGGCCATGCTTCCACGTCGACGGCCAAACCGAATATTCACGGTTCCAAGATCATGCTCAGTATTGGTGGAACCAGTTCTTAGTAGTTTTTTAACACAATGTGTTCGATCCTTATGGTCTAAGCGTTAAATTTAGTAAGTAGGTATAGAAGGTACTTACAATTGTTTGGAAATCATTTTCATTTCACTGGAATTTTGGGAATTTCAATTTTATTTCAAATAATTGTGAATGTATGAGAAATCATGAGAGTGACATTAATGCCTGTGACCTCAAAATCTATTATGATCTTAAACTATATTCCATGTTCAGTAATTTCTATGGATATTAATTTATGTAACAAACACCACAAAAGGGAATTTAACTTGAAATATTAATTTACTAAAATGAAGAACAATGAATGCTTGATTGGATCTTGTCCCACCAATTCAACCTTTTCATTTCTCGATGAGTACCTACCTATTTATTTTTATTATCGAATAATTTTTGTACAATATTCAATTTGTGTTCATCTTTGATTTCACCTTAGATTTCTATGGTGAATCAATCAATCAAAGACTTGTGAAACCAGTACTATACTTCATTACTTCATAATATTTCGAAATCCCTACTCTCGTTTGCGGGAGTGTGGGACCCCTACTGTCATTTATGAGTCTCTCGCGAAATAATTTCGCGAGGTAATTGCGCCTATTGTAAAGTCGATTGCTTTCGATGAAAAAGATGAACCACACACTGGATGACCGAAAATATTGATAAAATTATGGACATTGTCAAGTCCTGTTCCGATTATCCAAGAGCTAAAGATGTTCAATGTATGGGTACCACACGAGTTATTGCAAAAAACCTCATGGACCGAATTTCCATCTGCGAATCGCTGCTAAATCGCAAATAAATCGACCAATTTTTGAAACGGTTGGTGATTGTTAATGAAAAGTGGATCACTTACGACAACGTCAAGCGAAAACGGTCGTGGTCGAAACGCAGGGCCCCCGCAAGGGTCATCAACGCCCGCGTGCCGAAAATATTTTGGCGCCCCAAAAAGGGGGGAAGTGGAAAAAAACGTCGCAGGATAATCGGCAAAAAATGTTTCAGTTTTTGTTAGGAATTTATTTGTAGAAGGGTTAAAAAAACTATTAGCAATCTTTATTGAATGCCTTAAGAACTTTATGCTGTCAGTTGTTGCATAATACATTTTTTAAATGTTTAATTATTTTATTAAAGCATTCGATCAAAACCGCATTTTATTTTAATTTTGTAATGAAACTGCAGAGTTTTCAAAACCTGAGCTTTATTCTTCTTTAAATTATTCATAATATTATATTAAAATATTAATATTATTATTAATAATTATTAAATATTATTCCATACTCCCAGCCATCTTCTCCCTTTGTTGAAGTCTAGCTTTTTTTTGCTCTCGAAATTTTGCACCAGAAGGTCGTTTTCTCTTGTATGACTCCTAGAATTTAAGAAAAACTTGATCCAAAGTTGGTAAGGACATTCACCCATGATTTACTTTGCGCCATCTCTTTGAGAATAACCCGTATGTTTTCATTTTTATGAATTTAAACCTTAAATCCGAGCCTTTAAACCTAAACGGAGTTAATATTACTAATAATAATAAGTTAAGACCGATCTGAAGCACATACCCTGTTCCTGTTATAATAATTAATTTTTGGCAAAGGTGAAATATAATTTTTTTAGAATGTCAAACGGCTACGAACATCAAATAAATAATACAGATCCAGGGTGCATATTAAAAAAAAAAATTAAGTATATTATGATGGTGGCCCCAAGTAACAAATTCAAAATATCAAAGTCGATTCAATTTTTTCACGATTACAAAAAATACTTCCCTACTTGAAGCAAATAAAAATAATATTATAGTATATAGGTATGGGCTAATTTAGGATGTGCACTATTTTAAACAGAAAAAAAAAATATCGAATTTTATAGACTAATAGAAATGCTAATACTGTATGTGGATAGGTACTTACCATTTCATAAAATTCAATTTAATCACAACAAGAAACAGTAAAACAAACCACAATTACACAAAATACAAATCTTTCCAATTATCTGAGTATTTTAATTTTTTGCGTCTTGACCTCAACCCCTAAACGTTTCGAAACAAAATAACTATTCTTTGGATAGGTTTCTGCTGTTATAGCATAGCAAGCAGATTTTGGTAGTTTCAGAAATTCTCTGTAACATGTAGTATTTTTCCTACAGATGGTGGCGAAAGTTTCAGTAATTCCCCTGGCTAAAAGCTATCGCTTCGGTATTTATGATTGTTTATGTATACCATATGCGTTTTAGTGATGATCGAAGAAATGGTGCCCGCCGTCCGGTGCAAGGTGGTCCATAAAGAAATCCCGTACCGACAAAGGGATGATTATTTATGATTTGTTTACTCGAAAAGAATCGTATAATTGCAATCTGTGGCCGAGGTTATTTTATAGGGATTGTGACGTTCGGGAACTTGTTTGGATGTGTAAAAGATGTCTTTGAACGTTTAAAATTGTTGAAAAAATAAAAAAAAAAATTTTCAAAAACCTTTGGTCTTTCGGATTTTCATGCGTTCTATAAGAGATTTTGGCGCCCCTTAAGAGTGGCGCCCGCGTGCGGTGCACGCGTTGAACGCGCGGTTGCGGGGGCCCTGTCGAAACGCGATGAGCTAGCGGAAACGGTAGCCAAGCTAGGATTGACGGCCAGGAAGGTTTTGCTGTGTTTTTGGTGGGATTGGCAGGGAATTATCTACTATGAGCTGCTCCCTTACGGACAACTCTTGACCCGTAACTGTACTGTCAACAATTGGACGGTCTGAAGGTAGCAATCGCCCAGAAACGGCCATTTTGATCCAATAGGAGAGGAATTGTGGTCCATCAGGACAACGCTAGGCCACCCACATCGAAAGTGACTCAAAAGCTCCTGGAGCTTGGTTAGGAGGTTCTTATGTATCCACCTTATAGTCCGGACCTGGCACCAAGTGACTACCATCTGTTCCTGTCCATGGTGACCAATTTTTCTGATGAAAAATTCGCCTTCTCAGAGGCTTGTGAAGATTAACTGTCTCAATTTTTTACCAATAGGGATGATGGAGAGAGGCATAATGATATTACCTTCAAAATGGCAACAAAAAAGAGAACAAAACGGCACATATTTGACCTAAATCGGATCATTGAAACTATGGTAATCAAAACCTTGCTTTTCCTGTAAAAATAATGGTTCTCTTTTAAATACACCTTATATTTTCTTAACCCTACACTTCTCTAATTTTGTTTTTTGTTGAAAAAAATATAATTTCGATTCATAGTATTGAGAGGAAGTATAAAAAAATAATAAAAAAATTCTAGAGTTTTTATTAAGTTTTATTTTTGAAAAACATTAGTTGTATCAAATTTGATACATAATGCATATGAGAATACATTTTCAAGAATTGTGTAAATTAACAAAACAATTATTATTCTTGTTGGGACACAAATGAACACCACATTTTGAACATTTCAAATGAGAGAATGATTTGCAAGAAGGAAATTTAAATCTTTGTCTCCACATATCATAGGTAGGCCAGTGGCCAATAGAATCGGTCCTGACGTCCTTCGGAGGAACATGCGAAAACACTGTGGACTTTTTCTTTTTCGCAACAAGCATATTTTCGACGGAATCCTTGGATGGTCTACCTCGTTTCTTGTTTCCATTTTGTGACTTACAGAATCATTCTGCTATTTCTAGCCGAACATCAACCTGTTTGAGCTCTTGCTTACCAAACCTCTTGTGGAGCAACCATGTATTTACTAAGGTCATGTCGACTAAATGGTAAAAAAGACCAATATGCCATTTCTTAGATCTAATTTTAATTTTATTTCTGCCAATATAACTGTCCATGGCATCAACGCCTCCCATATGAGCATTGTATTCCGGGACTAGGTTTGGACACATACTTTTTTGATTTTCTGTCCCACCTTTTCACTTCTTTTGGAGGCATTTTCCCTTTGAATGTTGAAAGAAAAATAACTGGCTCATTATCTAGCCATACTACAGATGTTATGTCAACTCCATCGATATTGCAGATATATTCATGCGAAGAGTCTCTAGGTTCTTTCATCAACTCTTTTTCAATTCAAATATGCGCTATGTATCAAATTTGATACAACTGAAATTATGTCGAATATAATAATATCACATGGTATAAATGAATGAAATTATGTTATATTTGATATATCTCACCTTTATCCAAGTAAAAACATTTTTTCTCTAATTCTGTGGTTATTCCGTTCATTCTTCCACATCTTGTAGAACAAAATCGTGCGAGAATATATCAGAAACGCACAGTTTTCATGGTTATACAGGGTGGCCATTTGAAAACGAAACAGACGAGATTACAGACGAAATAAAGTTTTTCGATAGAAATGCTCGGACAGGTCGATTTCTGTTTCGAGGGGGACAACTTAAGATGTAGGTTACGGACGCATAGCGCTTCAACCCTTGCTACTACAACCCTCACCCCCAAATTTTGAATAGGGAAGATGGGGTGAGTGATACCTCATTTGAAAGGTATTTTTATACTGATTTCAGCACAGTAATTGTTTTTTCATTTTATGCATTAGTTCTCGAAATATTCATGCGTTAGTTAGTTAGGAAGGAAGCCACAGTCATGGTTGTTTTGAAGCTCAAAATGTCGATTTTTCACAAAACACTACAAGTGCCATGAAAACACCACTTCATTTGCAAATACTTAGTAAAGAATATTTCGAGAACTAATGCATAAAATGAAAAAACAATTACTGTGCTGAAATCAGTATAAAAATACCTTTCAAATGAGGTATCACTCACCCCATCTTCCCTATTCAAAATTTGGGGGTGAGGGTTGTAGTAGCAAGGGTTGAAGCGCTATGCGTCCGTAACCTACATCTTAAGTTGTCCCCCTCGAAACAGAAATCGACCTGTCCGAGCATTTCTATCGAAAAACTTTATTTCGTCTGTAATCTCGTCTGTTTCGTTTTCAAATGGCCACCCTGTATTTTATTATTCTATGTTGGCTCTCCGAACTTTCCGCTACGGCTTTATCTGTCAATTCATCAAATTGCCTTAAAGAAATCAGTTCTGCCAACCAACATTTTTCAATGCAAAAATCACTAAATTATATTTATGGAAATATTTCATTAATTTCAATGAAAATGCAATGAATTAGAGAAAATAATGTATAATACTCGTACAGAAGGCTCATTGTACCACTCGTTCATTCCAAAACTCGCCACTTCGTGGCTCGTTTTTGAATTTTGAGCTCGTGGAAGAATATCAATGCCTTCTGCACTTGTATTATAAATAACTATTATAATGCAACTTTACGAAAATTCGAAGGATAAACAAATCTCAATCACCTCACACTGGATATGATATCAACCTGCTACCATTTTGAAACATAAACATGCCACAGATGGTATTAGCGCGCGGAAATGTATTATGAAACGTATTGAATCTTGAAATAAGGATGTATCAAATATGATACGGTGCGTTATATGTAAGAAATTGCTGAATAAGATAACTTTAAATTAAGTTTATTTGGTTGTATCTGATTTGATACAATAGGCAGTGTAGGGTGAAATAAATCTACATATATTTATAAAATATGTCAAATTGTTTGAACTTGTTTTTGTACTACAGAAATTTTGGAAACTGAATATGATATCTATAATTAACTAAAATCCATTTTTCTATAAAAAAAACACTTAATTCAGTAGATATAGATACCAACAAAAAATTCCGCTATTCTGGTAAACCTATATATACAGGATGTGGCGTAATTAATGGATAATACTGTACTGGCGAATAGGGGAGGTCATGGCCGTCCAGAAAATGTAAAGTTATGTTCAGTAAAAATATCATAGTTTTCGAGATATCGGACAATTTCATTTTTTTCTAAAAAGTGCACCTCTACTCACTAAATTCATTGCTGGGATCACAAACCTTGTTATTTCTTTGGGCATTGTTTTTTATTTTACTCTCAAATAGCTGTACTATGAGATGAACTACCAAATTCCTACCATCTTGCTTAATTAAGAGAAAAAAAGTGTGATAATGTTTGCACTTTTTAGAAAAAAATGAAATTGTCCGATATCTCGAAAACTATGATATTTTTACTGAACATAACTTTAAATTTTCTGGTCGGCCATGACCTCCCCTATTCACCAGTACAGGATTATCCATTAATTACGCCACACCCTGTATATATGAGCCGTGACTTTCTATGGCCCCCCTCAAACATCACCTAGATCCGCCTCCGACCGGAATGGATATGTAAACATTGTAAACACACTATAGATATGATTTGAATGGCTTTTATTGTTTCTCCAGTGTAAAGAGCGCAATAACAAAATAAAATAAGAGAAAGTGTACATATTTTTTGTTTTATTTATTCGTTAATCTAAGTGAATTCTGATCTTTTATTATATATAGCTGATTTCAGTGATCGAGTGATGGTCAAAACATAAGGGAGGTAATATCAAGTAACGGTGACTTTGTTTGGTTTTCAATGAAAAATAAATATTCATAATTTTCATAAGACGATACAAAAATTTGTGGAAGAGTTACTAGTTTCTATATCCTCTATGTCGTATCTGGTTCAGCGTACAACGAGTCAGAATCGTGCTTTTTCAAAAAACCATTTACGAAAAATTAATTTGGTTAAGCGGTAGCGAAATACAAAACAAACTTTTCTGTAGATACCTACTGCCTTCTACTTTGCAATCAAAAGACCCTTTCGTTTAGACTAAATTCGTTAACTTGAAGAAAGTTCATCGCGCTTTGGGTGAACAAAGAACATATTTATTCGGTTATAAAATTTAAATTATAGGGGAACCAAAATATTGTGAACACTTTGTACAATGCTCATAGCGAATTTATAAACAGCTTTAATGATAAGGTTAAGATTAAAAATCGTTAATTGATTAAGTATTTGGAGAACATGATCCTTTTCCTATTGACACAAAGAACTAGCATTTAGGGAACACAATAAGAGTGTTAATTCGGACAATCAGGGAAATTCTTATGAGCTATATTTTACCATCTTTTTAAAATAAAACAAAGAATTTTTTCTTAATATTTTTTTGACTAACGCTAAACTTGCATATTGGATTATAAATAACTATATAAAAATATATCATAATATAATGAATATAATATAAATCTCAATTTCATCACACTCATAAAAAAATTCAAATTGGTAAATGTGTACAGCGAAGCACTGATCCTGGACATATTTTGAGCTGAAAAAAAGAAAGAATTAGAAAAAAACAATTATTTTTAACATTTATTTTCATTTAAAGATGTTAATGAACGAAATTGGATTATTTTCATTGTTAAATAAGATAGGCCAACAAAATTTTAGAAAAGTTTGGCACCGGAAATCCAACACTCATTTTATTGATTTTAATGTGTTGATTTCAAAAATACGAATTAACATTAACTAACCATTTACCTAATCACATCAACATCGATTCGCTGTTTTATTTCTTGATACTGAAATGATGAACTTCCTCCATAAACAGCAGAGAAGGTATAATTCGGTCAGCAACAACAGAAAGGAATGCCGACAAATTTAATTAACATCATAAACCATCAAAGGTACCGCATTATGAATTATACTCATATACATATCTAAATGTCGCGTAATCCCCTCATAGTGCTGTTTACGAGTTATTGACGCTAAAAAAACACATGCACTGATCAGGCTTGTCGTGGTTGGTTTATTTGCTAAACGTTGACGAATTTCATTGCCACTTGGAGCAGCTTCTAGGTTATTTTATTTTCAATTCTCCAATCAGAATATTGATTTCTCAGAATGGAATGCAAAATATACGAGAAACGATTCCATTTCGCCATTTTCAACTTTTCCTACTTAAGAAATAAATAATAAGTTTCATTATTTCATACCACATTTCCATTATATATTATATAATTTATCATTTTTTTATATCAAATCAACTAGTGTTGGGCGTGGGCGCATTCGAATTTAAAATAAAAATTCATACGCATAATCCGATTGTTTCACTCGATAATCTTGAAGAAAAAAAACAAAATGTTCGGACTTTTTACCAAGTCAAAACTGAGCAGAAGAACCTGAAACCACAGGGCCCGCTCAAGAGGGGCGGAATATAATAGAGGGCGGCATTATCTATTTTTTCCGAGAAATCTGGATTCCTGGAGGAATTAATTTTTTTTTATTTCAACAAATGATTTTAAATTCACTTACCTTGAACATCTTTGCATTGAGAATTTCCACAACGTCTATTCGAATTAAAAATAACGGTTCATTTGCTTCATCCTATTTGTAGTTCACATTTACATGATTTTTGAGTCAATTATATACAATGCCGCTGAAAAAAATACCTTCATCTTAAGATACAACACCTGAAATCCCAAAATTTGCGTACTTGGTTAAATAAGAAATGCAGTATTCTTAACAACCTGTAAGATGTAGTTTGTAAGCGTAATTTCTTCTTCAAAAAATATTGAAGAAGGTATTTTACCAGATGTAACATCAAAAATATAATTTTCATAGTCTGGGCTTCTGCTAATGATTATTTACTAGAACTGAATATTGATCATTGTCCTAGAGTAACTATAGTTTGAGTAATATATTGTGTGAATTTTTGAAAGAAATTATATTAAAGTTGAATTTCAAAATCAATAATTCCGGATACAAATCCAACTGCAAATATTCAATTTCTAATTTTTTTTAATGATATAATTAATTGACATATATTCAAATATGCCATTTTCAACAGAAAGAAGTAAAGCATAGTATAAAATTCACATAGCTTTTTGTAGACAATAAAAAACTCCCCAAAAAGCTTAAATTTGGAAAAGACAAATAAAAAGTCTTTAATTTTGGTACATTTTTTTTATAATAATTATAAAACAAGTACTTCTGATAATAAAATAGAACAAAATATTTTTTTCATGGATTGTCATAACTTTTTAAAGATGTACTCTAATTCTTGGGGGTATTCCCTCTAACTCAATGCAACCCAAGTACATAACACATATGTATATAACATACTCCTTTTTTTTTCTTTGAGTAAAAAGTTTTTGTTTTAAATGAATTTAGTTTAGAATGGTTAAAAATTAAAATATGAACAATTAACAGAATTTAGGTGTCTTCCACATAAAAACTACAAAGTTAAAATAATCTGAAGAGGTTTCTACAACCTCAAGTCAAGGAGATTCTTTAATTCATCAAATATTTTTATTTCTTATGCCCTTCTTCTTTTTTGATTTTACAAATTGGAATCCATCTTCAGTATCTGCACCTGCATTTTCAGTATCTGCAGGTGCAGGTTGTTGGAATCCATTTTCAGTATCTGCAGGTGCAGGTTGTTGGAATCCATTTTCAGTATCTGCAGGTGCAGGTTGTTGGAATCCATTTTCAGTATCTGCAGGTGCAGGTTGTTGGAATCCATTTTCAGTATCTGCAGGTGTAGTTTGATAAATAGTTTCATCTGTTGTATCTGTTGTGTTTACTCGATCATTCAAATATAACTCTGGTCTATCTTCATCAATAGGCATACTTCTATTGAGAGGTGCCTGCAAAAATCTTTAGTCATTTCAAATATAAAGATTAAAGAGCTCTCATAAGCAGAATTTTGTGAAACAGGAAGATAAACTCTAGGATTCTAAGATGAAATAATGAATAAGAGATTAAAAATTATTCAAATCAAAATTTAATGGACTTACCCTGCTAGAGCCTGGACGTTCATTATTGTTGCTAGTAACATTATTACTAATAGCTGGGTTTCGAATGCTATTCATCCTTTTTTGTTCGTTAATTCTAAATTGTCTCTTCACTGCTGGTTGTTCTACAGTAAGACTACGTAAAATATTATTTTGTGCAGCATACTGTTCTCCATCATAGCCTTGATGATTCAACTAAAAGTTAAATTAATTCAATTAACTCAAAATTTCATTTCATTTCATGACACAAAATTTTATAGATATGTTAAATATGAAATCAAGAAGTATACTACCATTTCCTTGTTAACATTCAACACATTGATGAATTATACAAAATAAAACAGGTTTTGCACTAAATGAGTACAGAAAGAGAAACTCTGTGCAGTTTGAATCAGATCGTGGAACCACCCACAATTTTGAAGAAAAAATTCGAAGGGATAGCTAAATTCGCAGTGGATGGATATTTGAAGTCAATGGGCTAAGTTAGTAACTCTAAGAAAGAACTTATTTGCCACCATATTGCTGCGGTCTCAGACAGAGTTTCCAATAAAAAATTATTCTTTATGATACCAAACGCTTTTTCCAATCTAGTACAATAGCTGCCAATTTGGAGTAGAAAATTGAAAGTCGTTTGGGGAACTCAAGGTCATATATATATACCTTTGCTCAATAAAAACATTGGAACAATCTAAATTCCAACAAATGGTTAACTTCTAATCAAACTAACGGTAAATTGAAATCAAAATTATCAACATTAGGAAATTACATCAATATTGAATTTAATCAAGTAAAACAAATTTATACTTTTGGATATGATATCTATCATATATTTAAAAAACAATCAGTATAATCTGAATCTATGTTAACCACAACAGAAAAAAAAATAAAAACAACAAATAAAATGAAAAATATTTAGCTACTTACTTCTTCCTCTTCCCAAACTTCATCAATGGGGGCCTCCAAATCTCTTATGGAGGGGAAATCCATCACATCTTCGCTGTCAACGTAATTTTCTGTTGCTTCTTGAATTATTCTATCCGGACAGACTTCATGATGATACTGAAAAAAATAAGTACCAGTACTTTAACGACACATAACAAGAGAGAAAACTTTTACTTTCTTTGAAAAGTAGTGTTAGCTCATAAAACAATAATAAAATAACATGGACTCACATTCAATTCTAGTTTGGGAATCCTGTGATCATGATTATAATCACATATTGAATATCCGATATCAGGGAAATTTTTTCGACATTTAACAAGATGTGTGTTGAATCTTGGTCTCAGCATAACATGGTTATTATCATAAGGACATGTGTCCATCTTATTAGGACTGGAAAAATTTATATCATCAATGATAGTAAGTTATATGTATATGTCTGCATATAATAAGAGCAATTGAAAGTGAATAGTTAAGATTTTCGTTAACTAAAAACAAACTCATTGAAATTGGAAACTGAAGAAAATTGAACATTCAAAATATCATTCATCAATTGAGAAAAGATATCACAGGTTCAGGACTTCATTTGATACAACGATAATTATTTACTTTAATTCAAAACCTTAACCAAATAAAATTGCATCCTATCTAGTTGAAGTTGAACAAGTGTTCAAAAAATGTATATTTCACAAAAAATTATATTATATATATAAAATCAGAACTTACTCTACAACCATCGCATTCGCCATGCTGAAGAAAGGATATAAAAAGTCGGTTAAATAATATACAATAACAAAAACGAACAACTGACAACGTACAAAGAGAAAAGACAAATAACCGATGAGTGAGCAAGTTCTCGGTTCTTATAGAACAATATAGGATTTCTTGCGTATTCGTTGTAAAAACATAACTTTTTCTTGCTGCTTATCTACTAATTTTTTCATTGAATTTTTTTCAATCTGTTTTTCAGTTATTCCCAGACACAAAAAAAGGGTTACCAATATGTGCATAGTATATGTCACTGCAAACATTGCAATCCAAATAATTTAATTGGAAAATTGAATAATTCTTCTTTTAAATAACAACAAAAAATAAAAAAACCGTTTATAATTAGCCACATAATGCTATTATATAATAATTCAGTAAAATATTCATTTTAATCTTAAAACTTATTCTATGTCGTAAGAATATTTTTACACCTTCTATGGTTAATGTTTTGAAATGATCAATCATTCATCATTCGACATTCATCGCTAAAGCTAAACCTTGATTAAAATAAATATAAGACTACCTAAAAACCAGAACAAAAAGCCAGTAATCAATATCCTTACAAAAAATTCAGCATTATGTTGGAAACATAAGATTTCCTGAACTGGATTTAACTTGTACCATTCCTTATTGTCAAAGGATTTGGCATTTAATTATGTTAAGGTCATTCAGTTCAACAGATATCTGCGATTAAATTTTTTTCAATTTGAATAATCCAATAAATAACAAGCAATCACGATTAAAAAATGACGTTGATTGAAGGAATAGGTGATGAAGTAATACAATTTTTTATAGGATTATTTTTTATTTTGATTGGTAGGTTTCTAAATATAAAATTTACTTTTATCTGGAGTAATTAATAATATAGTTATTGTCTAATTTTTATTTACAGTGTTTTTAGCATGGTGCACAACAAACACCTCAAACGACGGAAGCTTGAGGACAGTTTTCCTATTAGAACGTCGACGACTAAGAGCTGTCAGAAGGCTGATAACCCATACAGAATCTTCTACAATTGTTGAAGGTAATATTAACATAGTATTGAATTAATTATTCAAAGCTTAGTCATAACTTGAACAAACATCTGAAAATGTCTAGGATAGCCAAGATAAAATTTAATCATTAAGTGTTTTCTAAAAATATTCTAGGTACTTCTGTGGACAATTCTGAAATAAATCAAAGTAATTCTACAATGGAAGAGGAGAAACCAACTAGTACAAGTGCTGATGATGAAAACCAAACATTACAAGGAGAAGAAACCAGGATAGTAGAAGCTATGGATGCTCCTAATAGTATAGAAACTAATGGATTAAGGAGAAGAGTAAATCTTAATTTAAATTCTGGTATGAATATGATTTAAATCTCTACAAAATTAATTCTGAAGCACAAATCAAACAAAATATCTGTCAATTTTTATTTATTTTTATAATTTTTTTCGAATAACCTTGTAGATCTGTCAAACAATTTAACAAGTGATGGTGATAATTCTATAAATACAAGTCAAAATGATACAACCAAAGCTCCTTCAGAGTGTTTAGAACCTAATATCCAAGCAAGTAGTAGTAAGAATGAAGAAGACAAAAAGGGAAGTGAAAAAATATGTGTTAAATTGAAATTTGTAACAGATGAGCTGAGAGTGGTAGATGGTAGTTTAAAAGAAAACATAGGAGACTTCAAGAGGTGAGTATGCATTTCAAATGAACTTATTCAATTATTTTCAGGGAAAAACAATGATATTCCCAGCTTATGGAAATAATATATTATGAATAGGAATCCTGTAATATGCTCAAACTATTCTGGTTTTATAGTTAAAAGTAACAAAATATCAGTGCAACACTAATTTGAACTGATATGAGATTGATGAAACTGCTTGAATTGAAAAATACTCTAAATTTTACACTATGGTTTATTATATTCCATTTTCAAAGCAAAATAACTACGTTTAAAAAACACATATGAACCTTTTTTAAAAGAAAATGTAAAGAGGGTCTTCGAATCAGGGATTGTATTTTATTTAAAATCTGAATTAATATTTCAAACATTCATAACTTTGAAATTGAGCTAAAATTTCAATTTTATTTATAGTTTTCCACATTTTAATTGGAAAAAGTAAATCAATTTGAAAAGTCTGGGCTGATCTCAATTATTTTGTGCTTTTGATGTATTGAAATCAGAATTAACGTTTCATTCCAAAACTCATCATGAATACATTGTAATCTAGACAAATCTAGTTGATCAGAAAATTCAATTATGAATTATGTAAATAGATTTTTCAGATTCTTTTGTACCAGTTTATTTGCAGGCGCCATTTTCAAATAGAACTGGCATCTAACAAAGTCGTCAAGCTTATATTCAATGGTCAAATCTTGCAAAGAGATTCAGACACTTTACAAACTTGTGGCCTTTTCGACAACTGTGTTGTTCACTGTGTCTTTCTTCCTGGCACAAACTCCTCACCGGGAACAACTTCAGGGAATAGAAATAATAGTTTGGTACATTTTGGTGATAACCCAAATTTAAATAACAATAACCAACCAAATGAATGGCATTTGGAAAATTATCTTTTTGCAATTTTATGTTGTTTTTTGGGAGCTGCTTGGTACTTAAGGTGAGTTTTGAGTGTGAATGTATTTATACTAGTGATGGGGAGAATCGTAAAGTTCTCAAGACCATTGAATTGTTCTATATTTTCAGATGTAACTCTCGGTAATAAGGTATCAAGATCGAATTCTGGTACTTTGGGTTTGAAAATTGTAGCAAGTAGTAATATGGCTTTGAGATTGATTCTAGAATTCAAGTCTATATTGACTTTCAGGTTTTGAAAACTGTGCCAGATATTAATTTCATATGTATTTGACTATGTTACTATAGTTCATTTATTATAGCAATGGCAGGAAGTTCAGCGATCAAGGAAAATTTTGTTGCTGGACTATCAAAACAATCATTTTACTGCTTTGAAACAAATTTTGAGTTCTTATATAGTATAGCAGATGAAAATTGAATCGAAAACAACTAAAACCAATTTTTATTATGAATGAAAAAAATATGCACAATCAGAATAAGTAGAGTGCATCCGAATATTATTATTATTATTATTATTATAAAAAGATACTGAGATGAGGCCATATGGCCTATAAATCTCATACAAAAAAGAAAAATAAACACCTTAGGAGATAAATGTAAGAAACAAAACAAAAAACATTCTAAGCAAAAATATGGGTGAGACAGCCAGGTTTCTCGCTTGCTATTTAAGATAGAGCCTTGCGGTTGTCACGTTCCTGTCCTACTTTTTTGTGAAACTCAAGTTGATCTAATTAGATTTTGCATAACTGTTTCCGTTCAAGAGATACAGGGTGATTTTGGAAATTGATACTTTTCGGACCCCTCCTTTATCTCCGAAGTTATTAGAAATATAGCTGAGGTAAAAACTACGTCTGAATCAGAATTCTGCGTAGAATCCAGTGGCGTATTCAAATTTTTTTTCGTGGTATGGTTTTGAAGATTCAACACAAACTTATATTTTTTTAATGGAACACCATGTATATCATTATTTCGTTGAATTAGTTAGTTTTTTCCCTTCAAAATGATGTATGATACTATGTAGGTAGGATGTTCAAAAATGTAAAAAAAACACTAAAACATCAAATAATGACGTTTTTTTGTTAATGGGCAATGGATTTCCCATATAAAAGAAGAATCAATAATAATAACAATAATTCATACCGATGACAGCTAAATCAGATTGATTTTTTCACTCTAATACCTACTTGATAAAACAATGCTCCCAAATGCATAGTAGCCATAATAACAACAAGGATGTTTGTATCATCAATGACCTACTACTTTTAAAAATCAAAAGTAATAATCCTCTTATTGAAACATAGGAAATTCATGGCCCATAAACAAAAAATCATCATTATTTGATGTTTTAGTGTTTTTTTAACATTTTTGAACATCCTACCTACATAGTACCATACATCATTTTGAAGGGAAAGAAATAAGGAATTCATGGAAGTAATGATATACATGGTGTTCCATTAAAAAAATATAGGTTTGTGTTGAATCTTCAAAACCATACCCCGAAAAAAAATTTTGAGTGCGCCACTGGATTCTACGCAAAATTCTGATTCAGACGTAGTTTTTACCTCAGCATTATTTCTAATAACTTCGGAGATAAAGGAGGGGTCCGAAAAGTATCAATTTCCAAAATCACCCTGTATCTCTTGAACGGAAACAGTTATGCAAAATCTGATTAGACCAACTTGAGTTTCACGATAAAGTAGGACAGAAAAACCGCAAGGCTCTATCTTAAATAACAAGCGAGAAACCTGGCTGTCTCACCCAAAATGGGATGCACTGTACATCAGCAACATAGTAAAAGGTTGTCAACACGAATTTTAGGAATTCTGTGTTCATTCTCAAGGTGGATACAGATGGCATCTCGGATTAACCATCTGTTAAGTCATGCCATTACACAAATATACTATACCAGAAAACCATTTTGAGACATTGGGTTGGGAATGCAGTGGGGTCTGTCTTTATGAAAATATTTGGTAATTTTTTTCAAAATTCTAGTTGAATTTTTTATGGTTCTAGTAATGTGATCAACAGGAAATTCTTCATTGAGCTGAAATTTCTACATACAAAATTTCCAACTAAAATGACACCATTTGGAATACATGTTGTCGATTTTGTTTTGATTTTTGAAAGTTGTCGATAAAATTGTGATCGATTCTGCCCATCACTAATTTGTACAAGCTTGCCCAACAAAAACCTGGCAGTTCAAGTGCTAATAGTATACATATGAACATTTTTTGTTGGATTGCTATCTAATTAACAAGGCAGTTCCTCATGTATTTGAATATGATTAATTTTGGTTCAAGGTATGTATATTCTCACCTCTACACAGTTACCGCAACAATAGGGCTTATTCTGATGACAGGAATATTTACAATTATTATGTTTGGTATGCATTTTCCCGAAAATGCTGAGTTAAATCAGCAACGTACAGAGAATATTGAAACACATCAATGATGATATATTTGATTCGTATTTGTTGATATTTATAAGGCTTGTGTATTGATTTTTAAGTTGATCATTTTATCTAGAATAAGAACAGAATATTATGTTATTATTTAATTTTTTATAACTGTTATTTTTACAGTTTATGAAATTCATTAAAGATTTTTGCATTAAAAAAATCTTTGTTACTTACTTGGTTTTATTGGGGAACCAATAAAAGTTCCTTATAAGCAGACCCTTCACTAATACACAACAGAAAGGAATGAAAATATCTTTATCTCCACACATCAGTAGGAATTACACGGAACTGTTTATTCGTTCAGATGTTTAAGTTTTTACTCATTTACATCCATTTATTTCCGTTACTTACTGATAATATGTGGCCTCTCACAAAGAACTATAGATTTCAATTGTTTTTCATGTGGGGAATAATTGTGTTAATATACAAAAGGATTTATAAGAAAATGCAAACAAAAATTGAATTATTCATTAGGAAAGTACATGGATGTTTTGATACAGACTAATCCAATATCTAATGCTATTATTAACCAATTGATATGAGAATTTTACAATAGTGCACAAATATACAGTGATTTATTCCAAATATAATATTAACATTGGTTAACAATACATTTCATTGAATAACTATTATTCACTATGTAAGAATTGAATTGGTTCTTATTAATGGCTTCCTGTAATCAACAAAAAGTGGAGAAATAACACTTATTGAAGAAAATTATTGTCAAGAAAAGTAACCACTTAAGTATTTTTTAATAAATCGTCCTACTGAATGAAGAAATAAAAAATTATTTCATAGAAAATTCATGTTTTTGAGCACTAAATCAATGTACAAGTATTTGACCTATTTTAGCCTGAACCGAGATTCAAATTACAGAAAAATATAATTCTTAGAATACATTACATTATTAACTTCCAATATATTGATAACACTAAATAGTCAATCATTAGTTTCCATCCTTAATATTAAAAGGAAAAATAGAAGGTACTAATAAATAACAAGTTGCCTAATCCATATTCTTAAAAAATGGTTTATCATTGAAAACAACAAACCAAGTCAATACATTCATATATGTATTGCTTCCGATAAATGGATATATTCACATGATAAATGTATCTGACCAAAAAGACAATTTTAAAACAAAGGACCATAAAAGGGTCCTCATATAAGAATACTACTAGTAAAGCTACCTTGATATTCAGTTTTTCAACAGCTTAATAATTTACGAGTTTGTGACGTCGATATCTTTTCAGACTGATTCATTCCAAGAAAATTAACTGACTTTTCTCAACTTCAGTTCCACATGTGTCAGTATTATAGTTTTGATAATTCCCTATACAGCATATCAAAATATTTGATAAATTTTCTTAAAACTACCTCAAAAATTACTATATAAAAATTATCTTCAGTATGTATATCAAATAGTCCAATTCAAATAAATTGCACACTAACCTTAATATCACACATGTCACATTTAAAGCTCATCTGATTTATCCTCTGTGTATTATTATTCATTCTAACTTCAAATCACGATATTGATTTGTATTAAAACAACTGATGACAAAATGAAGTTGAAACTCAATTCCTAATTTCAGAAGCCTCTCAACATCTATTTCATCAGAACTAACGACCCCCTCCCCAAATTCAAAGCACTAAAATGGCTTGAAGTAATGTCTCAAAAAAACCTATTTCTGATATGTTACCATTGAATATATAACGAATCTTTAAATCTTTCCTTATTTTCAAATCACATCCAAATCGTCAATACCCAACACTTTGAAAATATTCCCACAATATATACAAGAAATTGTAGTTAATTTTCCTAGAATGAACATTGAAATAATAACAATATAGTACAACCTATTTTAATAAATATTTCTTGGCACTGTATTAGGAGAAATGGACGGGCTATGAAATATCTGATAGAAAGGGATACCAATATTCAATAACACTAAAATGATGTCCAAAATATATCACTTAGTTATCATTTCTCAATATTCAATACATGAAATTCAAGAATTAGTTTAAAAAGATACATATATGTGCGTAATTTCAAAGTTCAAAATATTGCTGACAAAGAATCAGTTAATGAAGAGTTCAGTCATGAATGATATAATTAATAGGGCATTGTATATAATACCCAGGCATTCTGTAAAAATAATGTCCATTTTGATGAATACAAAAATTACATAATATAAAATAATTATTGAATAAAAATGACCGCACATTATGGAAAATATTCTTTAGAGATCGTTCTGTCGAATTATTTTCCTAATAGATTAAATTATTTATAAGTGATGATAAATCAAGTTCAAATGATTAATAATCACTTTGTCACTTTGAAAGGTCATCATTTATACAGAACTACATTATGAATAATGCCCTATTCAATTTTCGTATTCGTGTGACCCATAACACTTATATTAAGGTCAAAATTCAATAATTTGTTATGTTGCAAATATTATAATAGTTTCAAAACTATTATAAAACAAAATTCCTTCAATAATAATTTATAAGTATAAAACACCCTAATTCATGCAGTAAAACTTATCGAGAATTTAGTATCCTTCCAAAGACAGATATCTCAAACCTAACATCCACCTTTGAATGGCTGTATGTATATAATCTCATAAATGTATCACTGTAACAAAATAATTTCATTGTACAAATAGGCAGGTGTGGTTACTAACAATATACAGCGTTGGCTAGCGAAAGAGCCAGATACTTATTACTGTAGTAGTGCAGGTACAGGAGAAATTCTGTGTTTGTTCTCTGAAAAGAAAGAATAACTTACAAAAAAAAACCAATATCACGAAATACAACAAAAATTGACACAATTTTCAAAAAAAAGTTGATTGACTACAAAATGAAATGATGAATTATTGAGGTATCAAGAAGAAGAATCTACAAAACATCACAGGATGTAATATCAATATGCTAGATAGAAATACATAAAAAATGTCGAAAGTCAAACGGAAAGCGATAACGTTCTCCCCTCTTCCTTCCACAAACAGTGAAAGTCCAATTAGAAACTAGAGGTGAGTAAATACCAACCTCTGCAAATTTTCATCTCTGTCAGCAGCATACTCTTGGTGCAGTAAGTCTTTCCTGCGACCCTTTTGCAGAGTAAGAATTATCTTTTCAAAAAAAATGTATTTGCCTCAACAAAAAAGTTAATATCATTGAATGACACCGTGAATGAAATGGTTGCGAGATTTATTTTTACTTATCTTAGACAACAAGCACCATTTGTTTAAAACTTAGAATATCTTAAGAAAAAGAAAGACTTTTATGTGTTCGAAATATCTCCCATTTAGTTTCCTGAAAAAATGGCTATGGAATTTTGTTGGGGAGTTTATTATTATTATTTTCTATATGATTAATTCCACTTTAAGGAACATGGACTTTGTCACTGAATTATAACTTAAGAACGTAGTCAAATTTCAGTTGATACTTCGAGGGCTGTTATAAAAAAAATATCGAAGAAAGACTTCACCATTGTTTGGCAGTTGATGGATTTAGATTTAATCTATTAGACATTTTGATGAGACTAAAAACGCATCCAAAGTTACTGATGAATATTTTGCAGGCAATAAATGAAAAAATGAGAATGCTCACTGGTTCAATATACACATCTCCGTTTTTCGAAAATAGAGAGAAAAGTCAGTATAATATTTCATTCCAGTTTTACTCACCTCACATACTGATCTCTTTCACTTGCGTCATGTTTTTGTCATTCTCTATCCTCCAACTGATTGAATTCGGCTGAAATTTGCTTAGCTGCATAGCTCGTTCCATGACACAAGAGGCTGAAAGTCTCGCTTCAGCATCATGATCCCAACATTCTTCCATTGTATCACATATACCAGCCAAACCCTAATGTTCAATAAAAAATTAGTGAGCACCTTATTAAAACCTAACCTATATCAAATTGTCGTCAGTATCTCTATAGTCTTGAATGTGTATAATTATGGGTATGGTCTGTATATCACCTTGGTTACTATGGTTAGTAAGTTGGTGGTCCGTATATGTCAAATTCCTCAAAAACCGGTGACTATTTTCTCAAACTTCGGTGGGTTATCAGTCACCAGAGCAACCATACTTTTATTCTGGTTAGGTTCGGTAACCTCCATGACATCTAACACTCAAAAACTTTATTATTTTAATTATGAAACAAATACCCTTCAGAGCCATTAAGAACTATTAGTTATTCACAAATTAAAGAGATCAACCATTTATAACCTTCAAAATTCTGTCAATGAAAAATTTAATTGACAAGTGTCAAGCGGTCCATAATTACGAATCAGGTTACCTGAAACTAAGATGCATAGAATACCAGAATACCTGAAACATTGAAAACCACTAGTAACCGCTCTAAAATTCTCGGCGATATACAGACCATACTCTTATTCAGTATGTTACAGTATCTTTCTTTAAGGTGACTATGTTGATGAATAAAATCGAATTTTCAAAGAAATGTGTATTTCTTTGTTACGCCCGGGAAGTTTTGAGTGAAATATTATGATGTAACTTACCGGATGATGCCTCCAATGATCCCGTATAGTAGGTCGAACTTTTTTTTGTACAACGTATTCCTGCATATCTTCCAAAGTTGGATGTTGACCCACCTCCTCCTCAAAGGGCAATCGATACTCTGGTATTGGACCTTCCTGTGCTGTGCAACGAGACACAAGTTCCCACAATACCAAACCGCAGGCATACATATCAATTCTCAGGAAAGCATCAGGAGTGAAGTTAATGGCACCTTCTAAAACCTCTGGAGCCATATATCTGTGGAAATTAAAAATAAATTTAAAAAACAACACCTACTTGGTGTCGGGAGCTTTTGAGCGTTAGTTCATTCAAGGCCTACCATGGTACAGGCAGTGGCAGCTCGCCATATTATTTATAGCATCAAATATCCTATGATTCATGCAGTATGTCAAACCTATACTGAATAAGGATTATTATCAGGTGTGTGAATAAGTCTTTCCCGTTTTTTGTAAGAGATGGCGCCACCAATACTGTGCGAGTATTTAATGGTTACATATGTCATAATCAAAGCTTATTCATCTGTCAACAATTCCACACTAACACATTAGTTGAAATTTTTTCGCATCATAAATTTTTGAAATCGTGAAAATGTCGAAATTTGAGCCGAGTCGACGTCATTTGCGGGAAGTTTCACTTTATTGGTTCAATTTGAAGAAATCTGCTGCCGAGGCGCATCGGTTGCTTCAGGAAGCTTATGGAGAAGGTTGTGTCGATGATTCAAGTGTTCGCGGATGGTTTCGACGCTTCAAAAGTGGCGATTTCGACGTGGAAGACAAGGAGCGTTCCGGGCGGCCGCAAATCTTTGAAGATCAAGAATTGGCGACTTTGCTTGATGAAGATTCGTGTCAAACGCAAGAAGAACTTGCTGAAGCATTGGGAGTTGACCGAACAACCATTTCCAAGCGTTTGAAAGCCATGGGAATGATCCAAAAGCAAGGAAATTGGGTGCCGTACGAACTGAAGCTGAGAGACGTCTAACGGCGTTTTTTCACTTGCGAACAGCTGCTTCAGCGACATAAAAGAAAGGGTTTTCTGCATCGTATCGTGACTGGCGATGAGAAGTGGATCCGTTACGCTAATCCGAAGCGAAGAAAATCATGGGGACTACCCGGCCATGCATCATCATCGACGGCCAAGCCAAATATTCATGGCGCCAAGCTCATGCTCTGTATATGGTGGGACCAGCTAGGTGTGGTTTACTATGAGCTTCTGAAACCGAATGAAAGGATCACAGGCGAGGTCTATCGACGACAATTGATGCGTTTGAGCCGCGCACTGCGAGAAAAACGGCCACAATACTCCGACAGGCACGACAAAGTTATTTTGCAACATGACAATGCTCGCCCACATGTTGCACAGCCGGTGAAAACATACTTAGAAACGCTCAAATGGGAAGTCCTACCCCACCCGCCGTATAGTCCAGACATTGCTCCGTCTGATTACCATCTCTTCAGATCGATGACGCATGGCCTGGCTGACCAGCACTTCCATTCCTACGAGGAAGCCAAAAAATGGGTGGATGACTGGATAGAGGCCAAACCGGTCGAATTTTTTCGCAACGGGATTCGTATGTTGCCAGAAAGATGGGGAAAAGTTGTAGCTAGCGATGGCCAATACTTTCAATAATTCATTTGTAACCATTTTTTCACAATAAAGGCTCAAAATTTGAAAAAAAACGGGAAAGACTCATTCACACACCTTATATTATTGACATTTCTATTACCTTCTGGTTCCAACTTGTCCATGTGCATCTCCACAGGCTTTTCCTGCTTCAAAAACAATAGCAAGGCCAAAATCGGCTATACAAGCTGTCAAGTCGCTCTTCAATAAGACATTTTTACTTTTGAAATCTCTGTGTGCCACAGCTGGTTTAATGAATTCCCCAGGTGTTTTTCCCGGAAGAGCTTCGTGCAAGTACATCAAACCTTAAAAAAAATAAATTAATAAAGTTGAAATTAAGTTAAACAAAGGTTGACAATGAAAAGCCACCTCTATTCATCTAGACTCACCTCTTGCCATTGTCTCGGCGATCTTGCATAACTCGGGCCATGTCAATGTATGAGCTTTTAGAAAATCACATAAAGATCCACTCTCGTGAAACGCAGTTAACAGCCAAAATTCTGAATGCAAATTGTCACCATGCTTCTCTACACCAATATATTGCAATATATTTGGATGATTCATGTTGAGCAGTTTGAAAATTTCCTGCTCTGTCACCCATGATTGTTTATCCTACATTGAACATCAAAAGAATTAAAAATTTTTGGAAGAAGATTTTAAAATGCGCTTTTTAAAAGTGTCATCAATAAAGTACCTGAACAGGAAAAACCTTAACCGCAATCTCTTCTGTTTTGAATTTAGCCTTCCAAACAACACCAAATCTTCCTTTGGCTTTAATCTCAATCAGCTGGATGGGCCTCAAATCTAAGTAAGGCGACGGAGGTGGTAATGGACTGGGGTCTGTAGTTGGCAACTGAAAAAAAAATAAACTAAGACATTTGTAAGCATAATGTATGAACTACTATAAAAAAAAAAGTAAATGATAAACCTAGTGGGAGGGAAATCCACTCTAATTTCTCCACAGCACTCTTGACCACGAATTTAAATGAACTCTCTGTATATTTATGTTTTCTATCCCAACTCTCCTAGGTCTCTACGAGACCTTTCAGAAACTTAGAGCTTGTTACTGTGTTCCATCACCAGGAGACAGGCACAGCTTTGTTAATTTTTTAACCTGACAATTTTTTTCAGAACTATACCATTTTCAAAAATTCAAAGCATTTACAAACAATTCTTAATGTTGATTTTAAAACTAGGAAAAAATCCAAAGTCTAGCAACAATGCTAGAAAATGTTTTCTCTAATTCTGTGGTTATTCCGTTCATTCTTCCACATCTTGTAGAACAAAATCATGCGAGAATATATCAGAAACGCACAGTTTTCATGGTTATATTTTATTATTCTATGTTGGTACTCCGAACTTTCCGCCACGGCTTTATCTGTCAATTCATCAATTTGCCTTAAAGAAATCAGTTCTGCCAACCAACATTTTTCAATGCAAAAATCACTAAAATATATTTATGGAAATATTTCATTAATTTCAATGAAAATGCAATGAATTAGAGAAAATAATGTATAATACTCGTACAGAAGGCTCATTCTACCACTCGCTCATTCCAAAACTCGCCACTTCGTGGCTCGTTTTTGAATTTTGAACTCGTGGAAGAATATCAATGCCTTCTGCACTTGTATTATAAATAACTATTATGGTGTAATGGCACTGCTAAAATAATTGGAGAATAATTGATTATAGAACCAAATTTCAAGAATAACTAGTCTATGTAAAAAGCTGGTTTTTTAGATTCTATACATCCCAAAATGTTATATGAAAATTTCAATTGGGAGTTAAAAATTATTTTTTCGCCGATTTCAGTTAAACCAAAAGCAAAAAAATATCATATGAAATATAAATTATACACCATACCTCATTAAATACTTTAGTTTTCCTGTACCAAATATAGCAAATAATCAAGATGAAAAAGAGAACGAAGAAAAGTGCAATGAAGATGGCAACTTCCAATATGGTCAATGAAGCTGGTGATATTGCAGGAATAGGAGCTGAAAAAAAAATTGAAAATCGTAAACAAAATTAAATCATATTATTTTTATTGGAAATATTCACTACTTACAACTCAATGGAGGAGATTCAGTTGGAGTTAAAAGCCATTTGAAATTCTGGTTACACATGTTTCCCTCACAGCAACAGAAGAGGAATTTACCAGGATTTGAAACTTTCGCCACACAATCAGATTTATTGTAGCAATCTTCATTGTCCAAAAAACATCCCTGTGTTCATCAAATCATAATTAAAGATAGAAAATTATTACTTTGCATAGACATTTTTTTAAATTATTCTTCTATTATAATATCTTTTTCATTGAAGACAATATAAAAATATCATTTACAAATTTTTATAGAAAATGACCTAATCAGATTATAAAGAACTTACATTCCTGGGTGCTCTAAGTGGGAAAAATTGTAAACATTAATAATAAAATGAGTTTATTCAAGACAATACACATTGTTTTTGAAAATTTGCGTTACCATTGATAAAAAATTACGTTTGGCAAATAGTAGCACTTATGGCGGGTTTCAAAAAACTTTTATCGTGGTGATTTACTAGATCAAATCATCTCTGTGTTCAATTTCGACACTTCTATTGATTTCAAACTACAATCAACAAGTTGATCGGTATGAAACCTGTTGTTAATCTCATTTACTACCTACAGACTTTTTGCATTTGTTTTCAGTTTCACGTTTATTCTAATGAATTCTGATCAGTGTTTTCAAATTGTGTAAGAATGAAAACCGAAAATATTACAAAAGTTGAGAAGATGATCACAGTATATACTGGAGAAGATAAATAATTAATATTATTGATTACTTCAAATGACAAACACCTACAAAATTTAAGAAAATATGCATAATGTAAATTTTTTTGTCTAGAGGTTATAAACCTTCTATAATCATCTGGAAAATGTAAATAATAATTATTATATAATTTATTGGAACAAAGTAGAGAAAACCGAAGATACACTACACTTACAAACTTCTTAAAAATAATAATTTGAATTGTTTTACAGCAATATTTGTATTTTTATGGCAAAAAATTATTCAACCCACCTTCAAAGACACATTCATCACACCATTCTCATCTTCAGTCCATACCACAAAACAATGACTTCTCTTTCCATCTTCTGGCTGTTCACATTCTTCCACATCTTTACAATTAGGATCATTGGGATTAGCACACATGGTTTGATTATAAAATTCACATTTTGTGCTAGTTTGGATTGAATTGCTTGCTACTACTGCACGAGTACCTGCCAAATTCAATGAAATTTGAGATTTTTGAGGTTCAAATAATCATAAGTATTTCTTTTGATATACAATTAGATTCAAGTACAAAACTACTACCACACTAACCTTGGTTTGTTACCCAGAAAAAAGTTCCAAAAATTATGAAAAAGACTCTCATTGTTCTAGGAAGCTCAATGTTACAATCAAATCCTTTTTGCTAAACCCAAAGAGTTTATTTCTCAAGTGCCTGTTGATTTGTTTTGAAATCCAAAAGAAACATTTATCCTAGGTCAAGAAACAATAGTTCTTTTCTTGGATTATATTGCACCAGTATGTTACAACACGGTATTTAGTTCCAATTACATTTTAAAAAAACGTAGACTCATTTATAATTTAGTCGAATTCGTAATGAGAAGAAACAATCTTTATCTTAATAACAAATGGGAATAAATAAATATGTTTGCCATTAAACATGTCACCTTTTTGACAAAATATGGAATTTAGAACATGGAGATGGAGAGACTTGAGTGAAGTGTTTTTCTATGTTTTAAATGATATTGGAATTTTATTTAACCAGCTGCTTAAAACTATTTTCCTTCCGAATTGAAAAGGCATACAATTGAATAGTGAATTGAAAAATGATGTTCGAATTGAATACATTTTTTTCAAACCCATAGGGATTGTAAAACTTTATACATTGTAATTTGGGCACAGAAATTTCAGTAAATTATGCAACCAGTAGTACGAACTACAAATATTTTTTTGCGGCTCATGATAGAATAAAAAAGATAGATATGATATCGCGCAGCAGTGGGCGTGTCTAATTCCAATAAGTGACGTCACCTTGTGAGTTCGGCGCAATGTTTACTCACATCGACAATCGACACATTTTTGTGGCCGGACATAATTCGTAGTTTACGTGTGGTTTTGATAGTTTTTTCATTTTCGAAGCCATTTTTCAGTGAATAAATTCAAGAAAATGAGGTGTGCTGTCTTTGGATGTGGTGTCGACAATCAGGCGAAAGGATTTTCGCCTGATACGAAGTTCTTCAGCTTCCCAAAAGACAAAGAATTGGAAGCTAAATGGAAACATATTTGCAAACGAGAAGACAAATTTATCCTGAAAACTGCTCGGATTTGCTCCAAACATTTTTGTGATGAGGATTATGAGCGAAACCTGAAGCACGAGTTGCTTGGATACAAGCCAAAAAAATATAGACCCCTAAAAAAGGACGCTATACCATCAAAAAACTTATCGCTACTTAGCAAATCTGAAAAACTTCAAGAAAAGAGTGCATCTCTCAGGGAAGAACGCATTAAGAATAGGGCACGAGAAAAGGAAAGAAAGGAGTTGATAAAAACTGTTTTGGAAGAGTAAGTTATTTTGGGGATTGTACATTATGTCCTATCATTAGATATACATATATACATCATTTTGTTGGTATTTTTCATTTGAGGTATAATATTTAGCAGTGCACATAGATATTGGGTTATTTGTATACTAATTTGGTTTGGTTTGGATTGGTTTTTACAGTCGTTAATTTGAAGCTGTTGGCAAAAACAATATCCTCCTAGCATGTCTATTAACTAACCCTTGCTGGTCAATTTCAGTTGTCCCTTGCATGTATAATATCCAATAAATAATAATAGGTGTTTTTTGCTTGTAGAGTGAATGTTTTGGATGGTGATAGCGTTAACTTTAGTATAAGTGAATATCATCCGATTAATGAAGAAGAGGATTTGGTAGATGCTCAGGTAGATGTATCTACTCGAGAAATAGGGTACATATTTCATATTTTCATCATAATTTGCCGCTGTAGTTTGAAGTTCTAGTATTCTTGGTTTGGTTTTAATTTTCCTTCTTAATACTATTTTTTAGAGTCAATACTGACACACAAGTAGATGATCGTGACAGAATAATAGCTAGCCTTCAAGAAAAATTGAAAATTTTGGAACATAAACAAGATATTATTGGAAATCTATTTAGCAGGGAACAACTAAAAAAACTAGAGGGATCAAAGGCTCGCCTAAGATGGTCTGTCGAAGACATTTCAAAAGCTATTGTAATATATTCTGCTGGTCCCAGATCATACAGATTGCTCTTGAAGAAAGGGTATCCCTTCCCTGCAGTATCCACTCTTCGATGCTGGCTCAGAAAAATTCAAATTTCTCCTGGAATATTAAAAAGTGTTTTCAATATTATGAAGCTATCAGATATGAGTACTCTGGATAATGTGTGTGTTATATCATTTGATGAAATGAAAATTAGAAAATGTTACCTATACGACAAAGTCAAGGATGAAACTTTGAAGCCATACAGCTATGCACAAGTAGTAATGTTAAGGGGACTTTTCAAAAGTTGGAAGCAGCCTATATTTTATGATTATGATTTCAAGCTTACTAAAGAGAAATTATTTGAGATAATCACCTTTGTGGAATCCTCAGGTAATTAATTATTTCTAGTAAATTAATATGCTTTTTTGGATAATTTAATTTTTCATGAAACAATTTATTAAATAATTACTTGCAGGTTTTCAAGTTGTGGCTATGGTAAGTGATCTGGGAGGTGGAAATAGATCTCTTCATAGTGAACTGAATTTGAAACATAATAACACTAGCTTCACAAATCCTTCTAATGGTGAACCTGTTTTTGTATTTGCTGATGTTCCCCATCTAATGAAGTTAATAAGGAATCACTTTGTTGACTATGGGTTCATAGTAAATGGGAAAGAAATAAATAAAACCACAATTGAACAACTCTTGGAAGTCACAAGCACTTCTGACTTGAGAATAACACACAAAATTTCAAAAGAGTCCTTAAATGTACAAGGAGCTGCCCGTCAAAAAGTAAAACATGCCACAAAGTTATTTTCACATACAATATCAATGGCCATTTCTCGATGTGGAACAATGGGGTCTATAAATCAACCAAACTGGGTAGAATGTGCAGAATTCTTCAAACTGGTATTTATATTATTTGTTTAATTCCATCTTCTTAAAAAATAGTAAGCTATTCCTATGCCTTTTAAGGTGAATGATTGGTTCGATATATTGAATGTACGAGTTCCTAAAAGTGACAGTAGAGATACAACCAAAGCTTATGGACTTGCATTAAGAACACAAGACAGTATACTCACTAAAATGAACCATACTATGGAGAACATGAGAGTGAAGGGCAAAAGAACTTTACTTCCATTTCAAAAAGGTAGGTACAGTAATAAAGTTTTTCTTTATAGCTTTCTATAAACATACATAAACTAAGTGACGTGGCTAGAGGAGGAAAAAAAAGAGGGGTGTTTATGGATGAGTTATCTAACATTGCTTTCATTCTCTGTCAATTTTGTTTAAGAATATTGCAGTTTTTCAGAGGGGTTGTAGCTCAAAGTGTAATTTGGGAGAAATTTGATGCCTACGACAAAGAAGAAGGTCAAAATTTGGCAATAAGAGTTTTATATGACTTATAATCAGTACTTTGGATTTACATAAGGATCAAATTTTCTAGTTTTCTTTGTTTTAGGTGTAATTATGACAAATACCTCTTTGAGATTGTTATTCGAGCATCTGAAGGCAAGATTTTCCACAAAATACCTTCTGACATACAGGCTAAACCAAGACGTTTTGGAAAACTTTTTTGGAGTTATAAGGGCTAAGGGAGGGCTTCATGATCATCCAGATGCCCTTGAGTTTAAATACAGATTGAGGTCCTACATTCTCGGTAGAAATGAGGGCTCTCTTTCAAGTTTTGGCAACGTTGAGGAGGACGATACTCCTGATTTACCTATTGAGGAAGTTAATCTATGTGGACATTATTTTTCAGCGGTTGACGACAACAAAGAACCTGAGGAGCCTAGTGACTCAACAACACTTAACTCAGTTGATATTGAACTGAGTGATATTGAGTATGATGGATTGGAAAACCTGGCTGGTTATATTTGCTATAAAATGAAACATCTTGATACCTCTACCTCTACAACTTCAACATCGAGCTATACTTGGGTTTCACATTTGAGTGAAGGTGGCTTATCAAAGCCATCTTCAGAATTCATGATACAGTTGGAAGAACTTGAGAAAATATTCAGATCTGTAAATAAGGACAGTTTATTGATCTCCAAGAATTATTTGAAGAAATTAGTGGAAATGAGTTCTCATGTGTTGTGTGAAGAGAAGACCAAATTATTGTTTTTTCGTTCTCGAATGTTTTTTAGAATGAGGCAGTTGAATCATGATTTGCTTAATGTTGATATTTCTAGAAAACGAAAATATAAAAAAATAATGAAATAAATATATGAACTGAGTTTTAACATTGTTTTATTTGCAATATAATAGTAAGATTAACCAAGGGTTAGTCTAAGTCTAGTTGTTAGGTAATGATTGTTTTCAGCCTTGTTACTATTGTTGTCGCCTTAGTTACAAGACCTAAACTTAAACTCAGATCTTGATAAATACTGATACTTGATACATTTTTGTTGTTTATATAACACAGTAGGTACAGACTGTCGTGCGATTATATTTTGAACTCTGCACCTACATCCTAATCTACTAAAAGTTGAATTTACTATAGACGAAAATGTTAGTGGTTTGTAGGGCTGGGTGACAGTAAACAATCCTTTTCGATTGGCCGACGTTTCGAGCAAATTTTACTCTTTTTCAAGGCTTAAATAAAATCACAGTCAAAACAATATCACAAATACAAATTAATGACAACGATGGTCAATAAACGATACAACAAGAAATGATGAAGGCGAACACATCAAACTGAAAACAAATTGAATTTACTCTTGTATTTGATATGTATAGTTTTCTAGAGAACCAAAATAGAACTTAAATGGGTAATATATCAAACTTTTTTAATTGATCCAAATATATGACAGGTCTTCTATTTGGGGGGAGGTTTTTGGAGCATATTTATACGATTTTGTTTTGTTTGATGTTGATTTTAATGCCCTGTATACGAATTTTCAGACATATTTCAGAGTGCCATAAGAGGGAGGCTGAAGCCTCAAAGGCCTCCCACGCTACGCCAATGTTCAATACTTTAGTGTTCAAGAGGAGAAACCATTGAACATTCTCATTTCAAGGAGGGACACAATTTTTTTTGCGGCATCTAGGTTATAGGAGAGGTGAAAAATATAAACGGACACCCTGCATTTACTTATTTTGAGTTCGATAATTTTTCATCACATCCAACTAGTAACTTAAAAACCTTCCAAACAACTAATATTTCAAATTTCTACTTGCTAATATTAAAGCGCGCCATGAATAACTCACAAGATGACGTCATGCTGCGCGGATCGGACGAATTTGGAACCGCTACGTATCATATCTCTTCTTTTCATTGTATCATGTTTGCGGCTTTTGAGTTTTTGTTAGAATCAGTAAATATGGAAGTTCGAAGTTGAGAAGTCTTAGGATTTAAGATCCTATTATACTATTACTGAAAACTTATTATTAAAGCTTCATTAAATTCTGTTTTTATCAATATAAAAGATATATTACCTCAAATTCATATGTCCTTTGACTTGAAGGAAAATCTTAGGTAAGTTCATAAGAATCCCTTCAAGTGTTGTTTCTTTAACAAAGATGGTTACTTTATTCTGCTATCTAGATAGTCTATAAATATGGAAGGTGAACAATTTTCGTTATGTTGGAATAACTTCCACCATAATTTAAGCTCAGGATTTCATGCTCTCTATAAAGAAGAGGATTTAGTGGATGTTACCCTAGCAGCTGAAGGCAAATACATCAAAGCTCACAAAACTGTATTATCAGTTTGTAGTCCTTATTTCAAAGAACTTTTTAGAATAAATCCTTGTAAGCATCCCATTGTTATTCTACAGGATGTAAATTATACTGCTTTATGCAGTTTGCTACAGTTCATGTATCAGGGCCAAGTTAGTGTTGGTCAAGAAGAGATTCCAACCTTCATGAGGGTGGCTGAGACTCTCAGAGTGAAAGGTCTTACAGATAATGGTTCCCCTAATTTAGTGAGTATATAATTCTCTCAAAATTTCAGAAAGTTACCATTTATTAGACAAGTCAAATATAATGAATAGCTTTGTAAGTAGGTACAAATATTGTACAATTATAACATCTACCTACAGGATACGAATGGAATGAATAGCTTCTCTGACCAAAAAAATATGATGAAGAAACCTATGAAGCCTGTGAAGAAAGTTATTCGACCGATTCAGCCTTTACAGAGACCAAATAGTAGCCCAATACAGAGAGCTGTCAAATCTCCTTTGCCATCTTCTTCTACCCCTCCAGCCAAAAAAATGCATTTGGAAGAACAATTAGTACAGAAACCATTTGAACAATTAACACAGAAGCCTCTTCAACAAATTCAAAAATCTATTCCTAATACCCAACAACCTTTACAGCATTCCCAAGTACAGGTAAACATAAGTTACAATTTTTCAATGTTATTGATTATTGATTAAAGATTATAAGTAATATCTGCCTAAACATTGATTAACATTTAAACATCGATTAATTTCTGATATCTCTTAAGAAACCAGAGAGTAATCAATTTTTAGGCAAATGGTGCAACTGGCCCTATAAATATCACATTTAACAAATTTTTATTCTTTAGACATTCCATGTGTAGCATCTGCCGCGATCGGTCGTCTATCACAGCGTTTATCGGAAAATTAATTCAAAGTATTTTATTTTCGCACTAAATCAATATAAAACCCGTCATGAATTCTTCAAGTGATGGTGAATACTCTGAAATGGAGATTGATGATAATGGGGAATGGAGATCAGTTCATCACAAAAGGAAAAGAGAAAAAAATCCTAACTCGCCAACACAACAACAATCTAAAAAACTCGCATTTCCATCTGTGGGAAAGGATGAATCAACACAAGTCGCTTATCAGGATAATACAACTGGGAATTCCAATGATGTCACACGTGTGCGCCCGCAATCAACTCAAAACATAAACATTGCCAGAGTAAACAAAATCACAGGTAGTGATAAAGAAGAATATGGCCCATTTAAGGGATTTCCATCCAATAAAAATGCAACTCAAAATACTAAAGAGACCAGAACTACAAACCAAACAATGAATGAACAAGTGCCAAACATTACAATTCATCAAAATATAAACTTGAATGAACAACATAAGAATAATAACTCACTTACTTCTGAAACAATGAAAGACATAATTAACAAAAAATACAATTCACTCTACTATATAAATACAGACACCAATATCAATACCAGAATCCAAATGGCGGATATATGGGAAAAGGAAAGACCGCAAAATAAGGATACAATTCTGAAAACGAAAAAAGGATTTTTACTCAAAACAGATACCCCAAAAGCAATTATTGAAGAAACGCTCAAGAAAATGAAAAACAGTAAGAAAATTAACGAATATTCCACCGCTACACCCTACATCCAAAGGAACAAGGAAAGATCCCTTCCACTTCCAAATTACTCCTGTGTAATTGCGAGAGTTGAAAAAGAAATCAATGATGAAGAATTAAACAACCACTTGAAAAAAGCAAACTACGAGTTCAGATATTGCAAGCGAATCATTTCCAAGCAAACTAACACACCAACATCCTTAATACGAATTATCACCGGAAACATTAACACTTACGAGAAAATGAGGGTGTTTTCTACAAAAGCAGACATTATCCAGCATACCCAAGCAATGCTCCAGATCCAGCACCGCTCCCTTGCAGCAAATGCTTGCAGTACACACACTGCACCAAAGATTGCACCGAACCCACCAAATGTTTGAAATGCAATGAGGAACATTCTACAAATAAGTGCAAATCAAATCTCCCCCCAAAATGCAACGGCTGTGGCTCAACAGATCATCAGGCCTGGTCTTTCAAGTGCCCTAAGCGCCCCACTCAACCCATTGAAGGCATTCCCAATCTACCAGTAAAAACACTAAACAAAAGAAGCAACCAAATCGACCCAAAAATCTGTAAAAAGTCAAGAATTCACGCTCCAGTTACCATTCACGATACAATTGTCAACACTTATATTTCAAAATTGAACAACCCTAAAAACTCGAATAGAGAAAATCTAATTGAAAAATTGAAGAAAAAATTCATCTCTGAGTATAATGTTGACACAGCCCTCACCTTCGTTGGAAACAACTGGGTCTACATACTTATGTTTGATTTAGACCTCGACGAGCCTAATTCCCCGACTGAGACAGTCCATCAAAATATGAGCCGGAACGTTCGATTGTGAAGTGGATTTCATCTATTGCAATGTAAATAGCTACCTACCCAAAAAATACCTCATCAATAATACTATTGAAAAATACAACATCAAGTCGGCACTGTTTGTTGAAACTAAAACTAAACCTCAACATGAAATAAGTTACAGGAACTGGGACATTATAAAACATGATGGCAATATAACTAATCTAAATACCAGAGGTGGTAGCCTGGCAATGTCGCATTCTTCTCTCAATATGAAAAAGTGCAATGGTCCCCTTATCAGAAATCCTTTGAACGAAGTGCTACATATAATTTTTCCACTGAAAAACGAGGAATTACATGTCTTCTTACTGTATGTTCATCCCAATGGCGAAATAGAAGAAACTATTCTCAATATGGCAGTTAGATACCAATACTGCATCATAATCGGCGACCTCAATTTAAACACCGCAGCGAAACACAAAAAGCTCAAGGATTTCCTGAAAAATTCTAACTGCATAATGGCGAAAACTCCTCCAACCTTCCTGATGCCTAATAACAACGACAGCACGCCAGACCGTATTATATATTCAAACTCTCTTGATAATTGCCTGAAGACAATCGACGTCATTCCAGACCTGGGGGCAGACCATCAAGCTATTATATTTAAACTTCAGGTAACACTGAACAATTCAATAAATGACGATCTCCACTACAATTTCCATAAGTCCAACATAAAAAAGATAAACACATGTATGGAAAAATTTATCGAAGATGTCAGTGACCAGCCACTTGGCAGGAATGTGATTTCTGATTTTCTAAAAACCTTGGAAATCAGCACATTGGATAACACTCCGAAAAGGCCTATCATCTACCATGCACATGAACTCCCGCCCTTCATCATTCGATTGATTAAAATTAGAAGAAGAATGTACCGTGAATACAAGTGTAATCCACAACCAGAATTTAAAACACACATAAACAGATACAATAAGAACATTCACAGGCTTATCCAAGATTATAAACAAAACAAATGGCTGGCTGCATGCGAAGAAATTAATAACTGTCAAGGAAAACGTTTTTTTCAAGAAATAAAAAAACTATCTGGATACAAAAAAGCTCCTCGTATTAAAACTATTGAGGAAAATGGAATAACTTATAACACCGATGCTCAACAAGCAGAGTTGTTCGGAGAACATTTTTCAAAATTTTATAATGGTACGCCACAGGACAACTTTGATAGATGCACTGACTCCATGGTAAACGACTGGAATGAAAAATTTTTCAGAAAAAATTCCGAAGAAACAAGCAATATCATGGTCAACCAAGAAGAATACTTTAACATCCTTCACAGTCAAAAAAATACAGCTCCAGGTCCTGACTCTATATCATGGAGGGTGGTGAAAAATTTAAGTCTTGAAGTCCACCTTTTCATAATATCTATCTTTCAGTTTTGTCTAAACAAACAATACTTCCCACCAGAATGGAAAATAGGAGATATTATAGTCATTCACAAATCCAATAGTAACCCCAAGAAAATAAACAACTACAGGCCAATAACGCTACTGCCAACAATCGGAAAATTATTTGAAAAAACCGTGAAATTCAAACTATCTGAAGCAATTGCAGGGCGCATTCCTATTCACCAGTTTGGTTTCAGAGAGCACTGCTCTACCCTCCATCCACTTACAATTTTGTCATCAAATGTACAAACTGCCAAACTGAACAACCTGAAATCCGCTGCTTTGTTTTTAGATATCCAAAAGGCGTTTGACAGTGTATGGTACAAGGGGTTACTCTACAAGCTGTACAAACTCGATGTACCCACATATATGATTGAAATCATAAAGGAATTCCTCACTGCCAGAAAGTTAAGGGTAAAAATAGGGAACAACAAATCTCAAACGTTCACCATCGAAAAAGGTCTTCCTCAGGGTTCACCACTGTCACCTCTTCTGTATAAAATCTACTGCCATGATATGCCCGCTTCAATCGTTGACTTCCACCAATACGTTCTCCAGTTCGCTGACGATACAGCCTTAGTTGCCCACAAACGAACCCTACCACAAGTTATTAATGCTCTACAAGAATTAATAGAGGCTACAATTGAATGGCTGAAGAAATGGAAACTACAATTGAACCCCCTTAAGACTGAGTTAATAATATTCAATCATAAAATTACGAGTTATTCGCCAAGCATCACAATCTTCCAGCACAACATACAGCCTAAAGCTAACCTAAAATATCTAGGATTTCAATTGGATCAAAAGCTGAATTTCAAATACCACAGTAATTCAGTTAAAAAAAGGGTAATTTCCAGAGCTGAAATATTCCGCAGTCTTACCTACAAGGATAAGGGCATTAACAGACAGACTGCAGCCATTATCTACAAAAGTATATGCAGACCTCTTATGGATTATGGGCACAACCTTTACTTGGGCTGCAGGAGACCAACCATTAGACCACTTGAAACGGCAGAAACAACAGCAATGAGAAAAATAACCAAAATTCGCCATCCAAATAATCCGTTACACAATCCTCCAAACCCATTGCTGTATAAGTTGCTTAAGGTTGAGCCTATAGCAGACAGAATCAGGAAGCTGTCCATGAAATTTGCCCAAAGGCCGAACAACTGGGAAATCCTGGAACCACATTTAATCCAACGAAACCAGCATTCCATGCCCAGAGCAAAATATCCTCTAAAGACCATCAGAGAACATCTTGAGGAGTTCAGAGACAGTCCTGCCCACTGAAGATGCCAATCAATGACTACCACTTCGAAATCTAGTTGATTCACCACTATAAGATAATGTTTTTTTTTTTTTTTTTGCTTTCCGTCCAAATGTTAAATCTCCAAAATATTTATCTACAAACATTGTTTAATCTCATATTTTTCTCATATTGTAAATTTACCTGGCTGTAGGACTAATACTGTCGATGGCCATTTGGCCCTTGGGTCAATAAATTGCGTTTATTATTATTATTATTATTCTTTAGAATTCCTCACGCCATATTGAGCCTCTTCTAAAACCAAAAATGGAACCTATAGATCATCCTGATGATGATGATAGTACTCAACAATCATTTGATGAAGAACCTTTTGACATGAATGCATTGATGGCCCAGTCACTGGAAACAGGAGATCATTCTATGGAATCAATGCCTCCTGGTTGGATTTCTGATAATGCCAATCCCCCAGATACATCTAGTCCAGGTAAGAAATGTATTTTTTCATTAATAAGTAGACTGCTTTAGGGTTTTATTAGTGCTTGTAAATTATTGTATAATATACTCCCTTATTGTTTGGTTATTCCTCAAGTAATATTTGATTTTAACCTGGAAAGTGTTTTGATATCTTCATCAATAATATGGCCTAAGACTATTTTTTGAAAAAAAAAATTATGTCAAAAATTCCAATGCCATCAGGTGATAAAAACTTGGCTTTTATGATTCAGAAATGTATTATAATATCTTTTAAAGATATTTTAATATCTTCTGTTCCATTAGTAAAAAAAAAATAATCACATTACGTGAATTGTTCAAAATATTTGTTCTGTTTAATGGTTTTTATTCAATCTGTGAGAACTCCCGAAGATCAATGCTTCACCCAAATCAATGAACCAATGATAAGCCCTAATGTTAACAAAAACATTCATTCTACTTGACTTTTTTTTTTAACATTCGATCTTTGACATGATAGGTTATGGGGAAAAAGTGTTTTGTTAATCTGAAACTATACTCAACAATATTAGAAGTGTTACACCTTGAAGGAATAATTTTTTTGACTAAATTTTGTGTTAATGTTTTGTGAAAATAGTTTCATTCCTCAGCTGTTGTGATAATTTCAAGAAGGTTGAAGAGTAAAATGAAGTTCAACCCATGTGTACCACTAACATTCAGATAGGCACTACAAAGAACTAGCTCTACGAGACCATTTTGCTACTTTGCATTTAAATCACTTTACAACAATTCGGAATTGAGATAGACCGATTACAATGTGTATGGAATTTTTTCATTCACATTTGTTGCTGTTTGAAAAATAGATAAAAACGTTTCGATAAAACACTATTTTGATAGAAAGCAATACTATATAAGCAAAGCAATGGCATCAGACTTTACTCCATGGATAACAATGGTTAAAGGTGGAATGTCGACTTTAAATTTGGCTCTAAAGAAGAGGAAATTGCCGAGGTTGAAGGTTGAAACCTATTTTGAAAACGAATCTTTCTACAGAAAAGGTATTGAATATAGGCTATTGTATAGGCTTTGTTACAATATCCATAGTAATTTGAGGCACAGCACTCTCAATTGTACCTCTGAACTAGGATTTTAATAATAATAATAATATTTATTGATTTCAACAATTACACCATAGTACATTCTATGTTTGAAAAGTGAAACAGGTCAAAACAATACACTTAAAGCATGCAATATTGGATTTAGGAGTATAGGATCCTAACCTTTGGACTATCGGACAACTGCCTTATTTAAAAAAAACGAGTTCTAGAAATTATCCTTTTGGATGTAACACTTCAGGTAGCTGAGTTTCTTTCCCAAATATATATATATTTCAAATCATTACTGTCATAAAACAATTCTCGATTATACAGGAGAGATAGAAGCAACATTTTGATTGGCCATATACTCGCGGCATGCACATTGAAAATCATGTATTTTTTTTGGTCGAAGATACTATTACTTCGTTGTCATCATTATAAAATGGGAAAAAATAGGTATTCAGTTTTCCTTCCCCTTAGATGATAAACTAATCCTGAATTTGGCTGGGCAAAAATTATAAGGTGGAAAAACAAGGTGGGGAGTGTAGATAGTTGTAGATGTTGGCATGAATCACAGCTAACTTGATGTAGACAATTATGAGACCTGATTTAATCTCTAGGCACCATTCAGTGTATCCTGGGAAGAAGAGGCAATCCAAGATTAATTGTAGACGGCCATGTTTTCTACAAAAAAAGTACATACAAAGGGAAGGCATTCTGGTATTGTAAAAACAGTCGAACGCCTGACAAATGCCAAGCGGTATGTTGGACTATGAACGGAAATATTGTGAAATGGCCTTATATGCATACTCATGCCGTCATTCCTGACGTTTTCAATCCTGAAGAGGATACTGAAGTTCCTATAGAAAATTTACAAGAAGTTTTATGGCAGACCTCTCTATGAATTTAGTCAGAATGTTAAAATTTGAAGAGACTTTGTATGTTGAGAATTGGACTGTTGATTTTGTTTTTTCGTTTTTGTTGAGGATATGACCAAAATCGAATTTGTTGTAGAAATATTTTTTTATTTCAATTTATTTATTTGTTTGGGCGTTTCAATTGTGACATTGGAAAGGAATGAAGGTTATTTCAATAAAGTTCATTTACTAATATGTAAATGACATACCTTTTGAAAGTTTTTAATGAATTTGCCTGCATGAAATCTTTATCATCTGGGAAATTTTAATACTTTGAATTCTAGAGAACTACGATGTTGAAAATCTTTAGTAGTTTTCGTTATTGGATCTCAATTTGATTTTTTTTTATTTATTCATTCATAGTTCTATCAGTAATTAAAAGTATTTATATTTTTCTCTATATTATTGGACAGTGATGCTAAGTATAGCCAAATTATAAACTTGAATTTGTATTAAGTATTTTTATGTACTGATTCTTATTAATCTGGTATCCCGGATTTAATTTTACATCTGATTTGAAACTCATGTAATATATTGTTTGCTATTTCTATTGATTGCACTGATTTTCGATTCATTCAGATCTGTATAATAATACACTTCAGATTTATGTATTTGAAGTATAAAGTGAGTTTTATCAAGCAATTAAGATCGGAAATAAAAAGATTTTACTATATAATTTTTCATTGACCCTTAATAATGTTCAATACATATAAAAATTTTAGAATGCATATAGCACTCATACAAGATTTTGCACGAAAAAATTCCTCGAATGATTAATTTGGTAAATATAGTTTTTAGTTGGGCTATTTTATACCTCTTGGAAATTTTCCAGAATTACTTTTTGAAGATTTATTACAAAAAAGATTATGGATGCTTTTCACTACTTCTATATTATGACATTTTAGGTGTTAATTTTTTTAATTTGAATTGGACTATTACCAAATAAAATTTTTTGTTGACAATACCATTTACATGAATAAATCTCATATGTCTGAAATATTGTAGGTGGAGGAAGATTATTTTTTTTAAGAAGCGGTAAAGGTCACTTAGTTCTGATACACAATGGTCACATGTACACATTAGGCAAAGCGAAAGATAATAGGTATATGTGGATATGTGTGAAGAAAAAGAGTTACAGTTGTGATGGATGTGTTGTAACAATGGAAGGGCCTATGCTTGTTACGCACACTGTGCATAATCACCCACAGCTAAATGATGTGATCAAGAGACTACAAGTACCTCCAATTACCCCGATGACGGCATTAAATTTGAGTAAAAAAAGTTCCTAATTTTTACCCCATGATCAGAATTTTCATTTTAAGTTCGTTTTCTTGTTAAGTTTGATCTTTTTCATATCGTTAAAATGAGTATTTATTTGAAAATGAGAAAGTTGTTTTATTTATTCACAGAACTATGTATTTTTTTTTATAATTTAAAAAGAATGAAAAATAAAATTTTGTTATTTATAAATTCTTTAGAATTTTTGAGTTGAAGATAATCCATTTATGAATTTCTAAATAAGAATAATGAAGAAAATTGCGGTTCGCATCACTGCAATGAACAAATTAAAGCAGGAGTTAAACAAAATTAACTGGGCTTCAAAAATATTTGATGATTGAAAATTTTAATTTTGTTGAAGAAGAGGAGATTTCTATGAGTCTCTGTCAAAATAAAAAGAAGATGATAATCTATGTATATTTGAGGTTAAAACGTTAAAAATTGAAATTTAACAAAGCTTCCAAAATACTGTAATCAATAGGATTTCAATATTTAAAAAAATAATAATGATTCTGTGATATTATTAACAAATTCATATTTTAATTTTAAGAAATAATACATCTAAATCATGAAGACTACAAATATATTGAATGTGAATATTGATAAATACCGCAAACTAGTACAGCATTATTTGGATTTGGTAAATACTATAGTATGTTTACGATATAATTTCTTACCAAATTCATTGTAGAATATGCCAGATACTGCTTTATTTTGGGCAGATAAAGTAGTAACATTAACTGAAGACCCAAGAGATATCTATTGGTTAGCAAATTGTATGTATCGCTTGAAACAGTATCATAGAGCAGTTCATCTTTTGAAGTCCCGAAAATTAGATAAAGTATGTTGATTTTTCACTTGGTGTGATATTGATTAACAAATAATTTATTGTTTTAGACCTACATTTTGTGCAATTATCTAACGGTAAAATGTCTATTTGAAGCGAATGATTTGAATGAAGCTTTGAATATAATCAGTACTTTAGATTCTCACGTAAATCCTCATTTTTCACATATTTCTACAGGATCTCGATGTAATTTTGAAAGTCTTTTATTCGATGATAAACCAAAAAATGTGAGTGGAAAGGAACTTCTAATCATTGGAGATAACATTTATAAAATTTCAGCAAGTATATTCTGCAATATGTTTTCTTAAAGGAAAAATAATGGAAAGTTTAGAAAATAGAAATTTATCTATTGAAAGTTATAAACAAGCTTTACATCAAGATGTGTATTGTTTTGAAGCATTTGATGCATTAACTAGGAACCAAATGCTCACAGCTACTGAAGGTATGCAGTTTGAGGTTCTATATAGTCAATTTTTATATTAAAATACTTTTTCAGAAAGAGATTTACTCAAATCTATTCCAATATCTGAACAATGTTCTCCAGAGGATGCTGAAATTTTGAAATTTCTATATGAGAGCAAACTCAAGAAGTATCATGAGACATCTACTGTTCCTAAGAGCACTATCAAAATCTCCCATGCTGATCGTATGTTATTAGATAGCAATGTTCAACTTAATATAACACCATGTGCTATTTCAAACCTGACTCCGAATTTCTTATCCACACCATCTGTCAGCACTCCAAATCTACCCGTGCCAAAAATTGAAGACGTTAAGAGGAATGATAAAAACATTGGGATTATGGAAGTTGAGAGCTCAAATGAAGTTGAAAATGTGTGCTTAGAAAAGTTAAAGGAAAATTTAGAAATAGTCAGTTCGCAAGCTGAAAGATACTATTATAATTGTGAATTCTTTGAATGTTCCAACTTGACCAACTATATTTTAAATGAAGATCCATGGCATATGGCGTGTTTGCCAATTCATATATCGTGCTATGTTGAGTTAAAAGATAGCAACAGTAAGTTGAGATTTAGTGAATTTTTATTCTATTTGTTTAAAACAATATCAAATGGATTATTGGAAGTTGAATGGCCTTTCTTGTCTGTCAATAAAATGACAGTGTGATAAGTATTGAAGTTTAACTACATTAAACTCTCTCAGAAAGATATGCTTCAAGTTATTTTTAATTTGATATAAATTGCTAATGGTAATAATGATTACTGGTAGTAGAAGTACTAGTAGCTATTTTGGGTTGTACTAATAACGTAATACTTGCTGATCTCTTGACGTCACTTGTAGATTTGGCAAGATTACCTTAAGTTAGCTGTATACATTTCACTATAAATTAATAACTCTAACAACTATTTCCCTTTTTAGGAATATTTCTACTAGCTCATAACTTGGTAGACTTATATCCAAACCTAGCCATTTCTTGGTATGCTGTTGGATGCTATTATTATATAACAGGTAAGAAATTTATTTCCCACCAGTTGCAAAACACTTTTCTAGACTTTTCCACATGAAAGACCTGTATAAACAAATCATTTAAAATATTTTTGAAATATCCTGTTCCCTTTATACACCATTTTTACAGAAAAAGCTTATACAATTCTTATTACATGCCATGGTTTAGTTAATTACTCAATGGATACTTCAGACATATGCATTAGTAAGACATACATACGTCGACTATGTAATAATGAAACCAAAAAAATTTAAAATATAAATAATTAAATAATTAATAAGAAAAATAATATACAATACACTATAACACATGAACACTTTTCAACAAATACTAAACCAGAAACTTGAGGACATAGAAGATAAATTTGTAGATGTTAGTATATCAAAACAAAATAATTAATATTCAAAAAGTAGCGAAAAAATCTCATAGTACTAGAACTCAAAGCACAAATTTTGATGGACTAATAAAATAGAGGAAATGGTCATAAAGAAAAATCAATTATGACGCAATTAAGTTTGTAAATAGCTAAAGCAAAAAAAAAAACTTATATGGAATAGAAATGTCTAAAAAATGCCATGAGAGAAATGTGGGATGAAAAAATTGAGAAAAGTGGCTTGAAGTCAGGAGTTCTTGAACTTTTGTTCATTCATATACATATTTGATATCACAGAACTATTAAATATATTTTATGAAATGTGATTGAATATTCAAGTAATTATTTTACATATAGAATAGTTATTTATAATACAAGTGCAGAAGGCATTGATATTCTTCCACGAGTTCAAAATTCAAAAACGAGCCACGAAGTGGCGAGTTTTGGAATGAACGAGTGTTAGAATGAGCCTTCTGTACGAGTATTATACATTATTTTCTCTAATTCATTGCATTTTCATTGAAATTAATGAAATATTTCCATAAATATAATTTAGTGCTTTTTGCATTGAAAAATGTTGGTTGGCAGAACTGATTTCTTTAAGGCAAATTGATGAATTGACAGATAAAGCCGTGGCGGAAAGTTCGGAGTACCAACATAGAATAATAAAATATAACCATGAAAACTGTGCGTTTCTGATATATTCTCGCACGATTTTGTTCTACAAGATGTGGAAGAATGAACGGAATAACCACAGAATTAGAGAATAGTTATTTATAATACAAGTGCAGAAGGCATTGATATTCTTCCACGAGTTCAAAATTCAAAAACGAGCCACGAAGTGGCGAGTTTTGGAATGAACGAGTGGTAGAATGAGCCTTCTGTACGAGTATTATACATTATTTTCTCTAATTCATTACATTTTCATTGAAATTAATGAAATATTTCCATAAATATATTTTAGTGATTTTTGCATTGAAAAATGTTGTTTGGCAGAATTGATTTCTTCAAGGTAAATTGATGAATTGACAGATAAAGCCGTGGCGGAAAGTTCGGAGTACCAACATAGAATAATAAAATATAACCATGAAAACTGTGCGTTTCTGATATATTCTCGCACGATTTTGTTCTACAAGATGTGGAAGAATGAACGGAATAACCACAGAATTAGAGAAATTAAATTTCAACCTAGTCTTATATGTTGTTTTAGTAATATTAGGCTTTTTTTGATTTTCATATGGTTCTGGTGGCGCGATCAACAAATTTTGCATCATGCCTGACATTGTTACTATACACCTACACCCCAAATTTCAAATCGGTCGGATATGTTGCAACTGAATGAATTTCATGAATATATCTTGAGTAGTTCTCTGTAAAATTTTAGTTGAGAGAATAACTCTGTTTATGTATACATGTTTAATTAATTTTTCATTTCAAAACTTAAGTCTATAATTATCCTCAGGTAAAAGTGATTGTGCTAGAAGATACCTCATGAAAGCAACATGCTTAGACAAGCTTTTTGGGCCTGCATGGTTAGCTTATGGTCACTCGTTCGCTTTAGAAAATGAACATGATCAGGCTATGGCTGCTTACTTTAAAGCTTCTCAACTGATGAAAGGGTATAATCTGAGTGAATTTCTTTTAAAAATTATAATAGCTGACCACTTTCAGGTGTCATTTACCGTTACTTTACATAGGACTTGAATGTGGACTGACAAATAATGTTCGACTAGCCGAAAAGTTCTTTCTACAGGCTCAGTGTATAGCTCCTGATGATCCTTTCATATTACATGAAAAGGGTGTCATACACTATCAAAATCATGAGTGAGTTTTTTCCTATCAATCAATTGTTTCAATTTCACATTGTGTGTATTTCGTTTCAGATTTAAGAAAGCCGAAAATAATTTCAAAGAAGCATTAGAAAAAATTGGAAATATTAATAAAGCTCCTCTGCCTTCTAGATGGGTACCTCTACTTAATAATTTAGGTCATACATGTAGAAAATTGAGAAAATACAATGAGGCATTAAAACATCACCATGAGGTTAATTTCTGTTCATAGTTTTTTAAAAAACTCTCAACTTTCTTGATAAGTAATTAATAATTTCAAATTGGTTCATTTTTAGGCGCTTCTACTCTCACCAAGAAATGCTTCAATATATTCTGCTATTGGTTTTGTCCATTCTTTGATTGGAAATATTGAAGAGGCAGTCGATTGGTTCCATAAAGCCCTAGGTTTGGATAGGGGTGATACTTTCAGTTCTACTATGTTAAATTATTTGATTGAAGAATTGGCAGATGAGAGACCTCCCTTTGCCGGTAAGTACATCTGTTTTTGCCCCCAGGCTATACATTCTGTTCAAAGGTTTGCAATTCTCGAATTTTAAGCTAAGCATGGTCTTAAACAATTGGATTGGACTCATTGATGAAGAATTTGAAGTCAAAATTGATTCTATCCCGTGTCTGCCATGTACAGTGCATCCCATTTTGGGTGAGACAGCCAGGTTTCTCGCTTGTTATTCAAGATAGAGCCTTGCGGTTTTCACGTTCCTGGCCTACTTTTTCGTGAAACTCAAGTTGGTCTAATCAGATTCTGCATAACTGTTTCAGTTCAAAAGATACAGGGTGATTTTCGAAATTAATACTTTTCGGACCCCTCCTTTATCTCCGAAGTTATTAGAAATAATGCTGAGGTAAAAACTACGTCTGAATCAGAATTCTGCGTAGAATCCAGTGGCGTACTCAATAATTTTTTTCGGGGTATGGTTTTGAAGATTCAACACAAACTTATGTTTTTTTTAATGGAACACCATGTGTATCATTACTTCGTTGAATTCGTTATTTTTTTCCCTTACAAAAAATCATCATTATTTGACGTTTTAGTGTTTTTTTAACATTTCTGAACATCCTACCTACATAGTATCATACATCATTTTGAAGGAAAAAAAATAACGAATTCAACGGAGTAATGATATATAGGGTGTTCCATTAAAAAAAATATAGGTTTGTGTTGAATCTTCAAAACCATAACCCGAAAAAAAATATTGAGTACGCCACTGGATTCTACGCAGAATTCTGATTCAGACGTAGTTTTTACCTCAGCATTATTTCTAATAACTTCGGAGATAAATGAGGGGTCCGAAAAGTATCAATTTCCAAAATCACCCTGTATCTTTTGAACGGAAACAGCTATGCAGAATCTGATTAGACCAACTTGAGTTTCACGAAAAAGTAGGACAGGAACGTGAAAACCGCAAGGCTCTATCTTAAATAACAAGCGAGAAACCTGGCTGTCTCACCCAAAATGGGATGCACTGTACATGATAACTCTCGCGTGCTAGATACTTTCCAGGGTCTTTATATTTTGGTTGGGTTCATTGATGCGCACATAAGTTCCTGAAAGTGCTTTTCTAATTTTTTTCACTTAATTTTGAAATGGCTTCAGATCCTAAATTCCAAAATAAAATAAAATTCCATTTTAAAATAAATACAGAAATAGGGTTATTTTCATGATTTTTAAATATTTAGTTTATGCAAATTCAAATCGGTATTGTTATTTTTCAAGGTGCACCTATAGATATTCCAAAATTCATCCCTAAGGAGGACAGTAGGCTCTCATCTCTTGGGGACGAAACTAGTATTCTTCGTAAAGATTTGGCATTGAGTACATCTCAAGAAATGGACCAAACTAGCATTCTTCATAAAGATTTGGCATTAAGTACAGATAGTTCATATAGAGTGGAAGAATCACGAACAAACATGAGTATGAGCTATGTAGAAAACTCAGAATATCCTTCAAATATGAGTATAGAGGTAGATATGGAAGTGACCAGAGATTGAGTTCGAATCACTTTACTGAAAGAGAGTGATTGCATGAATAATTGGACTGTTGTAAGTCCGTGTGCATTAATAGAAGATCGAAACCGTTGTGATTTATTGAATATTCGAATAATGTAATTGACATTACAACCATTTCTGATAGCTGTTGGAATAATAAAGTATTTTTCAATATTTCTAATTGTTTAATTAATTGAAAAGTATTATTTTCTATGCTTCAATCACTTCATACATAAAAAGATATCGAGTAGAATAAAGTTCAAGAGAGGCTAATCAGTAAATATTTTTCAGATACTCTTTGAGTGTCAGAAGTTGTTTTTTTTTTATTGAAATTCAAAGACGTCGCCAAAATAAAATTTTCCCAAACATAATGTCACACGTGTCATGCACGAAAATGTTTTCATTATTGATGCAACAAATTTTTTTTTTTTTTTAATAATTTTGATACAAGTAATAAACTTATTATTGAACAGTATTTCATTTTAAGGATTACATTGATTCCTTATATTCTTACTATCCGTTGGCAAGAATTCAATGTTTTAAAATTTCCAATGACATAAATCTGTTCAAATTCTCAAAATAACACTTTATTGGAGAAAATTTGCAAAAAAACGAAAATACAAAAATTTGCTAACTGCAAATTAATGTTATCATAAGCTCATTCAATTGAGTTCGTTTCTTATCACGTGAATTTTTTAAGGCTTTTTTTGGATGATCAATAATATACTTTTTCATGTCAAAATAAACACATATTTGTATGTATATCATTCTCAAGAATCTGGGACAATCCTGATTCAGTATTTAAGGGTAGTTATTTAAGTAACTCAAATTTCGGAATCAATAAACAATTTTTTGAAAGCTCAATATATTTCAGTTTATGATAAAATAACAAACAAATAAAAGTATCACCACAACCATGAATGACTAGGAGTACATACAACTCATACATGGATGGAACATAAAAGAAAACATAAAAAAATAAATCTCTTTTTGTAATAAAAGATGGTTAGCCTATTTGTCTTGTATTTTAACAGCTTTGGCTCAAATCACAGGGATTAAGAAAAAGTTTAAGGCTTCATTATGATCTCAAAATTCCACAAACATTAACTTGAATTATAGTCATTCAGAAAAAGACATTGAAATTCTTTAAAAATCCAAATTCTGATTACAAGACTGTATATTGTTAACATCATAAACAGTAAAATTTTATTATAAAAAGGCTTCATTATTGAAGTTAAAACCAAAATTTCAAATAGATATGACAACACAATTCGGATAACCTTCCATAAAATTATTCGGCAAGACTTTTAGACCAAATAACTAAAAAAAAAATTAATACAACATTATTTTTATAGTTCAGAAATTAATTCAATATCAACTTTCCTCGCAATGGAAGACTGTATGATTTATGATCTACTTGGAGTAAAAGTCTGCAGAAAAAAGTTTAAAAACTATAACATTCACAAACAAAAATGTTACTCTTTAAAAACGACCAGGAACAAATGAGTACTTTGGCTAGAACATGCAACATTAATAGTTTAAGAAACCACCACCACCTTGAGCTGAAATGAAAAGAGACTGAGTATTATGCAGAATATTTTTAATTTTAAGTTTAAAAAACCAACATTATTTTTGAATGACAATGAATTGTTCTCAGAGAACGCAAAAATCGGAAAGAAATATAAACACCATAAATCGTATCCAGATCGTAGCCACGTTATCTTCGAATATCAGCAATTTACCAGAGAAAAATTGCACACTAACACTAAAATACATAAAATTTCAATAACCCCCAACCGCCCAATTTTCGAAGTTAATTTAGAACATTTAAGTTTTAAAAATTTTAAATATCAACACTTAAAAACTAATATATTAATTATTATTATGTTAAATATTTCTACACTTATCCAAATTTTAATATAAATTAACTTATAAGACTAAAAAACGAGTAATCGAAATATTGTAGCAGTAAAATTTTTTAGAACTTGTGTCCAAATTCAAGCAGACAGTGCTAGGAATAATTGCTGCATTACGTTTTCGAGAACGTTTTTGAAATAATAACCATAAAACGTTAATTTTATTTCGTTTTGACTTTTGTAGTTAAGTATTAATTATAAAAAAATTGAAGATTTTGGGCTTAATAGTCAAAAATTTAAGCGATTCAGTAGAGTTCTGAAACCCTAAAAGTATTCTAATTCGATTTCAACATTCTTTATGAACAACAGAAACAACTGTGAAAAATATTGAAAAACATCAATATCTATAAAGTAATATCATTTCATGCAACTATTTGTTTATCACATGAGAGATAAATATAAACTCGTCAAAGACCAATAATCAGAATTACTGAAAAAATTTTGATGAATGAAATATAGTTTTCAGACACAACAATACCTTCTGAAAAGTATAAAGGACATTTTTAATATATAAAAATAAATTTTGCAAAGTTACATCATCAACATCTACTACATGAAGTAGACAAAATATTCAATTTATCATTCCACAATTTTATTTAATAAAATGGATCAAACATTCATTTCTTCTGGCCTTCACCCAAAGAAGATCATCGGACAAATCTTACATTGTAATTTCAAAATACACATTCACAAGCAGATGGTTTAACATACTCTTCAGAAGGCAGAAAATTCGATTCAAATATTGGAAATAATTATGAAAAATTTTAACAAAAATACACAAAAATTTCATCGAAAGAAATCGTATTAAATCGCTCATTAAGATTAAATTCCATTTCCCAAAAATTTGATTAAGTAAAATCAACCTTAATTCGAACGATTAATACGAGATCGAACAAACTCCCCAAAGATTCCATTCACCCAAAATTTTACCGGAAGAAAAAAGAAATATAACAATCAATATTATAACATTTTTTTTTCGATATTTTACCAGTGCAAAACCGGATCAATATAACATTAATAATATTTATCAATTTTTTTTTTATAAACAACTGACTTGTACGCTTATGTAAGGGTAACGAATAAAACTGTGCGCCCTGTAACTTAGAGAAACGCGTCCGAGTTACTTGGCGTCAAAATACATTTTTAAATTAACGTATTTCTGTAAATACTTGCTCTTAGTTAACAGAGCCGCTGTTCAAGCCGAGGACCGTGCTGTTCTTGGAATTACGCGTCAATGGTTTGTGGTGACGCAGCTCAGCATTATTGTGCTGCCATTGCCAGCAGGTTCGGCAGAAATACCGGAAACAGAGAACGTCTCGGCAGAAGTAGGGACCCTGTTGTACCCCGCAGAAGGAGCAGAGCGAGTCTTCCAAGTAAGGGTCGACTTGTACCTACGACAGAAAAGAAAAATAACTAGCTATCCTTTCTCACCCCCGGTAGTTTCACCACTGGTTAACTAAATTGATCTGTTAGATAAAGCTCAAGAAATTCATGGACATCTCTATGCCCTAGCACTGGAATAATAGTCTGTATAGTTTTTTAATAGTTATTTATAATACAAGTGCAGAAGGCATTGATATTCTTCCAAGAGTTCAAAATTCAAAAACGAGCCACGAAGTGGCGAGTTTTTGAATGAACGAGTGATAGAATGAGCCTTCTGTACGAGTATTATACATTATTTTCTCTAATTCATTGCATTTTTATCAAAATCAATGAAATATTTCCATAAATATCATTCAGTGATTTTTGCATTTGAAAATGTTGGTTGGCAGAACTGATTTCTTCAAGGCAAATTTCAAATGAATTGACAGATAAAGCCGTGGCGGAAAGTTCGGAGTACCAACGTATAATAATAAAATATAACCATGAAAACTGTGCGTTTCTGATATATTCTCGCACGATTTTGTTCTACAAGATGTGGAAGAATGAATGGAAAAACCACAGAATTAGAGAAAAGAAACTTTCAAATCCAAAGTAAAGATTACTTTGATTCATTACATTCTTACTATTTCAATCTGTTTGAGGTAAAAATTCGATGTTGTTTTAAAAAGCTTGAAATTTAAATTATATTTCGTATGAGGAACATGAATATGTTCAAACTCAAAGTAAGCAGCATATTTTATCGTAGAAAATGTTCGAATTCCCAGCAAAACACTAAACGAAAATGCAAGTGTATATTGAAGTCATCCTAAACTCTCCCAATCTAGTTTATCATCGAGAGAAATAGATTTGAATTATTTGAGTTTTCAAAAGTGTTTTGTATATCCAATAACATTAAATCAACAATCACATAAAAGTTGATCTGAATATGTCCATAAACAGGACAATATTAGTTATCCTATCAAATGCCTGAAATGTACAGATGACTTCAGGTGACCAGAAGTGAAAGTACCTCTCTAAGTTGAATTACACAAAACTTTGATATAAAAAAATTTCTCACCTTTTTGGTAAATTTAGCAGTCTTTATCTCAATAAAAGCAGCGGCCACGGCCTTCATGTAAGACCGATTATTATTAAAAGTAATTCGTCCAGATCCTATAGGATACTTATATTTGTCAGTATCGATGCCTGAAAAAAAACAGAAAGTGATGAATATCGTGTAAAATAATTAAAGTAATCAATGGTCATGTGAAAAAAATCAAGTACCTGCATATACGACTCCATCGAACAAATCATTCATTATTTTCGCCAAACCTTCAGCGTTCAGCATGCCATGAAGGGCGCCAACAAAAACTGTCTTCGAAGGATCCAGCTTCTGCGATGTGGACTTGGTGTAATTTGAGTCGTTCAAAATCCATGGGATCACCTGAACCTATATCAAAACAATTCATCGTTAAATTTTCACAATAAAAAAAACCAAACAAACAATACAGAGGCATAAAAAATTTTTAAAAATCTTCATGTTCTCATAATAACTAGAGTGTAACAGTAACTTGATCTGAATAAAAGTTTCACTTACTTCCTTGGCCTTCATCCTTTTCGAACTAATCTTGAAGTACCAATTGCCACTGTTGGCATGGTCATTGGTACAAGCCTGCAAGAGTGCTCGAACATTTTTCTCAGACTCGAATATTATATAGACATAGCCTTTGGGTTGACTGGCTTGTTTTTCCTTTCCCGGCCATTCTACTCGGATGGGGCCAAACTGTTTAAACGTTTGAATAAGCAACTGTTCAGATATATCCCAAGGTACACCTCCCAGGAAAACCTTACTAGAGTAACCAGAAGGTTTACTGGTACGAGGCGGTAACACTCCACTCCAAGTGCAGGTAGCATCATAGAGAGCTGTTAATATTTTAAGGATTATTATCTTGAGAAAACTAAAAAGGCTAAATCAACTCACATGCTGCAGATCTGTGGAAACGAGCTGCTCTATCCAAATGAAGATTATCAGGTAACAAGTTGATCAAAGAAGATTGATTGTCATTCCACTTATCAAGTATTTGCTAGAAAAATAACATAGTTCTGATACCAATTCGGTTTTAAATTTTCAACTTCATGAAAACAATTTGTGAATTAAAACCTTTGAATAACAAATGACAACTTTGGATGGGGTAACCAGAATAAAATAGACACTTTAATTACCTTATGCGAACAGGCGGTAGGTAGTAATGATCCAAGAAGAGACGGAGGTTGCTGCAAATACTTCAAAGCTTGAATGGCTTGTAGATTTTGAATGCTCGATAGGTCCAGATCACCTGGAGAACTGTTGTTATTATTACCATTGAAAATATTTCTGGCCAGTGAATCATTCAACGTCAAGGAGTTCTAAAAAAAATAAAATAAATAAAACACCAATCATTATAGATATTCAAAAATTTGATAACCTACCAATATATCTGAAAGGCTTCCATCTGGGCTTGATACAGCGCTAGTATCTGACTCAGGGGAATCTGAACGACTATTATTACTCAACAAGGACTGGTCGCCAACAATTGGGCTACTGCTGCCGCAGGAATCGCTAAAAGTTATACACATATTAAAAAATAAAGTAATTTGAATGTGAAATAATTTACCTCAAGGATGTGCTTCGTAAAGCACGAGCACTGAAATAATTATTATTATTTCTCAAATTCAATTTTCCTGCGAATGGTTTTCCATTGGAAGCAATAGAAGCGTAGTTAACTGGAGTCGACTGCAGTTTCACATCGTCGAAGTTGAACTGTTAACAAAAATGTAACAATGCAAATGTTATAATTTTGAGAAGTTTTTTTCTATTCTTAATTGTAATTCAAGTGTCTGGTTGTAATTGGTAGAACAATATTAAAAACAATGTAATAGTTTTTCAATATAAAATATGTCAAAATCAAATAACACTGCAAATTCAAAATTTAAACTTCAGTAAAGTTAGAAAGGATAGCCACCACAAATAATTCAAAACAAAAGTCACTGACGATCAGTTGGCTACACTGACATTTCCTGAAGAAATGGCATTTTCGAATTGTTTGAGATAATGCCGGATTATATTAACAATTGTATATTCTGGTGTTGACATTCACGATCGATTGTTGAACAATTGTAAAACAAGAAATATTTACCTGGAAGTTGGAGTTCACGGGTGATGGCGTACAAAGTCCTGTCGGCGAATTTCCAAAATTGAGCAAACCACGAGGAGAATTCAATCCCAGTAGTTCGGAGATGGACATAGTCTCACCTGCCATAATAGATTAGTTAAAATTAAACTCTTTAAAAAGACGAATTACAAATTCCGAGTTGAATTGTTAAAATTATAAGTCAAAAGTACTCAGCGTATTGGACGCGTTCACTTTTCTTTCTACAATGACATTACAAACAGGACAAAGCCACCTTGATATTCTGATTGAAGACGAAAAACTGGATATGAAATAAGCCATGTTGATGAAAGAAACTTTTTTCAAAACAACAGCATCTGGTGTTTATCAGATGATATGCGTCTTCCTTTAATTCTCGTAAAAAAAACGCCGTGTACTTCGATGAGCTGGACTATCCTGTTTTCAAAATAGAAATACGTACAAACGAAAGAAAAATATTATTACCCAAATAAATTAGTTTTTTAATGGTTTCTTCTTTATCGACCCATACTTATTTCAATAGAATATTTTAATGAATTAATATGATAGTGTTTAAAACTGTGATTTTTACCTTCATTGTCAGGAGAAGACAAAATATCATGCTGATCTAGCAGAGAATTTATGGAATGCCTCTGTAGAATATCACTGGCAGAAATAGGTGAATTGCCGCAGCTGCTGAAAGAGGAGCCCAAGGATGTCTGAAAATTTGAAAAACCGTATAATTACTGAGAATTAGTATTTCAGTACCACATTATACCATTTTTTGATCCAGATTGTTTAATTAAATAAAACACAAGGATTATTTTCGTTCAAATTTTCGTAGAAATGTTGCTTCATTCATAATTTTCGAAAATTATGTGTTGCTTCCGGAATCCTCAAATAAGTTCTCAAGCCGAAGCGTGGGTGATAATAAATTTTATTCTTGTATGCTCTTCTGTATGATACGAGTGGCATATGTACCATTTGCAGCAGAATATCGACGTAATTTAATACTTTGGCAACAAGAAGCGCACTAAACGAGATATACGATATTAGCGATGCATTTCTTGAAATTATATCGATGTTGCATTTCCAAAGAATTTCTCTATGCTTCTCATTTCGCAGACAGAACAATTATAAATTTCGAATTTGACGGAGTCTCCCGAACTGATTTGATTTATATTTTTCGTTCTCAATCACGTGTTTCAGTATCTTTTTGAAGGGTGCATTCATAAAAATAGTATGCCAATACAAAGAACGATTTATAGGAAAGTTGTTTTCGAACGCTCGATCTCCGTACAGATTCCTGTACCATTTCGTCACAATATCTGTAATTTTCTAATTTTGAGCTAGGAATGGTCAAAAACGGTAAGCTAATTCACTGATGAAGAATCTGTTCATAAATTCATATATCTGCAGAGTAGGTTTGGATCTTGAAGTCAGGAGCTTTCGGTGCCCTGACTTCACGCTATTGACTTTTTTTTAGAGTATCTAGATATACAGGGTGAGTCAGTCAATAGTGTACGTTCGGTCGATATCTCTTGGAAATTTTGGGTTAGGAGAATGATTTTGGCAAAATCGGCGGTATTCAGCTCATGAGCTTAAGTTATTTTTTACTCTACAGGCTGGTCTATAAGTGGTGAAATACGATACAACTCCGTTTTTCAAAAATGAGAATGTCCAATTTTTACATCATACTGATAATATCCATGGAATTCTGATTTCAAAATACCCTTGATGTTAGAATTTATCTGTGGTAGGTAATTTTTTCGACAAATTTCATGGATATTGGTTTTTTAAACTAAAGATCATATCTTATAATCATAGTTTTTTTATTGAATTCCCGAAAAGCTTTCGAATCTTCTGTATATTTACAAATCAACCTACAATTGGTTCGAAAAACACTGCAATTTTCAGAAATGACCTTTAAAAAATTGCAATAAGTCCATTTGTTCGAATGGAATGATCTCAATTTTTTTTTGCCTGTCGGATACCATAGTGTATACTGTGTAGTCTTCATTTTTGTTGAGACATGTACCTAAAATGAAGAGTTTTCAAAATGCTCCGTATTTTATGTTTTGATAATTAAATAATTATGAGACTTTTTCAGCCGAAAATACGCAGTCATTTCTAACTCCTTTAAGAGAATTCAGACTATGTTTCTCTTTTTTTCACGTGGACTCAATTTCATTTTGTCAAATGTATCCAAAATTTTAATTATTTCTTCGCCTTTAATTGATATTATTGGTAGGTATTAAGTAGAGTTGAGTAATTTTATCCATTTGAAACTACAGGGTCCGGCAAAAAAACCTCCCTGATTTCAATAGGCATTTGCAAAAAGAATAAGAAACATATAGAACAATTACTTATATTTGTGAATAGCCTATATGATGCCATTTTACATCACTTAGTACACTTTACTTGGTTTTGAAAATTATGTCTGATAAATGATGTCCCCCATTGTTAAGACATTCACGAAGTCTTTCCCTGAAGTTGTCCATAGTTCTTCGTGTAACTCCCCTTGGAATGGCTGCCACTTCCTGCCTAATGGCATCTTTTAGTTCTTGCAGAGTTCTGGGACGATGTTTGTACACTTCAGCTTTTAGGTACCCCCACAGAAAGAAATCACAAAGTGATAAGTCGGGTGACCTTGGGGGCCAGGAAATGTCTCCTCTTAAAGAAACAAGACGTCCAGGGAACAACTCTCTTAACATTTCCATGGACCGCCGAGCAGTGTGAGCTGTGGCTCCGTCCTGTTGGAACCAAACTTCTTCTTAGGCCATTAGGCAGGAAGTGGCAGCCATTCCAAGGGAAGTTACACGAAGAACTATGGACAACTTCAGGGAAAGACTTCGTGAATGTCTTAACAATGGGGGACATCATTTATCAGACATAATTTTCAAAACCAAGTAAAGTGTACTAAGTGATGTAAAATGGCATCATATAGGCTATTCACAAATATAAGTAATTGTTCTATATGTTTCTTATTCTTTTTGCAAATGCCTATTGAAATAAGGGAGGTTTTTTTGCCGGACCCTGTATATGCGTGGAAAGTATATACAGTCAGCTCTCGTACAGAGCATGAAATGCGAAGCATTTTAAAAACTATTCATTCAAGGAACAACATGTCTCAACAAAAAGTTAAGACAATTCATTAGGCTATCCGATAGGCAAAAAAAATTCAGGGCATGCCATTCGAAGAATGAATTTATTGCCATTTTATAAAAGTCATTCTCTAAAAATTGCAAAGTCTTTCGGACCAAGCCTAAGGTGATGCGTAAATTTGCAAAAAACTTGAAAGCTTTTCGGAAAGTCAAAATTTCAGTTATTGTCCTAGCCAAATTTTACAAGAGTTATCGAGCACTATTGACTCACCCTGTAGATACATATAGGTGAGCAGTTCAGTAGATATAATCCCTCTATTTGAGACCTTCTTTTTGAATTATTGAAGTGTTTTCGTGAAAAAGCCGTTAATTAGAGTTCATGTTTTGGTAGTGAACGGTAACCAGTGGACTGATTATAAAGGGGAACAGAATGAATCAACACATACATATATGTATGTGCAAGATAAAACCATTGACCATAACGTAGTGTGGTCATCTGAACACATCGAAAGAACCGCTACTTTGAAAGCTGTGAGCATCTTGAGATTAAGGTTTGTTGTGGTTAAGCAGAAGAGTTTTAGTTCGTTCATAATTTAAACTAAAATAACGTTGTTCTTTTGGAAACAACATTTCTAACAATTGCTAGAACCAGATTCCTTGAAATTGTAGAATTGTAAACGAATTCAATTAAACTCCATGTGAGTATGAAATACATTTTGAAGAAATCTAAACCACCGCAAATTTCACACTGTGAATTTGAGGATGGATTCGTTATCATCGAGTCGGACCTTATCCTTCTAGACCATTTCTGGCTCAAAATTCGAAAAATACATGGTGGCGAAATGATATTAGACCAATTGAAAAGTCCCCGGTCTGATGCTCAGATGGCGGTGATAGTATTAAATCCATATTGTTTTCAGTTAGTTAGTTAGTACCAACCTTCAAACGATAAGTGTCAAAATTTGACACCAGTCCGACCATTAGGTTGTGAGATATTGCGTCGTGAGTGTAGCTACTTTTGGTTATTTGAAAAAAGAATTTCGTGTGCTGATAAAATATTGCTTTTTGAAGAGAAAATTACAGTTGAAGCAAAATCTTGATCTGCACCAGGAAAATCAACCATCATTGATTGCTATGCTAAGTTTAAACGTGGTGAAATGAGCACCCAAAACGGCGAACGCAGTGGATGCCCAAAAGAGGCCGTCACTGACGAAAAAATCAAAAAAGTTCACAAAATAATTTTGAATGACCGTAAAGTGAAGTTGATCGAGATATCAGACATTGTGAATATATCATCTGAAAGTGTAAATCATTCACGAATATTTGTAAATGAGCTGTGTGCAAAATGGGTGCCGCGCGAGCTTACAATCGATCAAAAGCAACAACGTGTTAATGATTCTGAGCAGCGTTTGGAGCTGTTTAAGTGCAATAAACCTAAATTTTTGCGTCGATATGTGACAATGGATGAAATATTGCTCCATCATTTCCCTCAGCAGTACAATCGACAGTCAGCTGAGTGAACTGCACACGATGAACTGAATCCAAATTTAGTAAAAACACAACAGTCAGCTGGCAAGGTTATGGCACCAGTATTCTGGGATGCGCAAGGTATAATTTTCATTGATTACCTCCAAAAGAGCCAGACCATCAAAAGCAATTATTATAAAGCGTTATTGGATCGTTTAAAAGATGAAATCATTAAAAAATGGCCCCATTTGAAAAAAAAGGTGCTGTTTCATCAAGACAATGCGCCCTGTTACAAATCAATTAAAAAAATGGCAAAATTGCATGAACTCGGCTTCAAATTGCTGCTGCATACACCGTATGCGCCAGATCTAACTTTTTCCAGTTCTCAGACCTCAAAAGAATGCTCGCTGGAAAGAAATTAAGCGCCAATGAAAAAGTAATCTCCGAAACTGAGGCCTATTTTGAATCGAAAGACAAATCGTACTACAAAAATGATATCGAAAAGTTGGAAGATCGTTATAATCGCTGTATCGCCCTCGAAGGCAACTATGTAGAATAATAAAATCGAATTTTGCCAAAGAAAAAATGTGTTTTACTATGGTAGACCGGGGAGTTTTCAATTGGCCTAATTTCATCCCACATTTATATAAATATTTTCAATCTTGCGAAGCCACCCACTGTTCCAATTGAACAGCTCAATGAGATCGATCGTAATCACACTAAAAATATATATAATCCAACTTATTAGGTATACCAAATCGATTCTTCCCAGATAGAGAAGCGGTGTTGCACAACGAAGGGATGTCGAAACCGATCATTCTCAGTTTCGAACCTGGTTTCTTTTAATTATCGCGAAGAAACCGGCAATTACATAAAATTAAATATGTAACAATGAAAGTTTGTTAAAATGATTCGTGGTTATCGGGTGTAACGGTAATATATATAGTCCTGCCGTATGTTCTGCTTGTTACGGTCTTACTCTGCTTAATCAGGATTTTATCGGGTATCTAGTTAGTCGGATCTAACCGCAAAATAATCGAGTGAGAGATGGTTCCTTACTGTTTATTGGTTTCTTATTTGATCAATTCGAAAGTAAATAGATCTCGGACTTTAAACGAGTAGAACCTACATATCTGTCTTTGAGGTAGATTATGTAAATTATAGAGATTGGCCCACATTAAAGTCTATCTGTAAACAGGATATTTAATATTTTTATTTAATAATTACATCATTCTACAGCCGAGGCCAATTACAGAATGGCAAAATTAATATACAAGAAATGAAACTTAAAAGTTATACACTGAAAACAAAGAATACAATAAAATCCAAAACAAATCAAATGAAGCCAGGCTTGAGTGAAAAAAAAACTCATCGAGAAAAAATTGAAACTTTGTAATAATTATATGTAAAACAACAGTATCAAATTACCAGAACCAAAGAAATTTCAAAAAGTATATCGGAAAAAATAACTCAACGTTTCAGAGACAATAGATCCAGCTGAATTTCGACCCCCCATAAAGCAAGCAGAACAGAACCACTCTAGGATTTTAGAGTTTTTTTACTCTGATCATAATTTAAGGCTTATTTGTCACCATATTGAAAAATGTTTTGCTCTTCGATTGTGGGAGAAATCGAGGGTTTTACTAGCTCAAAGTTAAGCTGGCAGAACCAACAAAAGTTAATAGATTTTTTATGGATAGTGTGATTACACCATAATTTTAAGCTCACGTTTGAACCTACTGAAAATTTTCTGAATTTACATTTAAAAAAAAAACTGGGTTCTGCTAGCTTTACCGTTAAACTAGCAGAACTCGACCATGAAGAAACTCCTCAGAATAAATTCGCTTACACAGTAATTTTAGGCTCTATTCAGGCTAATTTATTTTACCCTATTACGAAATTTGTTGCTCTCCAGTTCTAGGAGAAATCTAAAGGGATGTATTCTAAGCTGAAGGTACCAAATACAAATAAAATGTAGGTATATGAAAAATCTGATTACACCATAGTTTTTGACCCATTTCAGGCTCACGTCTGAACCCACCGCTAAATTTCTTCTATTCAGGCTGATTTTTATCCTTTTATATGAATTGTTTTGCTCTTCAGTTTAACGAGATATAATGTATTCTACTGGATTCACCCCAAACTGGCAGAACTCAATGAAAATCGAATTCACCTATATGAAAAATCTGATTATACCATAAGTTTTCACTGTTTTTAGACTCATGCCAAAATCCTTGGTTCGCGAATTTATATGAAAGATCTGATTGCACTATGATTTTTGATTCATTTTAGGCTTCGTTTGAACTCACTGCCAAATTCAATGATTTGGTTTTTTTTTGAATCCTCGATTCTGCATTGTCACCAATAACAAACACCTAGCAAATTTCAGGTCAATTGAATGACCATGGAAGCAATCTTCCAGATATAGAAGTAGATAAGCCTGAAATTTTTGTCTGATGTAGGTACATTCGATTAACATCTAGAACTGCTATTTTAGGGTGGATCTATCAGATATATCGTATTTTTTTACAGCTAGGGAGCAAAATATTGTAATAGGGTACTAAATTAGCCTTAATAGAGCCTAAAATTACTGACCAAATATATTTCTCATGAGAAGAGTCTTTATGATTAGGTCCTGGTAACTTAACGGTTAAGCTAGCAGAATCCAGGATTTTTTTTCAAAACGTAAAATCCAGAAATTTGGCAAGAAACTTGTTGGTTAACGTAAAGCTAGCGATGTCAACGACAATTGAAGATCAAAAAAGGTTTCGATATTATGATAAGATGGCCTAAAATTAAGGTCAGAAAAAAAAATCGATTATTCCAAAGAAGTTCTGTCAGCCTTACGGGGATCGATTTGAGATTATAAGAAGAGATGAAGAATAACAGTTTCGAAATTGATGCAAAATTTATTGTTGATATCCAATTTTGTATGGGTCTTATGATGCTGCACCATACAAAATTAAATATGGAAAAAACCTAATATTTTAATGACAACAAATACGACCGACTTGAAATTTTGCATGTGGATGTATACTAACGATCTCAAGCTATGTACAAAATTACCTACACGTTGATCGCGTCTCTAGAACCAAAAAAAACTCGAGCTCAACTTGAAAAAAAGCCAAATTTCAAGAGGATCGTATCATCAATACCCCTCATTTAGATAACTAACCGACAACAACGATGTAAATCACATCTTATATATACCTATGTTTAGCTTGAACAACTTATTTATTTATTTTTTTTTTCATTTAATTTTAGCCCTTCAGGTTTCGCCATTTTTCGCAACTATACCAACCGATAATCTGAAATAAAATTCAAATGTGATAATTCTAATACAACAATAAAAGAATGATGCAATTTTCGAGAAATCTAATTTCCTATAAGTATAATAACGTAACTTCTCAAATTTATCGATTCGATTATTGGCTAATGGGAGGAAGTAAAAGAATTGTTGGTCCTAACTAATAAAGAAAAAAAATTACGTTACCCGCATTCCAATAAATTATTTAGCAACGAGAATGCGATTTGCTCATTTGAATCTTCGGTGTAAAGGGGGAAAACTAGAACGAGAAATTCTGTAATTCATTAATCACAAAACCACTGACCGTAAATATGAAGAAATGTGTACGATTCTTATTGCTGGTACAGTATTATGTCGAAAAAAAAAGTGAAACGATTCAAATTTTCACCGAAATTTCGTAGTTAACTTGGTAAAACTGAACAAGATAAAATCTGAGCGATATACAAAGCCAGGGAAGTTAAACGAAAATTGTAAATAGGTTTTGAGTGCTTCTAACGTTCTAACCATATAGATTTACAAAGTTTGTTCTATCATTTCAAAATGATATTTCTAAATAAACTTTTGTAATCGACTAAAAAGCATATTGATGATGAATCTCTTTAAATAATGTGTTAAGATTGTATTATATGTTTGAGTTAATTTTTTTTTATAGAAATAGCTTATTATTTATACATTATATATGACTTGTTCCATACATTCTTTGTAATGTCGAAGGGATCAATAAAGAATAAAGAATATTATATTCCCCCTCAAATTTCCACTGGGAAAGATTTTTATTCTGATTTCCGATTCAGAATTTCATCAGAACCAGAGAAATTTAAACAAGAATATCTGTAAAAAATACTCAGTATTTCAGTGATACGAATTTCAATCGAAGTGAGGTTGTTTGAGAAAGAAAAAAATTGTAAAAACATAGTTTCAAGCCAAATTTCATTGAAACAATCACAAATTCGAGTAGAATATCGAAAAAAATCCTAATAATAAATTGAAAACAGGTCCGAGCGAGTTGAAATTTAGTTTTTATATATAAAATTAACCACTTCACCGTTCAGGCCAAATTTCAAGAGGATCGTGGTGTGATGAAGTCTTTGTTGTCGGTTATTCTATCTAGATAAGGGGCTATGTGGTTTTCAAGGGCACCTTTGGTGCATGAAACAACAAGAGCCCAAGAGCTAAGAATTCACATCAGTGCTTTCCTTTTTGATATTTTTGATATTACCTATATTTGAATTTTCTATGTTTCTGACTAGGCTTTCAGCAAGATATTTTGCAAGAAGCTAGAAATTTTTAGTTCACATACATACACAGTAGGTATTTCAACTCGAGCTGATCTACACAAAATTTTGCAAGAAGCTTGAAATTGCTATTTTACATAAACACGCAAAATATCAACTAGAACGGATCTAAAATTATCTAATTATTCGGTATTTATTTTTCAATATTCTTCTTGAATTTTAAAGTTTAAATTATTTCATATCTAGTATCAACACCCAAAATCTCAACTCCGAATTGAAAACATTGAGAAATTATTTTTTAGATATTCTTCTTCAATTTTCTATGGTTCTGGTAACTATCAGTATGCATCCAAATAAAAATTTTCATCTCTATCGAATATGCAATTTCGCACAGAGAATGTTATATCGCATAAAATAATACAACTAATGTAAAATTTTGAGATAATCATTTGCAAGTTTTGCTTGCGCGCTTGATTGATTTAAATTGAATAACTCCGAAACTATTACTGATATATGTGCAACATAATGTAGAAATCGTACGGTTAGAAATTTTCAATTTCAAGAATTTTTAGCTTTCAGATTCGATGTGATATAGAAATACATTATTGTTCCAAATGCCATGGAACTAGTTTCATACTAGATGGCGTATAGACAGATTCTGATTTATCCATTTAAAAAATAAACCATTCACGATAGTATTATTTGCTATTCAATGAATTTTTGGAAAATGTAATATGAAAATTTGCATCTTGCACCAAAATTGCAATATACTATACATTCTGCTTAAGACTGAAATGAAGGAATCAAATTTAAAGGGAATAGTTTTTTCGAAAATTTTCCCCATACAAATAAATTGAAAACATTAATCGCTAAAATTAAATGAACATACAATATTTTTTTATCGCTAACCTAATTTAGGAATTTCCCAAGAATTGAGTTGCATTTCGAAATCAATAGCCCCAGGTTCAAACCCTGCACAATTTCATTTTTTTTTTATTTAGGTTTCGATATTTTGTGATGAGATGAGAGGAAATAATTAACCGTTATGAAAACTCCTAAATTATATCTCTTCAAATCATTTAATTTTTATTCTTTCTGTTTCATTGTATCTCACAATAAATAATGATTTAATCTTCTTCCCCTAAAATTTTTAGTTTCGGACTTGAATCGAAAAGAGAGTAGGTATATTTATGAAATAATATATGATTCTGTGTAAAATTGTGGCATTTTCGTTCTAAAAAATGTTTCTAATTAATTATTCAGAAATTGTTTAGTATACTTAAGAGTTTTGAAGTGGAATGAAAACACAACACAACAATAATAATTTTCCACCATGGTTTTCTTCCCCTCAGAATACCTCATATCAAGGAAAACAGAAGAAGCTGTGAGATTCAAACCCAAGGATATTGATATGAATTTCTACTATAATATTCAAAATTCACTTCAAATAAAACTTTTTAAATTTTAATTCATAAAAATCAAGACAAAAATGACAATAATTGCATGTATTGTAACGATCAAATAATGCACCTTTATCAATAGAATATTTCGCACTATGAATTCGTCCCCGAAGAAACAAATGAAAATCTGCAATTGAAACAATAAAGAGATGGAAAATCTAAACCGGTTTTCATTTTTCGGAGCAACACTGTCTTCAACATGTGTGAAATAAATGAAATCTGGTTTTGAATACAAAGTTCCAGTTCACGAATACAAGAAAAAAATTGAGACAAATAAATCAAATCTACATGCAATAAAGAAATATTTATACTGATTTGAAAGTATTTTTTCAATGGGTATGTGCCAATAATATGAATACAGGGAATGGAAGGAAAAAGTATTACAAGAACTACTTCATTTTATAGAAGTCAATAATATGAATACAGAGAAATGAAAGAAGTATTATAAGAATTACTTCATTATAGAATTCATCGATAGTAATAATTGAGGTTACAATAATAAATTTATGATCTAAACTAATATCTACCTAAATTTGCAATGTTTGTCTTAACTTTTGAAAGTGATTTTCATTATAGAAATAATGAGGATTAGAAAAAGAATGTAAGGATCGTTCCATTCACTATATTGAATAAAAGGCAATTACAATGAAGGATTAAACAAAAATTCACCACAAAAAAAACAGTAAGAAAGTGAAAAATATAACTTACATTATTCTGAAGAGCAGGCATTTTATCGAGTCCCTTAAGACTGGTACACACCAAAAATTTACGGAAGTGCCACACAATTCAAACACGATACAATATCGAAAATTTTCATAACTTGTAAAAACTGAGAAAAACCACAAAGTTTCAAACGCATAGAGTTTCCTCGCGTCGTTCGTTCCGTAAAAACACGAGATCTGAAGAAACAATGTAATCTAAACGCGAATCATCCAGAGCGCACAAAAGCAATGAGATGTTAGGAGATTTGAATTTTCACCGAGGTAGGAATTCCCCGATTCCTATTGGCTGGTCGGCGGCTCGCACGTGTGTCTCAATAGACTGCGCGGTTTTGAAGTAGCCGCGCGGCGTATTTGTCGGCCTCTTTTGATATGACGCAGAAGAGATTTACGACCATATAAAGGGATAATTTAACCAACTTTATTTTCTCTGGAGCAATTACTGTAGGGATGGATAAAGTGATGTTCTATGGATGTCTTTCGATACTACCGCTTTTTAACGCTCGTTCCCCGAACAGATTATTTCGTCATTATTTCTGTTTTTTTCGAATTTTGAGCCGGGAATGGTCTCAAACGATAAGGTCCGACTCAAAGATGATGAATCCATCCTCAAATTCGATTCTATCCGTCCGGCCTAGAGATTCAAAGCTTGGCTTGATATTCAAGCAAGGGCGTAGATCTTCTTTTTTTTTGGGGGAGTAATCATGGGCGCCCGCAGGGGGGGCAGGGGAGATTTCGATTGCCTCATTTTTCAGCACAACACCCTAAATATTACTTTCTCAATCCAAAGGGCATGGAAAAAGGGAAAGTAATGGATTCTCAACAATTTTCCGGTTTTCAATGACAATCATGGACGCCTTATCGTTTTTCAATAATTTTCATTTTGCCCCCCTGAGAAAAATTTCTGCTGGCGCCCATAGGAGTAATCGAAGAAATTTTTTGATCATAACGTTTGCTCATATCTGTAATGTGAGAAAGAATGGTTTGATAACGAAGTTCGAACCAAACATTACCCGAAATAAAAGCATTTTTTTTAAACCGACTAGAGTTTTCTTACCTTATACAGGGTGTTCCTAAATTGGTACGAAGAAAATTGAGATTCCTCGAATGATTTTAAGAATAAAATGTCTTATACATGGGCGAGCATGGCTTTATTTTCAAGATGCAGGGTGTTTCTTGTAGTCCTATTTTTTGTGATGCTTATAACAGTTTATCGAATCTTTATTAATCTTCTCTACAGATTGGTAGAGTACCAAGACTTATAAAATTTTATTCATCACATCTTACTGTATCTTATAATTATTGAATTTTATATTATATATTACTGAAGCAGGGGCGGATCCAGACAATGTTTGAGGGGGGGGGGGCATAGAAAGTCACGGCTCATATAGGTTAGCAACAGTGACGGCTCGTGCCCTCGAGATGTGGGTCGGCCACACTCCGGAAAATTACGAACGTATATATCAAATTTATTAAAATTCATTAGTTCCAAAAAATGAAGTGATGAAATGTCTTTAAACCTTATTTCAATTTGAGTTATAATTAAATCCAGAATTTCACAAAAAAGCCGTTTCATTGAGGAATTATCCGTGAGCTGAATTTCGGAATCTATTTTACGTTTTCGACGTCTAGCACTCGGTGGCATTACTTCTGGGAGTTTTTCTACTTCTGAATATAAGCTAATGAAATACTCATCTTCTGTGCGAAATTTTTTCAGAGTCGATAATAAAGAAGTGATTCTGGCGTTGCAATAAGTTATATCTGATAACTTATGCTGGATTATAGAAAAAACGGGATCTGTGTATGTAAAAATCAAATTAAAAGAGTGGAGAATGAACAAAAATTCGAAATCATTCAACATTTTCTTCAGACCGGTAGCTTCACGTATTGTAATATCATCCCATTCATCTAAATTGTCGCTGATATGATCAAAAACTTCAATTAATTCTTCTCTCTTATTGAATATTGTTTTTACAGCGCGAGATTTGAATTTCCAACGAGTTTCCGAGCTAGAGGGTAATCTTTTTCTGCAAATTTCGTCTAGAATATTAGTGCGTTTACTTGATTTAGTGAAAAACGACGAAAATCCTGAAAGATTCGAAAAAAACACGCGACACTCATTGATTTTCTTGGTCGAATCTTGTAACACTAAATTCAATTTATGTGCATAATAGTGCGTGAATAGTGCTTGAGGAGCAATTGTTTTTATTCGCGCTTGTAACCCATTAATTTCCCCCGCCATCACAGCTGCCCCGTCATATGTTTGACCTACTAATTTAGTCGCTAAATTGAAATCTTTAAAATTGTCCAACAAGGTATTGAAAATATCATTCGCGGTTCGACCTTTACTAACATCGAAAAAACCCCAAAATCGTTCGGATATTTTACCTTCTCGAACGAAGCGGAAAATTACTGACATCTGACAAAAATATTTAACATCCGTTGTTTCGTCTATTTCCCAAGAAAAGCACGCAGAATTATTTATTTCCTCGCGAATTTTCTCCCTCGAAATTACAGAACTTTTGAAATCAGGATGTTTTCGAAGTTAGGAATATATTAATTATATTTTCATGATCAGAAAATCAATACCTAACTACTATCGAACGGCATAAATAAGTTCTTTTCTGATTGAGATGTAATATCCCATAATTAACCATTCATTTGAATATATTAATTATATTTTCATGATCTGAAAATCAATAGCTACTATCGAACGGCATAAATAAGTTCTTTTCTGATTAAGACATAATGTCTCATAATTTAATAAAAATATAAATAAATACATAAATTAACCATTCATTTAATTATCAAATATTTGAAATAAACTGTGAAAAGTTGCTGCTTGACGCTCTGCAATAGGATAACCGGCCAGCCGACCCTGTGTATTGGGAAGCGACCTTACATCGAGTTGTTGTGTCGTTCTATTGAGTGGTCGTATTCTGGGCGTATGTCGTAGTATCTTTTCCTTTACGTAGCGCTCTCGGTAGCGCTGGTTCCGCCATCGGCTCTTGGCCGACCTAACGTGATGAGATGCTTTCAGTGACATTCCAGGGGTTGCAATTGTATAATTGTAACATTTGTGTTACATTTCAGACCTAATGTTACGGTGTTACGTACAATTCTGGAATAACCTGTTTGGGGTGATGTTACGAAAAGTAACCATTTACGATTGTGGTTTGTTACAATTTATGAAAGGGAATAACAACGCTGGATGCTTTGGAAATCGAATATTAGGTGGGTCCGAAAGAAAATATTGGCCGGTATAAGTTATATTTTCCTGTTCTGAGTGGAAATATTCATTACCGAGGGAATTTGGATATCGAAATCGATAACTCCGATTGAGTTTGAATGAATTGAATATCTAGAATTATTTTCTATTTCCCGATAATTTTTGGGTCGGCCCGGCCGACCCTGCCGACCCTGACGAGCCGTCACTGGTTAGCAAAAAAGCGAAAATTTTTGTTGGTACCTACTGGATCAAGTGCTTTTTTATAGAAAGATGGATTTTAGTAAATCATATCATATTCAGTTTCCAAAATTTTTGTAGGACAAAAACAAGTTCAAAAAAAAATTTCACATATTTCATAAATATATGTTAACGCATTTCATAAGAAAACTCAGGCGCAAGAAAGTATAAGGTGTATTAAAAAGAAGAGCATTATTTTTGCATGAAGAACAAGGCTTCAATTATCATAGTTAGAATGATCCAATTTGGGTCAAATATGCGCTATGTCGTTCGATAACTACATTTCCAAGATAGCAGTTGTGCCCTAGGGGAACAGCTCTTCGTAGATAATTCCCTGCCAATCTCACTAAACACACAGCAAAACCTTCCTGGCCGTTTCCGGAAGCGTTTCGACCACGACCGTTTTTGCTTGACGTTGTAATAAATGATCCACTTTTCATCACCAGGTACCAAGCGTTTCAGAAATGGGGCGATTTTGTTGCGATTCTGCAGTGATTCGCAGTGGAAATTCGGTCCATGCTGTTTTTTGCGTTAGCTCGTATGGTATCCATACATCTAGAATCTTCTTGAGATCAGCCTTATGCAAATAGTGTTCCAAATAGTTTATTGTGCACTCTTAAGCTCGAGTAATCGAAATAGAACTCGATATGTCCATGCCCCGGCGAAATAAAATTTCACCACCCTGTTTTGGCTAATTTATCTTAATGTTCTTTGAAGGAGCCTCTGTTATTCCTCCCAGGCATCATTTCAATTTTATATGAAATCGTATTTTTCAACTAAAAAAAAAGCATGACGCTCTCGTATAAATCTATAGCAAAAAAACGTCGTAGTTCTTGAAGGTGCAAAAAGTCTTGTCGTATTAACTGACTTTGCACCCCTACGATTTGGCGCCCCGGCAAAATGTCCCGGTATGCCGCTCCTGTCGGCGGCCCTGATTGGCCTTCCAGTACGTGGTGCATCTTTGATATCGAAATTACCGAAACGGAATCGACGAAACCAAAATTGCACTTGATTAGCTATTACAGTATCAGGTCCAAAAACACTATTTACATTTTCAGCCAGCTGGCTAGTATTTTTGTCTTTATCTAAGAAAAACTTCAAAATAAAGCGTATTTCCTTTTTGCTAGTGTCCATCTTTGTGGCGCACTGAAAATTAACTGAGTCAACCCATCACAAAACTGTCAAAATGTTTTCGTATAGCGTAATAACACCCTTTAACGCCATATCGATCGGACTTGTACAACGCGAGATACAGATAACTAAAGCCATATATTGTAAAAATAATGAATTTCTTTTTACTACACCTATTAAATAAAAACATATGATCAAATATTAAATATTTGATAACAAATTGCAGTCTCCTATTTTTTTGACTAACGTATCTTTGTATAATATTTTCAACATTAAGACTGCTGCAAATGGTTCGCGAGGTCCGCGAGGGGGGGCCATGGCCCCCATTTTGTGACGAAAATCATACAAAAACCGAAAACATCGGATAAGTGTATACCGATGATGAATGCAAAAATCACAGATAAGGTAGATGAAGGAAAATAATAAAACTCGGACATAGACGTGCCCTTAGTGCTATAAAAGTAATCATCTTGAAAGCGATAATAAACTCATAAGCATAAACCTTAAAAGGGCTCGATTTTTTACTGCAGTGTCGATTTTAAAGAAAATCGAAAAGAATATTGGTTCATATTATAGAAAACTTTTCGTTCTTCGCCTTCGAGAGAATTCTGAAATTTTATATTTTGGAAATCTAGGGGGGTAATTACCCTCTGTATCCCCCTACATTTCTACGCTCTTATTTTCAAGCTAATAGACTTGGCGTGACTTGATATCAAGTTAAGTTTAAGGGCGTAAAATGGGGGGAACTGGGGGTAATTACTCCCCCCAAAATATAAATATTTAGAATTATCGCAAAGACGAAGAATGAAATTTTTATCAATAAACTGAACCAATAATCATTTTACTTTTCTTTGAAATCGACACGGCAGTATTGAATCGGACCCTTTTAAAGTTTATGAGTTCATTATCGCTTTCAAGATGATTACTTTTATTGCACTACGAGTCTACATCTGAGGTTTATTATTTTCCTTTATCTATACGCTTTGTCGCCACTATTTTGCCATCTGTGATTTTTGCATTCGTCATCGGTTTCGGTATACACTTAGCAGTTGTTTTCGGGTTTTTGAATCATTCTCTTCACAAAATTTCAATACCCCAGTCGTCAAAGAATTGAACTCAGTTATTCGCATTGAAAAATTGTTTCTAAAAATGATCCGAGGAACCAATCTTGTTCGTTTATATCTCCAATTTAGGAACACTCTGTTTACTCAATTCGAATTTGTGTCTTCACAAATAAATTGCAATTTGAATAAAACACATCAAACTTTACAACACATTTTGTGTTACTTTAAAATTATGGCCGAAAGAAAACTAAAATTCCAATAGTGGTTCTGATAGCTGAACTAGGGTGAAGTTTTCTCTCCTAACAACCTTGAATATTCCCAACATCAAGGTATATTGGTGGAAGAGATGTATAAGAAAAAATAATCGAATACAAAATTCCTTGAACACGAGTGTGCGAAGTACTAGATACAAGATACTTTTCCAAATAGAATCGGAAATACTAAATGAAAAAATACGTATTGTATGAATACATTTTGCGGAAAATGTTGTTATGTGAAATGAATATACCTATCTATAAATCTGAAATATTCGGTCACTTTAATTTGTGAATGAAATTTCATTTAGGTAAATTTATTTTTTCGCGTAATGGAATACCAGATGATGGTATATTTTCAACTGAAATTTACACCATCGGTTTTTAGATTTCATTACCCTTTGTAGTTATTCACAGCCGACAACCAACAAAGAAGTTTTATAATTTTATTGTTTGCGTACATTCTTTTATAGAATCACGCAGAACCTCATTCAATAATAAATTGTTTCATGCGAACAGTTTAGAGATCTCAATTCCTAATCGTCTTTACTCTTTGTTTCTCCGTCTCTGGAGCTAATACTCAAAATGTTAGATTTCTAAAACTACCAAAATCTACCAACAGATTTCTGCTTACTAAAAATTTCTTATAAATGCGAGTCATCTCGGAGCTCGGGGAACCCCCTTATTTTGTCTAAGCGCGCACGAGCTTGTAGAAATATGAATATATGACGTACGACTCGTACATATTAAGCTCAAGTAGCTTAATATCAAGTCAAGCAATAAATATACCAAATCAAGCCAAGTCAAATATGTAATTTGTCACGAACTTGATTTTTAAGTCAAGTAATTGCATAGTATAAAGAATGGAAGAATTCCTTATACTATGGTAATTATATCCTTCTAACAGCTTAAACATCAACAATACTCAAGCGATTTCGATGAAATTTTGTATGGGAATTCAGTTTTTCTTGAATTGAGGTACTCGTTCAGCATGCGCAAACGTGAAATTCCTGGTAATTCCATATCGCTTGTACTGATTCCTGCTTGTACTAAGTTCACATTCTTTGTCTCAACATCTTTCATTTAGATGGATTCAAATTATAGACGTTTGATTGATTGATTGATTTTGTTAATAAGCTTGTATGCTTTTTCATTTTGAAATCCAGAATGCTGTGTACTAAAATTTGTTCAATATCTTTTTTCAATATTAGAGTAAAATAAGGACGAAACAGAGATACCAAAGATTTGTATATATTTACAATTAACCATTATAATTATAAAATTTCACCAGGACTATGTTGATCTGATGTATACTATACTATATCTAAGTAATATTGAAAATTTTTATAAATAGTAAAAAATTTGAAGTGTACAACCTTAGCCCAATATCAAATCACATGAATAAATTGAACATAACAACAACAATAATCACCATTTGTATATACATTCTAATACTAAAATTAAAACCCTATTACTTTTATACAATACTGAGTAAGAACTTTTACCTTTCATCTTATTGTAATAATTCTAATTGATAGGATGAATTCTAATTGCTTTATAGTTAATGTTTCATTTCAAGTGAACTCTCTCTTTTCATTAATAGAATAAATATCTAAAAAATCGAAAACTCAAACTCAACAGATAAAATTATCACATGCAGTCATCATTATTGAATGAAATATTCAGTCATTTCACAAATTTCGTTGAAAAATCAACAATAGCAACCAGTAAAAATCATCCAATATTACAAATTTTTCTTAGCAAAAATTTGATACAATCCCAGAACAGATGATAAGGTACCAACCACGCCAACTTGCCATGTTTTCAAACTAGAAGACCATAAAAATCCTTTTGGCAGAGTACTAACTGCATGTACAATATCAAGAGATAGCCTTATGCAAGTAATTATTTGAAATCTCTCTTTAGCTTGAAGTTTCTGCAGAAAAACACTGGAATACCAAAAAACATATTAAATATGAAGGTTTTCAAGTTCACAGTTGACATAATACTCTACTGAAGTTGCAGTAACTTATTAGTTGCTACGTCAGTAACATATTCAATATTTGGATCAGATTAAAATTATTTCTCATTTTTTTTTGGCGCTTCTTGTGGAAAAGTTGAGCCTAGATTGATTTTTAAATTAGATTAGGTTTGATTGTTGACATGTTCAAAGTGAAAATCAGTTCTGTCCTTCTTTCCGTCATGTATACTATAACTCTCGAACGAAATGTGCTAGGGGTTTGAAATTTTCAGGGTTTGAATATCTCTGTTAATTGAAGAATATTAATCCCATATAATTGAAATTTAGAATTCATATGCAAAATAGTGAAACAAATATTTATGCAAAATGTCATGATAATCTTTATATTGGTTTCAGATTTGTATTTAGAAGAGTGAATTAGTATATCAAAGCAAAAATATAAATCCCATATTTTGTGAAATAATCGCATCAATACAATTTTAAACAAGCGACTTCATCTCAGTATTCTTCTCATTTTTTCTTTTATGAATAAAAAGAGGATTAATGAATAGTTTGTCTCGGACTCACTTTGTTTGAGGTTCGTTTTGTATCTTTAATTCTTCAATAATTTTCCTTGTTTGGAGTAAGCTCTTTGTAGTTCTGAAATTAGAATAATTTGAATGAGAATAACAGAAATATTATTACTTAATTTATACCTTATCAGTGTTAGATAGACAGATGCCAACCAACAAGCTGAGGTGAGAGTACCACATTTTGTTTGATCTACACCACTTATTAAACCATATTCAGCAAGCCATCCTAATTTTTCTATTACAATGTATATTAAATCAATTGTATTTGTTGTAACTCCAAGAGTAGCCATAAAAAAATTATTCTCCTAAAATGAAATATATTGAAAAGTACATCTCAACATGTTTATTAAGTGAACCTTAATGCTGGACCTATGTAATTTTAAAATAATATAGAAATATAACAATTGTACCTCTTTTCCTAGACCATATTGGAGAGTACTTTTGATTGCTGGAATATCATCCATAAGTCTGAGGGTTGTTCTTGTTGCAGACAGATGTTTGCTAACAGACATCAATTTACGTTCCAAATCTTTGTTACTAGTTAGTCCTGCTATCAAACGAGATGTATAACAGAAAGTTCTTATGACCTACAAACAAATTCTGTAAACGAAACCTCAATTTCTTTAGGCTACTCCACCTTATCTCTGCCCTTGTAAGTATCTAGCATTGAACAAATTTCATCCATCATTTTGGTGGAATTCATTTTTTAAGTAATTTATCAAAACAAAACTGCTATGAATCAAACTAAATTCTGCAAAATTCACATAATAAAATATTGGATTGTGTATTTCTAGTTATCTTTAATCGCCAAACTATCTATTACTGATAACTGTTACTCATTGTTCTTCATGTTTTACGAACTGGATGTAATGTAATTTAAAAATTGTTGTCACAAATACCTACAATACAACTTTCAAAGTTCGAGGTTAACTTGTACACTTGTCAATATTTCAAAATCAGCTGTGTTTAAGGGAAACTAGATTTTTTGAGCAGAGAATTGAATTAAAACTTACTAATCTCGTAACTAGGTGGCAGCAAATAATCAGAAAGAGACGTTATCTTTTTAGACGCTTTCTCCAGTAGAACAGCGGGGTACTATCATTTTTATCAATTATCTTTAATCTTATAAATGGAATTTTTGAATTTCGAGCAGAGAGGGGTCTTGAATGATTCACCGATGAATAATTCGAGGTCAAATTCAATTCTATCCGTCCAACCGGACAAGATGACTTTTTTTCTTGAAATAAATAAATAAAATTTTCCGGGAAATCTCTCATTTTTGTTCGTACCTCCAATTTAGGAGAACCATGCATTTGAGGTGATTCCTAACCTAACTACGCTACGGAATTCCGTTCGAAAGTTTATCATGTATATGGCCGCCCGGACGGACAGATTAACTAAATCGTTTTAAAGACATCGTGACGAAATTATCTCAGTTCGGGAAACGAGCGCTAAAAAATATTCAAAAGATTGAAACGGTATTTCACTTCATTTGTTGACGTAAATATAAATTATGAAAACTTCCGTGCGTCAACATGATTCAGAATATTTTATCGTCTATCCGTTCATAGACCTGCTAGAGCTAGACAAAAACAAGAAAGCAAAACATATCTTGATATGGAATGATGATGTTATTGGAAGTTATCACACTTACTATCACAAATATTTGTTTATTATAACTCTTCGTGGGTACTAACATAATACTACCTACTAATACAAAAAAATCCAAAATTATACAGGCTGTTCACTAAAGATGTGGAATGATTAAAAAAAATTATTTAAATTATGGGTTCACAAAAGTTTTTTTTTCTGAGATACATTATTGAAATAAAAACAATAATATTTTTTCTGAAACGCAAAAATGTTTATTCTCTAGTTTTGGTATTTTATAAAGAGGTATTGAAAATTGAAACACCTTATTTTTAAAGAACTCGCATGAGGTTTCAAACTGGGGATATTTGTTCTCAAGTATGAATAAAATTTTGGAAAATTAACTCCGAGAGTGGAGACTTTTGAATGGATCAGTCTTAATGTAAGTGACATGTACAGGGTGGGCAAATTTCGATGTTTTAGCACTACAACTTTTGAACCAGAGGAGATAGACAAAATCTGATACCCACTTCTCGATCTCTTTTTCTGAGAAACTAACAAGGGTAGTATTCATTTTTGGCCACCTTCTTTTGTTTTCGAGTTATAAGCGAAAATTGGAAAAATGGCGATATCGAAAAACATTTATATCTCCGCTAATACTGATGATAGAGCTCTGAAATTAAAACATTATACAGGCACTTTTTTACGTAGAATCCAGTGGCGTGCTCGTATTTTCAAAAGGGTTTTTAATTACGAAGCTATGACCCAAAGTTATGTTTTTTCAAATGGGAACACTAGATTTTTGTGCCATTTTCTGAAAGCTTAATTTTTCCTGATTTCAAAAATATATAACATCGTATGATTCGTATCAAAATGAATAACAGAAAATGGTCAAAAACCTTTTTTTCCTTAAGAGTCTCAATATTTCTATGGTTTCAACTGTTGATGAGCCTTCCTATAACAAGAGCAGTGTACTTCCGTCAATCTGATTATTTCTATGCTTTTCACTTATTTCTACAAAATTCGAATCTATATTTATTTTATCCAAATAGTTTCGAAAAGATAAACGAACTTGGAAAAAGGTTCCTAGGTAGCTTGAACACAGTTTCCAATATTCATCTATTGAAATATCGAGAAGAGGTGACGACTGTGCATTGTGCAATTGTTGTCATTATTAGGTAAAATATTATTTCTTGTTTGTCCCTTCGTAATTAAAATGTTGAGTTCAATCAGATATGCATTGTTTCATATGCTGTTTAAAATGGATTGGTACTTGTGCGTTTTGATTCTGGAGACCTATGTAAATAATCTCCTGATACATGCATCTCATTACAATTCTTTCGATTGAAAAAATTCGATCTTGTGGTTTCTCCGTTATTTCCAAATCAATTTTTAGACAAAAAATTTATAAAACATATCTAGATTCGAATTTTGTAGAAATAAGTGAAAAGCATAGAAATAATCAGATTGACGGAAGGACACTGCTCTTGTTATAGAAAGCTCAATTCTTCTGTGTTCATCAACAGTTGAAACCATAGAAATATTGAGACTCTTAGGTGAAAAGAGGTTTTTGGCCATTTTCTATTATTTATATTGATCCGAATCATACGATGTTATATATTTTTGAAATCAGGAAAAATTAAGCTTTCAGAAAATGGCACAAAAATCTAGTGTTCCCATTTAAAAAAACATAACTTTGGGTCATAGCTTCGTGATTAAAAACCCTTTTGAAAATACGAGCACGCCACTGGATTCTACGTAAAAAAGTGCCTGTATAATGTTTTAATTTCAGAGCTCTATCATGAGTATTAACGGAGATATAACTGTTTTTCGATTTCGCCATTTTTCCAATTTTCGCTTATAACTCGAAAACAAAAGAAGGTGGCCAAAAACGAAAACTACCGTTTTTAGTTTCTCAGAAAAAGAGATCGAGAAGTGGGTATCAGATTTTGTCTATCTCCTCTGGTTCAAAAGTTGTAGTGCTAAAACATCGAAATTTGCCCACCCTGTACAGGGTGTCCCAAATTCGATTCTCACTGAAAGCATCTCGGGAACTAAAAGAAAGAAAAAATCTGTAGGAAATCCCGAGTTCTTTATTATTTATTACTATAAATATCTTGATTCGTTCTCAATTTACAGGGCGCTTCTGAAAAATGTCTGTTCAAATATTTCGCTATATCTTGATTTCTGTTAGAGATATTAAAAATGTCTCGATCTTTTTTTTTCAGTAATTGTTATGGTTTATCTAATATTTATTACAGATCATAGAATTTAATTACCGTTTCAGAGATATAGATCAAAGTTGATGTTTCTTAAATGGGACACCCTATAGTTTTCAATGCAGTTTTTTTTGTGCGCAGATTTATCGAAAAGCATCATGTTATCGGTGAAAGATATTCCTTTCAAGGCACATCCAAAATTATTTGTTTGTTCAAATTCCCTCCATCCCAAAAGATATTTATTTAGTTTCTATCATAATAAAAAGAATTCATACACCGAAACTTATATATTGTTAGAGGACGTTTGTAGATAACCTAGAATGTTATCTCAAAAATTATTCTTCTGAATTGATCTCCTTTTGCTATCCAATATCACCGGATGAGTAAGCTTCGTTAGAAACCAAACACAATTCAATTACCTACTTATTGAGTCCATTGAATCTCAAATGGTAAGATGCAGGAATTCAAGTACTCTTAATAGGATGTGTTCTGTAGGTCTATAGACCTAAATGGAGAGCTCTACTTTTTGTAAATTATACCGAAAAGGAATTATCGTGTTGCTTTATTCTATTTATGGGAATCAAGACTCCTACATACAATGGCGTACGAGCAGAAAATTTTGTTTCGTTTTGCCCATTCAATTTTCCAGGACTTGATACGAACATATAAATAACTACATCAGAGGAAATCATGATGTCAAGTTTGCTCATCCACCTCTATTCACACTTAAAATCATTCTTTAGAATGTCGAGTTTCCTTAGCTATTTTTTGAATAGTTTGTTGTTTGAGTTGTAGTGTAGAGGTGGAGGGTGTATATGACAGGAACCACTGAGTCTCAGGATGAAAAAACACATTCCATTGTGAAAAGACGCAACATAAAAATTGGTTGAGACACCTCGCCAAAGAGTCATATCCGATGAATAATTTATTTCCTTAAAAAAAAACGTTTTTGTATTATGTTGAAAAAATTAAATGAAGAAATAAGGAGAACACACAAGTGAAATGAGAAGCTTTGGAGAGGATTCAAGCGCCAATTGTGCCATTCGAGACCACTTAGCTGGGTATATAGACGCAATTAGTGCTTTCTTCATTCTTTCTCGATATTCATACTGAATTTTCTTAAACTTATGATGGGGCAATCAATACGAAATTGCATCAAGCTTGAAATTACTTATAGGTGAAATTTTCAGTCGGCCAGATCTGCTAATGAAGAAATGTTAAGATTTTTTTCGAAATTCTGCTTGAATTTTATATGGTTTTGAAGGAGTTCTCAACTAAAAATTTTGCACCTTATAAATGCTGAAAAAAATTGCTATTAGCGGAGAACCGACTCGTTTTCCTTTAGAAGTTACAAAAAGTTGAAATGAAGTATTTTTATGTTCGAATTAAAAGTAGGCAAACTAACAAAATACCAGTTGATATAACAATTTGAATTTTGTCGATGATTACTTCAACAACCTTCAGAAAATAATAGATTTATTGCTCTGACGAGGCTTGTTTCACTAAGGACCTTATCAACAAAAAAACAATCAAAATGAACAGGCACTGTAAAATCCATATGCCATTACACCAAAACGATTTTATCAATGTTTTAGTGTTAACGTTTGGGGTGAGATTTTCAACCTAATTTGATGCCAAATTGCATATTTATATCTATGAGCATTTATGGAGCACAACCTTTCTTACTTCATTGATAATCTAGACCTCAACAATATCGGAAATATGCACGCTGGTGCACCACCACATAGAGGGAAAACATGAAAACTTCCTGAATAAAATGAATAGGTCAAAGGGGAATAATGCTATCGCCACCTCGTTAACCAGATCTCAATCCGCTAGATTTTTATTTGGAGACGTATGAAGCAGATTGTCTATCATGTTGAAATCAAATATGTATGATTAACAATTACTCGATAGAATTCTAGATCAGCAGCAAACCCAATATTATGAAATGAGGAATGACCTAAATCTGATCCACCCTGTAACGAAATATTCAGTTCCTCAGCTGTGGGGCTTGATTTCAAGCTGAAGGTGGACATTTCGAAAAAATTTGATTGTTTATTCTTGAGGAAGATTGGTGCAATGTTCAATCATATTTCTGACTTTAACAAGTAATAGTATATTCTAAAACAAGTTGCAGAATGGGCTTCTATTCCAACACGGATGGGAAAAACTCGCTCCTTCGTCACTCGTTTTCGAACGAATGAGTGTTGGAATTGCCTTCTGTAACAAGTATTAGACGATATTTTCTCTATTTCAGTCAAGTTTTGTGAAATACTCTCGAAATTCAATGGAAAATTGAGATTATATATCCTAGTGACATTTGTATTGTATCTTGACAGTTGGTGTGACTGTCACGAAGATTGACAGATTATGGAATTTGAAGTCGAATCGTACGTATCGAATTTTGAAATAATTTATAATTACGCATTAAATTCGTGAATTATGTCTGACGAAATCGATTTAACACAACCAGAATTAGGAGAAATTGCGAATAATGTTGTAAATCATTTCATAATACTCAAATTATACATTCTGTTGACAATTATTGACGTTTGTTTAAATTTGATAGGATTGGAAGGCAGTAGAGACAACCACAAAACGAAAAATATAACTAAAAACGATGCTGTAATGAGTTCATTACAGCACTGATTTTAAAACTGTAATGAACTCATTACGATACTGAAATAGAGAAATATATTTTTCAAATTCTAGTAACTTCTAAAGGAAAACGAATCGAACCGATATTATTTCAAGTTCAAATTGAGAGTAGCTCTTTCAGATTTAAATTTTCACATTAATAATTTTGTTTTTTTTGTCACATGTCGAGGAAATAATGAAATATAATATAAAATTCACAGGATTTTTTTGCAAGATTTCAAATACGGTTCTGCTTATAAAATATCTGTTGTTATTATGTTTAGGGAACAATGGCAAGTTAATTTATCCTAGTGGTAACACTGATCATATTCTATGATTGTATCAATGACATGTATTGCGCAGCCGCATATAGTCTTGTCTTGTCTATGAGTAGTACGTCATAAGTTGAATAAAAAAAAAAAACTTGGAAGCCGTTGTTCTCCTGTTCTGTTTAAGAATAAAACTTATATTATAAAAGTGTTAAAACAGTTATTCGATCCACTAAACCCACGTTTAAAAACAGGTTATGGGCCCAGTCGTGCAACTGGAATAAAAACAATTTAACGATACGTTTTTCGAGTGTGTGAAAAGTAAAATCGAAAAAACCACGTGTGGTGTAAAATGGCAGATAACACGACCACGACGACATTAAAATTAAATGGTGATAATTGGCCCATATGGAAGTTTCAAACCAGTATTATATTAAAAGGACGAGGTCTTTTCGAGATCGCGGATGGTTCAAGAATAAAACCCAGTTCAGGAGATGAACTTAACAAATGGCTCAAGGACGACGCAAAAACTCAAGAATTGTTGGTTACACGTATGGAAGAAGGTCCTCTAACTCACTTACTGTCATGTGAATCTGCGAAAGAAATGTGGACCAAATTAAAAACGGTATATGATAAAGAATCAGTTGTAAGTGTGCATTTGCTACAACAAAGGTTTTTCATGCTCGACTTTGATTCCTCTGTGAATACATTTATATCCAAAATTGAGGAAATAAAAACCAAATTAAAGACTGCAGGTGAAGTTCTGTCAGATAAAATGATAATTACTAAAATCTTGATGACCTTGCCAGAACATTTTAAACACTTCAGATCAGCATGGGAGTCAGTTCCAGATAAAAATCAAACATTGGAAGAGTTAACCTCTAGATTATTGCTTGAAGAAGAAAGATGCAAAACAGTAGAGTCGACAACAGCACTAGTAAGCAAAACGAGTTCTCAGAATAATCCAACCAAAAAATGCTACATCTGTGCAAAAGCTGGTCACATAGCAAAGAACTGTTACTTTCGAACTAAGAACTCTAAGAATGATAAGGCTGATAAAACAAATAAATTTTGCAGTTACTGCCGAAAACAAGGACATCTAGTTCAGACTTGTTGGATCAAGAAGAAAAAGGAAGAACCGTCGAATAAGAATCCTGTCAAAGAAGAAGTGGAACACAACGCTTTTATGGTATATTCAGATGGTGTAAAATCAGGTGATTGGTATCTTGACTCGGGAGCCACTGAACATATGACATGGGATAGAAGCTTGTTCGAGAAAATGTTCGAGGATCGAACCCCTAGGATGGTGCAAGTTGGAAATGGGCAAACATTGGAGGTAAGAGGATATGGAAATATTAAAATGTGGTCCTATAATGGAAGAAAATTCATTGAAACGTCATTATCGAATGTTTTGTATATACCTGACCTAAAATTTAATTTATTCTCGGCTGGATGTGCTCTTGATAAGGGATATTTCATGTCATCTGATAATTCATCATGTAAGTTTTTTGATAAATATGGAAATATTAGAGCCCAGGCACTAAGACAGAATAAATTATATAAAATGCAGTTCAAGAAGGAAATGTATGAAAACAAAATAGAAAATGAATTAACTAATAATATTTCTGAATGTATGACAGTTAAAAATATAGAAAATTTAGAGACTTGGCATCACAGATTAGCACATCAAAATATTAAGTACATCAAAGATTTCCTTAAAAAAATGAATGTTGAGTATATAAACAATGAATTTATTTGTGAATACTGTTTATCGGGCAAACAACATAAATTAAAATTTCAACATAGTGAATCACGAGCTACTGTACCTTTAGAGCTAGTTCATGCAGATGTGTGTGGTCCTATGGAAACACCTTCGTTAGGAGGAGCTCGATATTTTTTATTATTTAAAGATGACTACACCTCATATAGACATGTTTATTTCCTAAAGCAGAAATCTGAAGTAGCAAAAGCAATTGAAAATTATATATCTATGGCAGAAAGGCAAACTGGTGCAAAGATGAAAGTTTTGAGGACAGACAATGGTTTAGAATTTGTGAACAAACAGGTAACGGAATGTCTGCAAAGCAGAGGTATATGCCACCAACGCACAGTGGTATATACTCCCCAACAAAATGGAAGGGCGGAACGAGAAAACCGAACATTGGTTGAAGCAGCCAGGACAATGTTACATAGCAATAAAAATTTGACAAAAATGTTTTGGGCAGAAGCAATAAATACCGCTACATATGTTCTGAATCGCTCTGGTCCAAGCATTGTTCAGTTTAAAACTCCTTTTGAATTATGGAATCAAAAGGAATATAAGATGGAAAATTTTAATATTTTTGGAAGTAGAGTTTCAGTACTAGTACCTAAGGAAAATAGATTGAAGTGGGACACAAAAAATGAACAAGGATACTTCCTTGGTTATGGAGAAGACACAAAGGGATTTAGAGTGTATTTACCTGATAAAAACAAGGTTGTCATACAGAGGGATGTAATATTCCTACCAGAAAAAGTTCAAGAAACAAAAGGTAAAATAACTGAATTCTGTAATATTGAAGAAAATCAAGACTTGGAGTTAGAAGATACCCAAATTGATAATATTGTACACGATGAAGAGACAATTACCGATGAAGAAGAGTTGGATCCAGAAATCAGTGAAGAAATAGTGAATGGAAGATATAACCTGAGAAGAAACTTAAGAGGAAACCCAAGGTTTGAAGATTTTGAAATGGATTTGGATAGTTTGTTGTTGACAGTTACAGAAGATGACGAACCAACATGCTATGAAGATGCTATGAAAAGCGTTGAGGCTGAGCAATGGAGGAAGGCAATGGAGGAGGAAGTAAAATCGTTGCAAGAAAATGAATCGTTTGAAGTAGTGTGTGATAGTGATGTTAAAAGGCCTGTCATAGAGTGCAAATGGGTGTATAAGAGGAAGAAAGACGAGTTCGGTAGTGTCACGAAATTCAAAGCAAGACTTGTTGCAAAAGGTTTTCAACAGACAATTCCATTAAACGGCGATATTTATAGTCCAGTAGCGAAATTAACTTCTGTAAGAATTTTCTTAGCTATATGCAATAATTTAAATTTCAGGATACATCAACTTGATGTATGTAGTGCTTTTTTAAATGGAGAAATAGATGATGATGTATATATTTTATTACCTAAAGGTTTTAATACTGACACAGGAAAATTTGCAAAGCTAAGGAAGTCCTTATATGGATTACGATCCTCACCAAAAAATTGGTATAAAAAATTTAATGATTTAATGATGACATTGAACTTTGTAAGATCTCAAAATGAATACTGTATTTACTACAAAATTTCAGGCTGTTCAAAGATTTTTGTATTGATCTATGTTGATGATCTATTAATTGCCGGATCAGATGAAAAAGAGGTTGATGATCTAAAAGTTACTTTGAATCAACACTTTAAAATGAAAGACTTAGGAGGTATCAGTTATTTTTTGGGTATGCACATCACACAAAATGTATTGAAAAATGAAATCATAATCAACCAAACTTTATATCTAAAGAAAATGTTGAAAATTTTTAAAATGGAAAACTGTAAACCTTGTAATACCCCTATGGAACCAAATTTTAGACATGATGATCTTAAACGCAAAAATTCTGAAAGTATAGAAATTGAAGAAAGATGTAGAGCAGCAATAGGTTCTATAATGTATGCCATGTTATGCTCTCGCCCAGATCTATGTATAAGCATAAGTATCCTAAGTAGATATCAATCAACTGCAAGTTCACAACTTTGGCAATCGATTAAACGAGTTTTAAGATATGTTCAAAAAACACAAAATTTAAGTTTAGTTTTTAGAAAAACTGATTTTCAGAATGAAATTGAAGGATATGCTGATGCAGATTGGGCTGGGGATAGAACAGACAGGAAATCTACGTCTGGTTATGTATTTAAAGTTTTTGGGTGCACAGTCAGTTGGTGCTCTAGAAAACAATCATCCGTAGCTCTGTCTTCAACAGAAGCGGAATATATAGCTTTAAGCTTAGCCATAAGTGAAGCTTGTTGGCTTAAGAGTTTAATTAGTGATTTAAAAATTTGTGATAGTTTAAATGTCATGATTTATGAAGATAATCAATCGGCTATCAAAGTGTGTAGGAACCCAGAGTTCCACAAGAGACTCAAACATATTGATATTCGTTATCATTTCATTCGAGACAAAATAAATGATAAAACAGTTTCACTAAAGTATATTCCAACCAAACTGCAACTCGCAGATTTGTTCACGAAACCGCTGTCTCTAAGTTCATTCAATAATTTTACAATCAACTGCAATGTATTTTAAGAAATTTTTTTGGGTAACTTACCATTGAGGGGGAGTGTTGTTATTATGTTTAGGGAACAATGGCAAGTTAATTTATCCTAGTGGTAACACTGATCATATTCTATGATTGTATCAATGACATGTATTGCGCAGCCGCATATAGTCTTGTCTTGTCTATGAGTAGTACGTCATAAGTTGAATAAAAAAAAAAAACTTGGAAGCCGTTGTTCTCCTGTTCTGTTTAAGAATAAAACTTATATTATAAAAGTGTTAAAACAGTTATTCGATCCACTAAACCCACGTTTAAAAACAATATCGTGCAATATTCATCTGAGTGACTTCAAAAACGAAAGGCGAAATACACGAATGTTCGAAATCAAGCCTCTGTGTCCCAAAAATGAAAGGTATCGAACCTCTCTTTTTTCATGGACTGGTTTTCCTAGACGTTGCAACTAAACCGCCAAATACCTCTGCTATTTCGAACAGTTGTTCTGAAATTATTCAAATGAGCCGGTTTTTAAGAGCGGGCATCTATCAGTACAGGTCCTTGTCATCTCTACCTCCAACTACCTGTCGTGGGGTTGCCGTGGTAACCGTGAGATCTGAGACAGCATGAATCAACGCTTCTGTGATTAATTGTATTAATCACTGTAGAAGAATGTCTGGTTCTTGGTCTGAGGCGGATCCGGTTATATTCCGCAGAAATTATGAATTTCATATGAATTTTCAACGTTTTTAGTGGTTGGCAGTAAGTTTTCGCTTACTTTTTTAGTTCTGTACAATTGAATTAACGAGAGCTTGAATTTTCTGCTATTCCGATGACGCCATCAACCCGAAATTCAACACGAAGCATGAAATTGTTATTTTAAATAGGTATACAGGGTGGCCACTTTTTCAATGGGATTGTATTGGTAACTTTCAAACCATAAGAGTTAGAAGGTCGGTCAAATGGAGAAAAAGTTGCATTTATAGGAGCATTGTCAAGCAGTTCAAACAAATCGATATTATCATGGCCGGTTATTGAGATATCATAGGAAAAGTAAATTCTGTCATTTTGATTTTTCTTTTTTTCCCACTTTATTTCAAATATTATCAGAAAATGTTTCAGGAATTTTTTATTCGACAGTAAATTATCCTCAATTTTACGTAATCAGATTTCGTATCCAACGTTTCGTATTCCCTGGGCCACCCTCAACCTCATTATTTTCAATACGGACCAGCATATTTTATGACACTTTCCGAAATAACTTTTAACGCTGAATTCAACGATATATCATACGATGTCATTCAAAGTTGATTTTCAGGTGATTTCAACCCTTATCCAAATTTCTTTGGGTTGTAAATTACCGACCCAGAAATATTGGGTTCTTTTCCAATAGTGTTCTTTAATTTTCTAAGATTCTGATGATGTGATCTGCTTGAATTTTGCAAGGAACTTAAAATTGCTATATTAATATCAAAATCTATAACCTAATGTTCGTCGGTTTTGTGGACTGGGAAATATTCTTTAAGTTTTTCGATATTCTTCTGGGATTTTCTACTTCTATTCGTTTGTTTGAGTGATCAAATAAAATTTTGCCGACCGAGGCTTGAAATTTTCATTCTACATCCGAATGCAAATGCTCATCTCGATCTAATCTGCAGTTATGAAACTAATTTTGACTGTTTACGAACTTGTAATAATCAGGAATTGTAGATTTTCGATAATTTGGTCTGAAACGTCGTGCGGTGGGTATCTTTTATTACCATTATGTAAAAGGGAACTTTTTCGAAGACCATACGCAAACCAGGCACTAAAAGGCACTTAGAGAAGTATGAATGCGATTTAGGACCAATGTCATAATCGAATTGTGCCTAAAATGAATAATTTTTAAAATTATTGGCATTTCATGTTTTATACTGGGGCTGGCAAAGGGATACGATTACTCAACTCTGCTTATTACCTACTAACTAGTAATATAAATTAAAGATAAGCCAAATCAAGGAAATCATCAAAATAATTGGAAATATTCATTTCGATAACATGAATTGGATACCACGTGAAAAAACAGGAACATAGTCTGAATTCCAAGGAAGTACCCAGGATCAAAATTAAGGCGGGCAAACTAGGTCGTTCAGGTTGTGACATTTTATAAAGTAACAATAAATTTCCCTAATTTCATAATTTTCAATGGTGTAAGTATTTTTTTTATTTCAAGAATTGTAATGAATTCCTGCAATAAAATTCAATTACGATAAATTTTTCGCCAGGGGAGAGCAGCTGCCCCCCTGTCCCTCGCTGGTTACGCCCATGCTGAATTCTCTTAAGGAGTTCGAAATGACAGCATTTGAAAAAGTTTGCAGACATCTGAGCAGATCTTTTGAGCGATAAATTATGATAATACTTTTTCAGCTGAAAATATGCAGTCATTTCGAACTCCTTCAAGATAATTCAGACTATGTTCTACTTTTTTCACGTGGTCTCCATTTCATTCTGTCAAAATAAATATTTTCAAATATTTTGACTTAATTGCATTTTTTTAAATTGTAGTGTATTTCGGATAACCTGTAGAGTGATCCGTGATATTGCAGAAGACTTGAAAACTTTTCAGGAATTCAATAAAAAATAATTCGTACAATTATCTCGAACGGTTTTCAAGGTATGATATTCAGTTCAGACCTTCAGTTCAGTTCAGACATGACATTTTTTGAAAAAAATGGCCTACGTTCAAAAGTACAGATAAATGATGACAAGTGGGGTATTTCGAATTCAGAATTGTATGCAGATGATGAGAATGATATAAAATTGGGCATTTAAATTTTGAAGAAACAGAGTGGTATTGTATTTCACCACTTTTGGACCAGCCTGTAGAGTAAACAATAATTAAAGCTTTTGTGCTGTCGATTCCGTCAAAATTTGAATCATTATCCTAGCCCAAAATTTAATAGTTTCTTATTGACCGATCGAGCTCTATTTACTTGTGAAGTTATGGGATTCTGGACAAAATTATGACTAACAAGAACCGAACCTACACTGAAAATTTCAAGTTGAAACTTACCGTTTGAAGCCATTTTTGATTCAAAATTCAAAAGTTACAGACATTGTAATAAAATGATAGAACAATCTAGTTGAAGAACTGAAGCTCAAAAATACCTACGTATTTGCCAGCAGAAAAAAAAAGAGTTTTCTACAGAACATCATGTATCTTGTTCTGTTACTGATTCATCCTGATGAACAAAACTTTACCCTATGCTTTATGCTTATCGCAGAACATAGATTAGACAACTTTTCCATTCACGTGGAAAATGTGAGTAAGTAAAGTACCTACAATACCATATATCCTACTATGTACTAGTCTATGATGTAACAGAATTTCTTGATTACTCATTTTATCGATGCCCTTTATCTACACACTGAATTTATCAAGTAAGAAGGATTAATGCGGTATCTTATTCTATTTTTGTTTCAAATTGTATCACAATATTTATAAATGTTTTTGCTTTGGAAAGCTTTCAAAGATGGAATGAAAGATTTTATCTCAAAGGATAGGTACGGTTGGAATCACCGATGAATCCGTAATCAAATTCGATTCTGTCCACCAACCCGTCAACACTAAATGTAAAGTGTGTTTTTTTTAGAGCAATAGAACTTTAAATTGCAATAAAACAGCGATGGATTATTCGATTGACATGAATTTTATTCATCCACAAGATGAATTGGCATTACATTTTAAATATGATTTCTGGCATATGACCGCCACGGCTGGCTCGGATGTAGTCCAATCTGGACGTCCAATTTTCGATGACTTTTTCCAACAGTTGTGGCCGTATATCGGCAATAACACAGCGAATGTTGTCTTCCAAATGGTCAAGGGTTTGTGGCTTATCCGCATAGACCAATGACTTTACATAGCCCCACAGAAAGTAGTCTAGCGGTGTTTAATCACAAGATCTTGGAGGCCAATTCACAGGTCCAAAACGTGAAATTAGGCGGTCACCAAACGTGTCTTTCAATAAATCGATTGTGGCACGAGCTGTGTGACATGTTGCGCCGTCTTGTTGGAACCACAGCTTCTGGACATCATGGTTGTTCAATTCAGGAATGAAAAAGTTAGTAATCAGTGCTCTATACCGATCACCATTGACTGTAACGTTCTGGCCATCATCGTTTTTGAAGAAGTACGGACCAATGATTCCACCACCCCATAAAGCGCACCAAACAGTCAGTTTTTCTGGATGTAACGGTGTTTCGACATACACTTGAGGATTAGCTTCACTCTAAATGCGGCAGTTTTGTTTGTTGACGTATCCATTCAACCAGAAGTGCGCTTCATCGTTAAACAAAATAAAATGGACGTAGTGCGCGATACGTATTCCGCACAGATCCATTATTTTCTGAATAAAATTGCACTATTTGCAAGCGTTGTTCAGGCGTGATGAATTGCCAAACCAAACTGAGAATAAATCACTTGACAGCTGTTAAATCGGTCGCCATCTTGAATAGTAATGCCAACTTAAAGTTATTTACCTCGAAAAAAAAACACCCTATATTAAACTGACTATTGCGATGTAGACGAAAGAGATACATAAAACAGTTTAATAAAAATTCGATTTTTCCCTCTATCATCTGATGGACCTCAGTCCATCTGTATGCTAATAGCATTCTATAGGATGGTCGACTTTTTTACTCATTTATATCATTTGCATTCTCTTATGAAAATATAACATTCAATTATTCGTCTCAGATGACTTCATTATCCCAAAATTTTACCTGAGAACTAAGGGTGCGAGTTTAAATGATTTATCATCTGCCTAAAAGACTTAAAGATAGACAAGGTACGTGCTAGGGTTCCTTGCCTGAGAGTTATCGCCATCACCGAGTTGAATGAATGACACAAATTGGTAAACTTGCCTCCTTCAAATAAACGTGGGCTGGAACACGTAACCTACCAAGTTCTATTTATTTTCTTGTTGATTAGCAGTTCGTTAATGGGCAAGTTAGAAATGTACATCAAAGAAAGTAGGCGAAGAAGTCTTTGATGGTTGGGTTATTGGGAATAATAAAGAATAAATCTTGATGCATGTTGATTACGTTGGTACATCCGTGTTGACTTCTTGTGAAGATTTTTTTTTACTCTTCCGAAGAATATTTGTTAAGGATGCAGAATGCAGCTATACTGAAAGGGCAATTACCTACTCTTGTTTGAAAAGTGATTTGATTCTAGGACTTTGAATATTTTGACGAGGACAAGGGGGGAGGGGTTCTTACACCCTTTTACCCACCTCTGGGTCCACCACTGAGGTAGTGGACGCATTGATTTTTTTCCGATATACATAATTGTTATTAAAACATACAATTTTGAATGTACCTTAAAATTCTACAACTAAATGCGAAATTTCATGAAAACTAAACTTCGAAAGATAAAATTTACGGAAGAAAATACTATTATTTGGTATTGTTATACAGGGTGTATCATAAAAACCGAAAAAATGTAATGTGATGAAACTTAAGGAGGGTATTTGGTATAAAATTTTTTGAAAAAATTCCCTCCGAAGATTAACAAAAAAAATTTTCAACAAATATTATAATTGCATTATCGATATTCGACAGGTTTCTGTTCATTGCTTGTTCACTATTGTTTCAGTTGTAAAAGTCTTAAATTTCAATCATAATTTGGTTGTCTCTTGCTCAATAAAATACTATTTAACTTGAGCTTGTATTTCTCGTAAATGCTCAAGTTTTCGAGAAAAACTTGTAGAGATAGAAATATAAGTAAATGAATTGGTCTTTTTAGCGATGTTTCTTCAAAAGGAAAATTTTTACCAAAAAAAAATTTGTAACAAAAATATTTTAAGGGTTGACTATTTCAACTCCTTTTAAGCATACTTCTGGGTTGAAAAAATTTCGAAATATATAGTTTTATTGACAATTAATATTAACCAAGTTTCGTGTCTTCAGCTCAATAAACATGGAAAAAAAAAAGTTTTTCAGAACATTTTATTTTAAATACCCACTTCAATATTCATCACAGAATTACCTTTACATTTTTTCGGTGTTATTCAGATACACCCTGTATATTCGAGCTTACCTTAAAAATTTCAAGTCTCAAGGTTTTTGTTGTCCCTGTTCCCTGTTATCATGTTTACGGGCGGGCATATTTGATTTTGACCAGCGATTGGTCGCTAGTGAATCGAGCCTTATCGTTTGAAAGCATTTCCGGCTGAAAACTAGGAAAATTACAGATTCTGTGACGAAATAATAAAAAGTACTTTGGTAGTACTCTTTTCGATAAACAGTGCTCAGAAATGTTAAAAAAGTTTTTCATCATTCTAAATAACGAAAAATCAGATGAAAAGGACAAATATGTTCTTCAAATGTTCGATTCATTTCTATTTTCTCTGTACTCAAGGCCGGCGCGAGTAATTTTGGCGCCTGAAGCAAAGATTTTTACGGCGCCTCTGCTGAAAAAGCATCAATAGCAACAAGACCTCTCTTATTACTCAAAAAAAAAACAGCACCTGCTCCGATGATAATACAGATCTTTCTTTTTCCTATGAAGAATCTTGCAATCGTGCGTAAAGAAAAATTATATTCTTGTGAATGAAGAATATTGAATATTACACCAGGTGTTTACAAGGTTTTTGAATGAAATTAAACATCGAAACAGAACAAATATAAATATATATAGGTATATCGGGTGTCCCAAGGTGAGTGGCCTATTAGATTATTATGGAAACTATTGATGGTAAAGATTTCAAATTTTGTGGATAGATATTTGGCCATGTAAGGTACATTTTTAAAATAATTTCACATTTCCAGTGTTGCCGGATGTACAACAATTTGGCAACAACTTTGTTATTTTAAATGGGACATCCGGTATTTCTATTTTTTTATGATACTCCATAAAATATTAAATCTATTCACTCTTACTTTTCCATCCCTATCTTTAACGGTTTTTGAGTTATTAATTATTTTTCGAAATTTTAGATCAAATTGGCGTATTACGAAAATGACTCTAGTTCGCTCAATATTTGAGATTCAAGTCTGAAATTTTGCCAGTCGTTAGATATTGATCTGATCTGTGTCACTGCTTCTGAATTATGGTTGTCAATAATACAGGACGGACCAAAAAAAATCATCATTTGCCAAGTTTCAAAATTGTAAAAAAGTCTATTTTTTCAAATTAGACACCTAGTTTATTTTTCAATTTTTGGAATCAGGACAACACACTCTACAATTTTTATATTCACGTCCCTATACCTATCTTAACTGCATTCCGAGTTATATGCGTTTATTAGATTTCACATTGATTCAATAAGCGTTAATTCTTTTGTATTGTTATTTTCTCTATGTCGTTCATAGATCGATATATCAATGAATCAGTTCAATCCATAAATGTCAAAATAAACAATTATTGCCTAACAGGTGTTTTGTTCCGAGGTTTTTCTATAAATAATGGCTCAAGAAAGATATACACATATAACGCATATAACTCGGAATCCAGTGGAGATAGGTATAGGGACGTGAATAGAAAAATTGTAGAGTGTGTTGTACTGATTCCAAAAATTGAAAAAAATATTAGGTGTCTTATTTGAAAAAATAGACTTTTTTACAATTTTGTAACTTGGCAAATGATGATTTTTTTTGGTCCGTCCTGTATTATTGACAACCATAATTCAAAAGCAGTTACACAGATTAGATCAATATCTAACGACTTGCAAAATTTCTGACTTGAATCTCAAATATTGAGCGAACTAGAGTCATTTTCGTAATACGCCAATTTGATCTGAATTTTCTAAAAATAATTAATAACTCAAAAACCGTTAAAGATAGGGAAGAAAAGTAAGAGTGAATAGATTTAATATTTTATGGAGTATCATAAAAAAATAGAAATACCGGATGTCCCATTTAAAATAACAAAGTTGTTGCCAAATTGTCATACATCCGGCAACATTGGAAATGTGAAATTATTTTAAAAATGTACCTTACATGGCCAAATATCCATCCACAAGATTTGAAATCTTTACCATCAATAGTTTCCATAATAATCTAATAGGCCACTCACCTTGGGACACCCGATATACATAAGTCAAAAATATCGAAATAAGCCTAGTACCTTTACAATATATCGTAAACATAAAAAAAATCCAACTTCTTGCTTTATGTGTTCATTATTGGTTCTAAAACTTATTAGGATTACAAAAAAGTGTTCCGCTGAAAACATTTGGCATTCAAGAGTAGCTAGTTTCGAATGCAAAATCGTAGGAATTTTCTAAATGTTGAATGTGTAAACATCGGCTTTCAAAATTTCGAAAGCGAATGTGTTGTTTTTCTTGTTTGTGAAACAAATAATGATTTTTTCCCTCTTTCAATGAGGGTAATAGGGAATTCTGTTTAAATTGGTGGGGCTGGTATGTGTTATTTCTTTTGCAGGCCATTTAGGTAATGTGGTTTGAAAATTTTTATTGCAGGGAATGTTGACAAACACAGCGGAGCGGAACAGCCTTATGTTGTTTTTAACATGGATGAATTATGAAAAGACGGCAAGAAAACTGGACCCAATTGCCCGCCCCCTAAATAGGGTCCTGTCTGTACCTGCCGTATTATTGGCAGCTACTTCAAATTTTTCGGTTTTCTCAATCTCCTATGAACGAACACAAAAAATATTCACTGAAATCAATATTTTTTAAGATTTCCCGAAAAATATTCATGTTTCTATAGTGAAACGATTCTGACAACATTCTTCGTGTCATTTTACAACCAACTACTCAACTTTAATCCTATTGTTTCGGTATTTTGCGGATTATTGAGAAAAAAATTATGGCGATTTCTCCGAAACCATTTGTTGGATTTTGTTCATTGACTAACTCAACAGCCACCTTAAGTCCATCCTGACAATTTCAAATCTTTATACTCGTATATATAATTTCGATATTACCAATTACGCATTTCTCAGTAAAAGAAAAATTATTTAAGATGAAATGTCAATATTCGAGGTTTTTGGGATGCTTTGTTGCATCTGGTGACGCCCATTTTTTCTATCTCGTAAAATATGCATAGGTAGGTACTCTGGTAAATTCAAGTGTTGAAGTATATCTCCATAACGAAATACCTTCGTTCATCTTCCTGGAAGAAGCAATAAACTCTTATCTTACAGGAAATATAGTGAATATATTAGGTGAAACCTTCATGTATTTTTAGAGCTCAATTTCATTACCATATCTACTGAAATTTTACGGGAGTTTTTCTTAACCAATTTTTTACATGAATCACCTTCAACCTATGTACGTACATAAAACGATACAGATCAAAAGAAGAAGTATTGAACAATTATTTTTCGAAAAGTTCAATTACTGTAAAATACATAGGTAACATATTTTGCTGAAACCTACATATAGATAAGGTATCAAAAAGTTAGAGGTGTGTTGGAGTACACACTTGGAGGTGAATATGTTGACGAATAAACAAAAAAGTCGAATTTTTGAAAAACAAGTGTTTTTACTGGTTTCTTCAGGAACTTATTGAGTGAAGTATTTGAAGTTTTTATTCATGCAAATTTATTCTATCGTATCCACAATAGGTCCTCATTTTCTAAGATATTATATTTTCGCCTAAACATAACTAAATGAAAAAATATATAGCGAATTCTTACGTTTCGACTAAAAACGGAAGAGAAATATTGAGTGGTTGTTCTTGTTCGATAAGATTTGTTGAATTTTTCGCCGAGAGTTCGGCATTGTACATTATCGAAAACCGTGGTGCAAAATCCATGATTTTTCCTCCCACATTTCATTGAATTGTGTAACATTAACAGCGATATGACATACGAATTAAGTACCATTTTCTATAATTTAAGTCAGATTCTTTTTGTTATATATTCCTATCCATTTCAAAAATCGCAATATTTGAGAAAAACTGATCAACTGGACAAAATAACAATAATAACAAAGACATTTTCTTTCAAGAGGGCAAAACCAATAGGTACTCGAGAAAATGTTCACACACAATAATCTACAAGATTAGGTAGGTAAGGTTCAAAGTTGGTGTAAAATGGAGTATAAAAAAATGTATTCGATAAATATTCCTTGACATTATCATTATAATAACATTTATTCATTATTCAACATTAATTTTTTTACTTCCCTGCGGAAATATCAGACGGTCCAAGGTTTTGATTGTATCTGAAATGGGTGATTACTAAGTCTTATACCCTGATGAAAATAAAAATGAATATAACAATCTTTGAATATTTTTATCCTTATTTCTGATTTTTCAAAACATGGAAAATCCGAATATCTATGGAATCAAAATGATAACTTACTTATTTTACATAGCTATTAGAGGTCAGATAGTGAAAAAGTAAAAAAAAGGAACATAAGAAATTGCTAAAATGTATAAAAAGGGAGACAAACTTCAAAAATTGAAATTATTCGGTGGATTTCTTGAAGTGTTATTGAACTAAAAAAAATTCACTCATAAGGGAATGTTTATTGATCACCCTGTATGACCGTGTCAAGCCGAGATTTAGAATTTTTATAATGAATTGATTCTTTGTGGTTCCGAAAACGGAAAAAAAATCATAATGTTCAAGTACATGTTGATCCAATATTCACGAAAATAGGAAAAGTCTGAAATTTTCCTAGTCTGGATCCGATTTACTCGAATTCAGAAATATTGAAGGAAGGCGATAGGAAAGGGTAACAAAACTTCAAAATTTGAAATTATTCGTTCAATCAGTTAAAGAGTTATTCAACAGTGAAATTTCACTCATAAGATGAATATCACCCTGTATATCCCAAACGAAGGCACTCAGGCGATTGAAACCTCTTGATACGGGTCCGCCTTGATGACTTTAATTCATGTTATTCGTTTGTCGCATTCTTCCCGGGACACTCTGTATAAACCATGAACATTACTGGAAAAACTAAAAATGAATTAAATCTTCGAGATGAAAATACCTTCGCATGACATTTGTGAAAACCCTACAAGGGGATGCTTTTCGAAAAATCTGGTGCTAAAAAACTGCGTTTGAAAAATATAGGGTGTTCCATTCAAAAAACACCAAATCTCCTCTGTATCTCTAAAATGGGATTTATTTCTATGATATGTTTTAAGCATCATTTAAAGCATAAAAATTACCGAAAACGAAAACGTTTTAAAATTTTTCTATTATCTCGAACATAATTCAAGATACAGCGAAATATTTGAAACTGTAATTTTTCAGAAACTCGCGAAGGAATCGAGATATTTATGATCTGCTTTCTGATATCTTATCACACAGGGCCGTTGCTAGGGGGTAGGCAGGGTGGGCGGTCGCCTAGGGCGGCAAAATTCAAGGGCGGCATTTCAAGCTTGATCAACAAAAATCACATGTGTAGAAATTCGAAGTACCAAATGTGATTTAATTCAGTCAGCAGCAGCAAGAAGGAATACCGACAAATTTAAATAACATCAAAAACCATAAAAGGTCCGCATTATACATTATACTCATAAATATCCAGATGTGGTGTGATACCCTCATAGTGCTGTTATTGACGTTAAAAAACAAATGCACTCATCAGACTCGTCGGCGTTCCCTTTGCGTTGCCAAATTTTATGGCCACTTGGGGTTCTGGATTATTTTCTTTTCAATTCCATAATCGCAATGTTGATTCCTCAGAATGGAATGCAAAATATAAAAAAACGATTCCATTTCATCACTTCCAACTGATACTTCTCAAGAAATATAAGAAGTTCTATTATTTCATACGACATTCCATTATTTTATTAAATTCTTCATTTTTTATATCAAATTTACTAGTGTTGGGCGTGGACGCTTTCGAATTAGATAATAGTTCATCAGCATCATCCGATTGTTTTAATCGATAATCTTAAACAAAAAAAAAATTTTTCAAGCTTTTTCTAAAATCGAAACTGAGCTAGGAACCTGAAACTGCAGGGCCCACTCTAGAGGGGCGGCAAATAATGGGAACATTTTTTTTATTTAAACGAATTTCACTGATGATTTCCTTTTATCAAATTTACTAATCTTTAACATCTTAGAATCGTGAATACATATTCATCATATTGAAGAAAAAAAAACGAAGGATCTAAAACTGAACTCAATTCATATAATTTATCATTTATTCATTAGTTCATTCAGTTGAGCACGTTTATTGTTTATTACATTCCACTTATCCTAAATCATCTATTCCATTAAAAATTGAATCCCAAAAAAAATAGAACGGTAGAAAAGCTTGAGCAGGCGCTGGACCTCGATTGTACAATATTAATGTATAGTATTCTGCAGAGTTAGCTTCTGTTAGGGCCGCAAAATGGGCAAAATGGCCTAGGGCGGCAGTTTGGCTAGCGACGGCCCTGTTATCACATATTTCGAAAAAAGAGATTGGTGGTCCTTCATCGTCTTATAGTTCTCGAGATGTTTTCGGTGTGCATCGATTTTGGAAAACCCTGTAGGTACAATAAGGCGATATTTCACTACAAGCTATTATAACAGATTATTATAACCTCATTGCACAGCGGAGATTTTTAATTGCATCTTTGATATATCGAAAATATGTAAGAAACATCGACCAGCATTTAAATTTCAATGTTCCAATTGTCAAATTGTGGGAGTATCAGGACCGTACTTTTTCCCTTGAACCTGATGAATAATTTGAATGCGAGGCTCGACGAAATAGAAAACTGTTATTTTCAAGAGCATGCTCGAAATTTAAATACGGAATTTCTTGCCAAATATCACACCACACAATGGTGAAGAATGTCGAGAGTCGTGTGAACAGGTTGAAGCACCCGAAGAGTTATTGGGTATGCAGTCTTGGTCATGACTGGACCCAGGTATGCCGACGAAGATGGTACGTCGGACAAAGGAAGAATTCATGGTGAACAGTTTGTTTCTGAGAACGTTTTTTTTCTTCTTGTAAGGAATACGAGTTATTCAATACTGTCGGCAACCCGCGTTACGTACTAAAGTCGGAATATTCAGCAACAGAAGTTACGGAGCAGGTTTTGAACTTCGGTTCACCAGCGGCGGCTCGTACGACAGGTTGTAATTTTTTTTTTGAAAATTCGTTCCACTGAGAAATTTTTTATTGCGTTTTCTATTTTTTGCGACGTTTTCTCAAAACGACCTTGATAGTTATCATGAAAATTCAATGAAATTATTAAAAATCTTCAAGATTACAAACTGATAATGAAAATACAGGGTTAGAACTATTTAGAGGGGCACTACAGGGATATCGAAAACCGTTAGAGATCCAGGGTGGCTTAAATCATAAAAAAATTGCGCTATTTAGGGATTAGTGTGTTGGTGTTAACAGATCCGAGATATCTCTAATGGTTCCCGAGATATCTCGAAAAAACTAAAAATCGAGATTTCCTTTTTTTCTGGATAACTTATTTGTTTTTGGAGATAACTTCACGAAATTTGGTTTGTAGCCATTATCCAATATAGAGATTCTAATGGTTTCGTCAGATTTTTTCTGTTTTCCATTGTTTCACAGACGCGATAGTAATTTTTTTTTCTTATGGACGCCATATTGGTTTTCCTTATGAGGTGATAACGAAAAAAATTACAAATTCAGCAATGTATCACACTCTACAAAAATATCGAGTCTAGGTACGCATTTTTGAAGAGTTGTTATGTGAAATCATCACATCATCGCGTCTCTGAAACAATGAAAAACAGAAAAGATCTGAAGACACCATTAGAATCTCCTCATTAGATAATAGCTACAAACCAAATTTCGCCAGAATATGTTCAAAAACAAATGAGTTATACAGAAAAAAATAAAATCTCGATATTCAGTTTTTTCGAGATATCTCGAGAACCAATGGAGATATTTTGGATCTGTTAACACCAACACACTAAATAACTTACCTTTTTTGTAATTTAATCCACCCTGTCTCTCTAACAGTTTACGATATCCCCGTAGTGGCCCTCTGAATAGTTCTTATCCTGTATTTTCAATTTCAGTTTGTAAACTTGAAGTTTTTTAATAATTTTATTGAATTTTTATGATAACGATCAAGGTCGTTCTTAGAAAACGTCGCAAGAGAGAAAAAAGAGCAAAAAAAAAAATCTTTCGAATATCTGGAAAATTCGGATGTCTATATCTCCGAAACCATTGAGGTGATTTTGACGGTTAGACCTTAAGAACCTTAAAAATTTAGTCGTTAGGTCTATTCTTTATGAAGGTATGGTGCTTATGATCAGATAGAATTGTACATGACCTTGAATTATGCATCAGTGAGTTCAACCTAATTGTTTATGACTTCTAGAGTCCAAATTTCAAAAATTAGAGACATTCTGTCAAAGTTATTGGTCCTTGTTATTTAAAACGAATTATTTATTATATTATATATTATTATTTTCAAATAATCTGATTTTGCTGTTATTTTGTTGTTAATTTTTCTGGCTGTTCTGAGCCAACCCTTATAAAATTTGATCATTGTATTTTATCGTGAAATTAAAATGGAGAAGAATTGGGTCTTCCAAAAGATTCAAGAATAATAAGCTAATTTTTTTACCCTTTTTTTTTTAAGTTGGAATGATCTATAAAATTATCAGTTCTACTTTGACAATTGTGAGATGATATAAAAATAAATACAAACGACAATATCTTCGAAATTTAAACTATTGATTGAAGTGAAAATTATGAACTATTGACAACATTTCAACATTACACCGATTAGTTGACAGGAAATTGATATTATATAATCATAATTTTCGAGCATTTTTTCCAGTTTAATTTGAATATATCTTTGTTCTTTTGTTCATGATCAGCAATTTGTTTTTGAATTTTGTTGAAATTCGTTTGTGAATGAAAAAAAATTAAAAATTAACACTAATATTTCTTAATATTTTTACTTATCTTCTGTAGTAAATGAACAACATTAAATTCTTGATACATATTTTTTAAATATAATATTAACTCGAGAATTAAACAATTAATAAAATAAGAAGTTTTCATTAGAGTTGGAAAAAATAAATAGCTTATCAAAAAACTTCATAGAAGTTGGCTTCATCTGAATAAGATGAAATAACGTTAGTAGTTCAATAACACCTTCTCACATAAAAAAATGTTCTTATAAGAAATAATTACCGATTATTTTCTAATTAATTCTAGAATTTTTTCAGTTTTCTAGGGCATAACAAAACTAAGAATCACATTTTCGTCCTGTAACACTCTACGCCAATGCGAAATAGTAGTAGGGATGCCCTTTTCAACCTATTCGCTATTCAACTGTCTTTCCCCCTCTCAGTACAGTAGAGTGTGCATCTGAAAGCGACGCTTGCTTTGACTGTGTGTGTGCCAACGCAGCTAGAGCAGTACAACAAAGTGATGAATTTCCTGTGATTAAGTGTGTTAAACTTGGTGATAATAAATCGACGAACGTTTGCGTGAGTGTAATAAGTGAAACTAAGTCAAAATGTTCGATGTTTTTGGCTCTGTGAAGGGCCTTTTGAAGATCGATGCCGTATCCATCGATAACAATGTGTTCAGACTCCATTACAAAGCCTCGGTCGTCATACTCGTCGCGTTCTCTTTGCTTGTGACTAGTAGGCAATACATTGGAGACCCCATCGACTGCATCGTCGATGAAATTCCTCCAGATGTTATGGACACCTACTGCTGGATCTCGGCGACATACACAGTGCCAAACAGGCTTACAGGACGTGTTGGAATCGACATTGTCCAACCAGGTGTCGCGAGTCATGTAGACGGTAAAGACGAAGTTAAATACCACAAATACTACCAGTGGGTTTGCTTCGCCCTCTTCTTCCAAGCCATGCTCTTCTATGTTCCGAGATACCTGTGGAAGACTTGGGAAGGGGGAAGAATAAAGATGCTGGTTCTTGACCTCAACGCACCCATCGTCGACACAAAATGCAAAACGGAAAGAAAAGAAATCCTAGTCGACTACTTCCTTACCAATCTCCACATGCAGAACTTCTATGCGTTTAGGTTCTTCATATGCGAAGTCCTCAACTTTATTAACGTCGTTGGACAGATCTTCTTCATGGATTACTTCTTAGGAGGCGAATTCAGCACTTACGGAACCGACGTGTTGAGTTTTACCGAGATGGACCCAGAACAAAGAGAAGACCCCATGGCTAGAGTGTTTCCCAAGGTCACCAAATGTACCTTCCACAAATACGGTCCATCTGGTTCAGTGCAGAAGTTTGATGGACTTTGTGTACTACCTGTGAATATCGTCAACGAAAAAATCTACGTTTTCCTTTGGTTCTGGTTTGTCATTCTCAGTATTGTCTCCGGAATTGCTCTGATATACCGTATGGTCGTTATTATGGCTCCAAAAGTCCGTCTTTATCTATTGAGGGCGAAATGTCGTATTGCTCCACAAAAGCAGATCGAAGTCATTGCTGATAATTGTGAGATTGGCGATTGGTTCATTCTCTACATGATGGGAAAGAACATTGACACTTTGATCTTCAAAGAAGTCATTTCAGATCTATACAAAAAAATGGAGGGGAAAGAAACTGTTTAAAATTCCTTTGTATTGGAGGCCCATTGCTCTGAGTTTTACACCGTTGAATGTAAACATTCATGAAAAACAGCTTTTTATTCAAAATTGCAACAGGATTTCTTTCAACTAAGAAAGGAGTATTCTGTCTGCGGTTTATTTTTCTTGGACAAAGGGCCTCCAATTCTGCTATAAACTGCCTTGCAACAATCGTAAAAGTGCCACATTTTGTAGTTTAATATTTTTAATATTAATTTTGACAGATTTTACACAACATTCCATAGCACAAATTGAGGGACCAATTTAATGATATTAAGGATTCATAGTTCTGTGATGGCAGTAAAGAAAAAGACTGTAATATTTTCCGTGGTTTTATAAGATATTTCGGCACGAAATCAATCGACATAATTATTATATTGAAGGATATTTACTATGTATATAATGTAGAAGTTTTTTTAGAAAATTTTATATTATCATTTCGAACATGTTATCCATGCACTTATAAATATAAAATTGTAATAATCAACAATAAACTGAAAAGTGGCTGTAATTGATAGCAATTGCAATTATATAGAACAAGAAAGTCACTGAACTAAAAATTCACACGTGTAGAACAAATCCTGCTCTCTGAATGTATCGGAGAACATTTTATTTCTATTAGGTATGTATCGTATTCCTCATAATTTTTTTTAATCATTTACACTGGGAAATTGTATTGTTCATATCAGCGTTTTTTTAAGTTTCTAGAAGTCTAGTGATAACTTCTCAAGGAACTTTTTGTATCTCGAGCAATGAGTGAGACGTGCCTGGAATTTGAAAAATTTGGCGTCGAAGTGATTTTCACTGAAGAAATTCAAGAAATCATATCAGTTTACTATTAGTATCAATATCGCTCGTTTACTTTTAATTACTTCGAGAAAGTGCAGCTTGATATTTCTTCACTGATAACCACTGGATAGTGTAAAATTTTGTGATTTTAGTATTAGTTTCAACAATATTATATTCCATTTTAGTAATTAGGTGAATTGAATGCTGCTGTGTTCCAAGTTTTTATTTTTACACTGTAATCTAAGTGCCTTTGTCATGGAGAGTTAAGAGTAATTTTTCAAATTAAAGTAAGGTTATTTTAATTATTGTTTTTGTTGAGACCAATATTCATGCTCAATTTACATGGTTAATGAATGCAAATGTAATAACAGCAGATTTGGATGTAAAATTACCATGGGCGTGCTTGGAATTCTAAAAGTATGACCTCGATTTTCACGCAAATCCATACATAGCTCGAATAATTTGGGTACAAAATTCATGATTTGTTCATATTTGAAACCAACCAACGGATGTGAAGCTCATATTTGTTCTGAAAAAACGGTCTAGGAAAACTTCGTTCGTATAATGGCAGACTAAAATAAATTTAAGGGTCCATAAACTCCAAAACACCCCTCTTTTCAACTAATTCTGGTCATGATTCAGTAGTTGAGCCGGTTACATGGGCGTACGCAGAGTTTATCTACAGGGTGCTAATGGATCAATAACAGTAAGGTTTCAATCATTATTCTAAATACATTTACTTTCAAGTGAAATCAACAAATATTTGTAACTAAGGAATCCATATCCATATATGATATCTCGTGATAATAGAGTTTGCTATTAGTCTAGTTGAGATTATAATGAAACATTTATTATCCAAATGAATGCTACAATTGATTGATTCAATAATATTTCCATATTATTTTTCTATAAAATTAACATAATGAAAATGACCAATTCCTCGAATTATTTTAATGAAAAAACATGGACACGCACAAACTTTGTGTTTGAGGTACTGGGTTTTAAAGTATCTTTTTTTCTCATAGTATCCTCCCTTACCAGACATTTAACTACAATTTTTTATAGATAATCCAATTTAAAGTATTCATCATGTGATATGCTAATTTACAGGGTGATATTTTTTCTAGAATAGTGCCTTCTTCTTTCCTGCAGAACTTTTTTTTTGGTATTCAACTAGTGCTTTGGAAAAAAGAAATATCGGTCTGGTACTACACTTTTCGGTTACTTGTAGATTGTTCGCATCTGCCACCGATTTCGAGAAAAAAAAATTCAAACAATTCTCTAGTTATCCTCAGGAAAATCAAAATTATTGAAAAGATCTAGTTAGTAAGCTGTAATGGATAAATTAATTATAAGTTTTGGTGCTTATTTACTCAATCTGTAGCGAAGATTAATAAAGATTCGATAAACTGGTATAATGATCACAAAAAGTAGGATTATAAGAAACATGCTGTATCTCGAAAACAAAGCGTTTCCCTTTTTTTCTTAAAATTATCCAACGAATCTCTCATTTTTCCTTGTACCTCTAATTTAGGAACTCCCTGTACACGACACTTGATTTTTTCACGGAAAGTTATTGGAGCTATTTCATATTTTGTTTTTAGAAGAATTATAATCTTGTCGTGTATTACCTATATCGAAATATTTCTTCCCATGGTTTTGGGATCGACATTTCCTTTCTTGCACACTATCATAATACCGATAAGAAATACTGTTCAATTAGTTTTAAAATTTGATCAAATCATTGTTTTTCTGGGAGAACACATATTACGTACTATTACGTAACAGAAGGAAGCATTGCCCCTACAAGGTGAATATAATAATGAATTGTTTCAGCTTTAATTGATAGTTGATCGTAATTGAAATACTTACGTGCGGCGTTGCTATGTATTTAGCACAAAAATTCCGGAGGTAAGTACTATACATTTTTTAACAATGTGATTATTCCCATCAAAATTGTGAGATAAATATTGTATTTATGTTCAATATGAGATTCGTAAGAAAAAGTCAACTTTTTGAAGTCAGATCGTTGGTTAGTTTGATTTCATAGATGTTTTAACTTAACTTTATCATTACTCTCTGCAATTTTGGTTAACAAGATTTGAGGTATTGTACCAAAAACAAGTTCGTGTGCAGCTTTCCATCGATGAATTGGCATTTATAAGTTTAATTGAGATACACATTCGAAAACCTTACAAAAAACAACAAATTAAAAAAAAATTAAGAGACATGGAGACGATGGAAGGTTAAAATATTCGGAAAGTCTATAGCTGTAATAATTGAAATGGAAAGACCGTCAAAGAGTGTAAATTTTCTCGATTTTTTTTAAATGTGGATAGTTTTCAAAATACATAACTTATAAGTTTTTTTCCGATAATCTCCTGACTTTTTGAAGGTGTTTGGTTGGGGGAGGGGTTTTTACATGCGAAAAGTATCTGTTAATTGAGATCACATCTTTTGACAGTTATCTAAGTAACATAGATGTTCCCTTATGACGTAATTTGGTCCAAATTTTGTTGAAACTTTATTATCCGCTATTTGCGAAATGATCTAAATTTTTTAATAGTAATTTTTCCTTGGCTCTATTGGGGACATTAAGTAAGGATCATTCAGCCTTTATATCATGGCGTAAGTCTGGTGTCGGCGAACTTTTAGTCTATATTTTAATCCGGCTCTGAGCGTACAAAAATGTACTCAAATCTACAGAAATTCAATAGGGAAAGTGAATATTTGTGTGAATTAGTTACGAACTTAACGAATATTATGTATCAATGGTAAAATTGCAACTATTTAAAGTTGCGCTGCGCCTCCGCACAATTTCTATACATTTCCTGGTTCATTCACTAATCGAACAGAATTTTGTGCACAATTGAAATAGTTTGTCAACAGAATTTCCTTCATACTTCCTTATTCCTGTTTCATCAATACTGAATTTCGCACTCCAGAAGATAAATGTTCAGTGACGATAAATTTGACCTCAAGATTTTTTGCAGTTTCTTTTGTTCCTTTGTGGATACGTTTGACTTTTTGTAGATATAGCCTTCGTTCTGCTTCTTCAAATATGATCATGGCTTCATATATTCACGAATATTCATTCTATGTTTAAAATATTTGATAATTTCATCATGGAATATTGAGAACACTTTTTGGAATTATTGATTTGTTGCTTGGTTGTCAATTCTCTGAATAGTTTGTAATGATTTTTGCTTGTGTTTAATTCTGGCAATCATAAAAAGCACACTTTTACTACTAGACTACTAACTACTAAATGAATATGTTGTTAAAAACGATGAAATCATACAGGTTGATTCAGCGGGATGGTCTATTAGACGTTAGTCCAAATCGCAAACAGTCTTAAAATACTACGCATTTGCAGAATCGAAAAATAAAATAATTTTTTCGAAAAAAGCTTTTTCTGCCGAAAAATTCAACAAATTCACCATTTTTTTCATAAGAATCCCATTAACTCATGAACCTTTGAGTTTTGACCCAAGGTATGGCATATTGCCGCAATTTTCGTCAAAAAAGCTATCTAATGATGCGATAATATACTAGATGTGCCATTTGAAATATGAAAGTATGTAGTAGTCTGTTTCCGGTATAACCGGAAGTTGAAGAGATCTGAAAATATTTTAGGGAGAGGGATCTTTGTCTCCAACCCCAATATGCGAATTTTCAGCTCAAAATTATAATTAGTTTTCTATAAACGTCTAATAGGCCATCCCGGCGAATCACCCTGTATAAATATTCAATTGAGAATATCTCGTTTAAAAATTGTTGAATTAATTCATCAAAGTCAGTGCTCATTTGTTAATACTGAGCGCAATTTAAGAAGCAATTTTAAAAAGGACGTCATTATTCGTAGAGTACTAGTATCAAGTACTTAAACCTACAACTACTTTAAAATTCGTCTAGAATACGAAGAAAAGTCAGCTGATTTACTATATAACCATCGATGAATTCTTCTTAATTTTGATTCAGTATTTACAAATGAATAGTGATTTGGATAAAACAATTTTTAAACGTTGTTGAGTTGAAGAGTATATCTTTCCAAAATTAAATTGCATAACCTACAGAACACAAAGGCAGGGCCCCCGCAAGGGACATCAACGCCCGCGTGCGGAACATAGACACAGGTAAAGTGAGAAGGATTCTTGAGGCAATACTAAAATTCGGTAGAGAAGAAGTTGGATTATTTTCAAAGATATATTGTAGAATTTCAAGAGGATTTTCGCTTCAGATAATGAAAACAATCTTAGGGCTTTCATTTATTTCAAAAAGAAATTTATTTTAAAAGCGATTTTTGGATCTTGAGATGCCTCATCCGTCTGTTCATAATCGAATAATTTTGGTTTATACTCTCGTCTTACAGTATATAATAGAGAAAAACCTTGATCTATCTCAAGAGTAGCCAGTTTTCCAGCTTCCGCAAGTTTTTCCTCGAGAACATTATCATCCCCATAATTTTTGAAATGATCAACTAAATTCTTCAAATAGTTTTGGCACACTTTAATGTCAATACAATACAATACTTTGCGTGATTTTGCTTACAATATTAATCTGGAATGAAACATCATAAGAAATTATTATACTTCAAATAAATTCAAAAGAATGAATATTTAATAAAAGAGAACTTGCTTTATGTCTAGTTCCTATGTTAAAAGTATCATTTTCTGCTATTTCTAAAAGGCTATCACATATTTGAATAAAATGAAACTTTAGCATCAATTCTACTTGACCATTTAGTATCACTTAGGTTAGGGGTTTTAGATGTAACTGAGGATCATGCTTTTTTATAACATTCCAATCTTTTTGTGGATGAAGAGAAATATATATAAAGTTCTTGTACCATATAAAAAAAATCCACTGTTTTATTTGAAACCTTAGCAGCATCATTTTCAGTTAAATTTAAGCTGTGTGCAGCACATGGCGCAAAAAATGCCCTAGGATTAGCATCGAGTATGCGTTTTTGTAAACCAATATCTGGCTATTTCATACCGATTGCGACGTTCGGAAACTTGTATAAATTGCAAGAAGTTTGGAAAAAAAATTGTTAAAAAAATTTGAAAGAACCTTTTTCGAAAACCTTTAGTCCATCGGTTCTTCATGCGGTCTATAAGAGGTTTTGGCGCCCTTTAAGAGTGGCGCCCGCGTGCGGTTGCGGGGGCCCTACACAAAGGACATAAGAAATGTGAAAAAATAATACAAGGTGTTACCATTACGTCCTGATCTGGTAATAAATTTTATGAGGACTAGTGCGATGAGATGCTTCAGAGATTTAATCACAGCCGTCTTTATAGACGGCTATGCTAAAGTAGGTAAGTATCATTTGGAAAATATTACATATAATATCAGCTTCAAACCTTGTAGATCAGGTAAGTATATTCTTTAATGATCTCGAGGGCTTATTATAGAATTAAAATAAAAGGTCATATTGTGAAAACATTAAATCCATAATCATGGAATGGAAAACATATTTGTGTTAAATCACATAATAAAATAATTAAAATATTAAAATATATGAGCGCTACTTCTAATATTTCCTTCATTATGAAATTTCATACATTGATCGGAAATACGTGTCTATTGCGGTTTCAACCAGAATGTAGACTTTGTATAAATATCGGAGAAAAATAAAATAAACACAATGACATGAAAACAATAAACTTTCTTATACCACTTGCAAATTGAGGAAGGATTTTCCCAAGTATTAAGGATATTGAATGTGGTGTTTAAGAATTACGGAATTGATTGAATTATTTTTTTCATCACACAAATGTAATGTTTGCGGCATTTCCAAGATTTCGTAGTACTTATCAGGTGTGTGAATAAGTTTTTCCCGTTTTTTTTTCAAATTTTGAGCCTTTATGGTGTAAAAATGGTTACAAATGAATTATTGAAAGTATTGGCCATCGCTAGCTACAACTTTTCCCCATCTTTCTGGCAACATACGAATCCCGTTGCGAAAAAATTCGACCGGTTTGGCCTCTATCCAGTCATCCACCCATTTTTTGGCTTCCTCGTAGGAATGGAAGTGCTGGTCAGCCAGGCCATGCGTCATCGATCTGAAGAGATGGTAATCAGACGGAGCAATGTCTGGACTATACGGCGGGTGGGGTAGGACTTCCCATTTGAGCGTTTCTAAGTATGTTTTCACCGGCTGTGCAACATGTGGGCGAGCATTGTCATTTTGCAAAATAACTTTGTCGTGCCTGTCGGAGTATTGTGGCCGTTTTTCTCGCAGTGCGCGGCTCAAACGCATCAATTGTCGTCGATAGACCTCGCCTGTGATCCTTTCATTCGGTTTCAGAAGCTCATAGTAAACCACACCTAGCTGGTCCCACCATATACAGAGCATGATGCATGGCCGGGTAGTCCCCATGATTTTCTTCGCTTCGGATTATCGTAACGGATCCACTTTTCATCGCCAGTCACGATACGATGCAGAAAACCCTTTCTTTTATGTCGCTGAAGCAGCTGTTCGCAAGTGAAAAAACGCCGTTCGACGTCTCTCAGCTTCAGTTCGTACGGCACCCAATTTCCTTGCTTTTGGATCATTCCCATGGCTTTCAAACGCTTGGAAATGGTTGTTCGGTCAACTTCCAATGCTTCAGCAAGTTCTTCTTGCGTTTGACACGAATCTTCATCAAGCAAAGTCGCCAATTCTTGATCTTCAAAGATTTGCGGCCGCCCGGAACGCTCCTTGTCTTCCACGTCGAAATCGCCACTTTTGAAGCGTCGAAACCATCCGCGAACACTTGAATCATCGACACAACCTTCTCCATAAGTTTCCTGAAGCAACCGATGCGCCTCGGCAGCAGATTTCTTCAAATTGAACCAATAAAGTGAAACTTCCCGCAAATGACGTCGACTCGGCTCAAATTTCGACATTTTCACGATTTCAAAAATTTATGATGCGAAAAAATTTCAACTAATGTGTTAGTGTGGAATTGTTGACAGATGAATAAGCTTTGATTATGACATATGTAACCATTAAATACTCGCACAGTATTGGTGGCGCCATCTCTTACAAAAAACGGGAAAGACTTATTCACACATCTGATATATTGAATCAGCTGTGGTGTTGATGAATAATTGAATAAGTTAGTTCTCGTGACATTACAAATGTTACATCATAAAGGAATAATTCCTTCACGATGTCTATAATTTTCGAATTTTGAGCCGGAAATAGTCTCAAACAATAAGTTTGATGACGAATTCTTCTTCGGAATATGAATATCACTTAAATTCGTTGAATGTGTGAAATCCGGCAAGGGTTCCCTGAAGATGACCGTTAGAAATGTTGTTGTCCTGTTAATTTTAAAACTGCGAATTCAAGGGAGATGAAAATTTACATTTGGATGTAAAATAACAATTTTTAAAGCTTCATGCAGAATTTCATTTTAAAAGCGTAACAAGACCAGATAAAATTTAAGACAACAAATCCGTTCTGGTTGAGATTTTGCGTGTATATCGGGTGTCCCAAGGTGAGTGGCCTATTAGATTATTATGGAAACTATTGATGGTAAAAATTTCAAATTTTGTGGATAGATATTTGGCCATATAAGGTACATTTTTAAAATAATTTCACATTTCCCGTGTTGCCGGATGTACGACAATTTGGCAACAACTTTGTTATTTTGAATAGGACATCCGGTATTTCTATTTTTTTTATGATACTCCATAAAATATTAAATCTATTCACTTTTACTTTTCCATCCCTATCTTCAACGGTTTTTGAGTTATTAATTATTTTTCGAAATTTTAGATCAAATTGGCGTATTACGAAAATGACTCTAGTTCGCTCAATATTTGAGATTTAAGTCAGAAATTTTGCAAGTCGTTAGATATCGATCTGATCTGTGTCACTGCTTTTGAATTATGGTTGTCAATAATACAGGACGGACCAAAAAAATTTATCATTTGCCAAGTTACAAAATTGTGAAAAAGTCTATTTTTTCAAATTAGACACCTAGTATATTTTTAAATTTTTGGAATCAGTACAACACACTCTACAATTTTTCTATTCACGTCCCTATACCTATCTCAACTGGATTCCGAGTTATATGCGTTTATTAGATTTCACATTGATTCGATAAGTTTTAATTTCTTTTGTATTGTTATTTTCTCTTTGTCATTCATATATCGATATATCAATGAATCAGTTCAATCCATAAATGTCAAAATAAACAATTATTGCCTAACAGGTGTTTTGTTCCGAGGTTTTTCTATAAATAATGGCTCAAGAAAGATATACACATATAACGCATATAACTCGGAATACAGTTGAGATAGGTATAGGGACGTGAATAGAAAAATTGTAGAGTGTGTTGTACTGATTCCAAAAGTTGAAAAATATACTAGATGTCTAATTTGAAAAATAGACTTTTTTACAATTTTGTAACGTGGCAAATGTTGATTTTTTGGTCCGTCCTGTATTATTGACAACCATAATTCAAAAGCAGTGACACAGATCAGATCAATATCTAACGACTCGCAAAATTTCTGACTTAAATCTCAAATATTGAGCGAACTAGAGTCATTTTCGTAATACGCCAATTTAATCTAAAATTTCGAAAAATAATTGATAACTCAAAAACCGTTGAAGATAGGGATGGAAAAGTAAAAGTGAATAGATTCAATATTTTATGGAGTATTATAAAAAAATAGAAATACCGGATGTCCTTTTCAAAATAACAAAGTTGTTGCCAAATTGTCGTACATCCGGCAACACTGGAAATGTGAAATTATTTCAAAAATGTACCTTACATGGCCAAATATCTATCCACAAAATTTGAAATCTTTACCATCAATAGTTTCCATAATAATCTAATAGGCCACTCACCTTGGGACACCCGATATACAGGATGGTCGAGTTAAATGAGGGAAAATCCAGGAGAACCGAAGACTGATCTGAATTTGTTCAATGAACTATATCCGGGTAGTGTTTCAATCAAAAAGTAAAGGGCGTTCAAATTTTATCAGAAAAAATCAATGTCATTAATTTTTGCCAAACGCCTGTAAAATTTTCATGCCGAATTACCAGAACTGATAGCTAGTTTTGTGATGGAAACTTTTTGTCCTGCCAGTGCTTCCGAACTAATACGTGATACTTTCAAGGAAAAATTGTTACTGCTTTTCTTGGAAATAAGCATCAACTTTGAATTCAGTCAGATGCTAGAACGCACGCCACTGGTTGACAAAAAATAGTTTCCTTCATAAAATTTGCTACCAGGCTGCCTAGGAAATTTCTATTATATATCCAGCCCTTCGACAAAAGGTTTTCAAAATTATTAATTAATTTTAATTTAAATTATGATTAATTATTATTCATATTATTTTTTGATTCTCTATCGCCTCTCAATCTAGAGCATCATGTATTGAATGGCAATTTCAAGCTTGGTGCAAAATTTCATGTTGAAAGCGTCGTCAGAACAGAAAGTTGAAGCAGAATATCGAAAAAAAAGAACTGGCGTGAAGTATTTTTTGAATGCTAATCATATTGCACCCTTGGAGAATGAATGAGCGCTCAAAAAATTCTTCTTGTTAAATTTAAAAGCCTGTAGTTCGAATTCTACAAAATTATCACCATATCAGCAAGTATGAGAATTGTTGAATGATAGTTTGTTCGATCAAAAAATTGAATGACCTATTAATTATATCACAATATCAGTAATGGATATTATGTTTTTGGAAAGCAGAAAATTATTCTGCTTAAAAAAGGCGCATAGAAACCGAAATCAAGATATGTCCGTGGCCACCTCGTTCACCGGATTTAAATCCAATCGAACATGTATGGGAAGACTCTCTATATGTTGCACAATTCTCCACGGACTATGAATCATTATTTCAATACCACACACATTTTTTCAGGGATTATCTACATTGATGTATGATTTTCAAATTGCCGAAAAATGAATTATTCCTCAGTCCTTTTAATGTCAATAAATCTACTGTATTCTGAAAGTCAAAATCAACAATACTAACGGAAATTTCATTGATAATATCACAAATAGAGCAACCTGCGATCACATTATCTACCTGATGTGATTCAGGTTTTCAGAGGAAATTTTGATTACTAATATTGATCCAATTCACCTTATCTTACGGACCGATATTTAGCCCATATCTCTTTAATAACCTCATAAACTAATAATAGTATATTTTTCTCAAAATATCCGATTACTTTTAATTAGATGAGAAAACTGTCTAGTCATATTTTTGAATATTTCGAACTATTATTATTTATTGAATAAACTCTATTCTATTCTATTATATTAGTATTCAATGAACTTATAGGACTCCATGAATTACACAAAAAATATATTGATTTAATAACAAACCAAATGATATTCGAATTAAATAACTCAAAAACATAGCATCGAGTCCATCAATATGACCTACAGTATTTTGAAATATGGAATAAAAATAATCAATAATAAGTAACAATTGTACGTTTAAATATTCCAAACAAAACTAGAAAAAATGTATACTGCAGCATTTTTACGCACTTGATCCAGGGGAACAGCGTACTATCATATATCCAAAACGTCAGTAATGTTTTCAATTTGGGCCGAGAATGATCTTCAATGACAGGATATGGTTCAATGATGAAGAAAAGTAAAAATCAAATCTGTCCACAATCATTCTCCATATTTGAAATTTTCAGTGTAGGTTCAGATGCTACGAGAAAAAATGTTGAAAAAAAATCACACTTTAACATCCTGTATATCTAAAACAAAGCGTTAGTGGGCCCATATTTATAGGACTATTTTTTTCTTCAAATTATCTGGGGAATCTCTCATTTTTGTTTGTACCTCCATTTTAACAACACCATGTATATTTCGTAGTTTCAAAGAAATGCCAAGATGCAAGAAGAATTCTGTTTCTCTAATTCTGTGGTTATTCCGTTCATTCTTCCACATCTTGTAGAACAAAATCGTGCGAGAATATATCAGAAACGCACAGTTTTCATGGTTATATTTTATTATTCTATGTTGGTACTTCGAACTTTCCGCCACGGCTTTATCTGTCAATTCATCAATTTGCCTTAAAGAAATCAGTTCTGCCAACCAACATTTTTCAATGCAAAAATCACTAAAATATATTTATGGAAATATTTCATTAATTTCAATGAAAATGCAATGAATTAGAGAAAATAATGTATAATACTCGTACAGAAGGCTCATTCTACCATTCGTTCATTCCAAAACTCGCCACTTCGTGGCTCGTTTTTGAATTTTGAACTCGTGGAAGAATATCAATGCCTTCTGCACTTGTATTATAAATAACTATTCTGTTCTGGTATGTCAATTGGTAGGTTAATGGTGTACTTGATGTTTTTCTAATATCATCATATTAGTATATTTTTACAAATTTTATTATTTTATATATAGGTATGTATGCAAATTAGTTTGCTAGTGATGATCTTATTTGAAACATATATAGATACAGGCTGTCCCAAATTCGATGTTCACTGAAAGCATCTCAATAAATATAATAAGACCTCGATCTCTTTTTTCGAATTAATAATAAATTAGAAAGCAGATCATAGATATCTTGATTCGTTCTCGAGTTACAGGGCGTTTCTGAAAAATGACTGTTTCAAATATTCCGCTATATCTTGATTTTCTGAAATATATTGAGTTTTTTAGTTAATTTATTTGATGGGACACCTCATATATGAATATTTTTCATTTATTTCAAGATTTAATTCATTTTCTGTCCATTATTCGATTGTAATCAAGTCATATATGGGGTGTCCCATTTAATTAAAAATTAATTGTCGGAATTGTAGAAGACAGTTGGTGTTTTTTAGATGGGACACCCTATATATGACTTGATCACAACAGACATAAAATAAATTAAATCTCGAAATAAATGATAAATATTTATATACATATAAGGTGTCCCATCAAAAGAGAGAAATGGCGATTTAGGCATTTGTTGGAAATAATTTTACTTTAATCATCATGTGCATCATTAAAATGGTGTTTTTGCACTAACCTATTTTATTTATACATATTGTCTGTTATATATTTCAATCGAATTAATTAATTTTCAGTCTTTAAAACTCATGAAGGGAATTCCCAAGAATAAGTAGGTATCTATCTTATAAGCCATTTTCACAGTTCTCAATTCTGGCATTATTTTTCTTAAAAAATCTAAATGAAGTTACAAAATTTGATATGGGTGGGTATAAAGCTTATCACAGTTTATATAACCAATCTATTGATCTTTTATCTGAATTGATCCTGAGTTTATTAATTTGGAGAGTAATTTAGATAAATCAATCATTTCATCTATCTTGAATGATCCATTACGCGATACAAATTTTTCTCGCATCTAATCCATATCTATCAATTCGGATTATCGAGAGAAATCATAAAATTGTTTCGAAATGGATCAAAACCAATGATTCGGAGATAATTTTGTTGGTTTGTCATGTCGTAAAGCAATTTCTCATAGAAGAATGAACAATTGTATCGGATATTGTGTTCATTGAACAGTATCCATTCCGTTACAGGCACTACACATTAGGTATCTATTCTAATTTCGAAATTACACCAAGGACTACTTGCTATTGTTATATGGTACTACCCAATGAAGTCATTTGATATTCCTTCAGTTTTAATCCATTAATTTTAATTTTTCCATTTCAGGTCATAAAACGCTTCAATGAGTAATGTTCGTCAAAGAGAACAATTGTCCCAAAATAATCTTATCTAAGAAGGTACATCATGTGAGCTTTAAGTAGGTACTTTTATCGTGGAATAATGCACACAACAAATATTGTTTAACTGGCTTGGCATCGTCCCAAACGATATAAATCCTCATATGTATGTCTTTTCTTAGAAAGCAGCGAATTTCTTTGTTCCCCTTCTATACTGGGTATATACAGCTGTCCCATTTCACAGTTAACTGCAATGATAGCTATATTCTCAAATTATTTTGGAGCACATTCTATGCTTGTTCAGAAAATAATTTAACATTTCGAATTACGCGCAAAGTGAATGTTAGGTTGGCAGTACCTACTGCCTTTTTCAAAACCAATTCATTTTCTAGTCGATTAAATCTAATTTCCTAATACATAACGTTTCTACAACAATGTTGTCATTTTCAGAAACAAAAGCTACAAATACACATTCTCGGTCATAAAAAATATGCAATTATAGTACTTGGAAAAGTTTCGAAGCAATAGAACATCTGGCTTCAATTTTTCCGATTTAGTATAGTTATTTATAATACAAGTGCAGAAGGCATTGATATTCTTCCACGAGTTCAAAATTCAAAAACGAGCCACGAAGTGGCGAGTTTTGGAATGAACGAGTGGTAGAATGAGCCTTCTGTACGAGTATTATACATTATTTTCTCTAATTCATTGCATTTTCATTGAAATTAATGAAATATTTCCATAAATAGATATATTTTAGTGATTTTTGCATTGAAAAATGTTGGTTGGCAGAACTGATTTCTTTAAGGCAAAAATTGATGAATTGACAGATAAAGCCGTGGCGGAAAGTTCGGAGTACCAACATAGAATAATAAAATATAACCATGAAAACTGTGCGTTTCTGATATATTCTCGCACGATTTTGTTCTACAAGATGTGGAAGAATGAACGGAATAACCACAGAATTAGAGAAACAGATTTCTCAAACATCAATCTGTGTTATCATCACTCATGAATAACGTGTTTAATTGATCTGATCGGAGTGATGACTCTTCGACTGATTTCAGAAAATTATATAAAATGGATTCAGAAACAACCGATGAAATAACCCTCGAATGTAAGTTCAAGATGTGGAAGAAGGAAAAACCAAGAACGAAAATTTTTCCATAAAATGAACCAATAATCATTTCACTTTCCTTTGAAATCCACACGGCAGTAAAAAATCGGACCCTTTTACAGTTTATGACTTTATTATCGCTTTCGATGAGTACTTTTATTGCACTACGAGCACGTCTATGTCCGAGGTTTATTATTGTCCTTTATCTATCCGCTTTGTCGGCGTCGCCGCTTATTTGCCATCTGTGATTTTTTTGTATTCGTCATCGGTATACACTTACTCGTTGTTTTCGGTTTTTGTATCATTCTCATCACGAAATTTCAATACTGCAGTTATCGTCAAAGAACTGAACTGAGTAATTCGCATAGAAAAATTGTCTGGGATGTGTTGTACCAATCATTGTGTTTCATTTAAATTGCAATTTATTTGTGAAGACATCAGTTTTAAATTGACTGTATCTACACGGTGTTCCTCAAATGGAGGTAAAAATGAAAATGACAGATTTCTCGTATCATTTCAAGAGAAAAAGTCCTATAACACTTTTTTTTTGAGATACAGGTGTTAAAGTTCAAGTTTTTTTCCTCATAGGTCCTTCCCTTTACAAGATATTTAATTTGAATTGGCCATAGATATTCCAATTTATAGTATCATGTAATATGCTAATTTTGAATGCAAATCCACAGGGTGATATTTTTTCTGGAAGAAGTGTGCCTGATTCTTTCTTTCAGAACTATTTTTTGGTGAACCGCTGGTAGTTTAGAAAAATGTAAAAAAAAAACTCTGGTCCAGAATTACACTTTTTGGTTTGTTATAGTTTTATCGTATGTGCTATCTATATTTATAAAAGGTGTTTTTTTAGAGCTATAGAACTTTAAATTGCAATAAAACAACGATGGATTATTTGATTGACATGAATTTTATTTATCCGCAAGATAATCTTGTGGCATTACATTTTAAATATGATTTCTGGCATATGACCGCCACGGCTGGCTTGGATGTAGTCCAATCTGGACGCCCAATTTTCGATGACTTTTTCCAACATTTGTGACCGTATATCGGCAATAACATGGTGAATGTTGTCTTCCAAATGGTCAAGGGTTTGTGGCTTATCCGCACAGACCAATGACTTTAAATAGCCCCACAGAAAGTAGTCTAGCGGTGTTAAATCACAAGATCTTGGGGGCCAATTCACTGGTCTAAAACGTGAAATTAGGAGGTCACCAAACGTGTCTTTCAATAAATCGATTGTGGCACGAGCTGTGTAACATGTTGAGCCGTCTTGTTGGAACCACAGCTCCTGGACATCATGGTTGTTCAATTCAGGAATGAAAAAATTAGTAATCATGGCTCTATACCGATCACCATTGACTGTAACGTTCTGGCCATCATTGTTTTTGAAGAAGTACGGACCAATGCTTCCACCAGCCCATAAAGCGCACGAAACAGTCAGTTTTTCTGGATGTAACGGTGTTTCGACATACACTTGAGGATTAGCTTCACTCCAAATGCGGCAGTTTTGTTTGTTGACGTAGCCATTCAACCAGAAGAGCGCTTCATCGCTAAACAAAATAAAATGGACGTAGTGCGCGATACGTATTCCGCACAGAACCATTTTTTTCGAGATAAAATTGCACTATTTGCAAGCGTTGTTCAGGCGTGAGTCTATTCATGATGAATTGCCACACCAAACTGAGAATAAATCACTTGACAGCTGTTAAATCGGTCGCCATCTTGAACAGTAATGCCAACTTAAAGTTATATACCTCGAAAAAAAACACCCGTTATTATCTTAACTTTCGTTTTGTTAGTGCTGCAAAAAAGACGGTTTCACCTCATATCTTGTCTTATTTTGATTAAGAACTACTTTTACCAATAATCCTCTCCATTCTCACCAACATAAAACGTTTTTCTGAGAAGACATTGAAGTTCAATTTAAACAATACCATATATAGATTATGATCAAATCAAATATGACACTTTCACAAGAAGTAGTATTAACATGTTATAGCAATTGAGTGAATCATATTATTGTGAGAATTCGTTCGATCTTCTACACTATACCGTTAGTCATAAGTATAGTTAGCATATTCGACCGAAACTCAGATTCAAGGCGGTATTATCAAGTATTTTATTAATGAAAACAATCAAATTCTTCATTCAATTAAAACATTCACATCGTCAAATATAGTCGCACGTTAACAATTGCGTGAAAGTAGGTCAATTGATATATACATGGTCATTCAAAAGTAACTTTTATCTCATGTCAGTCTCTCAATAGTAATAACGTATGGATACTCGTAGATGATGCTGACTTGTCGGCACCAGAAAACGTTTCATGTAAACAATTATATTTTATCGATTTTTCATGTTTTTTTCATAAATAAACATTGATGCAGGAATGGCTCATAAAACCTTTAGCAGCGTTCATTAAAAATGATAGGTAAATATGCATCCTCGAAATGATTTTAATTATTTGAATATTAAGAATATTCAACTTGTCATCAGTTAGCGAGAATAGTGTCTATTCATTTCGAATCAAACTATCCTACAGAATATCTAATATAAAGGTATTTATTTTGTGGTTCCGAAAATAAACATAAATAAACAAACTTTCAGTTAGAATATCGATTTCTAAATTTTTATTTTCAATATAATGGACCTTGCCATCATGTGTGAAATACTATATCATTTAAATGTCCTCTGGGTGATCTCTTACAGGACTCGATCCTTGTGGACCTTGTGAGTTAATTTTTGATGATTCACCGGAACATTTTTACATCTCACTGACTTTATCTGGATGTACCGGGTTTTTCACCATAGTTTGACACCCCATTTAATTTTGTTACTAAAAAGGGTACAAAAAACTGTTGTCTACAAAAGTTTCACGAAATCGACTAGTGTTTTCAAAAATGATTCCACGAACGAAATAAATACTGAGTGGGCAACTTATTGATTGCAACTTCATTTTTTCAAATGGAACACCTCGGATATTTTTCTATATTTGACAAGCTCTTTTTCCCCTGATTACGAATATATAACATATGTTTGGTCCATGGGCGCCCGCAGGGGGGGGGCAGGGGGGGCCATGGCCCCCCTGAGATTTTGATTGCCTCATTTTTCAGCACAACACCCTCAATATAACTTTCTCAATTCAAAGGGCAAGAAAAAAAGGAAAGTAATGGATTCACAACAAATTTCCGGTTTTCAATGACAATCATGGACGCCTTATCGTTTTTCAATAATTTTCATTTTGCCCCCCCTGAGAAAAATTTCTGCGGGCGCCCATGGTTTGGTCTATCTCTCTTATTCTGAGTACCACAGAGTTTCAAATATTAAGAACCACCTGGCAAGCTAGGTAGGTAATCAGTAATCAGTAACGCTTCGTGAGAGATGGGCATTACGCATTGTTCATCGGCGTCGAAGAAATCCAGGAATTTATTGTAGGTGAAAATGTCCGAAAAAAAAAAGAAACCCAGTGGAAACGACTTTAGAAATCGATTAGCAAAATCGCTAGAGAAACCAAAAATGGCGAATTATCATCGAGGCAGGTGATGTTTATTGATATTTTTTCAGCAGGGCGCCAACAGCAGTGGCGACGCCAATTTTCAAAAACAGATTTGACCAAGAGGGGGCCGGGTTTTTTTTGGTGGGGCCAAAGTAAGGCGAAATTATAGTTCTGCCAATCTTTTAGCCTTAGTATGTCAAATTTTGGGGGGGGGGCAGCAGAAATTGAGGGGGGGATCGCCCACCCTGGCCCCCCTTAGCGTCGCCACTGATCAACATGCATGGAGATGCAAATCCAGATTCAAAATACGCCATAGTGTGCCGTGAAAGGGGCCCAAATGTGCGTATATGAAAACGCGGGTCCCCATGCGCTTCCGCCATTTGTGAACTTTTTTTTTTAAATATGTATTGATGGTGATATGAATATATTAAAAATTTCTTCATTCATTTACTTGTGTTTTAACTTCACTTATATTTTCACTTCGAAATAGACCACTTTTTTCTTCAAAATGACAGTAGGTCATAAAAAAAAGGGAATGGATTGAATAAAACTGCAAATCTACTTTTATATAACGACATGGGTTATAAAATTAAGGAACTATCAATTTATAAGAGATTAGCCATATTTTTATTTCTATGATTTTCCAACAAAGCTTAATAGGTTTTTATTGAAACAATCAATAATGATTGAATTATAAATTTCATATTCTTATATCCAAAAGTATTGACAAAGAGGAAATATTCTGCACGTACCATTAAATTGCGAACTTTCAACTAAACATAAGACAGTTCTGTTTAACATATGCCATCGAAACAGTGCTTGTTGCCATTGAAATATCAATTTTTTTTTATATTCTTCATGAATTTTCTATGGTTTTAATGAGGGTATCCAAACGAAATTATATACTTGGAAAAATGGTTATTATTTATAAACACAAAATCTCAACCCGAACAAATCTGTAACCACGTAAATATTGAGTATTTCTTTTGCAACATTCTTCTTGAATTTTTTGTGGATATGATGATGTCATCTAATTTTGCACGGAGTTTGAATTTCATCTCAACACCCTGAATATCTACTCTGTCAGTTCGGTGGTCACGGAAATATTCGGTAATTTTTAATCTTTTTATTTTTTTCGAATTTTTTATGGTTCTAATGAAATTGTAATTCTATATAAAAAAAATAATCTCGAACATACCCTGAAAATTTAAAAATTCTATGTCTTCCCGTTCGAGAGTTATTGTGTTTACGGACGGAGAGAAACAAATTTGAGGACGGATTTGTCATCAGTGAGTCGAACCTTATCGTTCGAGACCATTCCAGACTCAAAAGTGATCACAATGCTTCTTCTACCTAGGTAAACTAGGACACTCTAAACTTCTGGTTCTTGGTCATCTAGAGTTTTCTTTCGTGGAATTTTGAGAGCTATTTGCATAAAATTTATTCAAAACAATCGCATAATTCCTCCCAGCTCAAGAACTAAAAACATCATTTTTCCAAAAGACATCCATTCAACCACAATATTCACGAAAAAACTCCACAAAATTCAAAAATGTATTGGTAGGATGATACTGAATATATTACACCCGTTGATGCCTCAATAATTTCGTAACACTTCGTAATCTTATATTGAAATTGTTAAAATATTTTTAGTTTACGTAATCGACATGCTCTAGTAATGATTGTTATTTCACATATAAATGCAATATTTCATTCGGAACGAATCTATAGTATTGAAATTATCTGGAAAAAACAAAATTTCGTTCGGCCATATTCACGGGACCTCTACTTGGATTTTAGCTTTTTTCGAACTTAATCGCGTCATTCGAGATCCGGAATCAACCATCAAAATTTAAAATTTGTAGATCTTACCGTTCATGAGTTATCGTGTTTACGGCCGGCTGGTTTCATTATCAATGAGTCCAATTCATAAAAATCATCATACCCGGCTCAAAATTAGAAAATCACAGACATTGTGACTAAATTATAGAGCCCTCAGTTTAGAGAACGAGCGCTCTTGCATAGGAAACGTTCCAAAATATATAATAATTATCGGAACAAAATAATTTTTCGCAGTACAATATGTGTTCAAAACCGCTAACGATAATATTACATCTAATAGGAGATGACCTTTAACATAACTGAGATAAAACCTATGCATAGGAGAATTGTATGATGAGCTTAACTGAATATCAACCCACGTGCTTGAACAACAGCGTTTAAGAGATGTTCAATGCTATGAGACGCATGCACGTCTCCTATGGGTTTTAATATTTTAATGAATCAAATTGACGGTCATGGCCCGCTACAATAGTTCGTTCAACTATCACCTCAATTTTTACATTTTCTATTCGGAGGCATGTTTGGAAAAATATAATTATGTAGTGATAAATTTGTAAGTAAATAAAAATAAAAAAATAAATAAAAATACACATCTGTATGTTTGTTGTTCGTAAACTATTAGACAGGGCCGGCGCGAGTAATTTTGGCGCCTGAAGCAAATTATTTTACGGCCCCCCTTACTACGTGCCTGCTTCTGGAGAAAAGACAAAATTTAAGTCTACTTACCTCATGTTTTTGTCGGTTTGGGAATCTTAATTTATTCCTTAATTTCTTCGACACCGATGAATAATGCAGTATAAGTACTACATCTGATTTTCACATCGCTTACGATCGAAGAATGATTACCTATCACACCAAAAAATTAAAAGGGCGGTAGGCTATGCAATGTTTCAGTATTGCTTTGAAAAATAATTGGCATTACAAACATGTGTTCCGTTGAAAACATTAGGCATTTAACAGTAACTAGTTTCGAATGCAAAATTGTAGGAATTTTCCATATGTTGAATGTGTAAATGTTCCAAATAATTCGAAAGTAAAGGTAGTGTAGTCTTTCTAAAATACATGATAATTTTATACCTCTTTCAATGAGGGTAATAAGGAATTGTGTTCATATTGTTTGGACTGCCATGAGTTATTTATTATACAGGCGGCTTAGTAAAGGCGATTTTTATTGAAGGGAATGTTGACAAATGTAGCGGAGTGGAACAATCATATGTTGTTTTAAGAATCAAGGATGAAATATGAAAAGGCGGCCAGCAAACTGGGCCAAATTGCCGCCCCTCAAATAGATACGCTTGAAACTGTCACTTCATTTCACCTCTAACGCCGGCCCTGCAATTAGGAATGGAAATGTTTATCAGTCTTTATGAATCCTGATTTTTTAAATGTATTTTACCGTGAGTGCCTTCTGTTGGGCGCACCTGGATATTCGAAATGTAATAACTCCGAAACTATTGTGTTTCTAATTTCGAAATGAGTTATCGTGGAATTAACTTTTAATAGAAATATAAGTTTCGTCAGGTAATGATAGATGACGCTACAAATAAGTTCATTTTTATATTTACCTACCTATATTTTTAATGACTTAAGGTTTTATGAGCCATTACCACCAAAATGTTTATTTATAAAAATGAGGAAAACACTAACGTGAAGTCGGGGGCTTTTGAGCGCTTGTCCAAATACATGTTCATGCAATTTTTTTAAGAAATTTCGTTTGCAAGTCCCGAACCATGGAAAGAATTGAACTATCATTAACAAACTTTAAATAGATATTCGGTCCCTGAGGGACAAACATAATTGAATTTTACTTGAATTTTTTCAAGTAAGAATTTGCGATCAGCTTGAAATTTTCCATAGAAATTACTATTTCACCAAATGTTGTATAGCGTGTCTTGAAAAAGGAAAAATTGCATCAATCTATGTTAAATCCGGAGTTCTTGGTGGCCACTGAATATGTTAAATATCTCACAGTTCACAGATTATTGAAGATAGGCACTTGGTGGATTTGACGTGTTAAACTGAACCTTCTAATGATTTTTATATTTTGATAACAAATTTTATTATCATGTAATAAATTTTTGAAAAGGAAAAAAAAGCGATTTCATTTGTTATAGAAATTGTTATGGTTTACATGTAAGAAAATACAAGTTTGTATTATAACTTCAAAGATAATCTCAATAAAAAATAAATTATAACATCAATGGATTCTACTAAAAAAAGTGTTTATAGCACCAATAATAAAGAAGTTATGAGAAATTTTCATTTCACGCCATTTTCCAATTTCTCTTAAAGCTAGAAAACAGTTGAACTTATGAGGTTGCGGTTTTCACCGAATTAACTCTCTCAAAATTCTCAAAGGGATTCTGAGAGATCCCGTTACTAGACAACAAATTTTGCACAACTGATACAACATATTTTTATCACACTTATGTTTTTTTTTTTTCATTAATAATTTTATAGTTTTTTTATCACGTGTCGAAATATTCACCTTTGAAGGAGAAAATTATGAACCATTGTGTAAAAGTTGTAGTGCTTTTTTTAATCATTCAAATTTCATTGTGAAAAGACATCCCGGCGTATGTACCTACACGTTCGTTCCACTATCATTGTATTTTTGAATTATTCAATAGTAAATAAGGTTACCTGAAATATTAATGAATTACATTACTTTCACTGCATGGAGTTTTAAAAAATCATTCTACAATAATTATTAGGTACCTCATCTTTTTTAAATATCGGAATGAAAAAAATTCGTAATTTTCGCTTTAATTCATTCCAATGCTATTACAATGAATAAATTAATTATTATTTATGAATGAAATCATTCATCAATTAGGTACATATAATATTTGAATGTTCTCAACTAAGTACTATAAAATAAGACCTTGCAAGCATTGGCAAGTGGCAGTGCCGGCAAAAGGAATGGGTACCTACTGTGAAATAAAGCTATTAAAGAGAAAGGATTATTAAGTTCTCACTCTGGTTTTAAGCCACAAAAATCCAGGCTGACCGATAAATAAAATTTAGGATTGAATTTCAAGAATTTGTATTACGCAAATTTTAAAAGCAAATCTTCAACTTTGAATCCAGTAGAATTGTTCAATAACATATTCATCAAGGACTTAGATGCAATTTTTCCAAATAAGTATTTGGAATTGATTTCGACTCAATTATCAATCCCTTTGCTGCAGAAAAACTCAATTTCAACAGCCACCTGTGTATTGTGTACAAAATACGAATTGTCCTAAACGAATATTCAATCCTTCAATATGAGATTAATTTAAAATAAATATCTACACAGATCTAAATCACATGCTTATGGGATAAAAATAAAAAGGTGTAACGATATTTTTCCAATCTGTTATTACGCTCGTGTTTTTAGTGGAATTCAAATTGTGTGTAATACAAAGATGAATCACTACCTAATAAATTTTAATGCATATCAGAAAATTAGCATTGGGATAAAGACCTAACCCGCTATTGAAAGAGTGAAGAAACGTTGATTTGAAATTTTTGCAATTGATTTTCTAAAGGCGCTTTCTCACACTACCCTTTGAAAACAAACGTGCTCTCTAGGTTTCCTAAGAACAAGGCAAGTATTGAAAAGGTTCTGGACCCAATTATTTTCAAATTTTTCATTTCGCTATAGAATGTGGTCGTTTTAATATCTGAAACATCAATAATCACTGATAGCTTCCACGTTTTGATAGGTAAAATATGCACTACTAATAGTGAGTATAATCTATTAAATATCTATCAGATTCACATATTATCACAAAATCTATCAACGACCAGTGCCGTATCTAGGGCGTGGCGAAGGTGACACTTGCCACGGGCGCAAGGTTCATAGGGACGCCAAAAAATATTAAAAGAAAACATGGGAATTGAAGCCAAACAACATGAGTCAAGGAAACGAAAGAAACCCAAAATGTCAGGAGAACTAGCCAGTGATGAAGTTTATCTTTTTGGTGCAAATGCTAAACTAAGTATTGAAATGTTACAAGTGCTCGATAAAAGAATAATGGAAATTGGAAAAAAAATTGTTGCTTCGAAGGAAGTGGCAGACAACTTCAGTTTTTTGAATGGAAGTGTTATTCAAACTATGACCATTTACGATTTGATGTATATGAAATGTATATTTCAATGGTTTCAATAAAAATAAGTATATATTTATATTATTGTGTATTATCTTGACACTTCAACGAAAATATATAACTTAAATTATGAACAAAAATACTTTAAGAAAATAATATAATGATGAAAAAATAAATATTCGAAAATAGGGGCGCTGTCTAATATATTGCCACAGGCGCAATAGTACCTAGATACGGCTCTGTCAACGGCATGAACCACAGGCGTAGCAAGGTTTCATTTTTGAGGGGGTGTTAAGATTCAGAGTACCAACTTCGGCTGTGAGAAGGTTGGTTGAGAGTTATGCTGAACGCCAGCTCGCCTCTTTTTATTTTAATAAATGATGACATATTCACATTTCGGGAGTCGTTGAGGTTTTAACCCACTAACAACCCCTCTGGCTACGCTCGTGACATGAACAGAAAACGGTCGATCAAGATCAAAATACTTGCAACAGTGAAAACTGTACCTATCTACATAAATTTGAGAAAATTCCAATAGAATCATTAGACAAGAGCAGCATTAATGTATTTGTTAACTTAATGACAAGAGGTAATGATTTTTTTGTGTGCCTATAAAACGTTCATGTCTTCAGTTCCTGCAGAGACTGGAGTTGTTTCTGGTGTGAATATACGAAAATGAAGCTTCTAAATTTCCTCCTTCTATCGACATGTTACATGTTTTCGCCTGCTGTTCATGGTTTGAAAATGCGTAAGTGCAATTATTCAATAGAATTTTAATTGAAAAGTTTTGTTCGAATGTGTGTATATATTTTGATGTGGGCATAATATCATTCGTAATTTTTAAGAATAATATTAGTTTGAAAAAAATTCTAAGCCTTTCTAAAATACCACAGCTTCTTCTGCACCATTCGGGTTAATCGAGAAGTGAGAAATCGGGTTAGTTTTTGCTTTGTTGTGATTTGGTGATAGCGTTTTCTGTGTCTCGACTCTGTCTCGTGTAAGTTTGTTTCCGTGTTCGTGTAAACTTTTTTCAAAAAGACTTTTCATTTTATTAATCGATTTAATTACTGCCATAAGGCGAAATGGATTTAGCGGGACCGAGAGAGTTGTCTCAAATTTCCGAGGTAAATGAAAATATTCGAAGTATTTGTGATTTTGTAGATTTTTTAATAAATCAGCAACATTTTTCAAGTCATTTTGTTGTGACTTAGAGTAGGGTCGGAAAATCAAATCATGGGTTTCAAGACACATGGTATGAAAAGTACGACTGGCTTACTTTCAGTATAACTTTGAATGAATTATTTTGTTGGCCGTGGATTTGCAATGATATGTTAATATCATTGCAAATCCACGGCCAACAAATCTTCAGCAGAATGCCTAGAACTAACCTCATAAAATCGCATGAATCGTTGGTCATTTATTATTATATAACAGAAAATTGTGAAGGGCAGTTATGTCAGTTGTTTCATCAAATTGGCAAGAAAAAAGGTTTTGAAATTTCTTCTTAAATTTTTTTATTCACAACAAAAACAACCGAATAGATCAATTTATTTTGTAAGTTTTTAGATGTGCCAAAAAAAAACTGATCTTCTGTAAGAAGATCAGTTTCATGCGATTTTATGAGGTTAGTTCTAGGCATTCTGCTGAAGATTTATTTCAATTTTTATTTGCCAAATTCGGAAAATTGGACTTGCATTCAAAATTATTGCCTCAAACTTATGATGTAATATTGGGATAAGTAAATGGTTTACAGGCAAAAATCAAATCTATAGCACTACCAGCGATGTTTAGATACTCATTGGTATACACAAGTATTCAATTTGGTTTCAAGTAATGCGTGCAGTTCAATTGAACAAGTTTAAGTTTTTCCTCAATCCTATATCAGTATTTTCATCATAAATTATTATCAATTATTATTAAAAAAAAATAAAAATTATAATGATTATGCAACTGACAAAGTAAAGTTCACTAGATAAACTTGTCCGTCAACTTAAAATATATATGTATAGGTATTACAATAATAATAATTTTTTTTCTGATGTGCCTCAACTTCTTAAACTATCACTAGCCTTTGGGCGCTCGTTCATTCATGTTCATTTGAAGACCACAAAACTGTTAGGTATTACATGATATGTGATTCATTATTATGTCAATATTGTCGGTTATTTTATCTGGAAGAGGGGTTCTAATCATATAAGATCCTCTTGAAATTCGACATGAACATTTGAGGAATTATTTTACATAAACGAAGTAAATTTCAACCTTACTTTCCTATAAATGAAAATATTGGTCTTTTCTTCAATATTCTGCTTGAATTTTGTTTACTTCAGCTTACCCGAAATTTTGCATATAATATAAGCTTAAATGATTATTCATATACCGGGTGTCCCTTCGTCAAAATATTTTCGGGAAGGAATTGAAATTCACGTTTGCAATTTTAGAGTTCAGCTTTGACTAGAGAGATGACTCCATGTCATTTTTTTTAAATTCGTGGGACTTCTGGTTTCAGTGACACACAGTGATTTCCGTCCGAAAATTCTTTTTTAACGTGAAATTGCGAAAATAAATTGAAAATGGCGCTCTGCTGAAACATGGATATCTTCAAGGTTTTTCATTGTGAAAATGTGGTTTAGAGGCTTCCGCGAGAAGAAAGAATAATGATTCTGTCCCAATAGTCAGAATTGAAAATCATGATACAGGGGTCACAAAAGCGTGGTCAGAGTTGGCAATTTCTAAAACGTAAAAACTCAATTTTTTTACCGGGTAGGTGATCTTATATAAAGAACTTCTTACAAAAATTAGCGTCGCTTAAACCTTCAATATCTCGATCCTGACCGAAATTTTGATAAGCATTTTTTAAAACTAAACGAGGAAAAATGTGTGCGCCAGGCTTGATAATTCTTGAGTGACGTGTTACATACAAGGTGTAACATTGAAGAGGAATCAGAAGTCTTTTCGGGTAGAAAATTTTGTTCTTGTGGGGGATATTTCATTCCAAACCCTAAAAATTCAATAGGGAAGGTATATGTGTTGAAAAGGTCTTTTATTCCTAAATATGACAGTGAAAATTGTTTCGAGATCTGATTATTGCTTTTGAGTGTAGCCTGGTATCAAATACCTACAACCCAATTTATCGGTATCATAAAAAGATTATCAATTTCAATAAAACAAGAAAAGGAGTTTATATCATGTATTTTACTTTTTTCAGCGAGATATATGAAAGCTTGCAGAGCGAGAGATCCAGATTTGAATAAATGTGCATTGAAAAATGGCAATGAAGCAATTCGATATATTGTTAAAGGTAAATATATGGAAAAATATATCAAGATGAAAATGCATCTGAAGTTTTTTTTCACTTTATTTTAAAATTTCTTGAAAAATGTATTTTTTTCAGGAGACCGTAAATACAGAATTCCTAGAATGATACCACTGGAAATTCCAAGTGTAACTGTTAAAGGTGGTAAAAATTTGAATGTAAAGATGGATAATCTGAAAATATATGGACTCGATAAAGCTAAGTTAATCGATATCAAGTAAGTTATTTTTTTAATGATAATATTTTTTACAAAGTGATTGAATGTCAATATTTAAGAAAATTGTTTTGAACATGATTTTGAGTCCACAGTTCTCATAAACATAGATCCGTTTTCGGTTAATTTTTCAAATACAAAGGCTTGAAATTAATTCCATAAATAATTTCATCTGGAACATTTCAGATCATAATTATAAAAGGGAGTACATAATATGTTCATTGGTATACTTTTCGCGAAATAGTAATTTACGTAACAAGTCCGGAAAATAGGGTTTTTTTGGACGAATAGACAAATTCCAGGACGAGCGTAAGCGAGTCCTGGAAGTCTGTGAGTCCAAAAAAACCATTTTCGGGCGTGTTGCGTACAATATTTTTTCGGCAACCATGTAAAATAACACTATCGCTGCTTTCCATATTTTATTGCGATTGTGATCAAAAAACATGAAAATTTTTGACAACTAATTTCATATGAACTGTCAGCCGTTATCTCGGTTGCTATGGATTCCATGATTCTTTTCCGGCCTAGTCCGGGAAGTAGGTACGTACTTTCCGGACTAGGCCGGGAAATGCTATTTTCTCAGGGAAAAAGCGTCCGGGAAGTGCTCACTTCCCAGACGGTTGCCGAAAAAAATAATTCTCACCTCAATGAATACCTAATCGGTGACTTTCCGAGAAACATGTTTATGATTTTTTTAAATGGAAAAAATTAATATTAGTAATTTTTCATAAAAAATATCAAAAAAATCTTCTAATAAAAGATTAAATTCTTTAGTATTTAAACAAACTCCAAAAAAGTTTTCCAAAATGTTGATAGCTTATTTATACAGAGTAAAAAAAAACATGTACATATTTGAAGTCCAATTTCTTAAACATTTCTCCTGTGCCAAAAATGGCGGTGTGTGACGTCACACTAATAGAGCGTAGTAAGGAACTAGCAGGTATATCAAGAGCAGCACGTACCAAATTATCATTTATTGAAAACGGAGCTCTAAATGCTCAACGTTACATACATACAAGAAGTTCTTCAGAAAGCTGCAGTTTCCTATGTTCCATTTATTGGAACAATGCAAGACCACATGTAGCAAATATGTTCAATCAATATTTGGAAGAGGTTGATATCCAACGATTAGAATGGACTTCATGTAGCCCGGATCTAAATCCGATTGAACATCTCTGGGATGAAATTCAAATAAATATTCGACATCGTACTATACTACCTGAAACACTTGACTTGCGTTTCGCGTTTCAAATCTGAATATGACGCAATTCCTCAAGATCGCATTATCCGTCTTATCAATTCGATGTCTCGATGATTGAGTGTTGTTATTTCCGCTAGAGATGGGCATACGAAATATTGAAAAATGCCAATTATGGTTTTCTTTTCGTTTCAAATTTCTGTTGAATATTGAAACATTACCAATTAAATTATTCCCAAACCAATTCCAGGTTTTTATTTGAATACGTGTACCTATATTCGAAAGAAATCAAGATATCGAGTTGAAATAAAAAATGGCGAAAAGGATGGTATTCGTAATGAACTGAGCGTAAACTCTACGAATTTCCCGAAGTGTTCCACAGGGTGTTAAGAAATTGGACTACAAATACAAGTTTTTCTCATCCTGTATAAACTTTTTCAAACTTTTCTGGTGTTTGTTTCAATACCAAAGAATTTATCTTCAATTTGGCGTAGAAACAATTGAAATAGATGAAAAATTACGAAATTTCTTATTGGTCAACGAAACTTCAGCAAAAAAGAATTTGTTTGAAAATTCAAATTGGTAGTCAATGATGGAAAAAAAAATACGTTCAAAGTTGTTGATTATCTTAATTTTCATGCGGTTTCCGAAAACGGGACAAATTTGCGTCCCGGAGTTCAGTATCAGGGGACAAGTAATCAAAAGAAGGGACTACCGTTCAAAACGGAACGTCTGGTCACCTTAAATATGCGTCTGATAATGATTACTTTAGATCCTATAACATACAGAAAATATTGAAATAGAAAACTACTATGTTGCTTACATAGATTTGTCATCAAATCAAAAATGTTCAAACCTAAAAAAATTATACCGTCACAAAATATACTTACTCCTCAACAAATTTTTTTTTCACAAATGAATGTATGTATGTATAATTAGATTTTGAAAATTATTCTTCTTAGCATTGATCTACCAAGAAAAATCTTCAAAATTGTATTGAGTGCTGAAACCATTACTGTTATTGGCGATTACGATATTGATGCCAAAGTCCTCATACTACCAATTAAAGGGAGAGGACCTTCTAATATAACACTGTGTAAGTTACCCCTCCTTAATATTTTCAGTTATTAGCGTTTGCTATGGTTTTATTTCGAAAAATGTGTAAATTTTTTCCATTTCCATTTTTTCTATGTAAAATAGTTATTAGTTGTTCTCACATAGGGTGATTGATGACATTACAAATTTCTACTGGAAATTATTTCATCATACAGGGTGTTCCGAAACTATGGTGCCAAATTGAAACAGACCATTCTCCTTGAAAAATGAATAGCACTTCTGTTCGTTGCAGAGATGTTGAATATAAAAAATTAAAAGTGATTTTTATTCATTACTTTCAGAGTTTGCAAAATTTTTTAATTTTTTTTTGTTCAAAAGGTGCTACCAGAAGGGCATAAAGTCCTTTTCTACCTTATTTTTCACGCCACTGGTAAAATCATAAAAATCTTGCATTCAATTTTGAGTCAAAAATGTGCATGGTGTTGAAACCCTTCAATGAGTAATGGATCTATTTTGAAAAACAAAATCAGTTGAATTTGAAAGTGTCATCACTTTTTTCTGGTTAAATATCCAGTTATTATTTGAACCAGTAATTGGTATTGTAAAATTAATTTCTGAAGAACAAATTTTTCATGACTAATATGTATGAATTCATAAAAGCACAATTGTCTTGCAAACCGTTAGTTTTTCTGGATTAAAACAATTATACATTTTTCACTGCATGGGTAATGCAAAAAATGCACATTTTTTATAATTTTACGAGTGCTATATATAGCAAGCAAATGAAGCATCATAGGGATTAAAAAGAAAAATCAAATATGTTGACATATAAAACTGCTTTTCAGACAACCCAGTCATAACATATACCCAAGAATTTGAACTCGAAATGAGAAGAGGTGACTATCATGGTTACATAAAGAATTCTGAATTGCATTATGAAATAGATAGAGTCTTTTATTACTTTGGAAATTTATTTGATGGAAATGAACAATTAGGTGAGTGAATAATTTAAATAGAAATTAATTAACAAATTTATTATGAGAAAAACACTTCTTTGTACATAGTTATTATCCCTAAGGAGAAAATTATTATGTTTTCAGGTATTGAAACAAACAGACTGCTGAACGAAAACTGGCCTATTGTCCACAACGACTTATCCAGACCAGTAGGAGAGACAATACTAGAAGTTATAAACAGTATAATAGAAAATGTGTATGATTTGATTCCTTATCAAAGTATGATTTTGTTCGATTAGCTCCTGATTCTTGTTTTATATAGAGACATTTTTCAATCAACAGCTATCATTTCAAAATAGAGGATATTAATAATTTATAATACTCCACTAGTTGATTGAATTGATTTTGATACATCCAGTTTGTATGATCTTGATAATATTGATTCTTCATAATTTCAAATCTGTTCATAATATGTACATAATATAGAAATACAATAAAAATAAATATTTTTACATAGGTAAACATAGAGCCCCGTAATTTTTTTTTAAATATACAGAAAAAAGGAAAATGATTGAATTGAACTATACACTGCATCGTGAAAAATGTTTAGTACAAATTTAAAAAAACCTTGCTTACTGAGTTTAACTTGTTCAATCATCGTTTTTTACCATTCCTTCTACGATTCATTTGTTGACGATTTCCACTTCTTATTCCTAACTGTGCAGATTTTGATGTGACGTCCCTCATTACAAAAGGTGAATAACCTAAAAATTGAATTGATTCAATGTTATGGGTAGATTACATCACCAAAATATCTAATTAAGTACAAACTATCAGAATATAAAGTAGACTAACTATATAGAACTACTCAAGAACAAGTTTTAACAATGGATTTTACCTGCAATATAGTCATCATTCAAAGGATTGTTTTTCTGCCTAGCTAATTTTGTGGGCAAATTTTGTGGTAATCGCTGATCTTCCACAATAATAGGATTATTGGGATGTTTACCCCCTCTAATTTTGGGTAAATTAAATCTTTTTCCTTTCATTGATATTCTTTTTCTGCCATTAATATGAATAATCATTTTCCCTTCTTCATCAACTGAAACTGAAACTTTCTTCAAAGATTGATTGCCACATTTTGGGCAAAACACTTTTGTCATTATACTAGTAGTCTTGAAGCAAATGTAACATCTCAAAATGAAGGTACGAACTTGCTTGATAACTCTTCCGTTCAATGCGGCAACATTCAAATTAATTTGTTTCAGAACATTCTGCATAGCAAAATCGGTAGTCATACAAGCTACTTTGACTTCTTTATCCTCTGTATCTCCAGCCGTATCATACATCATCTGCCTTGCTCGTTTACAGTTTCCAGGTGTTATCCATCCATCCTTATCCATTTCTTCATATCCATCCTCTACTTTTTCTAAAACTGCATCTACTAGATTAGAAGTGTTCTCATTTGCCTCATAGTCTACCTTTCCAAATTTTTCTCTCAACACTTCTATATCATCATTATTATCTTCTTGTTTATCATTTTTATCTTTCAATACACTTTCTTCTGTATTTTCATTGTCATCTTGACAATTTAAGGATTCCAAATTTTCACTTAAAGAAGTTACGTCATTTCCAATTGATTCTTTTTTCTCATCATCACTCTCTTCATCTTCAGATTCTTCATCTCTTTCATGTTCAGAATCTTCATCACTTTCACATTCAGATTCTTCATCACTCTTGGGACAAAACCAGCCAGGAAGATTGCAATGAATATCTGTAGGTTTTTTATTTATATAATCATATTGAACAGTTTTTTGATGAATTGGTTCTTTTCTTAAGTGATTTATTCCAACATGTTCCTTTTCCAATTGATAAGTTAAAGCCATAACTTTCAAATCAGTAAGAGAAAGACTAGCATAATCTCCGGTTTTCTTTGAGAATTCCATGACTGCCTGAATACTTTCTGGAAACACTGTTTTGATTTTAAGATCATAAGGTAGAACGAGCAAACGGTGACGTTGTCTCCTGTTTGTAACTTCATCAACCACTTCTTGACAAGTGTAAATATTCTCCGCATATTGCTGTAATAAAAAAACCTTAATACAATTATTTTCAAGCGTTTATGAAATACTTACATGAAGGGGAGCATTTTGCAGAAACGCAGTAGTATCGACTACTAAATATTCTATTTTTTTCTTATTGTTTTCCATTTTATTACAATTAATCAATTATTATATAGATAAACACACGTGTAAATCCACCAAACATTTAACGTGATCTTTCGATATGATATAACCTAAAAAGTACGAATGTCAAGCATAATTATTCTATGTTCAAAAAGAACTGACAACACATCTCTTTTTTTTCTCAAGTTCTACAATCTTTCAATTCAAAAAAAATTAAGAAAGTTGAAATGAAAAGAATTTTTCTGAATACGTAATCTAGCAAATTAAAAATTTAAAGAAGTAGGTAAAATAATAAATTTTCTAAAAAATCAAAAGTGCATAGAAAGTAATTTTTTCATCTATAGAAAAAATAATATGAAATTGAAGATGTATTACCGATTTTGGATTGAAAAAAAATTAACAATGAACTGAATTCCCAATTCAAGGATAGGCTGTGCCCTCTACAATAATTGTTTTCATGTGTAGAGGAGATGATTGTGAGAAGAAGTATTTCGGGGTTATTTAAATATAAAAAAAATTACTTATTCAAGAAAAAATATGATGAACAATGAAAATTATATTTTTCTCAGTCCTCAACAACTCCAAATAGTAGGAATGTAATAGGAGATAAGTTCATTGTAATTTATGAATAATCATCCATTATCCAAAAAACAAATATTTTAGGAGAAACGGTCTTTAATGCTGGTCATATTATTATGTATGGTAATTTCATGAAAAGTAAACGCTGCTCAGAAATATTTGGTTTATGTTTACAAACTTCAGCCCTCTCAGCATCCCCTAGGGGAAAAATAATAATTTATAAAGGATATGCATCTGTATATCAGATTTCAGCTGTTCTTTTTAGGCTAAATTAGGAGGAAGATGTAAACATATCTCCGCTCTACTATTAGATTGCACCAAATTGTATAATTTTTGTTCATTTGATATCTGACTCAAGATATTCGATGTCTAATCAGGCAATTGGACCAAACACTTTTGATTTCGACCTTTTAGGCCAGTAATCATTAATCTCAATGTTCAAATATATTCAAATCAAGAGCTAGAACTCTGTTACACAATTCTTATAACTCACATAACACTAAAAAAAATTTAACCCTTAACGATTGCAGAAATGCATGCCTCAAAGCTTTTGACCCTACGCATGAAATTGCTGTTTCCGCCGATAGGTAGCTTGAAGATGAACTTGAATCGCTAAAGGAAAAAAATACTTTCTATGCACTTTTGATATTTTCGGAAAATCTATGATTGACTACTTCCTTTATTTTTCGAACATCTATAGGTTACGTATTCAAAAAAAAATTCTTTACAATTCTACTTTCTTAATTTTTTTAAAATCAAATAGAAAGATTGTAGAATTAAAGTGTCAGTGCCGGTTACTTTCTTAAGGTACGTACCATTCTTGTTTCAACGTATTATTTTAGTAAATTCAATTCCATGTTTATTGTTTCCACTTTCCTTCTTAAGAAGCACGTGCTCGCGTTAGGATAATTCGTTATTTAAATATACCTACTTTTTGTCAATAACCCAGTCATACGTAAATGAATATTGCTGCACAATGTAGATGAAATTGGAGAAAACCTGATACTCGTTACTTACTCTTAAATGATGTCTGACATTGTCAGTTCTGCTACCGATTATAGTTGAGGACACTTACCACTCTGATTGAAAAATAAATCAAACCTCTATATTATTTTGAATTTTCATATCTCATTTATAATTTTTTTTTTAGATCAATAGAAACCTCATGATGATAGGCATGGATAAGCTGCAAAGATTGGGATATGAAGATTTCCCTTCCTCAATTAAGGTAACTAATACTACTATTAAAAATTGTATACTACTGTTAAAAATTGTATCAAACAGATTATTTTGACGATATTTCGATTCAATGCTTTCACTTGTGAAATTTTGATTATGAAATAAATGGCATTTATTATTATTATTATTATTAATTTTGTTTTCATTGAATAATTTAGCAACCCCTATGTTGGCATCTGAAAACTCTTTACTAAATAAAAAATTTAAATGATGTCTGACAATGTCAGTTCTGCTACCGATTATAGTTGAGGACACTTACCACTCTGATTGAAAAATAAATCAAACCTCTATATTATTTTGAATTTTCATATCTCATTTATAATTTTTTTTTAGATCAATAGAAACCTCATGATGATAGGCATGGATAAGCTGCAAAGATTGGGATATGAAGATTTCCCTTCCTCAATTAAGGTAACTAATACTACTATTAAAAATTGTATACTACTGTTAAAAATTGTATCAAACAGATTATTTTGACGATATTTCGATTCAATGCTTTCACTTGTGAAATTTTGATTATGAAATAAATGGCATTTATTATTATTATTATTATTAATTTTGTTTTCATTGAATAATTTAGCAACCCCTATGTTGGCATCTGAAAACTCTTTACTAAATAAAAAATTTAAATGATGTCTGACAATGTCAGTTCTGCTACCGATTATAGTTGAGGACACTTACCACTCTGATTAAAAAATAAATCAAACTTCGATATTATTTTGAAACTTTTTATCTTATTTATATATTGTTTCTTTGATCAATAGAAACCTCCTGATGATAGCGCATGGATGAGCTGCAAAGATTGGGATTTGATGGTTTCCCATCCTTCATTAAGGTAACTAATAATTTCATTGAATAATTTAGCAACCCTATGTTGGCATCTGAAAACTCTTAAATGAATAAAAGAATTAAAATGATGTCTGACAATGTCAGTTCTGCTACCGATTATAGTTGAGGACACTTACCACTCTGATTAAAAAATAAATCAAACTTCGATATTATTTTGAATCTTCGTATCTTATTTATATATTTTTTTTTTGATCAATAGAAACCTCCTGATGATAGTGCATGGATGAGCTGCAAAGATTGGGATTTGAAGGTTTCCGATCCTTCATTAAGGTAACTAATGATTTCTTTGAATAATTTAGCAACCCTATATTGGCATCTGAGAACTCTTTACTAAATAAAAAAATTAAAATGATGTCTGACAATGTCAGTTCTGCTACCGATTATAGTTGAGGACACTTACCACTCTGATTAAAAAATAAATTAAACTTCGATATTATTTTGAATCTTCGTATCTTATTTATATATTTTGTTTGATCAATAGAAACCTCCTGATGATAGAGCAAGAATGAGCTGCAAAGATTGGGATTTGAAGGTTTCCCATCCTTCAATAAGGTAACTAATGATTTCTTTGAATAATTTAGCAACCCTATATTGGCATCTGAGAACTCTTTACTAAATAAAAAAATTAAAATGATGTCTGACAATGTCAGTTCTGCTACCGATTATAGTTGAGGACACTTACCACTCTGATTAAAAAATAAATCAAACTTCGATATTATTTTGAATCTTCGTATCTTATTTATATATTTTTTCTTTGATCAATAGAAACCTCCTGATGATAGTGCATGGATGAGCTGCAAAGATTGGGATTTGAAGGTTTCCGATCCTTCATTAAGGTAACTAATGATTTCTTTGAATAATTTAGCAACCCTATATTTTCATCTGAGAACTCTTTACTAAATAAAAAAATTAAAATGATGTCTGACAATGTCAGTTCTGCTACCGATTACAGTTGAGGACACTTACCACTCTGATTAAAAAATAAATCAAACTTCGATATTTTTTTGAATCTTCTTATCTTATTTATATATTTTTTCTTTGATCAATAGAAACCTCCTGATGATAGCGCAAGAATGAGCTGCAAAGATTGGGATTTGAAGGTTTCCCATCCTTCAATAAGGTAACTAATGATTTCTTTGAATAATTTAGCAACCCTATATTGGCATCTGAGAACTCTTTACTAAATAAAAAAATTAAAATGATGTCTGACAATGTCAGTTCTGCTACCGATTATAGTTGAGGACACTTACCACTCTGATTAAAAAATAAATCAAACTTCGATATTATTTTGAATCTTCGTATCTTATTTATATATTTTTTCTTTGATCAATAGAAACCTCCTGATGATAGTGCATGAATGAGCTGCAAAGATTGGGATTTGAAGGTTTCCGATCCTTCATTAAGGTAACTAATGATTTCTTTGAATAATTTAGCAACCCTATATTTTCATCTGAGAACTCATTACTAAATAAAAAAATTAAAATGATGTCTGACAATGTCAGTTCTGCTACCGATTATAGTTGAGGACACTTACCACTCTGATTAAAAAATAAATCAAACTTCGATATTATTTTGAATCTTCGTATCTTATTTATATATTTTTTCTTTGATCAATAGAAACCTCCTGATGATAGTGCATGGATGAGCTGCAAAGATTGGGATTTGAAGGTTTCCGATCCTTCATTAAGGTAACTAATGATTTCTTTGAATAATTTAGCAACCCTATATTTTCATCTGAGAACTCATTACTAAATAAAAAAATTAAAATGATGTCTGACAATGTCAGTTCTGCTACCGATTATAGTTGAGGACACTTACCACTCTGATTAAAAAATATATCAAACTTCGATATTATTTTGAATCTTCTTATCTTATTTATATATTGTTTCTTTGATCAATAGAAACCTCCTGATGATAGCGCATGGATGAGCTGCAAAGATTGGGATTTGATGGTTTCCCATCCTTCATTAAGGTAACTAATAATTTCTTTGAATAATTTAGCAACCCTATGTTGGCATCTGAGAACTCTTTACTAAATAAAAAAATTAAAATGATGTCTGACAATGTCAGTTCTGCTACCGATTATAGTTGAGGACACTTACCACTCTGACTAAAAAATAAATCAAACTTCGATATTATTTTGAATCTTCATATCTTATTTATATATTTTTTCTTTTATCAATAGAAACCTCCTGATGATAGAGCATGGATGAGCTGCAAAGATTGGGATATGAAGGTTTCCCTTCCTACATTAAGGTGAATAGTAGTTGTGTTTTCTTTGAATAATTTAGCAACCCTCATGTTGGCATCTGAAAACAACTCTTTTCTAAATTAAAAAATTTAAATGATGTCTGACAATGTCAGTTCTGCTACCGATTATAGTTGAGGACACCTACCACTCTGATTAAAGAATAAATCAAATCTCTATTTTATTTTGAATCTTCATATCTTATTTATATGGTTTTTCTTCGATCAATAGGAACCTTCTGATGAGCAAGCATTGAGGTAATATTTCTTACTTGGAATTGAAAGGAAAAACGTATTATGAAGTAATTATGTTTTAATGATTACTTTTCAAAAACAAACCAGTTCGTACTAATTATAGTTGTGGACACTCACTTATCCAATTGTAGAATAAATTGAAACAATTTTTTTTTTTTATTTCTTCATTTATTATTCATGAAGTATTTTCTCTTTATTCAATTGTAACAACTAGTATTCGAATCATGAATTAATTGATGTTTTTGTATTGTTTCATTAGTATATATTATATTTTTTATTAAAGTATATGTGTTTTTATTTTGGAAAACCTAGCCTACCAAAAATATTTGTGTGTTTAATAATCTTTCCATAATATTATGGTTGAGAATGCTAACCATCTTGATTATTGGAATATTGCTCTTTGACATTCTTTGACCTTAACTTTTCAAGTAATGTTATTATTGCTAAGTGCCAATACATAAATTATTTTCGATTTTTTTTTTTTCAATATTTAGTTTGTTAATTTTATATTGTTTTTGAATAATATAGTCTAATGCTCCTTTTATACATTGAAAACCAGAACAATTAAGTATCAAATTTTCAAAGTAATAAAAAATGAATTAATTACTTGACAATGCAGCTAATAATGTATATTAGTGTGAATAATAATTCAAATGTATTGAAATTATACAATATTTAGAAAATAGCATATAACACAAAATACCTAGCATTCAATTGAAAAATCATTTATGATGCTTATTATATGTATGCTGAACATGTAGAAGTATTGTATTTTGTTGGGGGTTGAGTGGAGTAGCCTTGGCTAGACTTCGCCCCTAGAATTTGCCAAATAAAGACTATTATTATTATTACTGATTTTATTTATAAATCTATCTTTGATTCGTCTGAAAATTGGAAACTTGCGACTGCGTCTAAGTAGCTTTTTCAAGTTTTAGTTTTTTCATATTATGATACTACTAAAATAAGATTTTCCTCCTGCTTTTGATAATTCATTCACATCAAAAGTATTGATTTTTTGGAAACATTCTTTCTTCTACCGTCTATAAAACACCACAAGACAGTGGGTACATACGCCAAAATGACGATAGCTAAGAAAACTGGTCCGAAGAAATTGTTCGCCACTACTAGCTTCTGCAACTATCAGGTAGCAGTAGTTGGCGATTAACAAAAGTGGAGAAAATCCCATCATTAATAAGTCGAATTGAAGGTACTTGACTCCATTAATTACCCTTACAACACCCCTTAATAATAAATAACAAATTTAAATTACTATTTATTAATTTGTTCTATATACATATTTACAACGCAACAGCTCATTGAGACGTTATGAACATTTTATTGTTTCAAATCAAACTGAATGAGTTACTTCATTATATTCTGAAATATATTCAAATGTGTTTAAGCACTCCTTATGATTTCTATAGAAATCAGTTAGTTTTTTGTAGTAGTTCAATATATTCTGTGACAAGTTATCCTTCCTGAAATTACAGATTATTGCAATCTGAAATTATAAAAAAATTATTAGTTAAATTATGAACAAAGTGTGAAAAGGCAATATTACTCACATCAGCTAATGAATCATGTGTCCAAAAAATGATAGCTTCAAATAACTTGAGTTTGTAATTTTGCAGAATCTGCTCATTGTTTGTGTAAAATAAGAGGTGTAAAAGTTGAAAAGTGATTCTCTCAATTATATCTTTAACTTCCTGAAAAGAGATACTGTGTGAACTATGATCAAATATAAGTGAATTAAATTTAACTCACAGGATATTTCGGTGAGACATCAGATGGTAGGTTTTTCTTTTCTACCAAGTATTTCTTGATATTGTTAATTCCTTTTTCATAAAAATCTTCATATCTAACGTTATCTAGAGAACTATAAGGCATTATTTTGAACAATGATATTGCATCAGTTATAACATCCCAAATGCCATCTTCAATCTTCATTTCACTTTGAATGAATTTATCTGAAAATTATTCAGCAATAAAACTTAATGCATAATCAAAAAACATTAAAAATTTATACAAATCATAGAACTATTCCTTAAAACATGTTCAAAACTTAATCATTGCAAAAAATTAGTATAAACATGCATTATTTTGTAATTATGACTGAAAATATTTTATTTCCAATAGTTTTATTTAAATAGTGCAAATATGTAGAATATTGTAATTTTTAAAATCTAAACCAATAACAGGTTTTTGAGGTATCTAGAAACTGAGATGGATAAATATTGAAATTTACTTAATTATTTACCAAAAAACGTGGAGCAGATCTCTTTGAGAATAAGAAATTTTGATCGTTGAGGTAATGCTCGGAATAGTGTTGAAAAAACCTTCCACTTGTTAAAATTTGCACGTATAATGCAATTCATATCCTTCATATACTGAGGATTCATTGGACATACAGGATGAACCTAAAATAGGAATATTAATATTATATGATTGACACAATATATGAGGTGAGTCTTAAGTTCAATTCAACTATAGATTCCTCTCATCAAATAAAACACTTTTACCTTTACCATTTACATTTTCCAGATTCGGCTCAGATAATAAGTTATAAGCATTTAAAGTTTTCACAATGAGCTAATTCACTTCTATCCTATCGATGTTGACACCACGGGGATAACACAACTCAATCATTGTGAACATGGAATTTTATCGTTTATTTGGATGAAATCCATGATCAATAATTCTGAATTTGCAGCAGATCACATTTTGCATAATATTATAAAGTTAGAGATATGCACTTGCTCAAACAGCTCATTTTATTTTGAATGATCATGTTAAAGCTATAAAGGAAAAACAACATTTTTTGGAACTTTCAACAGCCTGTACCTTTTCACCAGATCCGAATCTGGAAAAATGGTAAATTAAAAAAGGGTTTAACTTTATGAGAAGAATCTATAATTAAATTTAACAACATTAAGACAACCAGTATAATTTTATAATAAACAAGGATAATGGGAAGTAGGACAGCCAGTGAAACACAACTAAAACAAATATGAATGAATATGAATATGAAATGGAAAATTATATTTCTAAACGTGATGTCTGTTCTAATTTATTATTTTAATTGTAAATACTTGACAAAAATTTTATTTATACACTGTGTGTTCAGTGTTTTGTGTATCACATCGTTAGCCAACAATAATTAACTAAGGGTGAGTCACCACCTAAAGTTTTTTCAAAGATTCTGTAATGGTCTATTATTGTATTCTAGCTGTGAAGAAGTCTGAATATTCCTATTTCCTATTATACTTGTTTATTATATAGTTTGTGAAGGACATGAAATTGTTGATATAACCTGTATAATGATGATACAATGAAAAAGTACTTACTGAATAAAAATTGACATGCATTATTAGTGGTAAAAAATATTTCTCCACAACACCCTGATTAACCAGAACGAAATTCATAAGAAGATTTTGTAATCTTCTTTCAATCACAGGATCTCCAAGGAGACTAATAAATTTGCAGTACTGTTGTATCGATAATTTCAAATAGTCATGACGTATAAAATGTTCAATGTGTAAAGCAGCCTGTGTTCTGATAGCAGGATTAAGAGATTTTAGATCTTCAAAAGAATACCGTAGGAATTCTTCAAAATTATGGACAACACTGAAAAATAACTATTCAAGCCCATTATCGTTCAATTACATATATAATTTTTACTTACTATGTACATAAATCGTACATTAAGTCCATAACATTCATTTTGAACTCCAATTCATTCACATTAAGAGAATATTTGAGACAAGCCATCACTTGTGAACCTAATTTTGAATGTTTCATAGCCACTCTCACCATAAGAACAAGGCAACAATAATACTTAACAAGGATTTTACCATTTGGAGAATTAGCTATAAAAATTGTTAATTTTCATATTGGAATAAATTAAAAACATAAGTGTAAAAAAATTGGACTCCTGTCCAAGTTAGTTAATTAAAATATACTGTTATTTTCCAAGTTTTACATTTTCTCTTCACCAAATTATATGTATAATATGTCAATGATATTATATGTATAACTGGTAAAAAAAATTACTAAATTTGAAGAAAAAATTCAGGTGTTTTATACCATAAAAACGAATTTGTGTCCTACCCTAAACAAATTTTATTGAATGAAATGAGGGTTAAAGAATATTCCTTGAGAGTTTTTCGGTGTTTGAGGAAGTTATTTTTGAAAAGACTGGATTTGTGGGAAAAAAATCGTAACTCTTATATCACAATAACAAATTTCTAGTCAAGAAATAATATTTTGTGAATTTGATTACTTCTTGGCATAAAAGTAATTTTTTTGAAAAGGGCCTACTTTGAAGGTGATACTATAATTTGGATGCATAATACATATTTCATGTTTTATTAACAAAGTCCTTACTTTCGCACCACAGTGAAATAGCATTGAATTAACAAGGATATTGAAATAAATCTATGAAAATCAAACTATTTACATTTTCGAAGCATAATATAGGAAACATACCTTCATTTTTCAATGCTTCTTCTATTTTACTCAATGCCTTTTCTAACTCTTTGATTGTTTCTTGGGGAATGTTATAATTTTTGTTGGGAATTAATTCTGCTGAATACATTATAGGAACTACATTGCATTCTCCTGGGAGTTTGAATAATGCATTTCTCAATTCAGAGTCCACATTCTGAAATATATAAGAAATACTTTTACCAGCATCAGAAATAAAACACAATTTCATTTCAGTTGTTCCAGAATTGTTGAAATTGATTAAATATTCTCAAAATAATTAAAGCATACCAGGAAGAACTCCTGAATTTCATAAGGCTCATTCAGCAACTCTGACAATGATTTGAGAACATCCAGTCCCACTCCAAGAGAATGATAGGGAAGATTGAAATTCTTAATATGATCCCAAAGAATTTTTTTGAAATCTTTCAAATTTTGCTGTTGGGTTGTCGTCAAATTTATGTTTCTTTGGAACATGATGAAGTATTTTAAGCCACAGTTAGCGATAAAGAGTAAGTCTCCAGTATATTTTGCCTCTCTCAACTGAAAATATTACACTTTTAATTGAAAGATTTCATACTACTCCCTGCACCTACCAAAGACGGATTTGCCATGATATGATAAATAAGTTTTTCACCTTGGAGATTTTGGGATTTCTCAAGAATGGCACATGTGAACTTCAAGCCATCATAATCTCCATTGATCACCCTATTTATCAATAACTTGATACTATTCAATCTGAGAAAAGGAGAGTGCAAATAAATATTTTATTACTTGTCATTAAGCATTTCTTGCACAAATTAAATGCATGTTGGAAATTGAAATAAATTATAGAAGTACTTACTGTAATAAACTCAACTCGTTAGCTTTATTCACAAATATCTTGTTATCATTGAGGATATGTGAGGTAAGATTCAAAATATATTCAGTCTTATGTGGTAGTAATTCTTCACTTGGCTCTATAGCAAGTTGAAAAAGAGTCTGTGCAAAATACATGTATTAAAAAAAAATCATAAAATGAATTCAATGTTGGGTCCAAATTCTTTTCTGGCCCACAGCAGTGGGGTTCTGAACCCCTAAAGCTAGCAGAACTACTTTGGAATTTTTTATGTTTTTAGGCTAATTTATTACCTTTTAAAAAATTTTTTGCTCTTCAATTGTGGTAGAAATCGTGAGTTCTGCTAGCTTAACGTTAAGCAGACAGAAACAAAAAGCTATTCGATTTTTTATGGACAATCTGATTACACTATACACTTTCTGAATTTATGAAATCCTGCTAGCAGAACTCAATCATAAAAGAACTCCTCTGAATAAATTCCCTCATTAAACTGAAGTGCAAAAAATTTCGTAAAACGGTAATATATTAGCCTGAATAGAGCCTGAGACAACTGTGTAAGTGAATTAATTCAGAGAGCTAGCAGAACCCAGTTTTTTTTTATGTGAATTCAGAAATGGGCAATGGGTTCAAATGTTAGCCTAAAATTATGCTGAAATCAGATTTTTCATATATATATTTGATTTGCATTTGGTACTGTCAGTATAGGGTGAATCTAGTATCACCCATGATATCTCATTAAACTGAAGAGCAAAAAATTTCGTAATAAGGTAATAAATTAGCCTGAATAGAGCCTAAAATTACTATGTAAGTGAATTCATTCTGAAAAGTTTCTTTATGGTTTGGTTTTACTAGCTTAACGGTAGATCTTGGAGAACCCAGGATTAAAAAAAACAACAGAAATTCAGAAATTTGACAGTGGGTTCAAACTTGGTGTAATCAGATAGTCCATGAAAAAACGAATAGCTTGTTGGTTCTATCAGCTCAAGGTTAAGCTAGCAGAACCAAAGATTTCTCCAAGAATTGAGATAAAAAAATTGAATAAGGCGATAAATTATGGCTAAAAAAAATCAAAAATTCCAACATGGTTCTGCTAGCTCAACAGAGGTGGGATTCTGCTGTCTAGAAGATGGATGAATGAAGGAAGAATTCAATTACCTTGACAAAATCATTGGATCCTGATGAAGTATGAATAGCCATAGTATACATAACTTCTATAACTTTATCACTCACAAATTTTGATTCTTTATTTCTGGATATTGTGAACAAATTAAGTAGGATTGGAATAGACATTTTCATATCACTAGGATCAGCTTCGCTAGCAATCATTGCAAGCATCTGCAATTTCAATAAATGATAGATACATATCTTCATTCAAAGATAATTAATTACTTACACCTGCATAGTCTTCATCCAAGTTGCTACGAAATGTTATGCACATTATTCTTAAAATTATCAATACAATATTTCTATTTCTTAACCTGTTGCTCCAATGTACGCTGAATTTCATACAAAAAGTTGGTAAGCTGTTTTCAACATATACATATTCAGTTGGACTATTGAGTAAGATCTACAGATGAAAAACAGAAAATTTTACATGAATGTTCAAATTTTCATGTTTCATTCCTCAAAAAATGAAAAAAAAAAACATTTTACTGACCTCAAACTGTTTAGTAATAACTGGTTTCCTTAGAAGACAAATTTTGGAAACTAAAGAAATTGCTTCATCACTGTCAATACAATTCATTAGCAAGATATTAAAAATAGTTTGTATGAAAACTTCTAGCTTTGAATGTTCATAAAAATTTGTAGGCAAATGTTCAAGAAATTCAGCAAAAAGCCTCAAAATATTACTTTTATTCTTTACTTCTTTAGAAACTCCCATGGTTGTTAACTTGAAAATTGTGTCTTTGAAGATTTGTTCACTTAAGATAACCATTACTTTACTTGCTTCCTGAAAAGTTTTAAATCTTAAATAAAAATATTTCAGATAAGTAATAATGATATTTCTCAAAAGTTATTAAAATGAATAAAAAGCTTACAACTGCATCAAATAATTTGTTTTTCGCTACAATGTATAAAAACACATTTTGAAAATTATGAAAATTGTCTTTTCTCAGGGTAGACTTAAGATCTATTATCAAATTCCTGAAGTTTTTTTTCAGTTGTCCAGAGTGATGATCGGTTATTATACCATGAAGAAGTGTATAATTTATCATAAAATGATATTTAGTTGGCCAGTCTTGCTTAGATAAAGTTCTAATACAATGAAAAGCCTCATGGGTTGAATCAACACCATCATCTAAAAAATTATTAGATGAGATATAAGGTAATAACGAAATGAGACTGATGCAAATGAAATTTATTTAGTCTTACCTTTTGAATAGTCTGAATAAACCCTTATGTTTGTATTTTCAATTATATGACACAATTCGTATAGAGTATTCTGTAAATATATTTCAGGCAATTTATTGTTATGTATAAATCGTTTTAAGCCTCTCAAAACATTGTGGCAATTAACATTTTGATCCCCGTGTTTTCTTTCTTTGGCAACACAAATAAGGGTATTCTCATAAATAGATCTTCTGAAATATTTCAATCCAACTACATTCAAAAAGTGAAAAAAAAATTCAGAAGCCAATAGAGAAGAGCTATCTGAAATGTTAAATTTTGAAAATACATCAGTGTACCAACTTATATAAACTAAAATATATTGTATCATATCATCATCTATTTCAATATCATTTTCTGTACTAGAGTCTTTAATGCTTCTAACAACTGTTTGCCAAAATTCTTCTGGTGTTAGAGGCAAATGTTCGTGAAAAGTTTTTAAATATTCGCCATCTGTTTCAATTTTTCCATCTGCATCAACTAGTTCATAAAGTACAGAGATCGGTAAATTTTTTAATTTATCTTTATGAATCTGAAAATAATACCAAAAATCCATTTTGATAGTATTTTATAATTTGATTTTTTTAGGTTACTAGACAGAAATAACCACAGAATACTAAATATATAGAAATAACCAAAGATTTTTTTAGTGAAACATCAGTATTCTGCGTGATTCTGCATTCTGTGGTGTCGGTGTCGGTATTATAGAAAACGATATTCTATTCTCCAATACGGATGGATGCATTTTATTATTAGCGCGAAATTCAAATTAGCTTATTTAGTCTTATAGACCACGATATAATGAAATAAAGTATGAATTTCTTTTTTAATAATTGGGTAATGTGAATTAGTTAGAAATTGGAAAATTGAAAATTTCTTTTCAAAAATGGCTGTATAAATCCAATTCAAAATTAAACAAATACAACTTTTTTACAATTTTCATATGTTCATACCTGAGAAATCCTTTATCTTCAAGAAAAGAATTTGTCTATAAATGGTCATAAAATATTTTATGCGGACACGCAAACCGACAGACCAACAAAACAAAAGTTGTTTAGAATTTAGATTAAAAGCAATTTAATAATGATATTACATATTTGGTCAAGCCAATTTCGAAAGTGTAACCACTCTCTCTGAGGATTGCATTGTTTCATCCCGGGAACACTAATGGAATAATCGTCAATGATGAATCATGAAATGTGAAATGCCAGTCTAAATTAAAATTTTAGTAAGTAGCTTTGACTAATGTCGAAGAGAACCTTCATCTTTAAGAAGACGCGAGTGTTGCTCGAAGAAAATGGCGGTATACAGGTGTACTGCAGATATGAAGAATCGTCGGAAGTACAGTGGCTATATACTAATGGCGGACTTTTGACAGTTTTATGACCCCTTGTCGCCACTGTTAGTATATAGTATATATTCACTCTAGTCAGAAGGCATTTGAACCGCTCATTTCTAAACACGCAACCAAAAAAACACATATCTTCATATTTTTGCATATCCTGCAATTTTTATTATAACTTTCTTTAAACTATATATACATGGCTATTTACAGGGGGAAACATTCATGATACATTTGTTCAAATCATAATTATAATTAGCACCTAATCTGTGATCATATCTAATGAAGAAAATTTTGATTTATTTACAATTATATACATAGATGTGAGTGAAGTAATAATTTTTCTAGAGGTATGTTGAACCAAAAAAACACATATACGTCTGAGGTGGATTAAGTCTAAACACGCAAGAAACCAAATTGGGGATATATGTATAACCCTTAACCCCTCCTCCTCTTCCCCCTCCGGAATTTAACCCCCCCTCCTCCTCTTCCCCCTCCGAAATTTAACCCCCCCTTCCAAAACTAAAACCAACAGTAGTATAAAATTGAACGTACCGGCTGCAATTATTATTATTCTGTGCTATCTAACGAGTTCTGTTTTAGTACCAGACCAGTTTGCAACTTCGAGTAAGAATTTGCATCTTATACCAGTGTTTCCCATGTAAGTATTTTTCTCCTTCTTAGTGGTAGTATCATGATCAGACGACTTCGTTGAATTATAATGAAAATATTCCATTCGTGTAATTTTATTTCAAAGTGTATTGTATTCATTCTTGTAGAATTATAAGTTCCACTTATTTGTGAAATTTATTTCAAATTTTAAGTTCTCCGATCCTAGTGACATGGTGGTGAAAATTTGAAGCTGAGACAGCTAGTACTTGAATGAAAATTTTTATGGTTTTTCATGTTTAATGCATTGTTTGGATTTTCATTTCACAATGTTAATTCGTTATTTAAATAGTGAGGTCCAGATTAAGTAGGTTATACATATTAACAATAAATAACCTAACTGTCTCTGGTGTTCAAAGATTCCGCTAGAGGCCGTATTTCTTGGCCGAAATTCTATATTATGCTGACCATATTATTGAAAGAAAACTTTTAATTTCGAACCGGAAATGTGTTTGGCGCAAGCGCAATGAGGCTATGGCCATAATAACCTTGAAAGCGCCACCACCGAAGACATTATCTTCAACTTCAGTGAATGAAGTTTACTCCCGTGTAAAGTAATATTCATAGTGAATTTTTTCTTTCATCTTATTCGATAAGCAGCAACACTGTTGTTTCGCCATTTTGATTACTTTTGAAGGTGGGTTTTTGTTTACGTTTTTTCAACGTGCCCTTTTTATATTTTTGACTGATAAGGAAGCCGGTTTTGACTGAACCCGTGTATGCCAAATTCAGCATCCCGCATTTCGCACACATTAGTACTTCAATTCTTCCTTCCACAATAGTAGTGTGTTAGAATTTTGGATTCAATCAAACTTGGAAGTCTTGCAAAATGGTACATTATTGATATTTTCCAATATTTTGCAAATAATTATCCATGTGTTCATTTCACGTCATAAAGTCTTTGTTATATTTAGTGGATTTATTACGGCTTGTCCTGCAAGTTTGTCTGAAGTCGTTATTTATTTTGTTTCTACATGTGTTTTTGTTTACAGTTGGAAAAACTTATCCAAAATATGGTAATGGAGGCACCACCTTCTCCACAGAGTGTTGGCAGGGAGTTTGTAAGGCAATATTACACCCTTATGCATCAGGCCCCCAATCATCTTCATAGGTAAATATTATTCTTATTTTGGTATTATATTCATTTTGGAAGTAGTAGTAGAATATTAAGTCATTCTATTTTGAATCAACAAATGCACAAAGTTTCAATTTAATTGCTTAACATTACATCGATGATTCAAACCTATGAATAGTTATCATAAAGTATCGGTTTTGTAGAATTTTTTCAATAGATACTTGTTTTTCCAAATTAGTAGAACTTTGTTTATATTTTTCTTTGGTTAGAGATTTTCTTTGTCCAATACACGCGAAAAGTGCATTTTCCTTTTTCATTGTTCCAAAATTTCAATTATAACGAGTATACATCCATAACCGAAATATTTTTTATCCGTGTTCTACTTTGCCTATTAAAATAATGAATAATTTAAAAAGTTTCTGATTAACTTATGCCTAAAGATTTTTGATGGCTCATATTTATGTAATGATCACTTTATGGAATTCAATCTTAAGAAATAATTAATTTGCAATATTTGAAGGATGTATTATTGTTATGTGCAGAGTTTGAAGTATTTGCCAAACCGTATTCTATTCAAAAAGCTTGATTTCAATGAATTTTTGTATTGTGTGCAGCATTGAGTAAATTGAATTAAAAAGAGTCTAGATAAATTATTTTAGGATTAACAGTTTGAAAGTAGCACTTCCATGATTTTTCTTTTCCTCTAGAACAGGAGTCCCGACATTTATGTTATGGATTATTTCAAAAACTGTTATAAAAAAAAACACCAAAAAGCTTCCATCATACCGGTATTTACGGAACCGCGTGGTACCAAATTCGTTTAAGAGCGCATGCGTGTTTAGCAGCGTCGTTTTGGTACTATCGAATTTTTCTGAAAATTTCAATGTTTGATTAGACTTTGTTTTCTATTACCAACTGTTTTCTAAGCAAATCAATTGAAGTGTAAAAATTGAATGTTCAAGTTAAATTACCCCTTGCTTATTTTTAACATGAATAATTTATGATTCTTATTAGCCAGTTGCAATTAAAGATCATTATAACGATAAGTTCTTGCGTATATCTCCGTTTTCAAGAAACTTTGTTTCTTTCCTCTAGAAATAAAATTGTAACAGTGTTAAATGTTGGAATTCAAATATTCTAAATTCATGGAAATTCACTCTTTCTTCTAATTCTTAAAGTTCTTTTTGCGTCAATTTTGTTGAGACTAAATTTCTCCTAAATTTTTTTTCGGATTGGGTAAATAGAATCATTGTTCTGAAAACCAAGTTTTGGATGTTTATTTCTTATAATAGGTTTCGGTGAAATTTGGATATGTTGGACATATCTATTATTCCCTTGATACATTACTAGCAGCTGCCATTTTGTGTGAAAATAAATGTGAAAGGCCTATTGTAAAATGGCCGTAGTTCGTAACGGTTTCCATGCTATACCTACTTTCCAAATTTACCTTGCAATTTGAGTTTTATCTATTTCTTTGAATGATAACGCTTGATGACAAACGAATTTTTCATTCATGTATTGTGAAAGGATTATGTCCCTTATAATGACTTCTGAAAGGTCTTAAGACCCCTTAATTTCAAAATTAAGTGTTCTTTAATGTTGTCATTACTGGTCTTTCAGATAAAACTGTTATTGTCTTGTTTATTTCTTTATAACCTTTACAATACAATCGTTGAAATTTTACGGTTCTTGAGAAACAAATAGTTTGATTCTACGTATTTTGCGAGTCGGTTTATAATTTCCAATAATGATTATTTGAAATCTTTTGTGATGAATATTCAAACCGTAAAATGTTTACGCTTTAACATTCCGTTATTAAATAAAATTTGTAGAAAAATCATTTGCCATAACGGTAAAATCAAGACATTTTGTTTAATGGTCTGCGAAGATAAAATGAGAATTGAAGAATGAATAGGTATTTGAATAATCAATAAATTTCGATTTGAGAAATCACTTTGATCATTCCAAGTTATGGTCTATTTTTAATCTTCGATTTCAAACATGTTTTGAAGCGCAATTAAAAGAACCTTTATATTAAGTTCCCACTGTTTGCTAGAGCTTTTGTTCTATCGTTTTGACGTTGAAGAAATTATGATAGGGAGTTAAAAATGGAAAAATTCATTGGCATTATTTTTCTTGAGAAATACACGTCCACCTAGATTGTGGGGCATCTATTCAAATAAATTCCATTGCAAAATCATCTAGTATTCCGATACGTATGACCTACAACTTCCTTAAACGGACGTTATTTGCTTGAATCGAGTTTTCTCTGAAAATACTGTATATGTCTTTTTTTTTTCTTCATACATTCGGAAATTCTTAGAATTTTTAAGACTATTGTCGGTTTCAATGTTTTCTTGAACATACGATTTCAATAGGCTATATTACCTGAACCTTCAGGTAACAACTCGAATTCTATTGTTATCTGAGAAACATATTTTGAAAGTACATTTTGGGTCAGAAAAAATTCTCTTAACTCCTTTTAAATTGTCGGTGTACGTCTTGGAATGCGTAGAAGCCAAAATTCGTATTGAATAAGATTGAGGAGACAGCGGTGACGTAAAGTAGGAAGCTTTAAGGATCTTGTTCAAATTCGTGTTACTATAATTTACTGACGAAAAGTTGATTTTTACTCGTAATTATTCTATATGATAATATTTCAAATTTGATATACATTACGAAATCGTTTTCAGGTTTTGTTAACTGTTGTTAAAGTAAATAAAAAATATTGCAACACCTACACTGATATCAAAATCTTATATGAGAACCCTGTATTTAATTCATTCAGTATTCTGTTCACAAATGTCATTAAAAAATGAGAAATGTCGGGAGCTTTTGAGCGCCTGTTCATTCCTGTTTTGCAATACTGTACGAAGTTACATGTGGTAATCCAAGGGCGCAATTGGCGCAAGAATAATTCTATTCGCTATTCACGTGAAATTTTGCATGAAGGTTAAAATTCTCTTTCTTATTCACACACTTTTACAAAAAAGCAATGTTGGATTGCAACTGAAATCTATTTGGAAATCAATGCAGGAAAAAAGGTGAAATTGAGAAAATTTTGAATTGTCACTAATGCATTCAGCAAGGCATATTTACTGGACCTCAGTTGGATTTTGCCCTCGGCATTAAAGATCTGAATTGCGAATTTTAAGTTTCTAGATCTTTTCGTTCGAAAGTTATCGTGTATACGGTCGGCCAGACAGAATCGAATTTAAGGACAGATTCGTCATCAGCGAGTCGAATCTCTTAGTTTGGGATCATTCTCGGCTCAGAAAAAATAAATCAACATTCATCTGTTGCAGTCTGGAAACATCCACTAATTTTGCACGCCTTAAATAAAGATATTTATATCTAATCAGTAGATCCACTATTCTGAATATATTTATTTGAAATCAGAATTTCAGAATAACTGAAATCAATGTCATCATTTTTAAATTTCAGAATAACTGAAATCAATGTCATCATTTTTAAAGTTAGCAATATCTTTGAAATTTTCATTTGTCCTAATTCATGGATTAAGATATTTTGTGACTTTGAAAATTTGGCACTTCATTAATGCATTCTGTAAGAAGCTGAGTAAAGTCTGCGGCATAAGTCATGCTTCAAATATAGTTGTCGATTATAAGAAAATCTTGAACTCTAGAAATTGAAATAATGTAAACAGGGTAGAATACGATTTGGTAAATTAATTGTAAATAAATCAATTCTTATTTCTATTATCTTCTCAGGTTCTACAATAACCAATCATCTTTCGTCCATGGAGGTTTGGAACCAGCTAACCGTGATCCAACCCCTGTGATCGGTCAGAAGGCCATACACCTGAAGATCCAACAACTGAACTTCAGGGACTGCCATGCCAAAATCACTCAGGTGGATTCTCAGGCTACCTTGGGCGGAGGTGTTGTGGTGCAGGTGACAGGTGAGTTGTCCAACGCTGGACAGCCCATGCGCCGTTTCACCCAGACCTTCGTGCTGGCTGCTCAGGCCCCCAAGAAGTATTACGTCCATAACGATATCTTCCGCTACCAGGATGAAATCATCTGCGACGAGGTAAGTTATTTTATTTCATGACAGTTAATTTTTTTAGCAGTTTAGTAATTGCAGTTCTTGCTCTTATTAAACATAAACATTTAGTTTATGTAAATATTTTCTATCATTTCACTTGATAGGCAGGCGTTTTTGAAAGGAATATATTTCCTATTCAATTTAAGTATTTTTTTTTAAATAGACAATAGAAAATTCGACAACTAAAGAAAACAGTCATTTCTTTGAATAACTTCTACAATACAATTGTTGAAAACTTTTGGTTCTTGATAAACAAATAGTTTTAAAGTATGGAGGAAATGCTATCAATTAACTTGAATATTTCTATGTTTTTTGCATTTCGGTTCATCATATTCAATTGATACTTCATGAAAAAAAAATTTAAACTTGAACTTTAATTGTCGAATGTTCCGACATTCCATTCGTATGCCATCCAAATTTTTTTTTAATGGATACTATTAGAGAAATTTGCCAGAAAATACAGTTTCCATAATGGTGATTTCTTTAATTGAGATATTTTGTTCTATAGTTTGGAGTAAATAAATTGAAAAAAAAAAAATTTATAGGTATTTGCCATTAATTTGCATTATTAAGAAATTCCGATTCAAGTCATATCAAATTATGGCTTATTTTTTATGATTGTGTTCAAATGTTTTTAAAGCGCAATAAAAAGAATAGTTCATGAACCCCCACTATTTGCTAGAGTTTTTGTTCTATCGTTATGTTGAAAAAATTATGATAATGATTAGAAATGGAAAAATTCATTGGTATTATTTCTTGAAAAATACGTTCACCTAGATTGTGGGAAATTTATTCTTTTAAATGTAGTAGTCTAATATTATGTATGACCTACACCTTTCTTTAAATGAATGTTATTCGATTCACTCGGAAATTATCAAAATTTTTAAGGATTAATGGAAATAACATTGTTGAATATAATAGAAACTGAAATAATCATTTCATTTCGGTGAACTCTACCACTAGAAAAAAACCAAATGTATTTATTTTTTCCTGTTTTGCCTTATACTCAACTTATCATTACAGGAATGCGAAGCGGAGACTTGTTCTGAGCCAGAGGAAGAGGCTAACCAAGAAATAGCTGTTATTCCTGAGGTTCCCCAACAAGCTCCTCAAGTAATGCCGCCATTCCCTCTGCAGCCGGCCATGCAGCCTGTTCCTCATATGGCTGCTCAACCTCCGCAGATGATGGCCCCTCAACCTGTACCACAGGTTAACGGAGCTCTTCATCCTGAAGACTTCAATATTATCTCTGGTGAGTAATCACAAGGCTTTTTTGATTTTGATAAAAGAATAGTGGCATATTTGAACTTAAAAAAGTTCAGCATTTGAAAATGTTATTTTTTTGTCAAATAGGTAATTAGAATCGTTACCTAATATTCAATCACTCATGATCTTTATGGAAATCTACTTGATTAATTTTCAACATTCAAATTCATTCATTCATAAGAAATGTCTCCTCTTAGAAAACGAAAATGCTAGATTCAAGCTCTAAAAAGTTCTTGAAATGAACGGTAAAGTTTTCAAAATATTCTTTTGAACACATTTTCTTTGTTGAACATTTTCAATGGTTTGGATATTTACTACTCCAATAATATATCTAAATTTTTTATTTATCGCTATGGTCAATACAATCCACTTGAAACCTGATGTGATCTATTCAGTGTGAGTAAATATGTGTATCTGATGGAATCACATTTTCTGTTTTGGAAATTGTAGAAATAGGCTATTTAACACCCATACCTAGAATGGGGAGCCAGACTTCCGAGTTCAAGTCAGCTCTTCGCCAACATAGATTAGATCTCGAAAAACGATACACCTTCATTTGATGAAGAAGGCTTTTGACTATCTCGGAAAAAGCTGTAAAATCTCAAATAATACATTAGTAATATGACGTGATTGGGCGAACTTACAATGAAGTGTTGACATTTGTGTGATTGGTATTTTCATCCCTTTTCGTTGAGTATTGCTCGACTAAACAGAAGGATCTACAGAAAGATCAACATTGAATTCTAACCTCGAACAGAATGCTGTAGTAATAATGAAATGAATGGAAGTTATCTTTATACTATAAACTTATGTGCTTGACAAACATCACTGAATAATTTGAGCAGATTTGAATATTCGAATTGCCTATTGAGGTTTCAACATTATTTTTTTACGGCCGTCTTTTTTTAACCACTTTTCCGCATCAGTAAAATCAAGTTATCTTCTTCTTATAACCTACAATGTTAGGATACGTGCAAGATACACGCTGATTTTCCGCGCCACCTACCGTTAAACTGATTGCCAGCGCTTGGGCAACCTGCGTTCTGGTCCCCTATGCCGTTTTTGAAACACTTATAAGTCAAACTAACCGTCCGTCTGCATCTTAAATTTCAGGCGCACGGAAAAAACAAGGTGGGAAGAAGACGGCTGGCGAAAGATATAATCAAGAAACAACACAACACACGACGACATATTACCCGAGAACAACAACAATTCACTATTACACACACAATACGTATAATCCACATCCACAATCCACATCCATACATTCCCAGAATCATGTGAATGCTAGGCGGGTTATACACACTCAAAATGCGGCTGGTGGTCTGTTTCTAGCGCAGATCCAAAATAACCATGTCTACAATGTTAATATTTATAACAAGTAGCAAGAAAAGAATTAAAGACTTTGTAACAATATCAAATGAATAATGTATTGGGTATGGCCATGTTAATGACCGAAAGCTAGGCCAAGTTTAATAAAGAACTTAATAAGATCCTCAAGTGACTTTATACCCAATACATTATTCATTTGATGTTTTTATAACAAGTAGATTCTCATCTATGAAATTTGTACCTGAAAATAAAATATATGTTGATTTTTTAATAAGTTTTTTGAATTTTAATGACATTGACATGACAGAAAAAATAATGTTCCCAACTCGTATATAAAGTATTGTCGCCTACTTACTTTCTCGGTTGGGCTTCGTTAGGGTTGTTATTATTTCAAGTAATTAAGCTTTGGAATTTAGCAGGCCCTGCAGTTTTCACAGTTGATGTTGAGAATGAACAGAAAATTGAATTAAAAAAAAATAGTCTGCTGTAAAGCCCTCCAGAGTTGATCGAGTACAAAAGAGTAATTAATTTTCAAACAAGTATCACTATGATTCCATCTTCATGATCAGAAGAATAAGATCAATAATGGGATATTACTTACGTACCATGCGCACTACCATAGTTTGGCTACTTACGGGCAAATATTGTGGGGATCTTCGACTGATGCTTCCAAAGTGTTCCTGAAGCAGAGAAGTGCCTTAAGAGTGATAGCGGGTATAAATAACAGGGTCAGTTGCAGGGAAATATTTAAAAGGTACCAAATACTCACCATCCCAAACTCATTTATACTCGAGTGTCTGTTATATGTTCACGGAAATAAGGGGCAGATTCCGAAGCACTCTGATACTCACGGCTATGCTACAAGAAGCAGGGATAATTATGTTCCTCCAAGACATCGCCTGGAAAAGACCAAGCAGACATTTTTGTTTCTAGGCACAAAAATGCATAATCACTTAACAGCTGAAGTGAAATCACTACCAGCAAACCGATTTAAGCAAAAAATGAAAAAATATCTGAGCGACAATGTGTTCTATAGTATAGAGGAATTTTTGGCGCACGATAATTATACCTAGTTGTCAATTTATTATGTTGTTTGTGAATTAAGTCTTATACACAGTGTATGTTGGTTCACATAAATGTTTTTGACAGACCTTGTAAAATTGAAGGTAAAATAAATATATGATATGATAAGATTAAATTCTAGCTCCAATAGTTTCTTAGTTACGAATTTTTCAATAGTGAATATGGGAGGGGTAACAACTTCACACCTTGGCCAAGTGATTGAATACTTTTTCAATAAGTCATCACTTATTATTAAAAAAAAATCATTGGATTGAGATTTTTTGTTTCTCTTGTTCTACAACATACTTGATGTAGAACAGTATCAGTTGAAATATTAGCCTGAAAATCACTTCGTATTGGAAAGGAGGTTATCTTTTTTTTGTCAAACCATTCCTCACTTTTTTTTATTCAAATTTTTTTTTAACTCATTTACTATATATGTATAACTTTGCAAATATAGTATATTTATTTTAGCAATGGCATGCCGTCACGAATGGCGAATCTAAGATGCCAACTGCATCCTTCCTGAAAATGCACTCAAAATGAGGAAATTTTTAAAGTTTGTGTTGTCAATCTTTTGTTATGTTGCCAATGTACTCATTCTGATTAATCGAATTTATTTCATTCGTAAGAAATGGTTTAGGTTCTTTTCCGTCATCTGCTATACTCATGCATCAATTTATTTATTTATTCAATGTCAATGTAATATTAAATATTGATTTCCACTATACAAACGTTAAGAATAAAATCTCAAAATCGGTGTTGTGACCTCTAAAAGGACTGTCTTGACGTTATACCAAGGCTAAAACAAAGGAACTTATACCATGAAATATTTACCAGTGGTTCATAACAAACATTCAGCTTAGACACGTTAATGAAGACATCAATGCTTGCACATGTACTATTTCTTCTTTTGAAACCACATTGACATTTTTTTTTCTATCTATCTAGCTCAAGCGCCAGTACCAAGTCCGGTGATGAGCAATCCACCAAACCTACCTTCAGCACCAATTCCAGTGATGCACGCCGCCATGGTTGTTCCTAGTGCCAGCCCTCCGGCTGTCATCGAGGAGAATATCGTCGAGCAGGTGGAGGAACCCAGACCCGCCTTCGTCGAGGCCGTAGAACCCGAGCCTGAACAGCAGGAATTCTCGGTTGAGTCGATTTCAACCTCCAACGAACCCAAGACATACGCCAACCTACTCAAGTCCACCACCTACCCAACCACCGCAACGCAGACCTCACCGCAGCAAATCCAACCTCCTCAGCAGCAACAACCCCAGCCTCCAGTCAATCCTCAAACTTTCCCACCTAAAACCACGTCTCCCACTTTCAACCAACCCGGTAGGAATGGAAATAGGAACAACCGCAACGGTCACCAAAACGCACGTTTGCCCAGGCAAGATCAGAGTAGGATGTCCGGCGGAAGAACCGACGAAGCTGGAGGTTAGTATCAATCTGTCAATTCTGCACCTAATTTGTCATAATTGATATTTATTTTGAAAATTGTACATACATAACAGGGATATGCAATATCATGTCACTCTTGATTTGTATATCTATCTCATTTTTTTTAGTGGTTTTGTATTTGTCATTTTTTCACAGAATTGCTCTTCTATACACTTATTAATTAATTCCTGAACTTTTTATGCTAATTCTTTTGTATTATTAGCTCAATCCATGTAATGTTGGTTCATAACTGCATACTAAAATATCAATTTCCAGTTTTCGTAGATGATAGGAGGAAAAGCCAAACGAATAATTATTCTGATAGCAACCAGCTTTTCTTGGGAAATCTACCTCACAATGCGACCGAAGAAGAGCTTAGGGACATCTTCAGTGACTTTGGACCTATTGTAGACCTGAGAGTACACAGCAAGGGTGCCAACAAGAACGGTATGGCTGGTGGCCGAACTCCACCCAACTACGGATTCATTACGTTTGAAACCCAGCAAGGTGTACAAAATTGTCTTGCTGCCAGAGTGAGTAAAGTCAGTTGAACCCTTTTTTCTTTTTTAGTAGCTCCACAACAAATCTATTACGGCCTCGATACTTCATATTCAGGAAGGAGAATGAGTAAGAGAAGGTTGATTGCGTCCACGCGAAATTAGTATTGAACTGAGTTGTTGACTTTTTTTTCAGGAGAACAGCAAGGAACAATTATTCTTAGCTTAGTTATTTGTTTGCTTCTGGTTCCTTATTTTTGTTTTAACCAACCTTTGGAATCCTTTGAAAAATAAATTTCAACCTCCCCAGAAAGTTTCAGTTCCGGTTTTGTAAAATGAATCATTCATAAAGCGAATTTAAAACAACCATCCATCCTCCAATCAAAGCTTGTTAAACATGTAGAATATGTATATGACCTTGAGACCCTCGACAGACGTCACATTTTCTACGTCAAATTGGCAGCTACTTTGCCAGATTGAAAATAGGATATATTTATTCGTTATTATCGGTAGGTTTATGTCAAGCAGGGGGCTGTTTGATGATTATATATTACTACCATTCAATTCGGAGATCCTAGTTTTCTTTCAATAAACTTGTTAAAAGTAAACATTTATTTCAGAAAGTTTATTTGAATATTTTAATTACTTTGTAGAGCTTACGAAGCAAAGAATTAAACAGAAAAAACCTTCACCTCTGGTAATAGATCCATTATTACATTTGGCTTAGGAAATTATATACGTGAATCAATTATCATGTTTATATAACAATGTAATTTTTTACCCACTATCTTGGCTGCAGGTTGAATTTTTCTATAGCATCAACAGTCTAATTCAGAATCAGAATAAACATTTAGAAATAAAGATACTATTATAACTGTCGCGACCGATGGCGAGAATTAGCGAAATACCTTTTACTTCAATTACCTGACTAATTTTTCGATCTGGCAACGTAGCTGACATTTTGACGTGGCGGATTCGAGGATCTCAAGGTCATATACATATTCTTAATGATTATCCAATTTGCATAAAACCTGATAAAAAATTAAAAATAATCATCCTGTCAATATCGAAAATTAAGGCCCAATGTTCATTTTGTATTGAATATTATTGTTTTACTAATTTACATTCATTTTACAGCCTATTTACTTCCCGAAAGGAAAGGAAGGTGGAACTCCCCTCAACGTAGAAGAAAAAAAAACGAAAGATCGTCCATCGTACGGAGGAAGACCTAACAACGACAATAGGAACCGCGACAGAGACAACACACAGAGAAGAGGCCCCAACGGACCTAACCGCAATGGCACTAACGGAAACAATGGTGCTGGCAGCCAACCAAACAGACCCACATATAACAATCGGAATGGACCGACCAACCGTGGCCCTCCCGCTAACAATACCTACAACAACCGTCGCTAAGGAAGCAGATGTTGGGGTTGCGTACGGGTCAACGACTGCCTCAACCAATTTTTTTTTTGTGAGCCACTGCTTATTGGCAATTAAAGACTTAATATTTTAAGATTAACAACATCAACGGATCTCTTTCCGTTGCTATCCTTATATTATTACAACAAAATACAGTTTGTGAGGACAAAATCTAGTGTACGTAAAATGTACAGTGTTTGAAGTCTGAAAGTGAAAAGTTAGTGCCAATAGTGGACCATTAGCTGAAAGCATTTTTTCCCTCAAAAGGTTTTTACATCGTGAAATCTCTCAAGTGAAAGGATGGATTTCTGATGTGTGATAATTTTTTTTTTTTTTTAGTATAATATTCAATCCCTGATTTGAGTGATTTCACTAACAAAATCTATTTTACAGATGTGATGGAAATATTATGTATTGTTGTTGTCATCTATATAGTGAAAGCAATTTTTTTATTGATTTCCGATTGGACTTCTTTTGTTTTTATTAGTCATCAGGGAAATTTCAGTGAATTTAGCTTCCATACATTTGAAAGAAAAATGGTTTTATGTATCTGAATTGATTAACTACGAATGAATCATCTTAATGTACTATGTATATTAACATAAGTTAAATTCTTCCTGTGGAGTGCATTTCTCTTTAACACAGAGAAACAAAGAGTGATGGCGATTATACATGATGCAATATTAAATTTACAGTCTTTCCGATTATTTTGTTTCGATTTTATCCAGATTTGAACTTAAATTATTTTTATTGTAAAGAATACAATGTAATTTATATTGAGAAATTAGTCAATAAAAACAGGTTGGGCTGAAACTAATGCGGAGCTTTTCAAATTTGAATAAAGGAGAAAAATGTACAGAAGAATTTAAAACTCGATATATAATTTAATAATTAACAGCCGGAATTGTATGCTTTGCTATATTTAATTCAAATTTCGAAAATCTCTTCTGGTAGTTCACGTCTGACCCTGATAACAACTTGTATTTTTTCCTATTGACCACTGTAGGGTAGCTCATCGTTTTCATCAAACTTGTCTTAATCAATCACTGTCCTAACTTTCAATGAAATCTACCTGATATTTCAAAATTATTATTTTGTTTTGTACAAACCAGAAATAAAATTTATTTGAAAATATAACTGTTTGATTTTGTAGACACAATTTTATTGTGTCCTTTACTATTATCTTCCCTTTTTGGCAAGATTCAGCTATCACTTTACTGGAAAAATTTTGTCTCCAAGTTTTCTAGTTCTAGAAATTCGAAGTGAAGTAATAAGCTTTATTAGGTTTGTCCAATTCCTAATATAATTTTTTTACAAAATATCTCATGTCTTCAAACCTATAGTTTATAACCAATTAATAGATTTCTGATTATATCTATTAGTTTTGGAGATATTGAAAAAAAAAATTATTTTCTAAGTGATCATTAAGTGCTCCAATATATTGAAGTGAATCTTCTGAAGTAAAACCTAATTCTTGATCTTAATTTAAAAAAAAAATATATATATTGGAAAATGCCTGGCTTTTTGGCTGTGGTCAAGTCTTTGTCATGAAGTTTATTCATAAGAATTCCATTAACTCATGAACCGTAGAATTTTTACCCAAGTTATTGCATACTGCTAAAATTGTCATTAAATAAGCTATTCAATGGGCAATGATACAATAACATACTGGGTGTGCCGTTTGAAATAAGAAAGTACTAGTTATATATATATTTCAGGGGGAAAGATTAATGTCTTAAACCCTAACATGCGAATTTTCAGCAGAACATTATGATTGTTTTTCCATAAATGTCTAATAGGACATCGCGATGAATCACCCTGTATAAAAATTTGAGGAAAAGTTCTCACGTGAAGTCAGGAGCTTTTGAGTGCTAGTGACTCATACGTCAATTGCACCATTGAAGACTACATATATACCTATATCAATATAAGTTATGTGGTCTACAAGAGGGATAACCACCATGTGGTTTTTCGCGTATCAGTTAAAATTTGGTACCCATTCATTCTCCTCTGGCGCTCCTGCGATGACCAAACTTTGTACGGTGTACGAAGTTTCACTTCATCTTACTTTTTTCGAAGCGAATAAGTAGAGGGCATCACTGTACGACCTTCGATTATATATTTTTCACGAAATTATATATTTACCTCTTTTGTAATGATTTTTGGCAGGTTTTTATTTAGAAATTTTTTGAAAATATATTAGTAAGTGCTTTATACAAAGTAAATATCAATTTTTTCGCGAAAAATGAAAAGTTACCAAAAATTCTGTTTTGTTTTTCATTGGCAAACTAGAATTTTTTTTTGCGATATGTAGATTATTTTTTGAGGAAATTATATGATAACCCAACAAAAAACGTTGATTCGTAATAAATAAATCAAATTTCGTTTTGAGATCAGCAGCCACGTGGTGGTATTCCCTCTTAAAAGCTCCCGACTTCGCGGGTGAGTACTTTCTTAATATTTTTTCAATTAATATTAATTGGGATATCGATTGTATTAGGTGTACAACTTTGCTTCCGCCATATTGCTATAGATGGCTATAGCGATAAGGGGTAGTCGAAATAAATAAATCGTAGATGTCATACATGGATACATGTGAGGTTGTGTTGAAAGCAAATAAACTTTATTATTATTATTAATAAACTTGGGTGTTTGTAAACATAACGCCATCGAAATATTAGTCGATTGGTGTCTGCATCATAAAGTTTTTCTGCGGCTGAGGCTGATCGAATGCTCTTAAATTCCTATGGTGAGGCCGCTATTAGAGAAGGAAACTGCCGACAGTGGTTTCAAGTCTTCAAGAACGGTGATTTTGAGGTCGATGACCAGTGGCGGTGGATGAGCGGTTTTCGAAGATGCAGAATTGGAGGTATTACTTGATCAAAACTCGTGTCAAACGCAACAAGTATTGGCAGGATCATTGGGAGTGACTCAACACGCCATTTCAAAACGCCTGAAAGCCATGGGAATGATTTATATACAAGGAAATTCGGTGCCGTATGAGTTGAAGCCGAGAGATGTTGGACGGCGCTTGTTTGCTTGTGAACAGCTGCTTGCAAGGCAAATACGCATCCTGATTGGAGACGAAAAATGGGTTTATTACGATGATCCAAAACACAGAAAATGATGGGGATATCTCGGCTATGCTTCCAAGTCGACGGCCAAACCGAATATTCACGGTTTCGAGGTCGTGTTCAGTATTTGATGGGACCAGCTCGGCGTAGTGTATTATGAGTTTTTCAAACCGACTGAAACAATCACAGGCGATCGTTATCGAACGCAATTAATGCGTTTGAGCCGAGCATTGAATGACAAACCAACTCAGTACAATGAGAGTAATAAAAAAAGTGTAAAAAGTGATTTCACACCAAGACAAATCTCGACCCCATGTTGCGAAAGTGGTAAAAACATACACGGAAACGTTGAAATGGGAAGTAAAAAATTGGATCGAATCGTGGATCGCTTCAAAAGATGACCAGTTTTTTCAACGCGGGATTCGTACGCTACCCGAAAGATTGGAGAAAGTAGTGGCCAGTGATGGACAATACTTTGCATCATAAATGTAAAACCAGTTTTTCACAATGAAGCCTCGAATTTCGGAAAAAAACGACAAAGCAAAGTTGTACGCCTATGAATCTTTCGAACGTTTCGTCACGCTTGAATATCATCAGGCGCAAAAATCCACCTCTCATCTTATCATAGAGATAACTATCTATCTGTAACTCGATATTAAATATCCCAAGTGCAGTTATACAAATATTCCAGGAAGGCACTGATTCAGCATTTCAGCGGAACACCAGCAGTTTTCAGCGGAAATTACAAGGACTTTTGATGCCCTAAAAGCGATAGCTGCATCGGCATATGTGTCGAATTGGAAGGAGTGTGATGTGATGCTGCTACTACTGCTCTGCCTACTCTTCAAACATTCAAGTAGTAGAGTTTTGACTTCTTAACTGTTAAGGTTGGTGCGTGTTAAAAAGCGACACCGCTGGTGAGTTGAAATGCATGTTTTCTTCATTATTTACAGTATGGCAAGAGGTTCTTTATAATTTTCGATGTCTATAATTTATCTGAGGTAATACCTACTTTCGTCTGTTATTAATCTACTTCGATTTTATATGAAAAGAATTTTGTTAACAACAGATCTCAGTAATTATCAACTTTTAATAGAATATATTTTTATTTATTGATGGGTAATAATAATAGGTCATATTTCAAAATGAATAATTGAAAGATTAAAACATCAGGATCCATAACAGTAATTAGTTATAATAACCACTGAAATGTTGGATTAGATATATGAATAGTTAAAAAAAAAATTAAACTGAAAAACCATGAATATCCAGTTATTTTCGAAAATATATGCATAAATTCGCACATTTCAATCGGAAAATGAGCAATTACTACAGTGTAACAATAATATAAGTACAAATACTGAAAATTATTATAATAATTCAGATAGCTGTCCTTTAGTGATCAATAGTTTGAGAATAGAATTGAATCATCCGGTCATCGGCATGACTTCAATATGTAATGTTTTTGGTCATTGTAAATGAAATAAAACTTTTGATTTATTTTTTACAATTGCATGGAATTAGCTAGATACGAATGTTAGTTATAACTTTGGAAATTGATTCACAAATTCCCGGTGCGAAAATCTGCCTCTTAAAAGTAAGGTAACCAGATTAATATCATTTTTGATGAGCTGTATAAGACAAGACAAAATCATGCAATTTGTAACCAGCTTTCGAGACTAAAAATAATATTTCCTACCGCCAGTTCCAAAACTCTAGTACCTATCAATTCGAATATAAAAAAATATATAAAATAACAATTTCAAGTTTTATGCTAATTTTTGTATTGAAAGCGTAAATTCAAGTAGAATATCGAAAAAAATGTGGAAGGTACTGATGTGAAGTCCGCAGCTTTTGAGCACAATTGTGACCTTGGAGATCAAATAACTAAGTAGATAGAAGATAGACATGAATTAACGAGAGCTGAAAAATTCCAGACTTCACGTCAGTGCTTTCTCTATTTTTTTCGATATTCTTCTTGATTTTTTTTATGATTCAGATGCCTCTATCACCACGAAATTCTGCAAGAGGCTTGACTTTGTTATTCTTCATATACATCCAAAATTTCAACTAGGTCGGATCTGTTGTGACTGAAATATTCGGCTTTTTTTCGATCGATATGAAATTTTGCTAGTTTGAAATTGTTATTTCAAATCTGAAAGCAATTTGATCAAATCTGAACTGTTGAAATAATCAGGCACATAATTATTGCAGTTTTTTTTAACGATATTTCTATTTAGCTTGATGTTAAGGGGGAGGTAAGCGACGTCGAAATAAAAAAAACATTTGTGTTAAATTTACAGCGTTTTGAGGTCAACGCAAATGTTGGTCAACAGAAGAGTTTATCGTTGGGAGCAAAAAGCTCGTGCTTATCCTTTCGCTATCTTTACAGGATGGAAAGAGACGTTTCGATAAAATAAACAAGTTTAATCATCGTAAGCGAGACTGAAAGTGTCGAATTACTTCCAATTGATGCTTCTTAATAATACTATATCATACTGTTGAAGTATGAGACCTCAAAACAATTAAAATGCTATATATTAGTTGGAGAATGAATACACATATTGTTGATACCAAGGACCTGGCAGCAGCCTAATGGAAAAATTGTAACCGGTTAATTTTTCGTATGTTGAAGAATATGTCCTCCTAAACAAGAAAGTTTATGAGTCCAACTCAATCGTATGACTAGTTTTCGAGATACAGGGTGTCGAAGTTATCATTTCTTCAAAGTAAATTTCTCGTAGGAAAATATCTTGAATGAAACACTTTTGAGCGACAAATATTGCTTACCTACCCATACGGTAATAATTTTAGACTGATTTTCAATAAATTTGTTAGATAAGGGTTGGGTCAAACCTTATTCAAAATGAAATTCTCCCTGTGAATGAAAAGTCGAATTTTCCAATTTTTTGCCGTAACTTTTAGTTCGAGTACACTTTTATAATGTCAAACAGTATTGGCTTTGCTATGACCAGTTTTTGAGATACTCAGGGTAATATATTAAGAGGGGCGATCGTTATTACAAAAATTGTCAATGTTGAAATCTCGGTTGAAATACATTGTACACGGTGTCCCAAATTATTCGATGCTCTCTTTTCAAGAAACGCCCTGTAACTCGAGAACTTTTGTAATAACGGGCGCCCCTCTTGAAATATTACCCTGTTTATCTCAAAAACATAGAACGTAAAAACATAGTATGTATATAGATACTAGCATTTTAAAAAGTTTTCCTATGAAAGGCCCAATATCTGGGCATTTTGGAATTAAAGCTGTTATCTTTTGCCATTTGAGAAGTGAAAACTAAAAATGAAACCATACACGCTTCAACAAAGCATTAAAATAGTTAAAATTCACTAAAAAAATAGTGAAAATACTGAAGTGACAGTTCGAAAAACTAAAGCACTTTTGGGTTGTCGTGAAGCAACTTCTCGACCGGCAATGGTGAAACTGGTGGAAAAATTTGAGCTGACGAGACAAGTTAGTGATGTGAAGAATAGAAACCATGTGAGTCGCTCAAGAACAACTTAGAAATAAGAATATTGCTGCTGTAGCCCGTTGTGTTGACGAAAATCCAGGTTGGTCCATTCCTGCTCAATCAGGCATTCCATAAACTACATTACACCGTATTTTGCATAACGACTTAGGTCTTGAGGCTTTTAAAGTTCAGTTAACCAAAGAACTCAAGCCGGTCGATCGCCAACCTCGTATCTTTTCTGATTGGGTCCTTGAAATGCATCAAAATGATCCGGATTTTCATCGAAAAATCATCTTCAGTGATGATGCTCATTTTCAACTCGGAGGCCACGTGAATAAGCAGGGTTGTCGCATTTGGTGCCTGGAAAATCCAAGAATGATCATTGAAAAACCTCTCCATCCTCAAAGTGTCACTGTTTGGGACGGTTTTTGGGCTGATGTTATGATTGGACCTCACTTCGAAAATGGGGCTGATGTAGCTGTTACGGTGTATGGATTGCGCTATAGAGCTATGATTCTTTTTATGGCCAGAATTGGAAGCTATTGATGTGGACAACGTTTATCTTCAGCAAGGCTGTGCTTTCTGCTACACAAGCAACGAAATAATCTCACTCTTGCAAAAGTTTCCTGGCCGAAATATTTCTCCAAGAGGTAATCACAATTGACCGCCTAGATCTTGTAATTTGACACATTTAGACTTTTTTCTTTCGGACCACGTGATTCTTGAAAGATAAGGTCTATGCCAATGCTCCACAATCGATTCAAAACCTTACAAATGGAATTCGTGAAGTTATGGAGATCATACAGCCGCAAATGTGCGAATTAGTCTTGGAAAATTTCAAGAAAAAGACTGCATCAGTAGCCATTTGGTTGATATTATTTTTTGGCATAGTAAATGAAATAGAGGTACCTTCCTCATTATAATGAAATAACCACCCATTGATTTCTCTTAAAACACTCTCATTTTTCAATATCAAATTGAAACCTCTTATTGGAAAATCCTCTATAAGGACTACAGTCTTATACAATCTATACGAGTTAGTACTGAAAGGTACCTAGTTCTGTTAAAGCAATCAAATATATCTGGGTCGAAATATTATTGTAAGAAAGCTTCCTTCATTGAGAAGTAATTCCCATTTCAATTTACATAGAACTGCCGACTATTAATCTATTTTCGGACATTTTAAAACCATATGTTCATCATCTTAAGTTAAAACAATATACGGCGCATGACATCATTTCTCACTGCTCAACCTACGCGAATAATATTCTGATTTATTTCCCAGACCGTTGAAATCGAATTGAATGTCTGCATATAGTGTATATTGCTGAATTATGCATTTAAACTTCATTGAAAGATATCATATCAAATCATTTTTTAGGTGATACGTCAGCTGATAGTTATACCGAAAATAACTTAAATTGTTACTTATATTTGGGTTCATTGAATGCATTACTCAGTTTACGAGTACTTCCTTATTGATTCTGTCTGTGTTTTCTTTTGGAAACCTTAGAAATCACGTGAATGCATTCCTGGAAATTATGCATTTCAGTTTATTATTTCGAATATCGAATTATTCCTAAGTAATTGTGAAATTCATTCTATTACTGAAGAAACAAGGGATTTTTCCCAGATATAGATATGCATGGATTCTGAATTTGACCTGAAAATGTTAAGTACCTTATATGTAGTGCATTCCATTCTAGAGTCATCTAGTAAACGGACGGTTAGGATTGATTTTTACCCCAAATTCTTTATCAGAGAGTCGAAAAAAAAATTAATATAAAAAAATAATATAAAAAAACAAAAATATTAGAATGAATTAATATCATATAGTTATCTCAGAGTTGGTCAAAATTCTTATGGAGAATTTATTTTGTTTTTGATTCCACACATCTTGGAGTTTATTATTAAAAATAAGTGACTGAAATTGAGAAGTTAATATCATGAATCTTTTCAAACGCTGAATAGTTTTGAAATATATAATTCCAATTATAGGTAAATGAAATTAATTTTTGTGATGAATTTTTTGTTATTTTCACAAATGGGTGTAGCCTTTCGGAAGCAATTTTTCTTTTCATTGAATTAAATTTGTAATACTTTTTTATTGTAGGTTTTTCTGCCAGTCAAAATGAAGTTATATTGGATATCATTCATATTCCTGTTGGTTTGTCTAGTCAATGATATATCTGCAGATAAACCAGTAAGTTATTAGAAGAAATAAAACAAATATTCGAAACAATTCATCAATCAAACCGTTATTTTCAGAAAAAACATAAGAAATACAGGAAACCACATAAGGTAGCTCCCGAGGCAATTACCAAACTCAAGTCTGACGAGAAGAAAATTGCTAGTTCAGAAAATGCTGAAGTACCGCCAGAAGTTGACAGAAATATCATGGGTGAGCAAAAATATCGATTTTCAAATAATTCGATGAATTAGAATTCGAAAAATTCCAGTAATTGTTTCAGATAGATGTTTCTCCTTACTGGCATAAATTTTTGATCTATGAATGAAAATTTAAATAAACTCTTCGACCAATTTGTTTTCATGAATTATCAATTCGTTTTGATCATTTCGAATTGGAAATAACTACTTTAAAGAAAAAGGTCACCAGATATAATCGTTATCAATTTATTGAATTAGATTTGCTACATACATTTTTGTAGCCTTATCAATTAATTTGGGACAATTACTGAAAGTCTATTCATCTGGTCTATCATCATTGATTTCTTATAAATACTGAATCAATTGGGTTAATTCAGTGAAAATACTGACCGATGGATTTTTATCAATTTGTTTTAAAACTTCAATGCTATTATATCTATCTCATCACTATTATTCTGTTCATAATATTTTTGGTTTGGTGGCTTCTTATGATGCTGTGCTTGTTGCGAAAAATGAAGACGATTTCCAAAGATTGTTGTATCGTTTTAACTATGTAGCCAAGTTTCCGAACATAGTCATTTCTGCATCGAAAACAATTGCTTATCGACATCTAAAATACCAATCAGGTGCAAACTTGTTGTTGATGATCAAATAATACAGCAGGAGATGCACTTTCAACTTCTTGTACTACCAGCTTATTCTACAGATATTTACCCTGGTGATTACTAGCTCTTTACAGACCTCAAATGAATGTTTCAAGGAATGAAATTGGGCTTTAATGAAGAAGTGATTGCCGAGGTTGGAGCCTCGGATGATCTTTGGAGTACATGTATCACTCTTGAAGGGACTATGTTAACGAAAAAACTCGAATTGAAAAAAAAATGTTTTTACTGGTTAGGCCTGGGACTTCTGAGTGAAGTGTCACAGTTACTCGGGTTGTAATGAATTAGAATATATTTAATTCTTGCTCTTTCATGTCTATCTCTTGATTCACATTTGATCTTGTATCTTCAGATCCATGCCTGAAAGTACACTGTGGCGCTGGAAGAATCTGCCAGTTAGACGAAGTAGGAGAACCTCAATGCGTCTGCATCCCTTCTTGTCCAGAGGAAAGCGACTCAAGAAGAAAGGTCTGCTCCAACCACAATGAGACTTGGTCATCTGACTGCGCAGTCTATCAGCAAAGATGCTTGTGTCAAACAGGCAAAGATAGTTGCAAAGGTCCAAATTACAAGCACGTCCATATTGACTATTATGGCGAATGCAGAGAAATGCCTGTAAGTGCTAATAATTCATCTTAAAATGATAGTTAAGCTATAACAAATCCTTTGTTATACCTTGCCATTTCAACACTTCACATATTATTTTATGCTTGTTTCACACACTGTGACAATAAAGTTAGTGGGATTATTCCGATTACATTAGTTCATGACTCTTAAGTTAAAGCTACCTACAAGCACCAATTTGATAATATTTTGAAGCAGCTTTGAGCAAGATCATCATTTGAATGGATAAACACCATGCATCTTGGTGATCAGAAATTCTCAGTTAAGATTTCGATTTCAAATCGATAGATCAACAAAAGTACAGAAGCTTCTGATTTCACATAGAATCCTCCTGGTTAACCAGTTCTCAAAGTTAAATGTTTTCCTAGGAGTGTACAAAAGAGGAGATGGTAGATTTTCCACGTCGTATGAGGGATTGGCTTTTCAACATAATGAGAGATCTTGCTGACCGTGACGAACTGACCTCTCATTATCTGGAGATGGAACGTGAAGCAGAATCCAACATGACTAGAAGATGGAGTAATGCGGCAATTTGGAAATTCTGCGAATTGGACGGAAACCCACCAGATAGGTTAGTACTTTTGGTTCAGTATTCCTTCGGAGAAAGTTTTTGTCCCCCTGAAAAAAAGGGTATCTCTAATCAACTTTAAACAATTCATTGCGCCTTCTTTTCGGTTTTTGTCTCTGGTAACTACATTCACCAAGACAACTGACTTTTTATCTTCTACCCGAGTAACAAATATAAGATGTAGTAAAAAGAAATTTTCATTATGTTCGCATGAAAACAAGGCTTCAATTACTATAGTTAGAATGATCCGATTTAGGTCAAATATGCACCGTTTTGTTCGATAACTTGTTGCCATTTTGAAGGTAATATCTTTATACTTCATAGAAGCCCTTGTTCCTATTGGCAAAATTCGAGAGAGTTGATTTACACAAGCCTTTGTTTCACCAGCAAAATTGTTCGTCATGGATAAGAACAGATGATAATCTCTTGGTGCCAGGTGCCAACTATAAGGTAGATGCTTAAGAACCTCCCAAATAAGCTCTCGGAGCTTCTGGCGAGTCCCACGTTGTCCTGATGGAATTCCTTTGCTATTGCGTTAACTCGTGTAGTACCCATACATCGAGCTTCTTCTTGAGACCAGCCTTATGCAAATGGTTCCAAACGGTTTTTTTTGTGCAATCTTCAGCTCTTGGGCGATCTGAACAGTGCTTACTTACATGACGGTCGGCTCGGCAATGTCCATTATTTTATTGACATTTTCGACAATTGGCCTTCCAGTGCGTGGTGCATCTTTGACGTCGAAATTACCAGATTGGAATTGACGAAACCAAAATTGCGCGAGATAATTTTAGAGCATCATGACCATAAACACTATTTACATTTTCAGCCGCCTGGCCTGCATTTTCGTCCTTATTGAAGAAAAACTGCAAAATATAGCATATTTTCTCTTTGCTAGTATCCATCTTTGACGGGCGCTCGAACTAAACTGAGTCAACTAATCACAAAACTGTCAGCAAAGTTTTTGTAATACGAAATTCTATGTTTCTAATGCCATCTAGTGGATCGAACGGACTTATATCACAGTATAGGAACTATATATAGTTCCTATACTGTGCTTATACTATGCGAGATACAGATAACTAAAGCCTTCTATTGGAAAAATAATGGATTTATTTTTGATACACCCAATTCACAAGCTCTTTCCGTTGGTATCCACCAAATATACACCGAATATTGCAACTTCGTACATTAAAAGGCCCTCGGGGAATACACATCTACCCCCTTGGTACATAAATTACTATTATCGACCAAATCTACCAATCTACCCGTGAACCCGATTGTTTCAAGATATTATAATTTCCATAAAAGACAGATGTTTTTTGGTGGAACTTGGTCCCTTTCAAATGCAAGTTTTTTGTTTAGATATCATTTATTTTTATAGAGTCATCATGGATATAAGATATATTATTGGAATCGGTTCTTATTTGTTTTACCTTGGTACTTCGCTCATAGCTTTATAGTACTGATCCCGTAATGGTTCTTTTTGGTAGTTCCTGGAATATTAGTTCATCCATTCAACTCTTTTTTTGAAAAACTGGAAAGTTTTGTTAACTTTTCATATCAAACACTAAGAAGCACTGTTTTGAATTTCTACTGACTACTGAGTACCGTTCTTTTTAATTTCAAGTCAAGCTTTTGTTCGAAAACGACTTAAACGATGGGTTTGATTTTTTGTAACATGTTCTTAAAACCTTCGATAATCAATATTGTAAATTTGAGTTCATCTCAAAATATTAGGGAAAAATTGAGTTGAGAAAAAAACAGTCAAATTGGATCCATTAAAAATAATGCGATTTATGTCCATAATATGTTTTTTCTTAACTTAGGATATACTGAAGAATAATGAATCATTGTAAAAATATTGCAGTTTCCTTACCTGTTTTGACAATTTCAATATGTTTTCACAGATCTGTGTCAATCCACGAACTTTTCCCCATAAGGGCTCCACTGATGGCTCTCGAATATTGCATAGCTCCTTTCTTGAAATCTTGCGATGCAGATGATAATCACAGGATCACATTGAAAGAATGGGCTAAATGTTTGGAGCTAGATGAGGTAAGAAAAGTTCATAAAAAAAATTTCTCCCGTATTATTTTTCTGAATATTTTTTCTTATATATGTTTATTTTTTTCAGGACGAAATTGAAGATAGATGTGAAAAAATTACAGAAGAATAAAATACACATACCTGATATACCCATGTATTCCTTTTAGTTTCCTTTCATTTTATTTTGAATTTTATTCCTGCAGAATTCAGTGGTGCTATGAAATAATGTGAGAGAATAACAATAATTAATACTTAAAATTAATTAAGAATTGAATAACACTGCCTTATATCGAATCATAGATTTTATCGATGAAGTACTTTTATTTTGTATAAATGTATTATAGAGTGCCTTATATACTTAACTGTATAGATTCAACAATATATCCTACATATTATTCGAGTTTTTTAAATATTAAATTTTAATTGTAGGAGTTCGAAATAACTACAAGTTTGCAGACATCTGAGCATAGCATATGTGCGATAAATATTGATAAGATTTTTTCAGCTGAAAATATGCAAATATACTTGAGAGAATTCAGACTATGTTCCTGTTTCATCACTTGGTATCCATTTCATTTTGTCCTAATGAATGTTTCCAAATATTTTGATCATTTCTTTGATTTGGCTTATCCCCAATTAGAGTAGTTATTAAGTAGAGTTAATTACTCAATTGGGTAATCTTATCCCTTTGAAATTGTATGCGCGAAAAGTGTACTGGTAGCCCCAGTGCAAAATATGAAATGCGAAGCATTTGGAAAATTATTTATTTTAGGCACAACATGTCCAGACAAAGACACTATGCTTTCCGACAGGCAAAAAAATTAAGGACATGCCTTTTGAAATAATGGACTTATTGACATTTTTAAATGTCTTTTTTTTTAACTTGCATTGTCTTTCGGACCACCTCTGTGGAAGGATCAGTAAATTTGCAGAAGACTTGAAAACTTTTCGGGAAATCAATAAAAATAAATCGTACAATTATCTTGAACGGTTTTAAGATATGATTCGGGATCCGATATATATCGGGTGTTTTTTTCGATGTATATAACTTTAAGTTGGCATTACTGTTCAAGATAGCGACCGATTTAATAGCTGTCAGGTGATTTATTCTCAGTTTGGTTTGGCAATTCATCATGAATAGACTCACGCCTGAACAACGCTTGCAAATAGTGTAATTTTATTTCGAAAATAATGGTCATGTGCCGAATGCGTATCGCGCACTATGTCCATTTTATCGTCGACAAAATCGTCCATCAGAGCAGTTCATTCGATTAACCATGGAGCGTTTTCGCACCACGTTTACTCTTATTGATAACTCGCATCCCCAGAGACGCCGTACGGTGCGTACAGAAGAAGCTATTGCTGCTGTAGAGCGTAGCATTGAGGAAGACCGGAATGAGTCTATCCGCCATCCAGCACAGGAATTAAATCTGTGTCCATCCACTTTATGGAAGATTTTGCGGAAGGATCTTGGTTTGCGTGCTTACAAACTCCAACTCGTGCAAGAATTGAAGCCAAACGATCATCAAGTAAGGCGTAGATTCGTCGAATGGGCCCAAAATGAGATTGCCGTTGTTCCCGATTTTCATAAGCGAATTTTGTTTAGCGATGAAGCGCACTTCTGGTTGAATGGCTACGTCAACAAACAAAACTGCCGCATTTGGAGTGAAGCTAATCCTCAAGTGTATGTCGAAACACCGTTACATCCAGAAAAACTGACTGTTTGGTGCGCTTTATGGGCTGGTGGAATCATTGGTCCGTACTTCTTCAAAAACGATGATGGCCAGAATGTTACAGTCAATGGTGATCGGTATAGAGCCATGATTACCAACTTTTTCATTCCTGAATTGAACAACCATGATGTCCAGGAGCTGTGGTTCCAACAAGACGGCTCAACATGTCACACAGCTCGTGCCACAATCGATTTATTGGAAGACACGTTTGGTGACCGCCTAATTTCACGTTTTGGACCTGTGAATTGGCCTCCAAGATCTTGTGATTTAACACCGCTAAACTACTTTCTATAGGGCTATGTAAAGTCATTGGTCTATGCGGATAAGCCACAAACCCTTGACCATTTGGAAGACAACATTAGCCGTGTTATTGTCGATATACGGCCACAAATGTTGGAAAAAGTCACCGAAAATTGAACGACCAGATTGGACTACATCCGAGCCAGCCGTAGCGGTCATATGCCAGAAATCATATTATTTAAAATGTAATGCCACAAGATTATGTTGCGGATAAATAAAATTCATGTCAATCGAATAATCCATCGTTGTTTTATTGCAATTTAAAGTTCTATAGCTCTAAAAAAACACCCTATCTAATCTATCAACCTTGATCCGCCCCTACCTTGAAAATTTCAAGTTTCTTTAGAAACTTGACAACTTTATATTTGAGTTCAAGGCTGGCGTTAGGGGTGGATCAGTGAGGCGACCGTTTCTGGCGTCAGTATTTGAGGGGCGGTAATTCGGCACAGTTTGATGGCCGTCTTTTCATATTTCTTACTTGATTCCGCTTCTCTGCAATAATCAACTTTCCTTGAAATAAAAATCTCAAACCGCCTTCACTTAGCCGCCTGTATAATAAATAACACATGGCAGTCCAACCAATATACATAGAATTCCCTATTATCCCTATTGAAAAAAGGGATACAATCATTATGTATTTCACAAAGACGAAAAACAAAGCTACCTTCGCCGATTTTACGATTTTGCATATTATAAATAAGCTGGTTTTTTTGTGTGGTATTGTTTTGTTAAGATCGATTATTCCACACATTATACATATATGTATATAGAGTAGTTTCTGAGGAAGGTCATGTTGTTATTGATGCTTTTTCAGCAGGGCGCCGAAAAATTCTTTGCCTCAGGCGCCAAAATTATTCACGCCGACCCTGTTTGAGTTAATTTTGAAATGTTTCAAATATTCACTATAAAAATAAATTCGAAATGTTTCAAAATATATTGTTTGAAGATGTCTCTGAAATGTAACAATATAAGTAATTCATTGAATAATTTCATTTGAAAGTAATTTCGAAAAAATATGATGTTTCAAACGTTATCTACTAAACATTTCTGAAATGTAACAATACAATGTTCCGAATATTCACAATGGAGGTAATTATGAAATACCACTGGGTAGATCTTTATATTGTTATTAAGTTTATGATCATTCCGCTCGATAGTAATCTTGTTCTTGTTTACATATTGGTACACGTCAAAGAAGGCATATTTTATACCGATTTCCATCGAATCAACAAAATGAAGTGTGGAGTAACATATTACGGGCCTAAACTTTACAATAGGCTGCCAACCGCTATGAAGATGACTACCATTAAAAAGTTTAAAGTTTCAGTAAAAAACTATTTACTGAGGAAATGTTTTTATTCCATAGATGATGAATACTTCTCTTGTGATTTTTCTGATTTTTAGGAGTGATACTTTTGTATATTTTTCTTTTTGATTTGTAGTTTGACGTATGTAAGCATTTTTGTAATGTATTAGCATGAATAAACTATTACTATTGGACGGACGGACAAAATTGAATTTGACCACGGATTCGTAATCAGTGTGTCGTAACTCGTAACTTATAGTTTAAGACTATTTCCCTAGCCCAAAATTCTAAAATTACTGAACTTCCTTCTTCTCAACAAGCAATTCTAATGACTTACCCTTCTTTTGAAAATATATCAAAATATATAATAAAGATATTATACTCTAATAGATATGGAAGTGTCGCACCATCTTCTGATCAGTTGTGGAATTTGTGCTGCAACTATTGACGCCATCTATGTACGAAATTTTCGATTGCGCATTAATTATAAAAACTGAGCCGTTACTATTTAACTATTTGGTAGCAATGGTAGCATAGACATATAGTAACATATTATTCTATGTCTATGTTTGGTAGTTGATCATGATTTAAACAAGTTTTATACTTTTTATATTTTTACTACCAACAATTAATTATTACCAATTTGAGGATTAAAAACATTTCGCAGTTTCCAACTTACCTATATCAAGTTCATCTTCAGGCACTGAAGGTTCTACAATTGGTACAGAGCATGTACCGTATGAATTCAGGTAGGTACAAAAAAAGTGATGAAAAAACTAAAAAAGAAGGGCTATATAATTTGCAGGTAAAGAAGTAGAAAACATTAAATATTGACCGTTATTATGCAAATGTCTAGGATTTCAGGTATAGTATATCCAAAGTCACTTGAACTAGTCCATAAAAGCACTTGGCCAGATGTCTCTTTGAAGTGGATACCGCGATCCGCTAAATAATTGGGTTCATTTGAAAGTATTTTTAGGCAAAAAATTCGCTGGCTCCAAAGAAATTTCTGGAAACTTGGAAAACCCTTGTGTAATTCAAATATTCTGGCTTCCTCCAAGTGACTTTGGATATACTATACCTACCTATTCCTATTTGAATTTGAAGGCAATGAATATTTTGGAATAACGAAGTCCTGCTTGGTCATTCATAATTTCGAAATTATTTTGGTTCACTAGCTAAAAATTTCAACGGATTTATAAATAGTTGAGTCTCCTGCATTTTAATTCTGCTTTTCATGTTGTCACTCGTAAGTACGTATTTTTCTGGATTAGGATTTATGAACTCGCTATCCCAATTCCTAGTCGGCATCCACAATTATGTTAGTTTTACAAATATTTCACTCTTAAGGAAAATAAGTAGAAATAAAAGTTAAGCTCTTTTTCTAGAAAATAATATATCTATGTAAAATTCTACTAGCTGTTCGCACTGGGACTCGGACTGTTCAAAATGCTGTATCCTAATAACTATACTAAATTGAGAAAATTTTTAACGTTCAAATCACACTTCAGTCATTTTTTAATCCACTACAGGAAAATGCTGTCAGGTGTAAAGTTTAATCTGACAAAAATTTGCGATATTTTTCTAATCCATATGAATCACCAAAAATCGCATTTTTCAAGAAATTTTATTATGTAGGTACTGATAAATGTTATGAAACCTTCTCGTAATATGTTGCAATCAGTCTATATCCTTGGATTGAATAGAAATCTACTTATTTCCATCGTAAAATTTTTTTTTATGGGAATTAAATTTTCTTTCAGTATTTTCAGGTACAATATTAAATTGAAAAATACTGGCCACGCTAAACATTACAACCAATCGATACAACCCAGCGCTGAATGCCGTTGAGCTATTGGTTGGTTATGTTCACGTGATCGCAACAATGATTTTTACTGGTACGCAGTTATCATTTGGCGCCTTCATGTTGAAAGACGACAGTGTAAAGAGAAACCAAGTGGTTAGCGTTGCAGTTTGTCGATTTGTGTGTTAATTCTATTGACTAAAAAATTTCAACTTTTGTTTAAAAAAATGGTTAGTAATCAACAAGAAGATAATGTTTGAAGAATTCAGTTTGTCAATTTTTATAATTACATTGGTATGACTTATTTTTAATGGTTGAACTTTTGTAGGCTGGCGGTAAGGCAGGCAAAGATTCTGGAAAAGCTAAGGCGAAAGCTGTATCGCGTTCAGCTCGAGCAGGACTACAGGTATTTATCGAATTACCCTAATATTTTTCATTGTTTGAGTGATAAATACGCCAGAGTGAAAATAGGTTAGTTGTTTATCTAATGATGTTTGGCATTTTGTAGTTTCCTGTTGGCAGAATTCATAGACATTTGAAAAATCGTACGACGAGTCATGGACGTGTAGGAGCTACAGCTGCAGTATACTCTGCTGCTATTTTAGAATATCTTACTGCTGAGGTGAGTGATTTTCCATTTAGTAAATTTCCATTGACCATCGAACCAAACTTCCACCATTAATGGACGTCCTGTTTTCGGCGGGAAAATAGTTTCGTAACCTGATGTAATAGTTTCGTTTCTTCTGTTATTTATATTTTGTAAATATTAATTGATGTTATTTCGACATTTTTCATTTCTTCAAAATTATTACGAAATTTACATAAATGGTAGCATTTTAAAATAATAATAATCTTTGTATTGAAGTTGCCTAATGCCTCAAAACTCATGGCTTTTCTATTTTTTAAGTCAATAAGTTTTGTTTATTGTTGATGAAACAACAAAAATATAAACCATAACATAATGTTGAGTGCAAGGTTGACTTCCAATGTTATGATAAATTTTGCAATATATTTTGAAGAAAAGCTTTGTTATGGTTTTTAATAATTAAATGCGATATGGGATGAAATATGCCAATGAATTTTAATTGACATGAATTTCAAATGTAGGTAGGAATATGTTATCAATTAATAAATGTTGGGAATGCTAGCAATATTAAGTCTGTCAATCTTTGCTAGGTTTCACCTTTTATATCCCTTTATTTTCATAGGTGTTGGAATTAGCTGGAAATGCCAGTAAGGATTTGAAAGTAAAGAGGATCACCCCAAGACATCTGCAATTAGCCATTAGAGGAGATGAAGAATTGGACAGTTTGATCAAAGCCACCATTGCCGGTGGTGGTGTCATCCCGCATATCCACAAGTCCCTTATTGGAAAGAAAGGTGCTCATTCTCAACCAGCTTAAGTGTTCATGTGTCTCCATAATTAAAACTATAGACATTTGGCAAGTGCGCCAATGATGTGTTTTAATATTGTTGGGCACATAATCAACTGTAAATGTGTTAAGAATTCATCTAGTTGGTCTGAATTTTTATTACTAAAGTTTCGATAGTTTTCATTTATGAATGAATAGAATAAATTTGTTTTAATGTGCCTTGAGATACGATTTTTTTCACAGATTTAATATTTTAATGTATTATTATTGCTCTATAACTTGACGACACTGAATGTGAATGTTGTCTATGTTTGTGTTCATTTCTTAATAAAGTACTTTTCATAAGATTTCTCATTTTACTTTTTAAGTGTTCACTTCAGGTCCAAAGTTTGTTGAAATAAGTATTCACATGTAAAATTAAGTTTACACTTTGAAAAATCGCGACTTTTGGATAAGTTTGGTTAGAAATTACAGTACTATCTCTCTGGTACATTGTTGAACAGCTATTAATGATTTGAAATGATACACTGAACCAAAAGTGTACATAAATTCCATGAAAAAGTTGATTGGTGAATTTAGTCATCAATTTTCAACCAAATAACAGACATAAATCCAAAAAAGTCATTCAACACATCGTCGGTTAAGAGTGTAAATCTGCTATGTCCATAATGAACAATTTTACAGGAGACCAAAAAAACCGTACAGAAAGTGTTATAATAATAATAAGAGAGTTTATTCATGAAAATACATTTAATAAACTCTATTGAATGTATTTTCATGAATAAACTCTCTTATTATTTTAACACTTTCTGTACGGTTTTTTTTGGACTCCTGTAAAATTGTTCATTATGGACATAGCAGATTTACACTCTTAGCCGACGATATTGGATCAATTTTTTGGATTGTATCAAGGCACAACTGCCTTTGAAATGTCAATTATTATAATTTTCAGTTAATTATTCGATCAGTTTTACTTTGTATCAATAATATATTACTCTTCATTGAAATTGTACGAAGCAGTTAATGTAAGACATTTTACATCTGACGAAAAAAGTTCTTCTATCCAATGAATATTTTATTCGAAACTCTACATTAATTTCTGAATCGTGAAATCATACAAACCACACTTTGAATGATCCTATTGAATAAGCAATGACAGGTAAATTTGAAAGAGATTGATTTATTTCAAATTTCAATAGTTATTGAAGTTCTGCCAAATCAGCATATTTCATACACATTGGGCCAGAATTGAAACCACTTACGAGAATGCATATAATGAAGAAAAACTAAATTTAATCTGTTGATGAGAAGTGAGTATTTGTAAGGTTCAGTAAATAATAAATGCAGATCAACTCATCTTCAGTCTAAGCTCCTTGAGAAAAAAAAAAAAAAAACAGAAAATTATTGTTGCACCAGTATTGAAATTTATTAACAATCACACTGGCAGAACTTTTCTCAAAAATAAATATTGTTTTTAATAGAACTTCTTTGTTGCCTAGGTTTTATAAGGTGGGGATCTTATTTGTAAGAAAAATTTAAATACAATAGTATATTTTATGTGAATCACCTTGGAAATAAAAAATCTACAATATCTACAAATTTATATGCTAATTCTGATATATGTATATTTACATTCAACTTTTCTATCTGAAAAAAATTATTATGGAAGAATAATTCTTCAGTTAAGTGCCCAAAAATCTAAATATTTAATTCAGTAAATCATACCTACATCATTTCTTGATGAAAACATCAATTGGAAGTTTCAGATAATATTTTTGAAGGAATGCTTATACAAATGAAACTTACAGAGGGGTTTGAGAAAATTATTATATAGAAAGTATAGTGTGGAAATACTAGTTTATTTTAATGAAATTTTCTATGGTCAATTGCACTGCTATATTACCATTCATTGATCAAAATCAATTATTACATATTACTGACTTCAAAAAGGTAACAAGTATTTCTGTCTATACAAGAAACCTCTAGTTGTACCAATAAAATGCAATATCCAATTAATTTCAGTTCAACATTAAACATTTTTCAAATGCCTTTTCTATCTCTTTAGTATACCCACAATTAAAATCAAGAAAAATTCTAGCTCGAATTTTTTGAACCATAAATTCCAAAAATACTATACAACAATAAAATCTTTTTATGCTTAAATCATCCATTCAATGTTGCCATTTTATTAATAACAAATATTTCAGTGCAGTTTCACATAAATTGGCACTTTTGCTGCTGCTTTGGCTTTTGCTAGTTCTGAAGCATTTTTTGCTGCATCTTTTAGTTTCGATGTTACTGTTGTCGTTGTTATAACTGGACCATTGTTATTAGGAAACATGCCAGATAGGACATATTCAAATCCACCAACCTGAAAACATATTCATTAAAAAATTATAGAAGAGAAGCTAGAAATTTAATCCCTATAAAAAACTGAAGTTTGTTTCCTTAATTTATTTTATCAAGTTGATTTTGAAGTATTCTCATCATGAATAAACGATATGTAAAATAAGAACATCGATAATATAATATCAATATACAGGGTGTTCCCACATTGGAGGTACAAAGGAAAATGAGAGATTCTTTGGATAATTAAAAAAAAGTCCTATCAACTTGGGCCAGCAAACTCTTTGTTTTCAAGATACAGGGTGTTTCTTGTTCTCCTCCTTTTTTGTGATGATTATAACAGTTTATCAAATCTTCACTACCAATTGGTAAATAAGTACCAAAACTCATAATTAATTTATTCATCACCTCTTAGTAACTGGATTTTTATAATAATTTGTATTAACCTGAGGATTACTAGGGGATTGTTTGAAATTTTTGTCTCAAATTCGTTAGCATAAACGACAAAACTACAAGAATCCAAAAAGTATAGTACTGGATCAGATTTTTTAAAATTTTTTTCTTTACTACCAGTGGTCCACCCAAAAAAGTTCTGGAGAAAAGAAGCGGTCACATTATTCCAGAAAAAATATCACCCTGAACATTTTCATTCAAAATTAGCATATCACAGGATGAAAACTTTAAATTAGAATAACTATGTCAAATTTAAATTAAATATTATGTGAAAGGAAGGTGTTCAGTTTGAACATGACTAGAAACATTGTTCATGAAACAAAACAATTATCTTTGATTGTTACTGCATGTTATTAGAATAATATGCAAATACATTCTTAGATGAAAATACAAATTGAAACATTCTTATGATAACAATAGACTCACCATTTTACTACAGTTTTTCTTGAATCTTTCATATCCAAATGCACAGATTGCTCTACTGAATCCCCTTACTTGAGAATCGAATACAGCAGTTCTCTGAACCATAGTTTTTCCTGGATTTTCAGGGCTTTCTTTGTAGACTACCTTTTCTGTAACTGACTGCAAAAATTTGGGGATATTTCAATAACTAGGGTAAACACTGGCAAGTGTTTTGAGCAGAGAGCTCTTCAGAAACTACATATAACAAATTCATTACAGAATAAGTGAGAGGACTCAGATATCAAGTTACAAACCAAAACTTTAGTGTATCCCAAGTTTCTTGTAAAGGTGGTCAATGTTTTAGTTTTGGGATCAACAATTGACTCTTCTATAATATTGACTTGGGCTTTTTGTACAAATCTCTCAGCCCATTTTGGAATGGAATTCGTCTTACTCAACAGTCGTTTAGTGACTAGTTGTCCATCAGAAGTGATATTTCGTTCAACAGTATCTTCAGTTAGAACGTGTTTACTATAAAAAAATTTAAGAGAATTAGTTCAACCAAGCTCCTTTGTAACATTAACCATTTATTAGATAAAATAATTTACTTCTTACCTGTTTGGATTAGGATATCTCCTCCAAAATCCTTGGGCAACCTGATCCCAGCTATAATTGAAAGTGGTAGTTTGTTGGAAAAACTTGACCATTTTTGGCAGTTTTGATATTAGATAATATCAGTAAGGTATTCAATAAATGCTTTAAACTAGTGGAGTTTCAAATTATTTATGCACTTGTTAGTATTCCCATGGTATTATTACTTATTATAAAACGAAATTTCAATTCGATTTGAATGTAGGTTCGATGTGATCAATCATCATGAGTATATTTCAATTTTAACTATGCCGAAAAATTAACAAAACATTGTCTATCACTTCAGTTCTATTGACACAACGTGATTGGATATGTCAAATCAATCACAGACAAAGATTTGGTTGGTCGGTTGGTGTGACAGAAGTCACGTATCAAATTACAAAAGATTGAACCACAGACAACAGTTTACACTTACACTTTACCTGTGTAGTCTCAAGCCTGTAGTTAATAATTGTTTGCCATCAAGCGAACATTCAACAGGAAAGAATTTTCAAAGAGACATCTTTCGACCGAAAAAATATATTTTGAAAAGTTTTTAGATCAGCTAAATTCAAAATTTTTTGAAACGGGACGCAGGCGTGCAGGTGTGGAACAGTGAAGCGACTGTTTCAGGCGCCTCTATTTGAGGGGCGGCAATTCGGCCCAATTTGATGGCCGCCTTCTCATATTTTATCCTTGATTTTTAAAAATTTAACAAATGAACAATTCCTAGGATTTTATTTAGGAACTATAGTTATGTTGAATGGCAAATGTTTTCAGTTTTGAGCGTAACTGATGCTTTTCACCGCAAACATTATTCGCGTCGGTCTTGATGGGACATTCTCTTACATTTAAGATGCTATCTTCTTATTCACTTTCCTTTATTTTATCTACTTCACAGTTACTAAAAGCAGAGAATTATTAGAACTTTTGAATACTGCTTGGCATCAATAAGAGATTTACTTTATTACCGCATCAGGCATCAGCCTTATTATCATAGTCTCATTTACCATTTTGAAAATATGCCAGTGTGTGGATGAATTGAGAAATAAGATTTATAACTGCGTTATTGAATGTTTTTCAACAAAATGATTGGACAGATTAATTTTAGTTTGAACCACCTAACCCTACCCAGCTACGCCCGTGACTTTGGTTCATTAATTATTACATTCTTACTATATCAATATGTTTCAATGTTGTTTTGAATGTTTAAATGTTGTTTCTATAGAGAAAATTAATCAGTTCGGACTCTCAAAATAACTAGTTTATTTTCTCATAGAAAATGTCGAGATTCACAGCAAAGGAACGAAAATGCAAATAACAAAAGATAATAGTTATTTATGTATCAAGGGAGTTATGAGGGTTTTAACCACAGAGGGCAACAGATTTCAATCCCGAGGGACGTAAGTCCCGAGGGATTGTTGCGTTGCCCGAGGTGGTTAAAATCCAATAACTCACAAGATAGATAATTAATTTTATTTCATACTGCATGAAATATAAAAACCAAATTGTTTTGGTTTTCAGAACAAAACGAAATATCTTTATTAAGAATTAAGTAGGCATGGTTGCCATGGAAATGTCACTGACAACATTGTAGATATTTTTCATATCGTGTTTCTCATCATATTCAAATTTGTGAAAATGAATGCAAACTCAGGGAGAATTGAGATTTCAAGAGATTTGTTGGAAAAGGCTGAAAAAGCTCGTTCCGTACTACTACCGATAAAGTCGGAACTTAAGTACAAAAAGGAATATGAAAAATTTCTGCAGTGGATGGAAGTTAACCATATGGATAGTAAAAACACGAGTGAAACTGTAATGTTGCTCAGTTCACCCGGTTGGAAAAAATACATTCGGGAAAATTCCAAGCAAAATTGCTAGTTTTTTGGAATTGCCGAATCCAGAAACATTCACAGGACATTGTCTGCGAAGGACTTCTGCGACTGCCTTGGTCAATGCAGGAGCAAATATGACAACATTGAAGAGACATGGTGGATGGCGAAGTTCAACGGTGGCAGAAGGGTATTTGGCCGACAGCATGGAATTGAAAAACAAAACTGCAAGAATGTTAGCTGGCATGTCAGATGAAAGAAGGGAAACAACTTCATGTTTGAATACAGTCATTAACAGTGACAACCGTTTAATAGAAAATCCTTGCAATTCGGGTAACAACTTTAGTGGTAAATTCGACAACTGTCGGTTTGTTTTTGTGAACACTTTAGAGGGAGTTAAAGATCTATAAGTGCCCTGTTTAACTCCCAAGGGAGTTATGACAATGTTTATAGTTACGGTAACTAAGCATTTATTCCTTTGTAATGTATCAGTATGAAATAAAAGTGTTAACCTATATAGAATTGATATCATTGTGAGTTCACCCAATCTAGTTCGTTTCTCTCAACGTGAATTATAGGTGTTGATTATTAGAGTTTTTTGCATATTTATATTTACAAATATATGTATCATCGTTCTTAAAAGTTGAAAAAAATTGGTATGTCAATGGATGGACAATATTATTTATAAACTATTGTAGGTCAAATATCACGTTATGAAATAATGTAATTAATAATGTACTTATTCAGTGGAATATAAAAGTTTTTGAATTAATCAACTTCAATTCGAAAATTTGTTATGTTCACAATTGCTTGCGAAAAGCACAACTTAAATTTGGACCTCACGATTTTTTTTTTGAGTGAAAATTGAATAAAATGTAGAAATATCAAGGATTGATTTTAATACTATAGAAACAATATACAAATAGTCAAATACAAATATATAAAATAACATAAATTATATCAAAAGAGTTATAAATAAACTATATACTAAACATTTTCACAGTCACATAGATATAAAAATACTAAAACGTATTTTTGCTTTTAATTCTATTTTATACTGGTTGGTGTCCTGAAGTTCATGTATTCATGAGACGAAGATGAATCATTGCTGCAACATGGATTTGCTGAAATGTTCATGTAGTCATTCCTGGCAGTTACGGGACCCTTCTCCTCTTTTATTTTTTTGATAGCGTGATTGAGGACTTCTGTAACAAAAAATATATTTTGAAAACATGCGAAAACACTTTAGGAATTCATAATCTATTGATGAATCTTTGGAATTGAACGAGAAAAAAAATTGATTGACATTTGGCGGTAAGTCTGTCGATTTAATTCCATATTGATTATTTATAGCGAGTTGCTACTCGTCCTGCGGACTCGTGGTACTCCCTTCAAGCAACGCAGTAGAGTTACGAAACTATAAAGGACACACCTATGAGATAAATCTAATCACAAGTGGAATATTATGTGACCTTTCCCATACAAAGTGTGAGATAAAAAAAATGTGAAATTCGGCAGAATTATATATTTTTGACGTTGATGAACTATACAAATCTATACCCCCAATTTGACACTCCCCCTCTTCGTTACGCCTATGATCGGGGAATTGAGGTATCGAAGGAAATGAAAAAGCCGATGAACTTGCAAAAAGGGCATCAAGGTTGACACCTATTGGTCCTGAGCCCTTCTGTGGGCTTGGAAAATACCAATAGAAGACTGCGGTCCAACAATGGAAGAGGGACAATAGGAAAATCCTCTGGAGGAATACTCCGGGTGTTGTTCAGGCAAAGAAATTTGTGGTGTTTTCATCGACCTATACCAGAAAGCTCCTGAAGCTAACATCGAGCTGAGCTTCGGAAAATGGTGGGACTGCTGACAGGACACTGTCTGTGCAAATACCTTTTGTACCGCCTGGGTAAATCAGCAGATGAGATCTGCAGACTCTGAGGAAAGGATGTAGAAACAGTTGAACACATACTGTGCAAATGCCTGGAGCTGACTGGCCTAAGAACTACTCTATGGGAAAGTCATTTCTGGAAACCTACGAAGTAATAGCCAAGGCTCGTAAGGATGTCGACGGTTTCATTAACAGTATCGACGGCCTCCCTAGGTTTGTATAAATAGGTAGGGTTAAGAACAAAATATCAACTTGGTCGCAGTTCCCGGCAGACTAACAGATCCTTAAAGACCCCGATTCAGTGAAATAATAATAATAATTTATTGGGAACACTCACATCCAAGTAACTAACAAATGGAGATTTCAAAGTCCTAGCCATTTGATTGCTTTTTCCTTGCCATTTCACCCTTATTAAAGCTAATCCAAATCAGAATATTTGGAAAAGCTATTTTTCAATATGTATATTCTGGAACTCGTTATAATCTTTCAATAATTTTTGTAAAGAGTTCTCTCATAACAGGTTTCACTGTGATATTTCCAAAAAGAAGAGTATATTTTAGGAGAAATCAATGCATATTCATTTCATTATAGAGTGGAGGTAAACCATTAATGATGGAAAACGATATCAGCCGAATGGCCGCCATGGCTAAGATTCTAGCACCAATTCGCACATTTGAGGCTGTATCTTCTCGATTACTTACATGTATTCCATCTTTAAGGTCTTGAATCGATTGTGGAGTATTATCTTTCACGTGGCCCCAAAGAATAAAATCTAAAAGTGTCAAATCACAAGATCTTGTTGGCCAATTGTGAGTACCTCTTCGAGAAATATTTCAGTCAGGAAACTGTTCTTGCAAAATTTCGATGGCTTTTTTGCTTGTGTAGCTGGCAATACAGTCTTGCTGAAAATAAACGTCAGCTACAACAATATCTTCCAATTTCGGCCATAAAAACTCGCATCAGCCCCATTTTCGAATAAGTAAGGTCCAATCACACCAACCGCAGGTTGATGATCGACAGACCTTTCATGAAATTTTCCATGACCAATCTGCACATTTTTGGCAGTATGTCCTCTATAAATTCATAAATTCAATCTTTAAGGTCTTGAATCGATTGTGGAGCATTGACATAGACCTGATCTTTGATCAGGGCCTGAAGAAAAAAGTCTAAAGGTGTTGAATCAGAACTTGTGAGCAAATGTTATCATCTCTTCGATATATAACATGGTAGGAACCTTCTCTTGCAAAATTGCGATTGTTTCGTTGCTTGTATGTCAAGTAACGCTGACCTGTTGAAAATGAACGTCTTCCACATCAATATATTCCAGTTCTGACCATAAAAAATTCATCAATTATGACCTAATCGTCAAGGAATCGACCACCCTGGATTCTCGTCAACAATACGAGCTACAGCAGCAATAATCTTAGTTGTTTTTGAGTGACGCACCGTTTTCGTTCCTTCACATCACTAACTTGTCCCAACACCTCAAATTTTTCCACCAGTTTCACTATTACCGGCCTAGAAGGTGGTTCACGACGTCCTGTGACTGTAACATTTATACCATTTTTGTAGCGAATTTCAACAATTTCAATGAGTTATTGAAGCGTGTAACGTTCCAATTTTAGTTTTTACTTGTCAAATGTCAAAAAATTACAGTTGCAAAAGTGACAGCTGCTTAGATAGCGGGCTATTTAAAATGAAAACCCTGTGTAAGAAGGAATAACCTATTTGGCTATCGGAAACCTAAAAATTTAAACAGCTGCTAATGAACAAGTTAAAATTCCAGAGTACGCCCTGAATATTTCAACGATCACCTGTAGTAATGAACTCATCGTTCCTCAAACCGAAATTATAAATAGATCAAAATATGTACACTGACCTGTCACTGGCAACCCGGAAGGTGGGAACTGAATGTAATATTGATCATCCGACGTTCTCTCGCTCTTTGGTTGGTTGGACATTGTTTCCTGTAACAGAATTGGAAGTTTGGGATTATTTTTGTCGAAGGCCGTTGGTTGAATCGCTGTTATTTGGAGTGGTATTGAATTTTCACTGAACGGTTGATCGACTGTGAATTTGGGAACAACCCGCTGATTTTATATCTTTGCAAGCAGAAGCTGAGCCAGACTATTCGAATTATTTCTACTCTGAGCGACAGAATTTTAGCAAAAATCATTTACCACGAACGAGAATCGATTAAATGTGAAAAGAAACTTACCTCAATTGTTGTGGTCAATTTTGTTTTATGGGGGTGGTTACACTTGACGGGTTTTGGTGCAGGAAGAGGAGTATAGTGCATATTCAACACTGCTCTGCTCAATTCGTTCCTGAAGTCATCCTCAATGTTCATTCTCATCATATTCTAAGAACAAAAATAAAACATTCACACCTCTCAACAAGAAATATAAATGATTTCTTTCTTACCTTTCTATCTTCGTTGTCCGAATGAGTCCCACTATCTCCTAGGCTGCATCCGCTTATGGTGCTCATGCGTCCCGAAGAAGAAGAACTGGAGGTACTCAGACTGCTGACTGGTCTTTGAGATTGACCATTGGAGATGTTCAAGTTGCTGGTGGAGGAAGTTATTGTTGGTTTGGACACTACGTGTTGTTCGTGGTCTTCTCGAGACTTATGCCTGGAGAAGATCTTCTTGATCCTTTCGAATGGACTTGGCTTTTTGAGCGCCACCTTCATTTCGTGTTGTATCTTTTCGTACCTGAAAATAATTCGTCAGTAACTTCATATTCAAAAGTTTCACTAAGTCGATGTTATGCTTGCTAATGCAGCATGTACTCACCTCAGCCTCATCTCTTTCAGTTGTTCTTGCTTCTCCTTGAAAGACTTTTGAACATCGTTCCTGTTCTTCCACTCATCCACTAGCTTTTCGACCTGCGATATAGAATGGACGTTGTTTTTGAAGTCGTTTATGATTTCCAACAGTTCTTTCTGTACTTTATCCTCGTGTATTGTGAAGTTGTTTGGTAACGATGCTTGCTTCGTGATCGATGGGCTGTCTCTTTCGGATTGGTGCTTTTTCGACTTTGAAGAGTTAGTTTTGGGCAAGGTGTTAGTGTGTGTTGTGGTTTTACCTTCTTCTCCTGACTGATGTTCTTGGACTGCAAAGTTAAATGAATTATAATTGTTGTTCTCTTATGAAAGTGAGAAGAAAATCTGTCTTAGTGGTTGACAATAGTACATACCTTTAATGGATGGTGTATGCATTGGTGTGTAGCCACTAGAACTCATGAGATCGCCTGTACTACTGGTGCTTGGTGAGTTTGGGGATGAGGATAATTTCAAATTAACTGGCCTCGGTGCCGGACAGAGTTTATACAGATCTTCGTGGTTTCTTGGTACAAGGTATTCAACAACTGCAACACGCAAAAACACTGATAAAAAATTGAGCACTTTCAAATATTTATACATTATTCCTCAGATATGACCACACAAGTCTTTCTTGACGGAAACAATGTAACTTACCTGAACTGTGATGGTCATCGTGATGGTTTGAAGATATCGCCTTAAGCTTCGCGTACATATTGCTGAACTCGTTCATATTCTGGAAGAACACTAGAGGTAATGAAGAACTTCTAAAATTCTTGTTTTAACACAACCTACCAGATAATTCCTGAGGGAAGCGGCCAATTCGCTGTGGTTGTTGTGTTCTGCTATCTCAGCAGGTGTAAAGTCGTAGATGTTCTTGATTTCGCAAGCTACGTCTGCTCCTGGACATTCCAAGAGCTGGAGGGCTAGTTTTTCCAGCCCAAACTTGGCGGAAAAGTGTAGTAGTGTGGGGAATTCTTCGCAACCTGGTAAAATTGTAACTGATTAATACAAGTGCATATTAAATCTTGTAGCAGTAGATTTTTCATGAATAGTTATTGAGGAGAAGTACCAAAGAAAAAAAAATGAAAACGTGATCGTGATGTTTACCTAAAGAGTTTTTCTACTTTCCTATTTTTTCTCTATTATTCGAATAAATGGATTTCCACCTAATTATTGAGAAGTCGAAAGTAAAGTTTGTGTTGAAAGTGATATTTCTGCTTTATCTGCTGATTTCACTAATTCACGACATATAACAAAAACAATTGTACTATACAGGGTGTTTCCTAAACATGCGGCAAAAATTCAGGGGGTTGTTCCTTGGACTATTCTAAGAATATTTTGTCCTTTGATGATTTTTGAAAAACCTATTTGTTTCGAAGATATGGGGGAAACAAAATTTCAGATAATAACATTTTATTATGAAAAATTAAATGAAAATTCAACTCAACCTACAAAAACTGTTGAAAATGACCACCTCTAGCCAGCATACAAGCATCCAATCTTCTCCTCATTGACTGCCGAACCCATAGCGATTCATAATAGTCAAAGATAAAATGTTTATTGCTAATACATCACAAAACGAATTCAAATGAAAACCGTGTTTAATCTGTATTCCTTTACCATCTGCACAATTTTTAGTCAAAAAACTGGCCGTTTTTAGTAATTGGAATGTTGTTAAACAAATTTAAAAATAAATTGTACCTTCTTAGTAAACACAGTGCGGTACGCATTTTTATTTAAACTATTATTAATTTTAAAAATATGAAAAATGTTGTTCGCCCTGTATCTTCGAAACAAAGAGGTTTTTCAAAAATCATCCAAGGACAAGACATGCTTAAAATAGTCCAAGGAACAACCCCCTGAATTTTTGCTGCATGTTTAGGAAACACCCTGTATATTATACACTGTGTCCGTAAAATATGGAACAAATTCATTTTTAGCTAAACAGACCATTTTAAGGAATAATCCTGAAACATGTCGATTTTTTATTTTAATTTACCGTATTTTAAAATAATAATCTAATATACAGGGTGAATTACTTTCGAGTAATAACGTTACCGTAATTTTTTTTAATTGGAACACCCCAATTTTGTCTCAATTTTTGGATTACTCTAGCTGAGTTGATTCCAAAAATGTATCACATGCTGATTCCAATTGGTACAAGGTGAACAGAAATACAATAGTTTTGTGTGTAACATTCTTTATTAGTTAAATTAACAATATTATCAAAATACTTATTGCCTAGCGGCAATTGGTTTGAATGCAACACACTGTAGTTTGCTACATTTTTATATTAATAAAAATGTATAAAAATAAGGAATAATTTCTTTCATATTCTATCTGCTAGATCACAAGTACCAAACATGTTTGGAAACAGCTCATTTTTATTTATCTAAAAATGTAACAAACTACAGGGTTACATTCAAACCAATTGCCGCTAGACAATAAGTATTTTTGATAATATTGTTAATTTAATTAATAAAGAATGTTACGCGTTACTTTATGAGCACACACAAAACTATTGTATTTTTGTCCACCCTTTACCAATTGGAATCAACATGTGAGACATTTTTGGAATCAGCTCAGCTAGAGTAATCGGAAAATTGAGACAAAATGGGGATGTACCATTAAAAAAAATGACGGTGACGTCATTACTCGAAAGTAATTCACCCTGAATATTGGATTATTATTTTAAAATACGTTAAATTAAAGTAAAAAATCGACGTGTTTCAGGATTATTTCTTTAAATGGTCTGTTTAGCTAAAAATGAATTTGTTCCATACTTTACGGACACAGTGTATGTTAATGAAGGTTTTAAGGTTGAACTTTTTTGATAACCGCAAAATGTGAAATAGTTTAATCAAACCAGCGCTGTCCAACTTGTGAATTAAATTGCCTCTTGTTGTTGACACACCCACGCATATTTACACGGATAGCGAATTCTACCCTTTAGAGGCGGGAAATGTTACACAAACGTGGGTGGGCGAATTAAAACAAGCTTCATTACTTGCAATTTCATAAGAGTTTCAGCAGAACTTGTAGAATGAGAATGATGACATAACAAAGGATGATGTGTTAATTATCAAAATTCATCGAAGAATGAACGAGGAGCGAAGAGATAATCAGAAACAGTGTATTCTGATTGGACTTCGTTATTTTACTTTCACGCAGTTCTTTTTAATTTGCAGTTGATATGTTTCCAACGAAGCTATAGGTTATAGGGTTCTCCCTGCGATACAGGGTGCTTTTAAAACTGCTTCTTTTATAGAAAGTAGAACAAGAACTCATCATAATGAATCATCTAAATATTCAAAATGGGGATACTATGAAATTATTCGAAATTACGATTCTGTGTTGAATCAAATGAAAAGTTTCCAAAACTTTCTATGCATCACAGTATTTATTATTATTTGGACTGGGGTCGTTGTGGCTCGGTCAGCCTTCCGGGAACTGAGACCATGTAGATCTTTTGTTCTCTACCCTACTCATTCATGGAAACTCAAGGAGGTCGTCAATGAGGTTGATAAAACTGACAACCTCCTTAGGGGCCTTGGCCGTTACCTGTTGGGTATCCAGGACTTGCTTCCCCATATGTCCCCATAGGTCAGCCAGCTTTGGACTCTTGCATACCTTGTGTTCGGCTGATTCTGCTTCTGATCCACAGAGCCTGCAAATCTCATCTGATGACTTTCCCATACGGTACAAATGATGTTTGTACCGACAGTGCCCCGTCAGCAGTCCCACCATCACCCGAAGCTCGGCTCGTGACAGCTTTAAAAGCTTTCTGGCGTAGGTGGGTGAAATCATCACGAATTTCTTGGCCTGAATAAGTCCAGGATTGTTTGTCCAGTGGGTTATCCTGTTATTCAACTTCCATTGTTGGACCCCTGCCTTATATTGGTCTTTTTCTAGCCCACAGAAAGGCTCAGGTCCAGCAGGTGTTGACCTTGATGCACTTTTTGCAAGTTAATCGGCTTTTTCATTTTCTTCAATACCACAGTGCCTTGGTACCCATAGTAGAGTCACTTTATTGCCTTCATTGCCACAATAGGACAAAACAACATGTTACTAGCAATACTAGGAAGCCAGCAGATTTACCTCTCCCACATTCTTAGGTAACAGACATATCTCCTATTTTTGTTCTAATATTCCTAAGGTTACTTCGATCGATTTATGAATGAAGCGCTTTATTATTGTAAATACTCACTGTGTTTGTGGGCCTGCACAGCAGCAGCGAAAGGTGTTGAGTGACTCGCAAGAAGACTGAAATGAGGAGGAAGGTTTTTCTGGAAGTTGTGCACCAGCCAATTGTCGAGGCTTTCTCTGTCAGCTGGAGTAAATCCGAGAGTCTGAAAAAAAAAGTTTATAAATTTCGTTGATCAGAAAAGTCACGACGTTAAGTCAAGGAAATAGATTGGTGGACGACCGGAACTTCCATTATATCTTTGTCAGTTCCTTCATTGTGCAGAAATTGGTCCAATTCCTTCGCAGGAAGAGCATGGATGGGATTTTCTCTTGAATCCCTTGTTCACTACCTCCGAAGTTGTGAGTTTCAGTCATGACGGAAATGCATGGAATAACTTCCGGAATTTCTCAAGTTCATTATCGAGACGATCGGAGGTTAGATAGCTTTTTATTGTCGAGGTAATGGAATTACTGATTTGAAGTAAAACTCGAGAAATTTTGTGCTGAGAATGTTTTTATCTGTTTTATTCGTTCAATAATAGTTTTTTTTTGTGGTTTCAGAACCAGAGAGATAACGATTTTGATTCATATACAGGGTGTTTCCGAATTAGAAGTGAACCTTGGAGGACGTGTTAGCATGGCTTATCTGGTGTCGTTTGGCCTTAGTTAGTGTTAACCAAAAATCAACAGTTCCGAGATATTTGAGTTCTTGTGTTTTTTTAAAAGATTTCTCAACTTGCTTCAAAATTGACGAAAAATGAACTCATATATCTCGGAAACTCTAGATTTTCGGTTATCAATAATCTCAATTGACAGCAAATGAGTGAGACTAAGGTTCACGTCTAATTTGGAAACTTCCTGTATAATTATATAAATCAGAGAAAGCAGGGTTAACTATACAGTTTATAGCACGAGAACGGCGGAATAGCAGAATAACTATTGAAATATCAGAAAAACCCACAAAAAAATTTGAGCAATCATTTATGTGTTAATTGCTCCCACGCAAGTGAATAAAGATATGAAGGTTATTATGACGTTGTTGTTGGTTAGTTTACTTAGATAAGGGGTTCTGTTGATATGATCCTTCTGAAATTTGGCATGAACCTGTTTATTTTGTTTCCGAATTATACGTGAACCTTGAAGGAGGTGGTAGTATCACTCATTTGTTGTCGATTGATCCATATTTATTGATATGAAAATTGATGAAAAACTGTATTTCAAACCAATCTGATCCTTGTATTTTCTATGGTTATGATGACTTGATCAACATGAAATTTTGCTTCAAATTATTATTTTATATCCACACACAAACCTCACACGGTTATATGTTTTGTTACTGAAAAATTGAGGATTTTATTTTGATATTCTTCTTGAATTTTCTCTGGTTCTCATCAACTCAAAAATTTTGCATTGAGCTTGAAATTGTTCGCAACCGTCGGAAGGTCATATTTACGGAACCCTTCGTCGGATTGCCCATAAACAAACTAAAATGCGATATTCGAGATCCGAAGCTATCTAGGTTCTTCCCTTCGCATATTTATCGTATTTAAGGAAGGAATTTTTTATGCAGATCGTAGAACGAAAAGAGATTAGAAAAGTGCAAAAGAAGGAGGAAATTTTAATTTTGATATACCTAACATTTTGGGATTCCGACATTTAAAAGTTTGAGATTTGAATTTAAAATAAATACTTTTTCAAAAATGCAAATGAAGGGTGTTTTTTTTAGAGCTATAGAACTTTAGATTGCAATAAAACAACGATGGATTATTCGATTGACATGAATTTTATTTATCCGCAAGATAATCTTGTGGCATTACATTTCAAATATGATTTCTGGCATATGACCGCCACGGCTGGCTCGGATGTAGTCCAATCTGGACGTCCAATTTTCGATGACTTTTTCCAACATTTGTGGCCGTATATCGGCAATAACACGGCGAATGTTGTCTTTCATATGGTCAAGGGTTTGTGGCTTATCCGCATAGACCAATGACTTTACATAGCCCCACAGAAAGAAGTCTAGCGGTGTTAAATCACAAGATCTTGGAGGCCAATTCACAGGTCCAAAACGTGAAATTAGGCGGTCACCAAACGTGTCTTTCAATAAATCGATTGTGGCACGAGCTGTGTGACATGTTGCGCCGTCTTGTTGGAACCACAGCTCCTGGACATCATGATTGTTCAATTCAGGAATGAAAAAGTTAGTAATCATGGCTCTATACCGATCACCATTGACTGTAACGTTCTGGCCATCATCGTTTTTGAAGAAGTACGGACCAATGATTCCACCAGCCCATAAAGCGCACCAAACAGTCAGTTTTTCTGGATGTAATGGTGTTTCGACATACACTTGAGGATTAGCTTCACTCCAAATGCGGCAGTTTTGTTTGTTGACGTAGCCATTCAACCAGAAGTGCGCTTCATCGCTAAACAAAATAAAATGGACGTAGTGCGCGATACGTATTCCGCACAGAACCATTATTTTCGAAATAAAATTGCATTATTTGCAAGAGTTGTTCAGGCGTGAGTCGATTCATGATGAATTGCCAAACCAAACTGAGAATAAATCACTTGACAGCTGTTAAATCGGTCGCCATCTCGAACAGTAATGCCAACTTAAAGTTATATACCTCGAAAAAAAACACCAGTTATTATTATGGCAGTTGAATAGAGCTGTGATGGTTTTATGTTCATATATTGTCGGAATCAAAAGTGAGACCACAATTCTGGCATCAAGACAATTCATAATTATTTGTGAAGATTTTCTGTGATATTCATTACAAGCGGTGCAAAATTTCATTACTTTAAAGTTTTCAATTTCAACTGTACGATTCGTTTTTCAAAGGTGGGATATTGTATCGCAAAACACGATTCCGTTGTCATAGCAACTCCAGAGAGGGGCATTATATTTGATAACAGGCAGTATACGACCGATCAAGTGTGAACATGAATCTCTGGAAGCTTCGCAATTTCTCGCTTCAGTCGCGTGGACTTTGATGTTCTCTCCTAAAAGCCAGCCTGAATTGGAAGAGCAGGGCTTTTATGTAAATTTCCTATAATTCCTCCGCAAAAATTCGAGCTGCGAAATATTGTCCTCAGCACAAACGAGTTTTGTTATCTTCCAGAGGTGTCTTGATGAATTTTTCATTCGTTTTTTTAACTTGACACCATTTGATAGCAATGAATATCATCAACTCCTTGTATTTCGCGACCAAGGGTAAATTTAATCTAAAATTGGTTTTCTCTACCTCCGGTGTCTTATTTGCATATTGGAATGGTTTTATTTGTGACTCACATTTAATTTACAAAGTACTATTACAACCTTTCATGGAGCGGAAAGCATCCTTCATTTTTCACTTGCAGTGCCGGTTTAAGGTTATTTTGGTCCCTGGGCCCAAAAGATATATCTTGGAACTGGCGGATAACTTTATTGTAAAGAATTGTCAATTTTCAGTGGGCTGTATTTTGGTGAGTATTGCATCTTCAGATGAGCTGAACGTTATCCCAAATTGTAGTAAATTTAGTCCTTTTCAAGATGTAAGTGGAAGTGTTGAAGAAGACAACATAAGAGCCTTTCTTCTTCATTTTGCAAATAGATTTGCATCTCTTATATGGCTCAGTTGACACAAAAACCAAAGCTGATCATGGAATGAATAGAACGTTTGTAAAGGGTGTTTTTTTAAAGCTATAGAACTTTAAATTGCAATAAAACAACGATGGATTATTCGATGGACATGAATTTTATTTATCCGCAAGATAATCTTGTGGCATTACATTTTAAATATGATTTCTGGCATATGACCGCCACGGCTGGCTTGGATGTAGTCCAATCTGGACGTCCAATTTTCGATGACTTTTTCCAACATTTGTGGCCGTATATCGGCAATAACACGGCGAATGTTGTCTTCCAAATGATCAAAGGTTTGTGGCTTATCCGCATAGACCAATGACTTCACATAGCCCCACAGGAAGTAGTCTAGCGATGTTAAATCACAAGATCTTGGAGGCCAATTCACAGGTCCAAAACGTGAAATTAGGCGGTCACCAAACGTGTCTTTCAATAAATCGATTGTGGCACGATCTGTGTGACATGTTGCGCCGTCTTGTTGGAACCACAGCTCCTGGACATCATGGTTGTTCAATTCAGAAATGCAAAAGTTAGTAATCATGGCTCTATACCGATCACCATTGACTGTAACGTTCTGGCCATCATCGTTTTTGAAGAAGTACGGACCTATGATTCCATCAGCCCATAAAACGAACCAAACTCTCAGTTTTTCTGGATGTAACGGTGTTTCGACATACACTTGAGAATTTGCTTCACTCTAGATGCGGCAGTTTTGTTTGTTGACGTAGCCATTCAACCAGAATTGCGCTTCATCGCTAAACAAAATAAAATGGACGTAGTGCGCGATACGTATTCCGCACAGAACCATCATTTTCTAAATAAAATTGCACTATTTGCAAGCGTTGTTCAAGCGTGAGTCTATTCATGATGAATTGCCAAACCAAACTGAGAATAAATCACTTGACAGGTGTTAAATCGGTAGCCATCTTGATCAGAAATGGCAACTTAAAGTTATATACCTCGAAAAAAAACACACCCGTTATAATGATTTTCGCATCTAATTTACTTCAGCGACGAAGCACAATTTTCACTCGATTGCTATGTAAACAAGCGAAATTGTCGCATATGGGACACTCGTAAGGATCGAGTCCTGTAAGAGATTACGGGGAAGACATTTGAATGATGTTGTATTTCACACATGATGGCAAGGTCCAAGCATTAAATTGAAATAAGGAGATGCTCTGCTATGGAAATGGAAGGTGTATATCGCAAGTCTCACTGAGTTGTCATACTGAAGAGTCCATCAATGGTCCCGGGGTGAAGCACCCCGACCCCCCGAGAAAAGGGGCACCACAAAATTGGTTGGGAACTCCTCGCCAAAATATTATATGAATGAATACTATAATGCTTTGACAACATCAGAATCAAACTCTTACTCACCTGGTACATGAATTCGACGGGAAGATTAGATAGAATCTGCTCCAATTCCTTCAGTCTGCTCTCGCACTTTATAGGCCTACTACCTATTATGCTACCGTTCTTTTCGACTATTATATTTATTATGGCTGTCACTTCTGTAAAACTATCAGGTACCGATATTTTGATTGTGTAAGGATTTCTCCTCTTGACGTTCTTCACTTCGATCATTTCGTTATTTTTTTCCACGGAGATCTTGATCGAATCCTCCTTTTGAAGGGGGTAGGCCAGTAGGATGAACACACTGTTTTGTCCCTGAGAAAATAATAATGATAATATTAATATGTTTTTATTATGTGAATGTGTGAAAATAAAAATTGAGGTAATGAATTTTTTTCTTTACCTGTCTGATTTTTTTCGGAGATACCGAAAAACATGACTTTTCTTGAGCTGCAACCGAGCTTTGCTGCTTCCAAACCCTCGCCAAAATCGACATGGCATGTCCAATGAACTCTTTGGTGAAATTTTCGTCTTGATCTTGTCCAACTGACATTCTTTGCCATTTGAAATATGTTGGTAGTGCTGAAATTAGAATAGTTGTTGTATATAACATGTACACAATGTACTCTTTTGCACTCACCTTTCCTATGTACTTCAGTGAGATCATCATCAGTAACACCTAGAAGAAGAGCTAGTGTTCTGTCTGGAAGGAAAAGTTTCCCAAATGCTGCGTTGTCAGGATGTTCCGATATGTAATCCAATAAACCAGGACACATGACTACCAATTGTAATTTCACACAAGAACTTTTTTCTAATACGATATTTGTATCCACCTTCGCCTCTATGAAGTCCTCCACATTCAAATGTTGAATTCTGCAAGGAAATATATGACATTTTCTTATTTATTCTTGTTCCAGATTTTCTATGAAGAGAGTGTTTGAACTCCCGGTTCACAGAATAAATAAATTAGGATATAAATCAGCTACTCACTTGAACGATTTACGATTTGTCTGCTTCCCAATTTGTTGGAAGTATGAAGTGAAGTATTCTACCCAAAGAGTAGCTGCTTGACTGCAGTTGAGCGAAACCATCAATATATCATCCATGTTTGCTCGTTTTGATGCAGTTCCTGAAAAAAAAATAATAACAATTATCCTCACAGAATATCATTGGAGAGTTCGTTATTTAAAAGGAACTACATTTTCATTGTTTGTGAAATAATTTTGCTTCGATAAATTTCTAGGAAAGAAGGGTGGAGTGAATCTATGGAAATTCAAGAAAAGTACTGAATACCACAGAATTGTATATATAAGATGTCATTATTGTCGGTTCAATTATCTAGATGAGGAGTTCGGAAGATACGTGGTTCTTCAAGATAATATAGAAAATTCAATTTGTCTGATCTGTCTGATATCTGATCAATATGGAATTTTGCAATCAGTTTGAAAGTGTTATTTCATATCTACACCCAAAACTCAACTACTTTCTTTTTCCATATTGGTCTTTAATATTATTTTGGTCCTTATTACGAGATCAACATGAAACTTGATATTGCTATTTAACATCTAATCATAATTCATTTCGGTCGAATTGGTAGTTTTGAAATGATCAGGAAAACAAAATTTGGAGCGACTTTATTTACGGAGTCCCAAGTGGAACCTACCACATCAGAACTAGAGTCAATGCAAGCATAAAAATCTGTCTAAAAAAATTCAAAAAGTGAAGGTTGTTTCAGAATTTTTGAACACACAGACCGACATGACACACACAGACATGGAACCAAAGTTTTTTAGGGTGATCTGAAACGTACTTTCAAGTGAAAATTTTGAAAACCGAGACTACTATTTTCTTTCAGATTCTCCAGCGGAAAATAAAGCCTACTAATTTTTGAACCGATTGCTGAAATAGTATAGACCCCTCTTAAGAGGGGTTTATACCACGTGGCATTCTCATAATCTGCTAAAGTTTAACTACTCCTCTTTCCTCTGCGTTTTTAAGATCCCACCACTTTTCAGGATGAGTGGTGCAATCCTAAACGTTCGTCTGATTTACGATCGTTTTCTACCACAAGAATACAAAATACGCTTTTACGTCTTTATTTTTAATTTCACACTAACCGTTTTTTCAGCCTTTGACATGATTTTTTGTATAATATTGTGAAAATTCTTGAGAAAAAAAAGTTTGTTTGGAAATTTATATAATAATATTAATAATAATAAAGGTCTTTATTCAATTAATTTCATGAAAAATAATAACAAAACTCTTATCATGTATATATTTATTTTTCCATAAAAATTCATCGAATTATTTCTTTCCATTCCAAAAAAATTAGAATTTTCCGCAATGAAGAACTGTTTAAAATCAATAATAGTGAAAACCTCATATAAATCGATGGTCACTAGCGTAAAATAAAGCGTATCTACTAAATTTGAACTGATCGCTGAAATGGTATAGAACCCTCTCAAGAGGATCGTATCATCTGAGCTCATCATCTAGATAAAATAACCCTCAACAACATCATAATAAATCCCATGTCTTAAAGTTTTGTGGTCCCCACAGGAGCAATCACGATCACTCACAAGCTACAAGTACATGAAAGCAAATCAGTTCTTTACTAAAAAAAACACAATTTGTTTATTTGATATATTTTTGAGAATATCAATGCAGTGAGCATCGAATTTTTTTTTTCATTTGGGTTGAAAATCCAATTATAAAACTATGTGATCATTAATTAGAAAGTTCCGCTCCTGAAGAATTTGTAACAAATTACTAGAAATGATCTAATCCATTCTGTTTTTTTCTACAGTAAGGATTAAAATCTCGTCCTCTGTTTTGTTTCATCTGTGACCAACAACGATGAACTTTATGGAAAAACAACATAATCCTTGTGACATAAAGAGCTTTTGAGCAGAAAGGAACCATTCACACTCGAGGAAGACACGATACGAAGAGTTCCATCCACACGTTCAACTAAATAGCTAATATTCACTTTTCACCTGTCAACGCTGCTTCAGAATTCCAACAAAAACCCTTTTCACCACCAAAACCAAGCTATACAGCTTAATGTTTACATCAGTAACACATGGCTTTAACTGAATGCACATAAAGTTCCCTCCACTTCTGAACACACACACTACTTTGTTGTCTGTGTCCTTGTTCGGTGCCTAAGACCGACTAAAGCCTCTGATAGTGTTGTCTCCGATGACGATTTTTAGATGCGAACTATTTTCGTTGTTATCACATCTACAATGAGTCGTGCAAACGCGATTAAGCGCCTTCCAGTCGGTCTAATACTGAATCACCAGGACTGGGAGTGAATTCCAATTACAAGATGAGTGAATCAACGTTTTGTATACAAGGTTGTTGGGGAAAAATTGTGACTGCAGGAACGCTAAGAGATGTCATATGAAAAATCGTAATCAAAAGTTGAAATAGGTTCAGTAGGTTTTAAAGTCATCAAATAGGTAGCAATGCTCGTAAATGGATATACATTCGGCGAAGAAAATAGATCATTCAAAAAAAAGGTACATAAAAAAAATGCTCTCCTTTTCCTTCGTCAGCAACACCTTTAGTTACTGACAGAGCCGGCGCGAGTTATTTTGGCGCCTGAAGCAAAGCATTTTTCGGCGTCTCTGCTGAAAAATCATCAATAACAACATGACCTCCCTATAATCCCCCCTTCCAAACAAAAAAACAGCGCCTGCTTCTATGATACTACAGAACTTTCTCCTTCTGATGAACAATCTCGCAATCAAGTGTGAACAAAAATTAACACTAGAGAATGGAGAATATTGAAATGTTTTAATATACAATATTACACCAAGTGTTTTTGAGTTTTTGAACAAAATAATACAGCAAAAAAAAATAGATATATGATCAAGAATATCGAAATACACATAGTATATTGTAAACATACAAAATCCAACTTCCACATGACACTGCGTACGATCGAATAATGAATATCTAATATCTATTACACCACAAGATACAAAGGGCGGTAGGGTATCCAAATTTCAATATTGCTTCGAAAACTAATTAGGATTACAAACATGTTTTCAGCAGAAAACATGTTTGGCATTTAACAGTAACCACTTTCGAATACAAAATTGTATGAATTTTCCATATGTTGAATGTCTAAACATCGGCTACAAAAAATTCTAAAGCGAAGATAATGTTGTTTTTCTTCTTATGAAATACATAATGATTTTATACCTCTTTCAATGAGGGTAATAGGGAATTCTGTTTATATTGGTTAAGCTGCCATTTTTTATATAGGTGTTTTAGTAAAGGCAGTTTGGAGATTTTTATTGCAGGGAATGTTGACAAACGCAGCGGAGCGGAACAACCTCATATTGTTTTCTAGAATCAAGGATGAAATATTGAAAAGGCGGCCAGCACAATAGGTCGAATTGCCGCCCCTAAACAAAGGCGCCTGAAACGGTCACTTCGATGTTTCACCCCTAACGCCGGCCCTGGTTATTGAATTACTCGTCTCTCGACTAAAATACGAACATACTTTCATGGATTGTGTAAAGTGGTGTACCAAACATAAGCCTTGGAGGGGATAAAAAGTTATAAACGAAAAAGAAGTTGGTTAATCATTTCCCAATGTCTTTTGAATTTACAGACACTTCTTGAGATTGATTTTCACCTGTCGAAATGTCAGCTGTTGTATGAAAAAGTTGAAAAGTTGAAAAAGTTTTCTCAAAGTTAAAAAGTGAGCTTACACATTATGAATATTTATCCTGGAGGGTGTTTGTATCCCCCTTATCCCCCTCCCCTTGGCTACGCCACTGATTGTGTGCAGTTTCAGCGATAAACCCAAATTTCATATAATTTATTTACGAATTTCGTCAAATTATGTGGGTTTATTTACTATCTAATTGCAAAATTTAAAAACTCCCCGATACCGAGAATTCAGTGATTCATCCATTTATATTTGATTACAACTAACCAAAACTCAACACAAAACGTTTCCTCCTCATAATATAATCGATCTATGACAATATTGTTTTCCTATTATCTCCACACATAATTCAATTAAATTTATGATAATATCCGAGCCATAATAGCCATCTCTTTCCAAAGATAGTGGGTATATACGATAGGAATATTTATCCAGTAATTAGTAGCTTGTTTACGTCATTCTCGGTGACTTCCGTTTAATCAAAGGGTTATTAACTGACATATCTCAGCAATAGCATCAACCGTCATCAATAATTCTTGTCGATTCGTCAAGGGCAAAACTGATATTGGTTATGATTAATGGTAGTCGATCAGATAGAAATAAACTGTAATACTATAGTGGACCCTAAATATAGGGTAGGTTTTGGTCGATATTTTTCTATTTCTTAAATATTTATAGTAATTTGTTTAGAGGGAGACTTTGTTGTGAGTTGTGTGGCTTGTTGCACCATCAATTCCATATCATAATTTCAGGCTGAAAAATGAGAATTGACGGTTGAGTGGCACCTTCATTTTCAAAGAAGTAGGGCCAATTTCAAAGTAGGGCAATTTTGCTTGTTTACATAGCCAACAAGTGAAAAATGTGCTTCGTCACAGAAAAAAATTCGATGCATTCAACTAATCGGCAGCTGGCTTTAGTTCTTGTGTCAACTGAACCTTATAAAGATAGATGTAGATGCAAATCCAGTTGCATAATGCGTCATAGCGTGGCGTGAGAGTGGCCCATATATTGTGCGCGTGGAGGAATGGATAAATCTGGATCTTCAGTAACATATCCAGTCCCTTCGATTTTTTCACTGTCTTACCAATTGTGCGCTCAGATGGAACATTATGTCGACCATAATTTGCCGGTATTGGTTAAAATGTACTTACTACAGAGTAATTAGTAGAAGAAGTAGAAATTTTGTCCCGAACATGAACATGAACTATCACATTCGACAAGAAGCTCGCGGAAATAAAAACATATCAGTGATACGATATTTCACTCAATTCGCGAGTTTCTCCACAAAGAACGCACTTCTTATGTACCATAGTGAATCAACGTTTCATATTAACTCAAAATATATTTAAATAAATACCTAAATATATCAGAAATTCATAGCAAAAGTTGCCAAACCTTGGATTTCAGCAGGAATATACGGAAAATAATAATTATTCAGCTTATTATAAATTTGAAAATCTCGAATTCCAAATATTAAAATTTGTACATATATAAAAATGTAGTTTTTAGAGTTAGATCTCGCGAAAGGAAGGGATTTTCGGAATATGGTTTTTTCTTGATGTGATGAATCTTTTCCGAACATAAAGTTATATCCAAGTCCGGTCAACTCCAAAATCTCCTCTATACTGATGAGAAAAAAAATCGAATCGGAAAAAAGTGAGAAGTAAAGGAAAATAGTGTTTATTTAACCTCAAGAATCTACTTTTAAATATTTGCTATTCACATAAAATTAGTGATTCTCGTAATTTTAAAACCTGATTCATGAATTTCAAATGCAGAAAATCAACGAATCTAATTTGACAAAATTTCTTTCAAACTGCTAAATGGTATTGTAATATCGAATTAAATATTTTTAATACAATATTCTAGCTCTAATCTAATGGCGTGGTTTTTGAAGTTGTTCATTCATGTGAGTTGATCTATTACTTTACATAGATGGAAAGCATGAATCACAGTGAAAAAATTTCCACCGTTTTTCATAATTTTTTCAATGACTAGAAAAAAGTCAAGGTGTGAAATGCAAAGTATTTCTCCACAAAAAACTCGATTTCTGAGACGATTTATATTTAGTGAAAATACTCAAACACCTGAACATTACTCAACTGCCGGTAAGCATCGAACTCGACGAAATTTTCATGAAGAAGACAAATGGCCCCATTATAATTACCCCATTTGTTAACCTGAGTCGCCGGAAGCTTCTCTCCCTTCCTGTCAGGAATGGTCCAACATCTAGCGCCTATCCCCCTTTTTTAAATCTAGGAAATCTAATGTAACGACGAACGAAAAAATAAATAAGAATACACTTGACAGCTGCCGCACGAATTAGCTTCCGAACCTTTCCATTTCGGGATCTTTAATGAATCACCGAACTGAAAATCGGATATCCTGTCTTTTTCCTGGACTTTTCTGGAGGAAAGATTTCGTATTTTAAGGTTGGCTAATTTGGAAAAGGTGTCGAATTACGAACGAAAAAAACTTTGATTATTTTAGTGATTTCTATGGTTTTGAACGCTCGTTTTGCCAACAGAGGGCAAATCCATTTTATCATAATTTAATAACAGTGACAGCTATTTGTTTACATTCACCATTTACCTGATTTTTGGGATTTATTCAAAATTTAAGGTCCATTTTATTAAGTCACAGTAGTATTCTTCAGTTGAATATATTTGTTATATATACAATCAAACACTATCAAGCCTATAGAGTAATAAAGATAGATAGAGGGACTATACGCAATTTTTATGTCCCCAACATGGTTGGATTACGTTGTCGGATTGTGATATACATATTTTCAAAGCCACAATTTCACTAAAGCGTTATGAATGTATATTATATTGTAAATTTATTTGAGTGATTCCTCTGAAAGATTCCAAAGGTTTAACTGAGAAGTTGAGAACCGAATTATTAACTAAAAAGTTTTTGAAGACCTAATTATTCTAGAGGAAAACGTCAACCGAGATTATATTTTTCAAAGAATAACGATTTGCCTAACAATTTCTTATATATCAGGTCAATTCCAATAAATTCCAGAAATTCGCTGAAAGCCGATAGATCAACTCTATTCCAAAAATATTGTTTCAATGAATGACCTTATGAATAGAATTTTTATGTGTTAAAAATAACCTGCTATGAATGGCTGCCTGTCATTATCAAGGATCATTTCCTATTGTTATCGGATTCCCAGAAAGGATCGAAATACATAATTCCAAGATGAAATAACATATGCGCTCATTTATCTCGAATTGTTTGTCGTAGTGTGCCATGCATAACAAAACCAAAAGTCTTGCGCCTTTTCGGAATGATAATAGCCTATTAACACATTTTCTTTTGATGAATCCGTTTAATTGACGTTAGTTGTATGTCATACATGCATCGGTATTTGCATAATTTTATTAGCTCATGCAACCGCAAATATGTTACACTGTGAACCTCTGCCACATACACAAACAGCAGTGTGGCTCATAAATGCTGTAAATCTACCCTGAAAATTTCAAGTTTGCGGGATATCCACATCTCATGCATAATAAAGACATCACCCATCCAGAAACTGAATATATTCCAGATTAAAAAAAAAAATAAATTTGGTGATTAGGACTAAGATCTGTTGTTCCGATCCCATGAATTATCTGTGTTTTATAGGAGTGTAACGATGAATTCGAAAAAGTTTTATGTTTTATTGTTCTCAGGTTGTGTGTTAGAATTTTTCATATCCACACCCAAAATTCTCAACTTCAAATTTGAGATAAAAACCTACCCTAAAAATTTTCGTTGAAGATGAAACTTCTATTTAAACATAACTATAAAAAAAATTGTAGAAATTAGGTCTCATTTTTCAAGGGCTGTAGCTTTGAAACTGAGTCGAATTCGAAAAGAATTATAAGAACAAAAGACCTCAATTTTCATCAAGGAATCCCGTCATGATTTTTGACATATCTGTAGCAAACACCTCATAGGTAGCATAAAATAATTATAATAATTATTTGATGTGAAAAATTCTATATTTTCTCCCCCAAATGTACCTTGTTAACTATATTGGAACTACATATCCAGACCTGACAAAGAAATCAAATAATTTGAGAAAAAATATTTGGCTTGTGCCAGTGGTCCAGATCAGATCACCTATCGTTTATCTTGGTTGTATGCAACAGAGCCCGTATAGGAAGTGATGTAACATGTATACAACCAAATACAATGGCTCTCTTATTCTCCGTTCATAAAATGATCAATTATAATCAAAACTTCCTAAACCATTAGTTAACCAATCAATTATAACGAAGATAAAGAAGATTCAACTCCTTTGTGTCGGTTTTATTGAAAGGATGTAGTTCCTTGGAGTTCAAAAGATAAAACTACCCTAAAGTCGTGCGGTGTAGATCAACTCAGCCACGTGCTGGGCAGGAAACGCATGTCTCAAATTTCATGATGAAATATCGCTCAACATCTTGAAATTCTTTTAGAGCTATATTTTTCAATTGCAACTGGTTGATTTTGAAGGAATCTTCGACAAACTGAAAAATTATTTTGAATAAAAGGTTTATAATAATTTACAGAATATAATATAAATATAAAAGACATTTTCTACTTGAGTCACCTGGCATAATATAATCTGAAGAGAGTTATGAGAATTTATAGGAAGTACAGATTTAGTTTTAAATGAATTTGATTGAACATAATGCGCTCAGCGAATGGTGGAACCATTCTCCAAATTGAGTTAATTTCCTTATTTGTTTGAGGTGCTTGCTTCGTTTACAATTATGTGAACCAAGAAGGTGTTTCTTAAATAAGTATATGTAGTTTTTTAAATAAATATATGTAGTATAAGTAAATGCCTTAGTTTATGAGACGGTTCAGCGAAAAATTTTTATTCCTCTGGTTCTTGTCAAGCAATCAACATGAAATTATGCATGAAACTGGAAATGGTTATTTTATTATTAAATGCAAAATATTATCCTGATCGAATCTATAGTTTCGAAATGATCAGAAAAACAAAATGCCGAACGCCCATATTTAAAGAACTACTTGTCAGATTTTGTTTCTATCTTTTCTAGTTCAATAGTTATCCTGTTCAAGGACGGACAGAATTTAATTCAACAAATACTTCATCATCAGCCAGTCGAATCTTATTGTAATAACTACCACTGCTAAAATTCTAAAAAAATTATACATCGTTGTGAATTGATACAGAGCTCTGTGCGGGGAATGAGCTCTCAAAAATATATTTCTCCCTTAGGATCACTTTCTGAACTTATGAAATATTCTTCGATATTTCTTGAAGTTCCAAAAATTCATTCGAATTGAACTTATTGTATAGCCAATAGAGCGCTATACATTTTGACCAGTTTTCTTGCACCGTTCAACCTTACCATCCTCTTGACCTAACAACCGGAAGCTGGGCCACGTGTTCTGTAGTCAAGAAGCACGCCACGAAGATGTAAACCGTTCAACATTAATTATTATTATTTCTTGGGACTATATTTAGGATGGTAAAAGCCCTTGTATTCTTTGAAAACTAATATATATCTACGTGCATGTATACAAGCCACCGAAACAATTATATGCTGTCATAGCTGAGGAATATCTGAGGGAATTAATAGGAAGGGGAAGTCGGCAGATGCCGAAGATAATAACAAAGGAAACCTATGCAAAAAACTCAGTTCCTGCCGGTTTATTATTTCTAATGATTTTATTAAGCCATCAGAAATATTGCCCATACCAAAAATAGTAGACAAGACAAACTCCGGTAATTTTTTGAGATGAAGTGAACTAGATTTCTCAATTTATTTTGAGAAGTTCAATTTGAGATCATCATCATTTGAATCATTTGAGAGAATTTGAAAAATTTGCCTTATAATCAAACAGAACTATAACAAATACCTATGGGGAAATATCAAATTCTATGGGAAAACTGGATATTCCTTCTTCATCGGGTAGAAGATTAAGTGTTTGAAGTGACAGATTTCTTTAGAAGAATTGAATATTGGCATCAATTTTCTTCTCACAACATGCCTTATGAATGGCTCAAGAGGTTGCTCTAAATTGAACAATAAAATATGATACTCCCTCATCCTCACAAAGACAAAATTCTGTACAACAACGGACGCCACTGTGTTGTCCGTCATTAGATGAAGTTTCCCATGTGGCACTTGACCATAATTTATTACAATATTGTCTGAAAAGGATCCCATGGAGCCTATGTCCTCTAGGATATATTGTGCCTGTTGAAAGACCCTGAATAAGTTAGTTATCCCAAAGCTTCTGGAATGTTTGATATCGTGTTTCAAAACATCATTAGAGCAGGTTAGTGTCGATACTTGAGTTTATCAAATTTATCACTCAAAAGACTTTATGGTCGACTATTGGAACTTTTCCATTGCCAGATCATCTTAGAAAGTAGCATCAACTAAAAAAGGCATAATACAATCATACGTTTAGATTTACCATGAATATCTCCGAAGTTTTAAACCTTCTCAACATCAATATTGTTCTTATTAGAACAAGTTCGAATTAGTCATTCTCCACTATATTCAATTCAAATATACATATAAGTATTTCTTTTTTAGCATATATTTCAGGTTACTAACCTGATGAAGGAAATTTCAAAATAAATTTCAAACAATGCCTGAATAAAAGGAGGAAAGGAAGTTTACTTTGATCTTAATTACTATATTAATAACAAATATTATTACAAGGCACGCTTATAAGAAAATCATGGAGATAGAAAACATATTCCAGAAGATGATGTAACAATATTCACGTGCAGGAACTAAAAACTAGGAGAAGAAAATAATATTTCAGGTCTTTGATCCCGGTAAAGGAAGTTATACATTTATGTGAGGTTATTTGGTGTTGAATAAATATTTTCTCCAATAACACGTGAAATTTTGATGGTATTGGTTTTGGTTGAATTCAATTTTTTCTTCAACTGGATTTGCTTCTCATTGTTAAATACCAAAAAAATTGACTAAGTCATATTAAAATTACACATCTCTCTCGTTCGAGCTTTTTTTACATCAACTATACATCACTTCAGTGAATAGGTGCAAGGCGACACATTGTCGCTTTTTTTTGGACGATTTCTAGCAATATATTATTGTAACTTCTTGCTGGGAATACCACTGAGTCCCAAACATCTGGTGAAGCCCATAACAGGTCAAATTTATGACAGACCTCCGTAAAAATAGCACAAGACAATGTAGTACTAAGTCATTACAGTTGATTCAATTTGACAGTGACGTGGAATGATGGTACAAGGCATAAAAATAGTTAGTCGTTGTTTGGGAGAATTGTTTTAATAAATCATTTTTTGAGCGCTAGCCTCCGAACAGATCGCTTCAAATTTTGAGCCGATAATGGTCCCAAACGATAAGGTTGGATTTGCTAATGACGAATCTGTATGCGGCTACAGTAAACCGAAAAAGTAATAATATGCAGGAGTTCTATTTGAAATATCGAAGTTGTTAGTAGTAGTAGTAAAAAGAAACATTGGTCCTATACTACATATTTTTGTTTCTTGTAGTTTTGTCATATTTGTTTTCGATATTGAGAAAAAATTTCAAACTACTCTAGTAATACTCAGGATAATTCAAATTATTATAAAAATCCAGTTAGTAAGCTGTGATGAATGAATGAATTATAAGTTTTGATACTTATTCACTCTGTATCTGTAGTGTAGAGTAAGAAAGAAATCTCTCATTTTTCAATTTAGCATCAACCTGTATACAGAGTGGTCAAGAACTTATCCAGTGGCGTAGATATAGGGGTGCAATGATCTTTTTCTCATTGAAAATCTACACCACTCTTTTTTCGAAAAAATTCTTTTATTTCTGAAATCAACAGTGCTTTATTAGAAAAATGGATTTTTTTCATAGAATGTACGATTTTTGAGATAATCGAGTACAAAGCGAATACTATTCACAAAAATTTACAAAAATTAATTTTTCAAATTTTCCCATTTGTGATAAATGAAAGTGAAAAAATTAACTTAGATCCTTATTCGAAATATAACATCATCAAGACTTCAATACCTAAAAATTAAAACAATGAATGTAATAATACTGGAGTTATGAGTAAAAAATTTAATTTTTTTTTAAATTTTAACACTCTGTATTTCGAGGATGAAGCTTGTTAGGATATATGTTTATAGGAATTTTTTTCATGAAAAGAGTTGTTCTATCTGACGCAAACGTTATTACGCAAAAAGTTATGACATTAAAATCTGGATCCTGTATACAGTTCTGATGACGACAAGCAATTGGCGCACTAATGAACGACAGCACAAAATCTCACAACTTTATTCATTTTTAGTCTTCGTTCCTAGTGCATAGTGAAGGTCAACAATTATTTTTATCGAAGTTGAGAAGAAGAAGAACAAGAATCATTTGTCATCTGTCATGTTTCGGCGATACCGCGGTTTGACGGAATTATTATAATCCCTCAGGTTCAAAATAAACCCGTCCATCATACTCGTTGCGGTTTAGAACAGCCAGGATATTCTTGGACAACCAGCACAACCTCCTCCTCCGCATCAAATAATTCAAACTCGATATCTCTCATAGAGTCTAATCTGAGCAAATTAGCAACAGGCACGAACCATAATCTGTCACGAAGAGCTGAAATATCTGGCCGCAGCGGAGCACATGTCACAGGATCCATTTGGTCTTTTTTGGGCAAAAAGAGGAGATGCAAACCAACGACAAGGTCCCGACGGTTTTCTCTTACAGACATCAGGGGGAAACTGAGAGTCTCCCGACGCAAGGGCGTAGAAATGGGGGGGTGTACTGGGGGTAATTACCCCCCAAGATTTTCAAAATATAGAATTTTAGAAATCTCGCAAAGACGAAGTATTAAAATTTCTCCATAAAATGAATCAACCAATAATAATCATTTTACTTTCCTTTGAATCGACACGTCAGTTAAAAATCGGACCCCTTTACGGTTTATGAGTTATCGCTTTCAAGATGAGTACTTTTATTGCACTACGAGCTCGACTTTGTCCGAGGTTTCTTATTTTCCTTTATCTATCCGCTTCTTCGGCATCGCCCTTTATGTGCCATCTGTAATTTTTGCATTCGTCATTGTTATACACTTACCCGTTGTTTTCGGTTTTTTGTATCTTCTCGTCACAAAATTTCAATATATAGTTATCAAAGACTGAGTAATTCGCATCAAAAAATTGTGTGGGCTATGTTGTACAATTTATTGTGTTTCATTCAAATTGCCATTTACTTGTGAAGACATCAGTTTTGAATTGACTATATCTACAGGATGTTCCTAAATTGGAGGTACAAACGAAAATTACAAATTTCTCGGATCGTTTCAAGAAAAAAAGTACTATAACATGAGTCCACAAATGCTTTGTTTTAGAGATTCAGGTGTTAAAGTTCATGTTTTTCTTCTATAACACCTTCCCTTCACAAGATATTTAACTTGAATTGGCATAGATATTCCAATTTTTCCAGTTTTCATCATGTGATATCCTAATTTTGAATGCAAATCTACAAGGTGAATTTTATCTGGAAGGGTGCCTGCTTTTTTTCCCCTGAATTATTTTTTTGTGAACCTCTGGTAGTTTAGAAAAATTTAAAAAGAAACTCTGGTTCAGTACTACATTTTTTGTTTTGTTGTAGTTTTGTCGTATCTGCAATCGATTTCGAGAAAAAAATTCAAACAGCTCTCTAAAGTAATTCTCAGGAAAATCCAAATTATTATACAGATCCAGTTGGGCAGCTGTGATGAATAAATCAATTATAGGTTTTGGTTCTTATTTACCAACTCTGTAACGAAGATTAATAAAGATTCGATGAACTGGTTAAGTATTACAATAAGGTAGGACTACAAGAAACACTCTGTATCTCGAAAACAAAGCGTTTGCGGGCTCATGTTCATGGGCCATTTCATTTTTAAAATTATCCAAGGAATCTCTCATTTTCCTTCGTAACTCCAATTCAGAAAAACACCCAGTATACAAGAACAATAGAATTGGTAATAAAAAAAATATTTCGAGTAATTTGGTTCAAACTTCGTTATCATATCTCTTTTTCTCACATTATAGATATGAGTGAACAATGTCGAAAACATTTTTTTTTCGTTTACCCCCACAAGAAAAAAAAGATCTACGCCCTTGTCTCGACGGTTTTCTGTTACCGACATCAGGGGGGAACTGAGAGGTATCGCGTTTAGGAATTCCTGGTAAAATTTTCAATTTCGCCTTTGCGATTAGAAAAACGAGAGCGGTCGTCTTTGGTGCTGTTGAATCGACGGATGGAAAACAATACCACGGTGATTCATATGGATCATCTACGTAATCGTTTGATTGGTTTTCGTGGAACCCCTTTCCAGTAGTCGATATTTCTGGTTGACCGGTGAAACTTAATAGTTGGATCGGTTGGCAACCTTGTTTCCAAATGAATTCGGCGAAATGGCCTCTGATTTGAGGATGGGGGACAAATAGGTATGACTTAATCGAAATTGTATCTTACCACGCCTTATATATACAGGGTTGCTCACATAAAAGAATCCAGACGTATCTAAGTATGTGTTGTATTTATTCCGACAAAAATTTCTTCAATGCAAACAACAACATTTTGAAGAAATTTTTGTTGGGATAAAATAATGTTCTTTGTTTCAAGTTTGACCACCCATATAAAGGAGAACTCATATCATCACCTTAGTACCTTTACAAGAATAATATGCCATGATAATTATTACATTGTTTTCTTGAAGACTATACTTTGTTTAAAACATACCAGGTGGATGATTGTTCCATATATTTTTCAGTTCAGTAGAATAAACTAGAGTTTTGCGAGTTGAGATTAAATGAGTCGGACTTATATTCAGTACCTAGAAATTAGTGTTATTGTTCTATAAGAAATATTATTTCATCAAGTGGAAATTTTGTAATATTGTTAGGATAGCATTCGAAAATGAATGTTCAGATGGGATAAATGTATCTACAAAAGTGAGATCTTTAATCGCTTTTTTCAAAAGTATAGGGTGAATTTTATTTATGGATTCACGGCTTGTATTGATTTCAAGTCAAGCTCAAGTCAAGTAGTAGTTTTTTAATCTCAAGTCAAGTCAAGTATTTATTCACCAAGTACTTGAATCATATCAATCTATTTGATTTTCATCAGTTTTATTGTGTAGTGTCACATCAATAAAAAATGATGTAATGAGAAGGAACCTTACAAAAAACACTCTAATTGAATCACTTTAAATCGTAACAAAATAAAAAATAAAAAAAATTAAAGTTTCTTAATATTGAGAAATGTCCAGGCTTTGTTTGATTTCATAATTTTCCATCCAGGATCTAAGACACATGAGGCATCCTATAGATTTGTCGCCTAACCTATTGCGGGTTCTTGTAATTGAGAGCAGCTCTGGAAAATTGTCTTTCAACAGGAGCTAAAGATGCTGGCGTTGATAAAAAATCCTTGGCCACTTTGGCCAAGTTTGGAATAGTATATTCTAAAACAAGTTGCAGAATGGGCTCCTATTCCAACACGAATGCGAAATTCGAAAACGAGCGACGAAGGAGCGAGTTTTGGAACGCATGAGTGTTGGAATTGCCTTCTGCAACGAGTATTAGACGATATTTTCTCTATTTCAGTCATGTTTTGCGAAATATTGTCGAAATTCAATGAAAAATTCAGATTATATATCCTAGTGACTTTTGTAGTGTATCTTGGCAGTTGGTGTGACTGTTACGAAAATTGACATATTACGGAATATGAATATGAATCGTATGTTTCGAATTTAGACATAATTTACAATTACACATTAAATTCGTGAATTATGTCTGACGAAATCGATTGAACACTACCAGAATTATGAGAATTTACGAATATGTAGCAAATCATTTCTTTATATTCCCAAATTATATTATATTGACAATTATTGACGTTTGTTGAAATTTGATAGGATTTGAAGTCAGCATAGACAACCACAAAACGAAAAATATATCTGAAAACGATGCTGTAATGAGTTCATTACAGCACTGTTTTTTAGAACTGTAATGAACTCATTACGATACAGAAATAGAGAAAGATATTTCTGAAACTACTAAAATTTACCAATAGATTTCATAGAAATGTGAGAAAACTACTAATGAATTTTTGAGAAGAAATGTGTTTTTACAGACTTATTGAGTGAAATGTTAAAAATCTAACATGTGTTGAAATGAACGAGAAACGAGCCTGCAAAAAATAATGCAAATTTTGCTCTAGGTTGGTATATTTCATCTGTTTTTCATAGACTAAGTGAACTATTATTATTAAAGATGAAGGTCCTTGAAAAAGGAATCTTATTTACTTCTCTGGTTCTCTGAAAAACCTTCCAATATAGACTGATTCAATGTACCTTGTACCTAAATTGATATATTGCATTCAATTTTCTATTTCTGTATTAGCTTGGCACTATGTTATTAGTGCAAATAGGTACTTGATAAGATTTGTTAAATTCAAGTATATAGTTATTGCAGTACGCAAAATTATTTGATGATTTCTAAGATGGAATTTCATTTCATTTCCTCAAATGCTACCCTTGAAGTTTGAGTTTCAAGCTTATACCTCTCCTGGCATTTCCTGAAAGCATAAATATTTGGAGTTTTCTATCGACTATCGAACACTTGCCTCACCCTGTCTAACTTCTACTCCAATAGGTTCAAGATCCAGCATCTTTCACCCCCAAAGATACAATTCACCCCGTATCAGGAGCTTCCCTAGCATCTCGTATATCAATCAACCTTGATACAAGTGTGAAACTCTATCTTTCGCACCATCTACCCATTTCTCACCCAAAAACCGAGCCGGTCCGCCATCTTGGATCCAGCGGCACGTGACATCCTGTACACGTGCATCTTAGCTCCTTGTACGGTGACGTCGGAAGTTGCCGTAGCACCCTTGCTGAATTTTGATGCACTTGTTTACATATCTCGGTCCATAACAGTAGTGAAAAACGTACGGAGAGCTGGCAATAACTGACAGCTCATTTTTTTCATAGTTGGCTCGGAAGATTTACGCCTCACGGTGGTTTATTAAGGAAGTTGTTAATTTTTTTCGATTGAGTTCGCATCGGGTTGAGTTGGGTGGAATACAATAGATCGATTGATTTAATGCAGGGTGGGGAGAGGTGTTGCATACGAATTAGATGGATGGATTAGATCGACTACCAATCAGTGTTAGGCGCCATTTGCGAATGTGGCTTTGTCTAGGATTGATTTGATGATCTATGACGGGCAGCAAATTACAATGTTCAATGACTAAGGAGTATTAGTTGACAAATTAGATATGATTAATGGGTGATTAGTTAATTCAGCAGTGCTAATTATTGTTTTCCTTATGTATACTCTATGAGTACATTGAAAGACAGAAGGAAATCTTACACGATAATTTTTCGAAAATTTTTAGGGATGAAGAATGCATTTTCGTTTATTATTATTTTTGAATGATACCTAGATGTTTGAAATCATTCGAGAAAAAATTCTAATTCTAGAATTATCGATCTTCAATTTTTAGTATTCTTCCGTGACCATGAAACCGATAGATTTGAGATTTTGAGTGTTTATAATAAATAACAAATTCAAACTACTTGCAAAATTCCGAGCTGATAAGTGATAATACCGTCAGAAAGATAGAAAATGAACCATAAAAATTCAAGAAGAATATTAAGAAACAAATATCAATATTGCCTTTATTACACATTCGATCAGGTTGAGATTTTGCGTGTATACAGGGTGGTCCAGATTTTGGTTCAATAAGTATGGCGTCGAATAGAACAAAAACAAGGAAAGGTTCATAACAAGCTTTGTTTTCGAGATATAGGGCGTTTAAGTAGTAAAGCAAAGAGTATTACAATTAAATGTCATCTGAAAGCGTTATAATACACTACGTCCATTTTTGTATTTTCATTTATGATTAATGAGAAAATTTGATGAATTAATTTTTGGAAATTTAAGCTAATTTAAGCTTCATTCAAAATTTTATGTAGGACGCTTCGACAGAATTTAAAAAATGAGGAAAGGAGAGATGAGAAGTCAGTAACTTTTGAGAACCTGTTCAATCATGCGCCATTTGCACCCTTGGAGACGCTTTGCATAAGAACGTTCTTAAATTGGAGAAGCAAACAAAAATGAGAGATTCTTTTGAATAATTTCAAGAAGAAAGACTCGCAAACACTTTGTTTTCGGGGTATAGGATGTTTCTTTTAATTCTACGATTTTATCGAATTTTCATGTATCGTATGTACGGGAAAATGAGCACCAAAACTAATAATCCTAACTGGATTTTCATGATAATTTGAATTTTCCTGAAAATTATTTCACAAGAAAACAAAAAGTGTAGTACTAAATCAAAAATTCTCTTTACATTTTTCAAACTACTAGAGGTCCAATAAATGAATATTTTGGTAGAAAAATGCAGACTCTAGTATAGTACGCAATGTAAACTAGAAATTGGAATATATATGTCAAATTTTGGTTAAATATCTTATAAAGTACAAATATAATGAGAAAAAAAACTGCGAAAAATCAAATTTGACACTTTGTGCCTCAAAAACCAATTATTTGCTTTATGACTCTCTCAATTTCTTTTGTAAGTCCCATTCTGGACCAGCCTGAATCTATCAGGTAAACTAGAATCTTCAAAAGTTTATTGTTGTTCTGATAACATCAAACATTTCAGCACATCAATATTCACTGAAACTCATTCTTCAGAGTGCATCAACACACCTCGAGCCAACATCCAGATTACCATCTCAGCCTGAATCGATTTGTTCCGATAACCTAACCCCAAACGATGATAAATTGCTCTATTTTATAGCTCTCCAAGCTATTTTCGATATACTTGAAGTTACTGACCCATCCAGCGAACTTGAAATTGTCTGATGCGAAAACACAAAGTTCAGCTTTTCCCCTACTATTGAATTTCAATGCTATATAGTTTTACGAGATTGTTAATTTTCTAATGTGCTAGTTTTGTTGATGAACTTCGAACTATGAAAGAAATATAGCGAGTTAACGAACTATGTTTTACTATTTGGTCCGTAATCTATTTACAGCTGTACTACTCCCATTTCATGGTTTTCAACGTTTCTGTTCTGCGTTGGAATTGATGGGTTTTTTCCGATAAAAAAATGGTATCGAACTAATGGAACTTTGCACTCCGAGGAAACAAATCGATATTGTTTATTGTTTTGCCTGACACGATTATGGCAGTGTGGTTATTTTTGATGTTTAATGGCCGATTATAATTCTGGTTTCATTAACAAGGAGGTTAAGAATAGATTATGGGTATTTCCTTAGGGAAGTATTCAGAATCAATGGAAAGGATTTAATCAAGACGTACTTACTCAACTGAAGGATTCAACGTACTTTGCGATAGTTTTCCTCTGGTTATATCTGTATGGAAAAGCTGCGAATAATACATTCACCGCGATGGCCTACTGGACGTTTATGGAAAATTGAATAATTAATTAATTTTTGTCTGAAGAGTTGAGACAATGATCTTTCTCCCTAAAATGTTTTCAAACTTCTACAAATTCCGGTTATACTGAAAATTGGCTACTACTCTCTTATTTCAAACACACACAGTATATTAAAGCATCATTAGATCACATTTTTGAATATGTCTGCAGAAAAATCTTGAGTTTTGATGAATTTGAGTTGTCCAGGTTCATGATTTTCTCATAAACACCCTGTACATTCTTTCTCCACACACAGTCTTATTATACTACGTATTGGCAAAATCAACAATTAAAAAGTTAATTTCCGAAAAAAATGTTTTCTTGAGAAATAGATATTCAAAAAAATGTGAATTCTTGTAACCGATTTTTCATAAGAATCTCAGGAACCATTTAGTTCATACCCAAGTTATGGCATATTGCTGAAATTGTCATCAAATAAGTTTTCTAAGGATGCAATAAGATACTAGGTGCGCAATTTGAAATGAGTAATTAGTAGTCTGTTCTAGATATAACCGGAAGTTGTAGAGGTTTGAAAATATTTTAGGGAGAAAGATCATTGTTTCAAACCCCAATATGCAAATTTTCAGAACAAAATTATGATTAGTTTTCGAGAAACGTCTAATAGGTCATCAAGGTGCATCACCCTGTATATTTTTTTGAAAAACGGGCCGAATTCCCAGAAATACTTATCGTTTATATCTCCTTCACGCTTATATTATCAATTTCATCCGATTTATCTTCAATTTTTGGTTTATCACAAATATTTCTTAATGATTGTAGGTCTAAAAAATTTTGTGCTTTCGATCATTGATGGTAGCTTCATTTTTTTATGATTGATTTTTTGGCTTAGTTTTTCTCCAACGTCACTATAATATTTGTTTTAAGAATCTGCCATATTTATTTTATCGATTACAATTTCCTTGTTTTCATATAGTTATGTATATTCGATCAATAACCTTATTTTTCCTTTCTTTCTTTGATGAATTCCTATTTATTGAAAGATTTTTATTACTGAGTAGATATTGTTAAAGATAGGAAAAAATATTATATCAACGCAATAAAATTCGCATAATATCGAATTTATCTCGACATCAAAAGGAAATTACTTCCCATTGATTAAAAAATTATTTTTATTATTTTTCCCCAAGGATTATTTTTTACGTTGATCCACGTAGACACGAGACTTCTTGATATACGCTTCGTCAAGATTGATTCCATTACAATTCAGTTTAATTGATCTGGGAATTGGACGGACTTGAGATGAAAACGGACTCAGTTTATGCTTGGCAAGTTGATATAATAGCCACTGTAATTGTGTATTTGCTTTTAGAGAAATCGATACTTGAAATTAAGCTGCTGGGCGTGGCTGTCCGAACAGAGCTCCGACTTCTACATGAAATTTATTCACTTGATTTCGTCAGATCATTGGTTTTATTAGAATTATCTCATGGGGGAGAGGTGGATTATCCCAACTTTGAAAAGTCAAAATTTTTCAATTTTTATGTTTTTAATTTTTTTAATTGTTACTTATAATTTTTTTTATTCTCCTAATTAATTGGAGGGGTTAATGTCTCTAACAACCCCCTTCTTGGTTACGCCTATGCTTCAGATTGCTCTTATTAGTTTTACTTCCGAGTCAAGCGAAGGTAGAAGAAATTTTGTGATCATTTTCGGGGTGGTTTCTGATTTCGAATTTCGGATAGCACAATGTCTCCAACAATACCCTGAACAACTTTTGTTTATCTGTCGGTCTGTGTGTCTGCAATAACTAGTCTTGAGAGGAAACACCACCAAGTGGTTGCTCAGTTCAAAATGAAATTAGCCATATTTTTTTTTACAAATCATCGATTTGTATGGGGTTTTCACATGATTTCCTTAAAAAAATAAATTATATGGAAGAAAGGGAATATTTTTAATTTGTGAATGAAAAAAAAAAAAACAAACGCACAGGCGGAATTGACCATGATATATTTTCTTTGAAGAAGTATCCTATCTAGAAAAATAAAACGCTTGAATAAGATGATTTTTATATTGATATTTGGTATTTGAATTTAGAAAGAAAAAGTAGAATTCATTATAATTACCAAATAAACTATTATATCACCAGATTAAGAGAGGTTTATGTAAAATGTCCTGTGATTGGCAGTTTTGCTTCCGAATTTAGCGAAGATAAATATAGCTACTCGATAATCTTTTGAAGACAAATTATTTTTCATCTTGATTTTAAAATTTCTATTCAAACAATTTTGGTTTATGTCTAACGGTCTTTATATTCCCAATTCCCTGTAGCAGCATAAACTTTTATAAATTCTATCCGATATTAAAGGAGTTCAGTATCCATGTTGGGCCTTATGCCCTTATGTAGATGCTCCCATTTTAGATAAAGAATGGGCATTTAACATGCGCGAACGTGTAATTCCTGTGATTTACATATCTCGTGTTTTACTGGTTTGATAATGACGAAAATTGGAGTGGATATTCGGATTGGGTTTCGTAAGAATTTCAGCTGGAAAATTTTCAGGAAAATCATTATTTTATATATTATTGGAAAATTCTGTTACTTTTTCACAATATTGCTATAGGAATAATGTGCTCTACTGTAAAATATCCTTTGCTCAATTAAAACTCAAAGGTGCCATCCAAAGGGGTAGGGGTATGATACTTAAATTCATTCCATTATCAATCCATATTTTTTTCAGATCATATTTTTCATATCTGAGGGAGATCTATTCCTCGCAATGTTAAACAGTTAAACACATCAATACCCAGCCAATAGCTGGAACACCCAGCTTTATAGTTGGCTTCTAATTGATACGTTTCCAATCTGTTAACCGTTTGTTTTCTATTCTTCGAGATCTGGATTGACCTGATGAGATATACAATAAACAAGTCACCCTTTCACGTAAACACGTCTGCTACAAATTTACTTCCTTTATAAATGGAACAACAGCGTTAACTAGTTCGTTTGTTATCGACAACACGTGTTGGAAATGACAGGGTGGTTTGAACTGAACTTCAACGGGACAAATTGGAATCTGGAAGCTCATTGAGGTCCGATACATCTACTAAAGCTTGAACTTGCTTTCGGTTGACATTTGATTCATGTGAAATTAGGGTTAATCCAGGAGAAAATTGTGTTTGAATTTGCTCACTAATTTTAGAGCACCTTATAGTGTTATCAGCTTATCGATATAATTTTGTTTGCGAATTTTACGCGAACTGTAAATTGGCATATACCTATTGATGAAGGGAGCTCAAGGATTTTACATTTTCACTGGTTGATCACTTTTTGGAAATAATTGCCAATATTTGGAGTGCTGTATCTTGGAAACTATTGAACCTACAGAGCTGGTTCTGGCTTCGCATTGTAGCGAATTAAGTATTAATCAAAAAACATTTTCTGAAGAAACGCATTGTTCACAAGATATAGTGAAAACTCCGAAAATCTATTCGACCCAAAAATCACGAATGTTTATTGTTATTTTTCCACCACATCTGGAAAGGTGTCATAAATCAGAAGATGGAGGAATAATCGAAGATGCTTATTCACTTGCAACAACTTATCTAAAGTGTTTGACAAAGTTCATCATGCGACACTTTTGCAAGTTCTTTCGGATTATGGCGTGGGATCGAATACCCGCATGATAGGTCTCAATTCGTCATTATAAATTATGCTCATTCGTGTGTTTCCAGCGTTGAATCGGGAGTGCCCCAGGGTTCTCATTTGGGACTACTTCTTTTCATTTTATACGTGGCAGTGATATCTGCAGATGTTTTCTTCTTCACATGAACTTCATGCAGATGACATTAAAATATATTTTGGATTGAGAAATTCAGATAATGCCCTGAAGGTTCATGCTATTTTCGACAGATTTCATCGAATTTTGTTTCCCGCACTACGAATTCGATATCGGTGACTCAAACCTTATCGATTGAGAGAGCTTAGATAACGAGATTAAAAGAGCAGGTTAGCTTATAATTCAACAACTATTAATGAATAAGAGCGCAAAAGCTCCTGACTTGCATGCATGCTTTTTTTTAATATTCTTGTGATAAGGTTAGGATAAGTGTTTGTTAACTTGTGATGACAGTTTACAGTTGCGCTTGCTGTAGGCTGGACCATTAACTTTCTAGATGAAGCTTATTAAACTACGATTTGAACCAACAAATTTAAATGTGAAAATATACTCAGATGAATCGATATTAAATCTTGGAATGTAGAAAAAGTTATTACTTGGCATGATTCACGATTTTTTTTATATTGTTTCATAACTTAAATGAAGATCAATAATTAAAAGGAACAGAATAATATCAAAAGGAATCGATCAATCATAAAACTTAGTTATCAAAGAAGTATGAAGAGATAGGGAAGAACAGAAAATTATTTAAGTAAGAAATGATGATGAAATTGAGATGCAGTGAATAATAATATTATCAATTAATTAGGATGAAAGCACTTGCAATACAATTCGATCGGCGTTGTTATATATACTTCTCCTATGAATCTATTTGGCGAATATTTGGAAGAAAAGAGAGAAAATTGTTAATTGGCTTCCTAAAAGTTGTGATTTAACATTTTTTGGGATATTTCGTTTATGTCCAGAGAGCTCTTGTTTTTTTGGGTGGAGGTATGCTTAGTGGATATCGAATACATGCTGAAATGCATTGAAAATAAGTGGGAAATCCAGATCAAGAAGTGAGCTGATAAAGTCAGTTTTTACCAAACGTCTTAACAGGTTAATCCAGTAGGCGTTTGAGGTGGTAAAAACTGTTTTTATTAGTTCACACCTAAAATGATGCATTATCGGATAGTTCTGGGACTTTTCAGTATTGCAAAATTCCAGTTTAGGCGGAAAACGAAAGTTGTCTCGGAACTCACCAGCGTGATGATTTCAACTAGACCTTATCCAGGCTATAATCTATCGCATATTCTGACGCCGTGAAACCACAACAAAACGGCAACAACACTTAACAAAAGAAACGATAAGTGACAACTGTTGAATGTAATTATGTTCTATAATTATATTCGCTATATGAAAACAAACGAATGGAGGTGGGGGGCTCTCGTGAAAAAGGCTTTAGGATGCGCAGGTCCGTACTGGGATTTACAGGTCCGGAAGAGCGATGGTACGCAAATGACCTGATAGAATATTCATCAAGATAACGGAAACAGATAAGGTTAGTTTGATTTCTTGCGGACGAAATAGGGCAAGAGTATTATGTAACGGAATTTATTAAAAGCATTTAAAGGAACGTGCCTCTCAGTTGAAGCAGGGCGTAATTTAATGAGGAGAGCAGAAATTGTAGATTTTATTGTTGAATATTCATACAGGCTTAGGATGGATCATTCTGTGGTAACATCTTTTGGTTGTTAATGTATCGATTTATTGATAGAAACCCTCTGAGTGTTAAGGTATAGTTACAGATTTTTGCATACAATTTCCTAGATATATTTAATCATAATGGATTGTGACATTTCTTGAGTCATGCGTGGTCAGTAGGTTATGGCATTTAATCATAACCATACACGATTCAACAACGTTTATAAAGTGTTTTATCAAAATCATTTGTGGATACTGGGATAAATTTATGAAAATTGATGGACGACCTTATTCAGTAAACCGACTCACTATTGGTCCTATTGTAGACAAATTTGAAAGTGGTACCAAGAACGACTCAGTACTTGGAACTGGTACTCATGTACCTTGTATCTTGATTCCATGATCCAACGTCATTACCTACTTAACACAAATGACACACAATATTCTCATCATAACCATTTTAAATTATATTATTCTTATTGGACAACCCTTTATGAATACATACCACGAGTTCAAAGGTACGACCTTTAAGAAGGATTTCATTTATTTTTTTCAGAACAAAAATCATTGAATTTGGAATGACTCTTTTTGATTTGGAGTTCTAACAACTATTATAAACATGCTATCAAAATTTCAATGCGGTGCGTCTCAAACTGGCAGCTAAATTTCACAATTTTTTCATATTTTTCAGTTTTGAGGCAACATGTCTACGAAGTTTTCAAATATCTTTGAAAAAGGTGATTCCGATCGAAAATAGGCAAGAATATTTATTTCAATACATAACTTTGAGTTTTCGTAATTCCACCTGAAAATTTGAAAGAATTCAGATAAGAAGAACTTAACCTGATTGAAATTTTCATAGTATGTTTACAATGGTAGTTACAACTAGAGATTCACGACTTGATATTCAAGCTACTTGACTTGGCTTGACTTGAAATCAAGTCAAGCTTAAGTCAAGTATTTATTCATCAAGGACTTCAAAAATCAACTCATTTTACCAAGCTACTTGCTTTTCAGTAATTTTGTTGTGTAGTGTGCTCGTCAATAAAAAAATGAGAAGGAACCTCGCTAAAAACACTTTTATTTATCAAAATATCAACTAATTTGAGATGGAAACACGAATAAAATCACTATAAAACATAACAAAATATAAAATTCTTCTTAGTTTTTTGATATTGAGAAACCTCCAAACACTATTTTTGATTACATCATATTCCAAACAGGATCTAGGCACTTGAGGCATCTTATGGATTTTGCGCCTAATCTATTGCCGGTTTTTGTAACAGCCAGAGCATCTCCGGAAAATTGTCTTTTAACAGGAGCTGAAGATGCTGACATTGTTAAAAAAATCTTTGACCATTTTAGCCAAATTTGGAAAATCGTTTTCGTTGTTCTTCCCCCATTCTAAAATATATTCAGAACTGTCAGCACGTGGTTCAATCAGAAATTTGCTTATTTCATAACGCCAAGCCCTTTCCTTTGCTCGATTTACAGGAATTTCTCCAATACACTTAGGAGGTTGATGTCAAACCTATTAATCCTTTGGAGAAGATTATTTCGACTCAGCGCACACTAGCTTGCAGAATATGACGTGCGACTGGTGCGTATCAAGCTTAAGTAATATCAAGTAGCTTGATATCAGATCAAGTTATAAACATCACAAATCAAGTCAAGTTCAAGTATGAGCTTGATTTTCGAGTCAAGTAGTTGGTTAAAATATCATGCTTGGTGAATCCCTAGTTACAACTCCCAAATAACAAGAGTCATAACGAATTTCTTAATTTTTGCTGCGTTAATTCAGAAGAAAATAATAGAAATCCATCTTAATTTTCACACCTTTGAATAGTTGTTGCACCAACGAAAAATATTTTTCTAAAAAAATTATTTGAACTTCCCTCCGATATTTTTTATGAAAGAATATAGTGGTCAAGTATGACACCCTGCAGTTCTGGAAAACCAGAAGTTACTAAGGAATCATCTACGACGTAAACAGGATACCCATAGCACCTAAAATCAGATGAGTAGTGTCGAAGTAAAGACTGTTACAAGGATCTGCGGACACAGGGCAGTCAGACAGAAACCAATGTAGTCCAGAATAGTCTGAAATGCATTTCGCGAACGAAAATTTCGAAATGCCAAAAATTTCTTTCACCCAGAAAGCTTCCTCTACTTTCGGCCTACTCGGAAGCAACAATAACCTTCAAAAAGTTTCATTGGAAAACCCTTCCCGATCTCTTCGCCGTTCTCGGAACGAATCAATATCGAGTTCAAGAGTCCACGACCTCCGTTCGAACACCTTCTTCCTGTCGATAACAGGGCACCAAGAAGGGGCCGACGGGTAAGTGAAAAAAATTCAAGAAGTGATACACTCGATGCTTCCGGTAGAATCCATTAAGACCAATCTGAAGTCAATTGCCGGCTCAATTATATAACAGCCCGCTTGTACTGCTTCCCCGCTTAAAAGGAAGGACACGAAGCACCAGGAGCCACGGACCGTCGTCAAGGATATCCGTATGCGATAGAGCGGTCACGTCACGTAGAGGGACAGCTACCGACGAAGAAGACGTCGTAGAAATACACGATATAGGTACTCGAGGAGATGCCCAATACGATACTTTTGCTAAATTTGTACGTTTTGTTTTTCGACGCATTTCCCCTAAGTGGGAGTTTCTATGGTTTGGCAACCCTAGAAATGACATCACCAGAGGAAATCAATTTAACCCTTCTGAAACTTATTTGCAGTTTCAACAAGATTTCTGCGACACGTACAGGAGATTTATTCTGAACTCTTGGTAAAGTCTTCGTGCAAGTATATTTGGGAATTGTTAATTCACTTTCCCTAAATTATATCCTTGACACCTCTTCGCAAAATCTTCCAAATGTCAGTCAACATGACAACAGCGTCAATGGGCGCGTTCAACAGAAAGATCGGTAGCGTAAGTAGCTCCGCTACTGATAGGTTACGATCTCGGTTATGATAGGTATCAGTTTGGTAACGTTAGTATTCTCTGCTGGATGGGTTGCTCCTTTTCTTGACCGCAATAGTTTCTGTGGGTCCTTTTTGAAGGTTATGTCATGATGAGAAACAATTTTCTGTTATAATATCGATTTTTAGTTCCAAGTTTGCTTACGGCATTATTACTATTTTCTTCTTCAAAATATGAGAAATTTATTCAGAGTAACAATTCAGAATGTTAATGAACGAAAAAGTTTCAGTTTCCTTTATTTCGACTCAAAATCACTGTCACAACTGTCACTAATGTCAGTTACTTAACATGTTGCCAAAAAGTAGCATAAAATAAATTCGCTACCAAAGATGGCGACCGCTCCGTAGCCGGAAATGATAGAATATGTTCACCAGAAAATTCATAGAATATTGACAACTGTTCCAAAACTGTTGAGTCTGCTGAACGCGCCCATTCACGAGATGGAAGTATCATCTCGTTGTTAGCAGTTAGAGGTTATGACTAAAAATTGACACTTCGTTAAAAGGTTTTGTGGATATGTTCCTTAATATAAAGTTGAATGAACAAGGTTTTTCAATGTTCTAATTGTGATGTTGTGTACACTCTCAGAGCATTAAACAGAGATAGAGGAATCATATGTCATTTTCAATAAGCAAATTTTGTCCCCAACATGAACTATCAAATTTGACATGAAGCGCGCGGAAATGAAAACATATCAGTGATACAATATTTCATTCAATTCGCGAGTTTCTTCGCAAAGAACAGACTTCTCATGTCCCATAGTTAACCAACGTTTCATATTATCTCAGAATATATTGAAATAAATACCTTAATGTATCAGAAATTCAGAAAACAAATTTCAAGTGCGCCAAACTACGTGAAACAACCGATGACACTAGGAGAGCAAAAGTTGCCAAACCTTGGATTTCAGCAGGTAGTTACAGAAAATAATAAATATTCTGCTTATTATAAATTATACAATTAGGAAAAATATCGGATTCCAAATATTCAAATATGCAAATTTAATCGGGAATCACTCAAATAAATATATTTCATTCAATATAATATACATTCATAATGATTTAGTAGAATTGTGGATTTGAAAATATATCACAATCCGACAACGTAATCTAACCATGTTGGGGACATATAAAAATTGCGTAGACTTCCTCTATCTATGTTGATTATTCTATGTGTGTACCCAATTTATGATTTAGTTGTCAAATTCACATCTGATTTATAATTATTCCATTAATATCTATGTTTGCCAATTTCCAGATTACATGACAAAGTGAAATCTCATTCATAAAACAAAAAAAGGGAGGTAATTATTCATTAATTCAATATATAAAATAAGCAAATGACAATTTCAGAGGAAAACTTTGGATCGTTTTATTGGTTTGTGTATTTCATCTCTTTTTTGAGATAAAATTACTTTCTCTGTCTGCTCAACCAAATTCCTGGTAAAGAACGTAGTATAAACCTACTCTCGAGACTAATTTGAAAATTATGCTTCATTTCGTAATTCAAATATAATAATACCCATCCAAGCCCATTTTCCGTGATAACATCATTATCTTCAAACAAGGGCATAAACTCATTTGCTTCATTGATTTATGTAGGTCTAACGTCCCAGTCAGACCCACGTTGAACAGATTTAGTACGAGAAGTGCAGCTAAGCACACTCAATTTCACATTCAGGCAAAGTTAGAAGTCGAAAATATTCCACTAAAATCTTATGAATCCAGTCATTTTCTGATTCAAACAAAAAGTTAGTTTATTTCGTTTATTCAATTTCAACTACATACTTTGTGAAGAATCTTTTATTCAGTTATAAATTTTTGAAAGTCTAACTCTATAATAATAAAATGCATTTCATTGATGAACCAACCACAATATCAGACAGGTGTCCCTCAAGTATCTGCCCTTGGCTCAAGCGATTTGAAGTCAATAGATCTTTTCTCCAGTATCGAACATAATTTGAAAACTTATATATCATATTATTCATTCTATTTGAGACAATATTATGAGGAAGATGAACGTACCAATATAAGAAACTGAACGAAGAATGAATAATAATGAGATGAGATTACGTCACAATACGGCTACCAGAATATTGTTGTTGTGATACAGAGTAGAAGAAAGATATATACTAGCTACGTTATTTGTTAATCCCTTATAACAAAATATTATAATAATAAGAAAAATATAAAACCACACTCACCCTTAATACACTTATTGCACCTCTTCCTCGGATACGAACCATGTCGTATGGAATGATCATCTATAACATCTACAGGGGACGTTGCCATCATTCCACTGATTTCCACGGAACAGTCCACCTCATCCACTTTGGAAGAACTTGGCATCTCCTCCCTGAAGCTCCTCATGGAAGAAGAAACACTGGTAGTTCTGTCCCTAGCAGCATAAGACCCTACCGAATGCCTCCTATTACCTCCTGAGCAGTTGTAATACCTTGCCGTGTTCTCGTCCAGGAAAACTTCATCTCCAGAGTCTGATTCTGGCTCCAAGGCCAGAGATGAGTACACGATACCACCCTGAACCTTGGTCTTCTGCTTGGAGATGTGCTTGGCAGCCAGATCAGGAGCTAGGTCACTCAACCTGGGTTCTCCACGGATGAACTGGCTAGATTCTGTGGAATTGGAGCTGATGGACCTGGCGAAGGATCTCATCCCCATCCTGTTCCTTGGAGGTGTCAATTGTCGACTGAGGGAGCATTCGGAGGAGCTGCTCACGCTTCCACAGGTGCCGTTCGGTGTTTGTTCTCCAGCGACGTTGAAGTAAGAAGGATTATCTGTAGGCATGATTGGTTGGTCAGTTTCTGTAGAGTGAATCTTTAAGCGAATATGGGAAGATGGCGAGAATACTAATTTTACGGCTTGCTTTGGGATGGAGAAAGCGTATGCATGACAATTAGATGTAGCTAGGAGGAATTTTGCATGCTGAATGGTTGATGTACATTTAGTGGTGAATGTTCTGTAAAACAACGAGCTGGAGGTTGTTGATTTGTCTTTTCTTTGGTTGTTCGATTCTATATTGATGACATTGATTGATATGAATCCTACAGAAATATATTTAGTTTTATCAACATTCCGATCGATTTGAAACTTAAAAATATAAGTTGGTACAATTGTGTATATAAATAGTTGCGAAAAAAATTAGGTGGTGATTTCTTGTCAAAAAATATAAACTTTTTTTTGGGCCCCTCCTACTTAGTTAAAGCTCCCTAAAGATAGCGTCCGATCAGTAGTTTCCAATTTTCTTCTTAAAAACCTAGAAATTCACGAAATGAAGCTAACATTTTATGCGGGCAAGATGATACCAACAAATTTTTTCGTGGTGTTCGTTTATTATTTCAAGGGGTAGAAAAAGCCACCCCTCAATCTTGTTCCGCAATGACTTTTTCTATATCAATAGGAAATTTTATTTCTATAGACTGATCACTCAACAAATTAGGTATTTTGTAATTTTGTGCTAAAATTCAAGGTTTTTCAGAAAAAAAAAATCATCAACATATAATACGCCTGAGTTGTGGAGGCTGGAATTATTTTCGACCTTAAATTTATCCGGATGTCCCACGATATTTTCATTAAGAACTGGTCCAAATATAAAATAAATGTAACAAAAAAACCAATTATGAACTTTTCATAAATTAAAATCGACATTTTGGGCGACATTGTCAGGGGGCTGTAACTAGGCAGGGGGGCTCAAAAAAAAATTTGTATGAAAGCCCCACCCTATTTTTTGACAAGGAATCGCCCCTAACTTTTTTCACAACTATTCATAGACTCGGTAGATTCGGAACCTAAATACAAAATCGATTACTGAAAATGAAATAATTTTTATTTTCTTATTACTACTTATTTTCTTCTCTTTTATGAAGATGTAAAGCAATGAATATGAATGAATAATATATTTTTTTTCTTCATTGACCATTATTTATATTATAGTATCCAAGTCTTTAAAATATGTTCTTGTCTTTCCTTTATCATAAATACATTTTGGTGTAGGTGATTATATTTGAATGGAGAAAAGAACTATAAGTGAACCTTATTAATTATTCGAGATAGAAACGAATTAATAAATGACTAGAAGTGCTGTATCCTGACTGAAAGGTTCATAATTAAAAATGAAAAATTGATTCAGTCGTTCCATCCTATAACCAGATGGGATTCTAAGAGGAGTATTGCCATTCAAATAATCGTGAAATATAATCTGCAATGTCGCTTCATCCCTGCAGTTCATTAAGGATCGGGTGACTTCTTAATCTTATATTTCCAAGTCACGAGGATCGACCCTACCGTATCTCAAGTTCTCTTCGGTTTACATCCAATTAAAGTAGTCATTTTTATTGGGTCGAATCTTACGAGCGAAACGATACGTTGACTTGGCTTATTTTCAAATTCTGAATATTCCATTAGGACTTTGATTATTATCGAGTTAATGTAATCAATAATTCTGAATTAGAGTATTACAGTATTTTGAAGAAATTTAAGATTTTTCTTTATAGAATTGAATGAATTTTTTCAACTTTTATATCGTAATTTGAATTGAAAAATTATTTTGATTTTTTATTGATTTCATATAGAGTTGCAGGGGAAATCATTCTGTAAATTTTCTGATCACAAAAGGATATCTCTCGGCGAATTTATACACTGCGCAAAAATATTAACGCACATTCTAAAAATCTCAATTTTAATGATAGTTAACTCTACATTGACTTTATAGCTTACTTTTTATGTTTGAAACGAAACAAGACACATTTAATGGAAGAAAAATTCAGGATTTCACCGAATCTTATGTAAAAGAAGAGGAATGAACAATTATGGAATGCTGATAAGTGATTTAATACTTGGTATTTCCACCCCTTGCGTTAATTATAGCTCGGCAACGACGGTTCATACTCAAAATGAGTGATCTTAAAATGTCCTGATCTAATCCTTCCCAGATTTCTCTGAGTTGGATTCCTAAGTCATTAAGAGTAGCTGGATGATTTTCTGAACTTCTCAGCCTTCCACTGAGGTTGTACCAAATCTGCTCAATCGGATTGAGATCTGGACTTCTTGCTGGCCATTCCATTCGAGAGACTTCAACCTCTTCAAGGTACTCCTGAACGATGCGCGCACGATGGGGTCTGGCATTATCGTCCATAAAAATGAAATTTTCACCAATGTATGGGACAAATGGCACTACATGCTCTTCAAGAATGTTCCTTATATACCTATCAGCATTCATAGCTCCATTATCAACGACCACTAGGTCTGTGCGAGAAGTCAAAGATATTCCACCCCATACCAAAATCGATCCTCCCCCGAAATCAGGAAATTGCACTGAGCATATCTTTCATGTGTTGTTGTTACCCGTGGTCTATCCTGTCCTGGTCTTCGGACATTCATACCTGTCTCCCTGAATCGCTGCAACATTCTGGACACACTTGTATGGAAAACTCCAAACCTTTCTGCAATTCTTGTGTATGTCCACCCTTCTTCTCGCAAAACTACCGCTTGGGCACATTCCTCTTGAGTGAAATTGCGTGTTTCGCGTTGCATAGCGATCGAGTGTAGAAAATCAAACGAAAGAAAAACTATTGATCACTAGAATGGATCGAGAACAACTGATTACAGAATGGAGCCAATACATTCAAAATCTGATAATCTCTTTTTTTTTTATTCCTGCTGGGAAAAAAACATCTGTATTGAAGAAAAACGTTGAAAGTGGATAACATATGCATGCATAATTCTGATAAAAATAATTATCATTGAGAAGACCTTCAGTTGTAGAATAAATTTGAGATTTCCATAATGTGCGTTAATTTTTTTGCGCAGTGTATTATGTATTGACACGATGATTCCCCATTTACAAGAATTTTCATATTCGATTTTCCATATCTATAATAAAAAAATGTGATCTGTGTTTTGGGTTCATTCGTAGAAATAATGAACTAAATATGCAAGGGAAGATAACCCAAAAAAGTATCCGTCCCTGCATATATATCTCTTATCATATCATCTGATCATTAGCGAAGAATCGATACAACCTGTTCGACCTTCTCAAAGGTCGTCCCACAAGATGTCAAGATGCTTTCCTGGCCAGAATACCCAAAGATATCTCTTCTCCGAAGAACAAAAGACTTCCGATGAATATTCAACAGATGGGGTGAATATAAATGAGTGAAAATTTAAAAATTCATAAACAACCTCCATCCTCACAAATTTATCTCGTACACAGTTGAGAAAAAAAACAGGGGCTGTATTTTTTCAACTTAAAATGCGCCACGAGCAGGCCACATCCTGTACGATTGAACCATCGTGAACTATGGTGGATCAGGTGTTGAATGGTGTTGGGCGTTTTCAAACGAGATTTTGGGAGATATGTATATACGTAGGTGAGAATGAACGATGGCAAGCTGAAAAGCTCAGTGCAGTTTGGTTTTGAATTGAAATTACCAACTCTTCTGCAAGGAAAATATAATTTATTGAATTGAGGAGTTCCTCAATTAGAACCTTGGGGAACCTCAAAGTTATTGTTTTTTTCAAACGTATGTTTATTTTCAAGGATGAGAATGTGAGACGGATCCTTTGGTAAAACTTATTTGAACACTGTAAACTAAACAAATGATAGAGAACCTTTAATTTGAATAACCGCCAATGCAGAGAACCTTAAAGTTGGCTTTTCAAATTTCTTAAAGGAATGGGTGGCTATTCCACATGGAAAAAAGGCAAGCAGTATTGGACAGTCTACAGCTGTAACTTATTTCAAAGGAGAGGCTGAATCATGGAGAATCTTGAATCAAACTGAAATATTTCAATGAAATCAATAAATTCTTTCATCCCACGATTACATCACCCAACAAATAAATAATTAAACTCACAATGACACCAATATAAATAATTATAAACCAACTCGCACGATATTTGTATTCCAATATTGTTTCAACACGATTCGAAATACCAGATCATTTGATCGAAGTATGCAAATCTCACGAACAAAGAAACAAGTGTAATAATCACCAAGTCTTCCTTTTTCCATTGTATTCAAGACCTCCTACAAACCTCCGATCCTATGCCTATCGCGTTATCTAAAATAATTTATCAATATATTTCTCCGAGAGATCATGTGTCGCATCTTGAATGTCAATTGGTGTTAGGAGGGACTCTTTCGGGATTATGATATATATATGGCTTCTGTCTCTATTGTTGTTCTCTCGCCTATTAGTAGTCACTATACAGAGCAGGCCTAACAATTTGAATATGTAAAATATTTCCCTTACCCAAATCCATTGTTTCGTTAGTTGTTGTTGTGTCCTCCCTGTATGTAAATGATCGATTATACTATCAGCATCGGTGAAGGGCAGACATGACTTCAACGCGTACTGAAAAAAAAAGGGGAGATTAAAGATGAGGCAGTATTTACATAAATTCTTTGAGAGACACATCCCACGTCCAGCAATCATTCCGAAATAATCGATATGTTCCTCAAAAATTCATCTTGAAAAGTTATAGATAGATATATTAGAAATTATCCTCCACATTCTGCCGAAATTTTGTGGCAACATTTAGTGCATGACAAAAAGGAATTATACAAAAATTTTCATCATGAATCCTCAGTCAAAAAGTTAATTCATGACTGAACATATCATTTGTCAGTTTAAAATCTTACTGCTAAATGAAATGAAAAATCACAGATGAAGTTATGGAACCATTCGTATTTATATGAATAAAACCCAACTTCAAAAAGCACAAAACTCTTTTTTTGAGAATTTTGATGTTCTGCATGCTGTTGATTTAAGATTATTGATCATTACTTAACCAATCGGACCGACATTGAAAATTCAATTACTCACAAACTAGCATAGTTTGTGGATAGAATGAATGAAGCAGAAAAGCTCAAATGTGACGATATAGTGGACGTATTGTAATAGTTATGTAACAGAAAAATGGTCTCGTAGGACTGGGTTCTACGCGAAATCGGTGAGCGAAGTTGGGATTGACGGTCCATGATTATTCGAATTTTGATATCAGCCGAAAATTTTTAAGTCGAAAATTTTTGTCAATTTTCCATAAGTACCTTACCCTTTGAAAATTTGAAGAAATTAGTTTTTCGTGAGAATAATATACTTCTTTTTTGATTGATCCGATTATGAAGATCACGAAAGTGTTTGCAGCTGGGCGATTAGCCCATTATTTCAGAGAATATAGGAGTTAAATTGATATTTTCAAAAAAAATTCGATGATTTTCTCGAAGCTTCTACCGCTTCAGGATGCAAGATACAGACGTCTAGCCTCACAATATTATAGATCAAAACTCGATCTTCAAAAAACGTTTTTATTTGAGGAATCTGTGACGATAATTTTAAGAGATATAACGATTTTTCATAGAGATTAAATTTTTACGATTTTCCCCAAATTTGTCTTGAAGTCACCGAGCATAGAACTCTAAATAGAGGTATGTTATTCAACAGCTCGTTCTCGAAATGAATTGAATTATTACTCAGACAGTTCAAGAGTAATTAGTTGAGACGATAACTTTCTTGAGGTTCTTCATTAATTTAGCATAAGACATTCAACAAGGAGGTTGTTTGAGAGCCTGAGGGTTGGATTCTGCACCCTTCAACTTGTAGGTCTCTTCTTCCAATAACACTGAAGTTCAGACCTAACTTCATCATGAATTGGCCAATGTTTGCAAGAAGCTAGTTTCGAAACTTGAGCAAGTTTTAATAGTTTAAGTTCTTTGAAAACAATGTTACCAACCATCACATGTGCGGCAGATCGATCAATTAAGAAAAGGACAGTGTTGTATTTTGTGGGTTGATGCGATATTATCGATCATCAACCATTTTCGTTCAGTTCTTTCCTCGGGAAATTATAGCAAAATCGGTTGCTATAGTCTGCATCCTTCTACATCAAGAAAACTTTCATGAATTCTGAAGGCATAAAATCAAAGAATCAAGAAAAAAAGAATCATTCATCAGGAATTCGTGAAAACATGATCATGATATTTATATTTTTACGATGATACATGATGCAGAAAATAATTTTACTAATGTCTGTAATTTTCGTATTTTGAAGCTTTATGCAAAATTTAGTGTAGACGGCGTTATTTATTTATTTGATATTATCAGAATCATATATAGAAAATTTAAGCAGACTTTCTAACAAAATGAAGACAGTAATGGCGCAAAATCAGGAGCAGGGTTCCAAATTTTCTGAGTGGCAACAAGGTATCACAAAAGCCGGTCCTGTACTTATTACCTAACGCAGTCCAACTTTCTGGATATATCAATGTTTAGCTGTCACCGTGTTTGAATTAATAACTGGAACATCCCAAAGAACACTTCTCTAGATGCCAGCTCTAATCTTGGAGTGCAAAAGGATAAAACCGACCGAACAGCTAGCTATTTCATTCAAAAATTTTGTAGGAACTTAATGAAACGAACATCTTCAGGCTCGAGTAGCAGCAGAATGAATGAATTGGAAACAGAAATATGTCGGTTAAATTGGTATGAAATTTAGTGATGAAATAACTTGGGACAGCTGACTAGTTGTGGTGTTTTTAGATCGCTCTTCTGGTTTCCGAGGAAGAAATAATTAAATTTAGTTAATTTGAGGTGTAATGAAACTCATTTGCTCGAACTAAATTGGAACCTGAGGGTGTTACCTCAAGTTTTGGTTCGAATCTCAATGTTTTTCTATGATTGTGTTGGGAGTCCAGAATACGCTAATTTTTGGAGGGCGTTGGTTGACACAACTATTTTTTGTGAGAACATTATTTGTGTTGTGGCAGTTTGTAAGCTTACAGCTGAATTTAGAATTTTTTTGTCAATTTTTTGGTGTTTGAACTTCTTAAATATGTAGAGTGAACATGGTAAAATCTGACAATATCTCTGCCATTACGAGATCAATAGCCAGTTACATTGTACGTAATAGGTCATTTTGTTTGGTTTAAGGTCAAATTATTGCCCACAGTTAAAAATACAACCCCAATGTGCAGAGGAAATCACAAGACAAACAATAATAATACCACAATGTACTCTTATGACTAACAACGTAATGTAAACCGATAACTGGAATGTTTTGGTTCCGAGTCTACCAAAAGTAGAGGTAGCATTTAGATCACTTTTGGAAATGAAAAAATTTTTGGTCTCCGATTGCGAAATTTCCACTCGCAGAATGCATTTCAGACCATCCTTAACAACTTTGGTTTCATGTCTGTCGGCCAAATAAAGTTTTCTTTGATCCTATGATGAATATTGGAATTGCCGAATACGGACGAATTTCCAAGCAAAATTCAACTTTGATTGACAATGAAATCAATAAACATGGAACTTTTCAATTTCAATGGAATTTATACCATATTTTACCTAAACTAACATCCAATATCTATAGTTTCGATCAATTGAATGGAATATGCTATGTATATCATATTGAATCGCGTATAGGATTCTGCAAAGCCTATTTATAGTGATTAATAACAATTGGCTTCAGAGAAATGTCCACACAAATCAATAATTCAAATTAACAGTGAGTTTTAGAAAGATTTTATTGTTTTGATTGTCGTAATTGAATCATTTCTGTATTCAATTTCAGTTCATTTTTGGATCAAGTTCAAGCCATAGTCAATAAGTTGATCAGTCGAAACTAGAAAAGTATGCTTTAGTACGAACAATTTTTTTTGTATTATCTTGATTCCTTTGAGTGATTTTATTGATTTGGTAAATCGAGTGAGTAGTATTATACACTGTGTCCGTAAAGTATGGAACAAATTCATTTTTAGCTAAACAGACCATTTAAAGAAATAATCCTGAAACACGTCGATTTTTTATTTCAATTTACCGTATTTTGAAATAATAATCTAATATACAGGGTGAATTACTTTCGAGTAATGACGTCACCGTCATCTTTTTTCAATGGAACACCCCCATTTTGTCATAATTTTCCAAATACTCTAGTTGAACTGATTCCAAAAATGTATCACATGTTGATTCCAATTGGTACAGGGTGGATAAAAATACAATAGTTTTGTGTGTGCTCATAAAGTAACGCGTAACATTATTTATTAAAATAACAATATTATCAAAAATATTTATTGTCTAGCGGCAATAAACAAATAATGACATTTCACAAAAAACTAGAAGACTATATTTTTTTGAATTAATAAGAAATAATTTCTTTCATATTCTGTCTGCTAGACCACAAGTACCAAACATGTTTGGAAACAGCTCATTTTTATTAATCTAAAAATGTAACAAACAACAGGGTGTTACATTCAAACCAATTGCCGCTAGACAATAAGAATTTTTGATAATATTGTTTATTTAACTAATAAAGAATGTTACGCGTTACTTTATGAGCACACACAAAACTATTGTATTTTTGTCCACTCTGTACCAATTGGAATCAATATGTGATACATTTTTGGAATCAGTTCAGCTAGAGTTATCCGAAAATTGAGACAAAATGGGGGTGTTCTATTTAAAAAAAATGACGGTGACGTCATTACTCGAAAGTAATTCACCCTGTATATTAGATTATTATTTTAAAATAATGTCCCAATTAATGACAGCTTTGCATGAAATATTGAAACCAGTAACCGAAAATTAATCTTCTGCATTATTACTGTCTCACCGTATGCAGAAAAGAAGATTAAGATAGAACTGCATGGCATTCGTGGTTATATTTTTAAATATACGGAAATTTATGACGTGTGAATGGATGGTTGACATTAATTTACGACATGACAGCAGATGCTTTTATTCACAAAACTTTCAGAACATGAAATCTCAATAACGGTTTAATCATATCAACGTCAAAACGATATCCAAAAGCGAATATATTCTAATTTTGGTCGCTGAAGGTAATTGGTGTGATGCTTCATTGCCTTATTTGACTTTCATGCATTATTTTTAACTCAGATCAAATATTTCGAAAGTGTAAAAAAATCTGGAAAATGAAAGCTGTATCATTTCGCTTATTGTATGTTATTTTAGAATTTTGAGACATAAATATTCTCAACGATAATGTTCGACTTACTGATGACGACTCCATCCTCAAATTAAATTATATAGGGTGTTTTTTTAGAGCTAAACAACAAAACAATGGATTATTCGATTGACATGAATTTTATTTATCCGCAAGATAATCTTGTGGCATTACATTTTAAATATGATTTCTGGCATATGACCGCCACGGCTGGCTCGAATGTCCAATCTGGACGTCCAATTTTCGATGACTGTTTCCAACATTTGTGGCCGTATATCGGCAATAACACGGCGAATGTTGTCTTCCAAATGGTCAAGGGTTTGTGGCTTATCTGCATAGACCAACGACTTTACATAGCCCCACAGAAAGTAGTCTAGCGGTGTTAAATCACAAGATCTTGGAGGCCAATTCACAGGTCCAAAACGTGAAATTGTTCTTGTGATTTAACACTTTTAGACTTTTTTCTTTGGGACCACATGAAAGATTAGGTCTATGCTAGTGTTCCACAATCTTCAATATCAAAATAAAATCTCCTATTGGAAAACGCTTTATAAATTAATTAAATTCTAATGACAAAGGGGAATAAACAATTTCATTAAAACCTCATGTAGGTATATGTTATTATTTATTGCTATTAAAGAGAGGTACTAAGGTCTCTAAGTCTTCTCTACAAAATATTGAAAATTTTTATCGAAAAAACTCTTACAGACATGTTTCGAATCCTGAAGGTTTCATCTTCAGTGAAGGACTGAAATAAAATTTCAAACTACAGGAAATGGTATCAAAAACCAAAGGAACAATGTTACTTATAATGTAAATAGAAAGAAAAGCATAAATCAACATCTAAAATTGAAAAATCAAAAGAAACCAACTATGTACTTGGTAAGGGCTCGAATGAAAAATCCAACCCCGAGGAAAGGAATAGAACAATATATTAGTCAATTCAAATCAATACAGATCGAAAATGGAAATAATCTCTATTTTGTAACTTCTGTGAATTTGTAATTTTTTTTAAGCATGGTCTTCTTTCTTGAATCATTTATAAATATAAAAAAGTAATTATATACAGGGTGTTCCATTTGGAATACTTCATGTAATAATATTCTAGATCGAAAGAGCAGTGATTTCTACCCAAGAAATCAAATTTTCAAGAAAATCGTTCTCCGAACCGTGGACCACCCTGTATTCGTTCATATAGAGCAGTGTTCCAACAAAACAGTGAACAGAAAGAAGTTAATTAATGGCTATATTTGTCACGCGCGTATTCGCCAAAACTTGTCGATCAAAATTCGGGATAACGTCATCATTAGTGATTTTTCTCCCCAGGGAGCATTTCTGGTTTCCGAGAAGTCCCTCGACCTACACCGGAACAAACAATGAATTCCTGACTGGTGCGCTGTTGCGATGATATATATTTCTTCGGGTTCCCTTACGCAGATGTGGAGATTTTTTCCGCCAAATATAGCTAACCGGCTTTTTCATTCTCTGCACGTTTTACTAACTAATCGTATATGCTTTCTCGCCTCCGTAGAGAAGCACGTGCCGAACTAAAACTGGCGTCCGTAAGAGTATGCAGTCTGCCTTCTCAACCAAGCGAAACAGTATTTTTAGACACGTGAACTGGCCAGAAAAAAATGCGATGCCTATAATACCCCGCTTCAAAGTATCGATCATCCGTCATACATCGATAATTGCGAGTTGCTCTCGTTTAATCCGTAGAATTGAACTGATTATTCTTTTCACATATCAAAATCTGACATTTTGGTGGTTTCAACTAAGATGCAAAGAAAACCTGGTGTGTCTACTTATAACTGTAAAAATTTCAGACAAAACGGGAGATTTTTCAGATACCTACTTGATTTCGAGAGATTGCGTAAGTTTCAGATGGCGCATATAGCGTTTACATTTGACATTTCTCTCGAATTTCAGCTCACGTGACCTTTGAGTATAGAATAATAATATGTTATATTCTATGCTCGTGACAATCTTCTATGTTCGTTGTTATATTCCATTCATTCCAATAAAAATTCTAGAGGAACTGAATTGTAGTTTAGTGTGAAAGTTTGCTGTGTCTAAAATCACTATTTCTTTTTTAAACGGCGTCAGGCAGATAGAGGGAATTCGAAAATTTCTGAAGAGCGCCACCTTATAGAACACTGGTTAAGCAGAACACTCAAGCAACCGGTGGATTATCTCAAAAACTCTGAAACAAAATCGAATCAGTTTCAACTGAAAACATTAAAGCATAAAAACATTAACGACGTGGTATAACCGTTTTGGTGTTTTGCCTCCTGCCATATATTGTGATCATTTCCATAATTTCCATTTTCCAAAATGTGTCGCTTAAAAATATTATTCGTTATATAATCGTAACGAATACCAAGAGCATATACATACACTATATTTCGATTATACAACTCATGTTCTGATGAACCAATATAATTCGTAAATTTCCCATATAAAGGCGTATTGATAAGTGAATACAGGGTGGCCACTTTTTCAATGGGATTGTATTGGTAACTTTTAAACCATAAGAGTTAGAAGGTCGGTCAAATGGAGAAAAAGTTGCATGCATAGAAGCATTATCGAGCAGTTCAAACAAATCGAGATTATCAGGGCCGGTTTTGGAGATATCATAAGAAGAGTAAATTATGTCATTTTGATTTTTCTTTTTTTCCCACTTTATTTCAAATATTATCAAAAAATGTTACAGGAATTTTTTATTCGACAGTAAATTATCCTCAATTTGACGTAATCAGATTTCATATCCAACGTTTCGTACTCTCTGGGCCACCCTCAACCTCATTTTTTTCAATACGGACCTGCATATTTTATGAAATTTTTCGAAATAACTTTTAACGCTGAATTCAACGATATATCATACAATGTCATTCAAAGTTGATTTTAGGTGATTTTGACCCTCATCCAAATTTAATGGTGTGTATGTAAGAAAAAACAAGTCTATTAACGATATCAATGTTCTGACCCAAATTCAATCGAACCCAGAAAAAAAATCGAGAACTGTGGCTAGTGAATGGAATTTTTCAAAAACTGCTGTTAATAAAAGAGTCAAAAGACGCGAATACAATGATTTTAAATTTGAATACCAAGCCTTGCAAAAATTATATCGTAATGATCTCAAAATAAAGTTCGATTCTGTAATTTGTTTCAACGATTCAAATGACAAATATAACAATAGTGATAGCTCGCGAGAAAATGGAGAATGTTTTGGAAGGTATTCAAGTAGACCAAACAAGCAAATGTATAAGAAGTATGGGTTCCAGAACCGTAAAGTGCAATTTACAAAATGGTTGACATTTCGAACACTTACTTCATTAATTTTCATTTACTTTCGAATAATCATTTGATTTTTCTTTCATTAAATGATACTTTCGTTTAATTATTATGAATTGAAATATTTAAATGATTATTATAAAAGAAGAACCAAGAAACCAGTATACTTGTTTCTTGCTTTGATTCTAATATGTTCCATTTAGTTCAAGATGGGTAAGTTGATTTTCTTATCGAAATTTATTGCATATTGCATGTTGTTAATTAAACTAAATGAAGGTAATACAGATCCGACCCAAAGAAAATTGGAAAAGGGTCAAAATCACCTGAAAATCTACTTTGAATGACATTGTATGATATATCGTTGAATTCAGCGTTAAAAGTTATTTCGAAAAATGTCATAAAATATGCAGGTCCGTATTGAAAAAAATGAGGTTGAGGGTGGCCCAGAGAGTACGAAACGTTGGATATGAAATCTGATTACGTCAAATTGAGGATAATTTACTGTCGAATAAAAAATTCCTGTAACATTTTTTGATAATATTTGAAATAAAGTGGGAAAAAAAGAAAAATCAAAATGACATAATTTACTTTTCTTATGATATCTCGAAAACCGGCCCTGATAATCTCGATTTGTTTGAACTGCTTGATAATGCTTCTATGCATGCAACTTTTTCTCCATTTGACCGACCTTCTAACTCTTATGGTTTAAAAGTTACCAATACAATCCCATTGAAAAAGTGGCCACCCTGTATACTACTTGACGACGTGGTATAATCGTTTTGTTGTTTTGCCTCCTGCTATATTGTGATCATTTCTTTAGTAACATTCTTGGACGTTCGCCAAAAATAAAAGTCAAGCTCAGTGAAATGTCATTGAATCATCAAAATGCAGTGCTTTGGTTATAGTTATTAAAATTATTCGTTATACAGGGTGTTTCCTAAACATGCGGCAAAAATTCAGGGGGTTGTTCCTTGGACTATTCTAAGAATATTTTGTCCTTTGATGATTTTTGAAAAACCTCTTTGTTTCGAAGATACAGGGCGAACAACATTTTTCATATTTTTAAAATTAATAATAGTTTAAATAAAAATGCGTACCGCACTGTGTTTACTAAGTAGGTACAATTTATTTTTAAATTTGTTTAACAACATTCCAATTACTAAAAACGGCCAGTTTTTTGACTAAAAATTGATAAGTGCAGAAGGTAAAGGAATACAGATTAAACACGGTTTTCATTTGAATTCGTTTTGAGATGTATTAGCAATTTTTAGTCAAAAAACTGGCCGTTTTTAGTAATTGGAATGTTGTTAAACAAATTTAAAAATAAATTGTACCTACTTAGTAAACACAGTGCGGTACGCATTTTTATTTAAACTATTATTAATTTTAAAAATATGAAAAATGTTGTTCGCCCTGTATCTTCGAAACAAAGAGGTTTTTCAAAAATCATCAAAGGACAAAATATTCTTAGAATAGTCCAAGGAACAACCCCCTGAATTTTTGCTGCATGTTTAGGAAACACCCCGTATAATCGTAACGAATACCACTCGAGCATAAACAATATATTTCGATTATTATACGAACCTCTTCACTCGTCGTAATTCGCGAAGCATCACTCGTGCTGCGCTTTCGTGATGTTTCGCGAACTACGTCTCGTGAATCGGTGTATAATCGAATATTGTCTATGCTCTTGTTATTTTATTACTGATTATATAAACCTCTTATGTCATTATGCCATTACCTCATTTCTAGCACAGAAATATTAAATTTATTGAAGAACTAGTAGAAACTTGAATTGTCCAGATTGGATAATTTTAAAAGTCAACTAGTATCTCGGTGTACAGAATATTCATCTTATTCTATGTGAATATACTTAATAATTCAAGATTTATGAGCAATATGAAGTGAAACAAACTCAAATTCGTAAAAACAATTGAATATTTGACAAAATCTTATCCATATTTTCTTTCTTTTCCAATTTGTTAGCATTTAAAACCTCGACCACAATTTGACATTTACATAAAGCCGACTTCGGAAGATCCGGTACATCCTTAAAGACATAAGTATTTTGTAATCCCTAAATTCCATTCAAGAGTCAAACCTAAATCCCTTAATTGAGCAAAAACATCGGTGACGGCCATCAGGGGACAAATTGACACTAACTGACCAGGACCTTATCCCTAACAGATGTTGGGATGATGATTTTAAAACCACTTCCTAGTAAGAACATATTAAGGTCAAGAGAGCCCCTGCTATAACATAGATGGTGAATGGTCAGAAATGCCTTTTAAAATAGCACAAACGAAAATATTACAAACGCCAGTTCAAGATGTGGACCACAAAAAAAGTCTAAATTTACGTCAAGGTCTTCTATATTTATAACTACATTTTTTTTCGAATAACTCAGAGCTTTTCGAAATTCCAATCTATAAAAGCATATCGACAAAACGTTCGAATTTGATGAACAAAACAACAAAGCATTCCTCTTACAACAATACAACAGTAAACAGACTCATATTTTGTTAATTTGCATATCTCAACAAGCATATCTGTTCCTGATCTCACGAATAAAACCACAGCTATGAAGGTATCTACGTCATTTACTAGACTTTCTTTCGCATCCTTATTAACATTTTCGATTACTAAATAGATAGTCATCAATAACAGTAGATCACCTTATCTTGATTCAAATGATTTTTATTTATAGTAATGGAAAACATTTACTGAATATTTTGCAATCTATATTTTTAGTTAAAATAAATCAAAATAGCGAATCTAAATTTTGTTTACACAAGAATTATTTTTGAGAAAACTTTCTCGGAAATCCTAATTTCAATTTGTTTTTATTTGGAGTTCAAAGTCGTTATTACAACTTTATTTATTTTTCTTAATTTAGTTTCTGTCTTCTCTCTTCATTATAGTTTTGAAAAATGTGAAAATACTCTAAATTTCCTGATACTTAGCTTTGAAGATTTGGTAATGATTGATTACTACAGGAACAAAATAAAATTGTATTGAAAAGTTTTGAAATAAACCATTCATTTCTCGGAAAGATGACACAACTGAATCATGAAATTCAAAACATGTAGGATGATGACTTCAAATATAATGTTTATTTTTCAGCACAAAACAACAATTTCTAAGAGAATAAGGTTTTGCAATGTATGAACAGACTATATATTGCATAGTCAATAAAACTTTTCAAATGGACAATAACGAAACATATCATGTTTTATCGGATTTTTGATAAGGTATTTTTCTATGAAAAATGTGGTGCATGTTTGATCTCTGTATCCTTAGTAATAACAATATTTGATCCACTAATATTGACACGTACCAAGAATAAATTATGTTTCTGTCATAAAGAATTTATTATGAAAACATTTTCCCAATCAATAGTTCGATAACGGCCAATTTATGATGAATAACTCAGAGTATTAGATCGACAACCCTTCAGAGAAACAGTTCTATATAACACGCAACCAAACACAACTCTATTTTTAGACAGCCTTTCATTTCTGATGGCGAAAAATTGTAGAGTAATTCTCAGTCATATTTCTAGACATAATTGCAGTTATTTATCTTGTATAAGCGTATGCATATGATTCGTTAAGAGATTTACCAGTGCCTTTGAAAACTTAATATAGTGCCAGACGACTATTTTTTTATTAGCTTAAACGCCCGAGACGAGCTTGCGTTTCTTTGTTTCGTTAGGGTATATGGTTTGGCACTTTCACTATTTCTTTTATATGTTGCTTCTTTTGGCATGAATACTTGGGAAAGAAGATTTAAGATTTCACATACGAAATGAGATTTTTGATTCATCTCCATTTATAAACATTTAAAATGATATCCTCAATAAGTTTTTCGGAAACTGAGAGTTTAAAATGGCATGGATTTGGCCAGAACGGTGATATATAATATATAATGTCTTGACCATCCATTTTGAAGAGTGAATATTACAATTATTATAACCTTAACCTATTCAGAAACTGATCATGCGCAATAAAGACTAATCCAATAATCACAAAAATTTGTCGCGTTTGTTCCATGGGGGACAGAGGACTTTCATTTCATTTTTTTATAATTTTGAGCAGAGAAGGGAAAAATTACTTTTTTCCTGAATATACACACATCGTCAAAAGTCTTGGTCCCAATCAATGTTGTGGAAATGAGGAATATTTTCCTCAATTTGAACTGCAATATATTTCATAGAAAATTTTTCTTTGTTACTCTGCTTTATGCAGGACGAGATAAAATAGGAAAAATGAGAAAAAATCTAAATTTATCGATTATTTATTTTTGATTAATCACAGTTTTTCCACAACTGAATCCGAATTCAAAAGTCTATAATATCATCTCTTCTTTAAATCAACAGCCCAATACGCCTAGGCATGCCACGAATCAAGTCATTAATGAAATTTTCAGGTATATCGTTCCATTCTTTCTGAAGGACTAAAATCAATTCTTGAAAAGTTGAAGATGGGTTTTGGCGATTAGATATTGCTCTCTAAGTAATCCCATTGGATTCATGTCTGGTGAATTTGCTGGCCAGTTCATTCCCTGGATATTGTTCTTTTGAAGAATGTTTTGAACCCTTCGTGTGTGGTGGGGCGTTTTCATAATGATAAATGAAATTATCCCCAAATTCGTTGCACTGAAGAAAAATGATTGGTTCGATGATGTTTTCTACGTAGATGGTACCAGTCATTATTCGTTCAACCATAATAAAAGGGGTACGGCGACCGAAAATTATACCCCCCAGCACATTAGGGTTTATCTTCCCGGGCGAAATTGAGTCGTTCTAGTCAGCCTGGACCTCTCCAAACCCTTTCTCGTCGACTATCACTTTGTAAACTGAGTTGTGACTCGTCCGAAAAAAGTACGTTGCGCCATTGTGGTAAAAGCTGGTCTTGGTGTTCTGCCCATTGCCGACTGGTAGCTCTATGTCCATGTGATAGCCGAGGTACTCTTGAGGGTCTTCGTGCCCTTGAATTTGTGGAATACAATCGTCTCCTTATGGTACTGGTTGAGACAACCTCTCTATAGGTCTTCAAAAAATGACTTCGAAGGGCTGTATAGATACCGTTCGATTCTTTCGAGTAGAATTTGCGATATAATGGCCTTTCCTTGTAGATGTTAATCTGGGTCGACCAGGCACGGATCTCCGGGCAACGCTGCCAGTTTCCAGGAAAAGGGCCACTATGCGCCTTACTGAAGTTGATGGAATATTCAAACGTTGCGCAATATGGCGGTTCGACTAAGCTTCTTGATACAGGTCTACTATTCTTGCCTGGTCAAACTGAGATATTAGATGTCTCGGCATTTTCCACCGAATATTCTCAATATAACAACTCTCGTTATTTGCTGCAATCTGATTAACTTCGAATATAACAGGTGTTTTTTTTCGAGGTATATAACTTTAAGTTAGCATTACTGTTCAAGATGGCTACCGATTTAACAGCTGTCAAGTGATTCATTCTCAGTTTGGTTTGGCAATTCATCATGAATAGACTCACGTCTAAACAACGCTTGCAAATAGTGCAATTTCATTTCGAAAATAATGGTTCTGTGCGGAATACGTATCGCGCACTACGTCCATTTTATTTTGTTTAGCGATGAAGCGCACTTCTGGTTGAATGGCTACGTCAACAAACAAAACTGCCGCATTTGGAGTGAAGCTAATCTTCAAGTGTATGTCAAAACACCGTTACATCCAGAAAAACTGACTGTTTGGTGCGCTTTATGGGCTGGTGGAATCATTGGTACGTACTTCTTCAAAAACGATGATGGCCAGAACGTTACAGTCAATGGTGATCAGTATAGAGCCATGATTACTAACTTTTTCATTCGTGAATGGAACAACCATGATGTCCAGGAGCTGTGGTTCCAACAAGACGGCGCAACATGTCACACAGCTCGTGCCACAATCGATTTATTGAAAGACACGTTTGGTGACCGCCTAATTTCACGTTTTGGACCTGTCAATTGGCCTGCAAGATCTTGTGATTTAACACCGCTAGACTATTTTCTGTGGGGCTATGTAAAGTCATTGGTTTATGCGGATAAGCCACAAACCCTTGACCTCAGAGGAGCCCTTGACTATTTGGAAGACAACATTCGCCGTGTTATTGCCGATATACGGCCACAAATGTTGGAAAAAGTCATCGAAAATTGGACGTCCAGATTGGACTATATCCGAGCCACCCAAGGCGGGCATATGCCAGAAATTATATTCAAAATGTAATGCCACAAGATTATTATCTTGCGGATAAATAAAATTTATGTCAATCGAATAATCCATCGTTGTTTTATTGCGATTTAAAGTTCTATAGCTCTAAAAAAAACACCCTTTACCTGTATCTATTCTTCCGATCAAAAAACATTTGATTGCTGGCTTATTGTTTTCATTCAAATCTTAAGGTAGTGAAAATTCCATACACAAAAAATTGTGATGTTACATTCATCAAGTTGAGAGTTTATGGGGGGCCAAGACTTCTGACGATGTTTATTACACGTCCATAAATGCGCTTCTAAATAATTCCTGGTAATTTTTGATATAACGCATATAACAATAACATTCCAGTGGAAATAAAACACCACAATTCAAAAATTATACTCAACGTTTTCTAAAAATGAATCAACAACATATCCCAGCATCTTCTATTTCAAACAATCCCAGTCATAAGTCACTTCGCTGACTCGAAACACAACAGCACATCAAAATTCCCATAAATTGGACGTCTGAACGTTACATGAGCGCCAAACTAGTACATCGGGTGATTCATAACTGAACGCCCAATTTCACCGTCGTATTTTTTACAACAGGAAGAATCGGGAACGTTAATCTGGAGAAACCTTGCGTGAACTCACTCATCCCACACAGGAATTTCCTAATTTCCGGCCTTTGGGAGTATTTGGAGTTCGTAACTTTCAAAATAAATATAAACATGTGTATATAATCGGGAGTTCAAAACCCGTGGATGGTGCCACAGGTAAACAAACCTGCTATTGATTTTTTCATCGGTTGGGTCGGTTTTTCTTACGAATTGTGGTCAATTGGTTCATGAGGCGCGTATTTCATCTCGGTAACGTAAACTATTTGCGTTATTTGGGTCACGATCGAAGGAAATCGCCTGATTATCTTAGGCTGCCTGTATATTAATTAGTCAGGAAGATGTGGAACAATATTCTAAACTCTAAACGAAGATTCATTGTGAAAATATAAATCATAATGATGATGAATAGAAAGCTATACAATGCAGAATTGGCCAGGATTTTGCAGTTTTATCATCAGGCTTTTCATATATGATACGAGTATAAAAGAATGAATGTCTCTTTTATGTCTGAAGTAAAGTTTTCTCATATTGAACAATTTTTCTGAAAAGGATTTTTTCTTTATTTTAGGAATTTTTATTTTATCCTCGGACAGCAGTATTCGGTACGATTCAGGTTTTTTCACATAGAAACACTTTGGATAGTACATTTATCGAATATATTATGTATTAGATACAAATATGTATCGCTCATTATTAGTCCAGTCGATTTATACTCACAATGGCATCTTAGGGGGCATATTTTCTGTAAAATGGTATATGGGTATGGAGTTCCCGGTCAGATGCACAGATGGCGGTGCTAGTATTAAATCCATATGATTTTAAGTTAGTACCAACCTTCAAACGATACGTGTCAAAATTTGATGGCAGTCCGACCATTAGTTTGTGAGATATTGCGTTGTGAGTGTAGCTACTTTTGTTATTTGTGTGCTGATGAAATATTGCTTTTTGAAGCAATGCCTGCACCAGGAAAATCAACCATCATTGAGTGGTATGAGTTTAAACGTGGTGAAATGAGCACCGAAGACGGCGAACGCAGTGAACGCACAAAACAGGCTGTCACCAACGAAAAAATCAAAAAAGTTCACAAAGTAATTTTGAATGACCGTAAAGTGAAGTTATCAAGATAGCAGACATTGTGAAGATATCATCTGAACGTGTACATCATATCATTCACGAATATTTGTACATGAGAAAGCTGTGTGCGAAATGGGTGCCTCGCGAGCTAACAATCGACCAAAAGCAATAACATGTTAATGATTCTGAGCAGTGTTTGAAGCTTATTAAGTGCAATAAACCTGAATTTTTGCGTCAATATGTGACAATGGATGAAATATGGCACCATCATTTCACTGCGAAGTTCAATCGACAGTCAGCTGAGTGGACTGCACACTATGAACCGAATCCAAAGCGAGGAAAAACACAACAGTCAGCTGGAAAGGTTATGGCATTAGTATTTTGGGATGCGCAATAAAAAAAGGTATAATATTCATTGATTACCTCCAAAAGGGCCAGACGATCAGATTTTTTAAAGAATGAAGTCGTTGAAAAACAGCCCCATTTGGAGAAAAAAAGGTGCTGTTATATGTCAAAATTCCTTTTTAAAAACAACTGTATGTAGCCACATTGTTCATTAATATTTTATATCGATTGAATGTAGTAAATATAAATCAAACCCAGGCATGAATATCGACATTTCGAATCGTTTGAAGAAAAAGCATATTTCAGTTGGGCTGGTAACGTAAAGTCACACTACTCACACTTTTCCTTCACATAAAATAAGATATATTAGCTGATCCGTACTCAATAGAAAAAAAAGTTTGTTGTCGTTTATCCGAGAGAAACTTTCCCGCTTGAATTGGCCCTCCCACAATCTTCTCTCAAAGAAAATATGATATTTCTCTGAAAACTTATCGACAAGTTTCATTCAATAAAAATAACACATCCTCAACTAATTAATTTGACATAACTACAGATGGCATCTTTGGAGAACGTGACATTTTGCTGAATTTTCTCATCGGGTAAATATTTGAGTTGAAAATCGATAAATCTAATGCACGTTCAGCTGAAATAAAAAGAGTACGCCGCAGTTTGTAGAGAACATCGAAAATTACGCTTTATGGAGTCGAAAACGGAGAAGCCGAATCGAGGCTGGGATATTTGCGAATCAACGAAATGTGCTTCAAACATATGGATATTCGCATTTATTTTCCGTTTCTCGGAAAATAAATCGAATTTGAAGGGGTGTATAGAGGAAAGTTCAACTGAATGGAAGTATAAACCTCATACTGCAATCAGAAATCCTATGAATATTAGGCCAATAGAAAAGTACCCGGTCTGATGTGCAGAAGTCGGTGCTAGTATCAAATCCATATGATTTTTAGATATTGCGTTGTGAGTATAGCTACTTTTGTTATTTGAAAAAAGACGAAAAAAAAAAGAATTTCGTGTGCTGATAAAATATTGCTTTTTGAAGGGAAACAATACAGTTGAAGTAAAATCTTGACTTGATGAACAGTTTCCGGAGTCTGCACCAGGAGAATCAACCATCATTGATTGGTATGCTAAGTTTGAACGTGGTGCAATGAGCACCGAAGATGGCGAAAGCAGTGGACGCTCAAAAAAGGCTGTCACTGACGAAAAAATAAAAAAGTTCACCAAATAATTTTGAATGACCGTAAAGTGAAGTTGATCGAGAAAACAGACATTGTGAAGATATCATCTGAACGTGTACATCATGTCATTCACGAATATTTGTACATGAGAAAGCTGTGTGCAAAATGGGTGCCGCGCGAGCTGACAATCGATCAAAAGCAATAATGTGTTAATGATTCTGAGCAGTGTTTGAAGCTGTTTAATTGCAATAAATCTGATTACGCAAGGTATAATATTCATTGATTACCTCCAAAAGGGCCAGACCATCAACAGCGATTATTATATATTGTTATTGGATCGTTTGAACGATGAAATCGTGAAAAAACGGCCCCATTTGGAGAAAAAAAGCTATTTCATCAAGAGAATGTGCCGTGTCACGAATAAAGGAGAACAATGGCAAAATTGCATGAATTGGGCTTCGAATTGCTTCTGCATCCACCGTATTCGCCAGATTGAGCCTCCAGCAACTTTTTCCTGTTCTCAGACCTCAAAAGAATGCTTGATGGAAATAAATTTAGCGCCAATGAACAAGTAATCGCCGGAACTGAGGCCTATTTTGAAGCGCAAAACAAATCGTACTACAAAAATGATATCGAAAAGCTGGAAGAACGCTATAATCGCTGTATCGCCCTCGAAGGCAACTATGTTGAATAATAAAATAGAATTTTGCCAAAAAAATGTGTTTTACTATGTTAGACCGGGGGTTTTTCAATTGTCCTGTTAGCGAAATATTTGAAACGGTAATATTTCAGAAACGTCCTGTATCTTGAGAACGAATCAATATATCTATGATCTGTTTTTTGTTATCTTATCATTTCGAAAAAGAGATCGGGGGTCCTTGAAGATTTTTTCTCTAATTCTTATAGTTCTCTAGATGCTTGAGTGATCATCGTTAAGTGATCCTTTGCTATAACTTTCAAAACCGAGGATTCGAAGAATATTAAAATTCGTGTTTGTATGTGAAATAACCATACCAAGCGTTGTCCAAAAAAACGCTCAAGTGAAAATTTAAGCAAAATTAAAAAAAAATATATTTGCGTCACACAAAGCCGACGGAGTTTTGGTTATTATGGAATAACCATATGAAGTTTCATGTCTAATTTCGATATGATCTCATCATTGGAACGATATAAAATTCAAGAAAGACCAATATTTCTGTCACAATTAATCCAATTAGGATGAGATTTTGTGTGTTTATTGGGATTAACAATTTCACGTTTTGTGCAAAATTACGTGTTGATAGCGTCAGGAGAACTTGAGTAAAAATAATACATACTTTTTTGGCCAATTCCCGGTCTTTCCCTAACATAACAAGTTTTCATTTCCAATGATACGGTATTTATTTCCATCATTAACTTTTGAAAGAGTTCTTGAGCAAGTGAGTAAAAGTTTTCTCTTCCCAAGTTCTTGGAAACATTGAAACCTTGAGAATGTGGTCTTTTGGTGGACCAAACTTGAACTCCCTTCCCTGTCTATAAATGTCCCTCCTTCAACACGTGTTGGTTCTAAAATAACCACCGACAGAAAGCTATTCGAACTAAATCATAACATCGATATTTTGAAGGCTTTCTTGAACGAAGTCGAATTTGTCATGTGTCATACGACTACTGGATATTAAATTTTACCTGCTTGAATTTCATCTCGACTGATATTCGACATGACTTTTTCACAAGAAAAGTAGTATGATAATGTTTGAGAAATCCACAAAAACAAGCTTTATTATTTCAAATTGTAACATGTTGATGTTTTAATTAATTTTTAAAGTCAATATTGCAATTGTTTTCCCAATTAACTGGGAACTACTGCTCCAGATGACAGCAGACGGAATCCAACCTGATGAATAATCTGATACTAATTATATTTTCTGAGAATTTTGATTGGCAACAGATATATGATTTTGAACAAGTTTCAAATGATGTTCTGCATCTAGTTGTACATATGGTTTACAGGAGTGTGCACTCGAATACCGTGTAACTTTAATTAACTCTTGTTCATCTGCTGCTATTTCGGCCAATGCTGAAATTGCAGGCTTTCTATGGAAACAGTTCGTTATTTCTAACATTTTCGTTCTCATTCCAATATTTTTCGCAGATGTTGTTCACGTTTTTCACACAAATGTCCTTTTTTCCGTTGTACGAAGAATCACCAGGTTGGTAATTTCATTCTGACTTTCTTTCGAGAGAATATTTCCAAATCTATCCCTTTTCTGAAGCCATCACATCTGAATGCAATATTTCTCCTCGAACAAATCTACAGTTTTAAAATTATCAGGAACAGAAAATTTCGAACGATCATATTTTGGCATGGATTTTGCCTATTAACAAACTTTACCGCGGTGTTCGAGATCCAAACCAAGTTCGAAAGTTTCTAGGTCTTTCCGTTCGAGAGTTATTGTATTTACGGATAGACACAATGAAATTTGAGGACGGATTCAATATCATTGAGTCGAACCTCAACGTTTTAGACAATTCCTGGCTCAAAACTCGAAAAATATAAACTTTGAGATAAAATAACAGAGAGATCTGTTCAGGAAACAATATCAGTTGTTTTATCTACTACTTATCTCTGCCTAAAAAATCCAGCTCTATTTCAAATTGATTTTTACTAAAAAAACTTAAATTTGTGTAATTCCATCATTTTCCACCAATTTGGAAAATTGAAGCCAATGATGGATGAAATACTGGGATTCGTCATCACCGATTTATATTAAATGCGCAGCTATTGAAAATGTTATACAATCGCTTCGAATGAGGGATGAACAATACATTTAACATAATGGGAGAGAAATTTATTCACCTCTCATATTAACTGCTAATCCATTATTTGAATAACGTAATTGTGGATAGATTTGTTCCATATCAGTGCTCAATGGACAATAACGTAATATGGAATTGGCTTCTGGGAATATGAATCCCTAGATATGAGTGTATCATCAAATGGCACAGCTTAGATGTAGTAGTTCCATAGGGACTATAATACAAGGTCCTTAAGGCATATTAATAACCAAGATGCTTCAATGCAAATCTGCTACATGGACAGAATTTGATACCATATATTCCCGAAATTGGGGATTTTCCCCATCGGAAATTGTAATGAAAGAAGAATGAAAATTTTTCTACCCTTGTTCTTGAAGGATTTTATTTCTATCGATATAAACCTTCTTGACCACTTCTGATGACGAAGACGTTTCCTCAAAGACTAATTACTATTCGTAATCGATTCTATTAGAACTAAAACACTCAAGAAATTCATCTAAAAGGTTATTCACCGTGAAATTATTATTTTGAAATTTTGCCAATAATCAATTGGTTACCAACTTTTTCTATCTTATAGCAGAATCAGGACCTCATTTGTGTTGTAATATTCCATTATTTTTGATAATAGGTACAATTGTAACAATGTCAGTTTATTTAAAAAAAATATTGGTTGAATAAATAATAATACACTGCTGATTTCCACAAAATTTATTGATGACGACAATTGTTTCGCTACACTGTAGCTTTTTCAAGTCGGATGGTTCAGCACCCGACTTGAAAAAGCTACAGTGTAGCGAAACAATTGTCGTCATCAATAAATTTTGTGGAAATCAGCAGTGTATTATTATTTATTTAAAATGAATTTCCATCAAGTGAAGACCGAATCAATCAAATAAATATTGGTTGATATGAGACGGGGTTTGAACTCTGTTGATATTTTTTGAATTCATATAAATTGTAATTTTTGTCAAATCTGATTAACAATAGAATAATCCTTGAGAAATGGATATTTTTATTCAAATTCTTCTCCCTCCAAATTCTTTGGCAAGATAGATAGATCGTATATGGATGATGCAGAAGAAGAATTGAAAAAAGCACAAGACATACAGAAAATGGACATATACGGATGTAACACCATAGAAATTTCAAAAGTTTACATTGAAAATAATGCTAAAAATCAAACAATAAAATTTAGCGAAAATCAGTTGTGTAAAATTATCTAAAAGAGAAAAGATATGGAAATAATTTTTTCGGTAGGCAACTCAATATTTTGTCGTCTTAATATCAGAAAAACATTTTTTAAGGAACTAATCTTTTCATATGAATTTTCGGCATTACCTACATGGTTTGAAATAGATGATGATATAGATTTACAAAATGAAGTACCTATATCCTGGAAATCAATAACGTAACCTATTTTCTCATCAAGTTCCGCTCATAACTGTCAGGTGAATTTTCCAATATTTCCACCGATTCAAATAGGAGCAGCTTGACCTTGTCATAAAACAGATACGATTCTATGTCATCTAAATCCGTCAACCAAACGCGCAACACGATCATACACACAATCGGTACATACCTCAAAAATACGAATCCTTTAAAATCCTCTTGACTTTTGGAAAACGTCAAACGGTCTGAGTAGGCGATGTTAAAGCTTCACACGCGCACTGCGATTCCTGAACGCGATCAACGTTAACTTCCTGCGTTAGAAATGGTTACTAAGTTATAAGCGTGTATCAAGTTGGCTGAGACATCTTACCGAAAAGCTCAATCGGAGATTCTGTGGAATGGAGGGGGAAAAGGACGCTCAGCGAACTTACGGTCTCAACAGCTGAAAAATTGAAATGTGTTTCAGCGGGTACTTCAGGTATCAGAGCCGTATTGATAGCTGTAGATATGAAAATTATAAGGAGGAACATCGATAATGTGATTTTTGTTTATTGTAGCAGGAATAAACCTTTCTAATTGTTACTTAACTTTTATTTTAACTGCCATTGATTTTTTCTTCTACCAAATGAATTATTGGTCTGAAAAAACTGAAAGCTTCTGAGGTATTTTCAAAAATGAAAAGATTCTCACTGCGGTATCATGTTTCATACTTACCTGCTTGAAATATGTTCATCAGCAAACAGATAGATTTTTAACCAACTCTTAATTCCATGAATTTAACACTCGCGAGAAACATAACTTTGCGCTTCCATATGTCAGACTTAAGAAAACTCAGCAAGGACCAAATTTCACATATACAATAAATTGTCCGATGAGATCAAAATATTGAATGAACAAAGTTTCAATACTGCTGCAGAACACAATATACAGCCTAAATGAGTTTTAAAATGTTCGTGTATGTAATTTGTTTTTAACTTTGACTGAATTTTTATGACAAATCGTGAAAATTATTGACGGTGAATATTTATAGTGTAAAATGTGATGTAGTACATACCTAAACAAATAAATATTATTATTATCCAAACTCATCGAAAAAAATTTAAATATTACTTCTAGGGATTTGAAACCAGCTGTATAACAGTTTATGTTATACTAAAGGACCTGAAGTCAGGAGTTGTTAAATGCTTGTTCATTTATACGTCAAATGCACCCTTGGAGACCACAGTGTTGTATATAGGTATAGGTATACCTATGTTGTTTCAACCCGATCAAATCTGAAATCACGCAAACATTGGTTTTTCCTTTTCCAATATTCTTTTTAATTTTCTATGGGATGGAATCGTAATTCTGTCGCTTTGGTGGTCACGGTTTTCGATATTCTTCTCAAAAGCTTCTGACTTCACGTCAGTTCTTGTAATTTTCTGAGCAATATAATACATATAATAAATCTCGTGTTATTTCAAATTATTTCCTCTCCGATCCTCATTGGAATAAATGTCCAATAAGTTCATATGTTAGGAGAAAAAAGTCTTAAGAGACGATTTTCGCAAAAGAATTGATAATATGGTATCCCTACAAAGCACATATGTATTTTAAATTAATCGTCAAAAATTTTTATAAAATATCATTACAAAAGGGTAAAAACATCAAATTTGTTGGAAATTTTCAAAAAGACTCGTAAAGCAATTCCTTTCCACGAAAGTTGGAACTATTCTGATATTCTCCACCTCCACTGAATATTGAAGTTTAAGTGACGTCATCGAATTATTAGTCGATTTGATTAAACATGTCAGCTTATGAGTCAAATTCTCGTCATTTGCGGGAGTTTTAATTTTCTGCTTTAAAATGAAAAAATCTGCGACTGAGGCTCACCGTTTGCTCTCAATTACCTATGGTAAGGCCGCTGTTAGTAGAAGAACGTGCCGAAAGTGGTTTCCACGCTTCAAGAAGGGTGATTTTGACGTAGAAGACCATCTACGCGGTGGAAGAGAGAAGGTTTTCGAATTAGAGGCTTTACTTGATCAAGACTCGTGTCAAACAAAACGCAAAATTGGTTCATTGGGAGTGAAGCAAAAAGCCATTTAAAAACGCCTGAGTCATGAGAATGATTCCGAAACAAGGAAATTGTGTGCCGTACAAGTTGAAGGCGAGATATATAGAATGGCGTTTTTTGAGGGGTTCATTACGATAATCCCAAGCGCAGAAAATCATGGGGATGTCCCATTCATGCTTCCAGGTCGACGGCCAAACCGAATATTCACAGTTCTGAGGTCATGCTCAGTATTTAGAGACTAGCTCGGCGTAGTGTGTTATGAATTATTACAGCCGTCTGAAACAATCACAGACGATCGTTAACGAACGCAATTAATGCGTTTGAGCCGAGCATTGAAAGACAAACGGCTGCAATACAACGGAAGACATGATAAGGTGATTTTGCAGCATGACAATGCTTGACCCCATGTTGCGAATGTGGTCGAAGTGGCTGACCATCACTTCCGGTCTTATGAAGAAGTAAAAAATTCATCAAAAGATGACCAGTTTTTTCAACGCGGGATGCGTAGGCTCCCTGAAAGATGGGAGAAAGTAGTGACCGACGATGAACAATATTTTGAATCATAAATGTATAACCAGTTTTGTACAATAAAGCTTAGAATTTCGAAAAAAAAACGGCGGAAGCAAAGTTGCCTATGTATATTGGAGAAACACCATTTTTTGATAAGAAAAAAACTTTACGAGATTGAATCTTTTTCGAAAAGATTAATGTTTCTACGGAAAAGAAGTAAGAAGAGCGTTTGAGTACATGTTTCACCTTTAATAGAAGCTTGATATTGACGTAGAAAAATGTCTTTTTCTGGTATGGCCCAAAATTCATCGAATGAAGTGTTATGTTTGAATTTTTACTATCGATAGATTTCAAGAATTTATCATTGATAATAATAAAACAAAACAGTGAACTCTTTCAGGAGAAAGCCATATGTAAGATAGGTATCTTGTCTTTGAGAAAAAATAACTCAATTTGTTTCTTTAAATGGCCCGCTCTGATGCACCCCTGTTCATTACTATTCTTTCTACGAGTTTCTTTATTAGCCCTCTGAAGACAGGTAAAGTGTGCGAGAACTGGAGATGTGGCAATTATACTAGAAGGGTGAGTAGTATTCTACGACACTCGGTCTAATTATGAATTTTAATGAGATCACTTGGTATAATTTGTCATTCTGATTTTATTGCGTGTTTTTCGACGGAAACTGAAGTACAGGCTGGCTGAAGTCACGTGGTAGATTTAGTTACCGACCGACTGATTAGTTGAATGAAGAAAATGAAGGGGTTGCAAGAAAACATTTGTTCATAATGGTTTTAGTTTATCATCTTCATCTGAATGGAATTTGTCAAGGAAAATTTTTTTCTCCGATTGATAGCAAATATTAATTCTGCAGACACATATCAATCAGCACAGTATAACTTTGCCGGCCTAGGCAGCAAAGTGATTATTCTCTATGCAAATAAAACATTCGACATTTTCTGAGAAATAATTTTTTTTTCCACCTTCCTTATTTCTGGAGGAGTAAGTACTTCTAAGTCGCTATCACTGCCCATAATATAAATATATCCGATATTTTTCCAGAAAACTGCCAGATATTCCTGTTGTCACACTATAATTATAATTATATCATTTTACATTTCCATAGCAACCAACCATTCCAACAAATGCAATTTCTATCAATTTCCGTATTAATTCATCACTACATGAAAAATAAAAAGATTGTGGGAATATTAATAACTTGCAAATAGAATATCCTACATGTATCATTATAATTAATTGAAAAAAAATTATATGTTTAATTCGGCAACAAAGTAGATTGATTGTCTTGACTGAATTCCTAGCCTCGCGTCAATCTACTACTTTGCTGCCTAGTAAAACAAATATCTATTTTACCTTACACCTTTTCCAATTGTAACTCAGAAAGCGTAAAATGTAACTTAGAAAAGCCAATTGAATTTCAGAAGATGGACAATGTGATTCAAAATGGGAAGTTGTTATTCATAATAGGGAATTTGAATTTCAGAAAGAGAACTTTATAGGTATTCAGAAACCGTAATTTGTATCTCAGAATAGCAATACATATGTAATTCAGAAAAAAAATTGATTTCAGAATATATAAATTGAAATTGAGACTTGATAATTTGGAATTCAGAAATAGGGAATAGTAATTCAGAATCGGGGTTGTTGCTGCTCTGTTAGCCTTCAAGGAACTGCGATCAAATTGATAATTTGTTCTTAAGGATAGCTATTCATATAAACCCAAGGAGGTTGTCGAGACTGTTAATGCAGCCGACGACATCCTTAGGACCCCTACCTGTTACTTCGTGATTATTTCCCATATGATTGCTTTTTAGGCCAGTCAACCCTTGACATTTGCCCACTTAATGTTTGGCTGTTTCTACCTCCTTTCCACAGAGCCTGAAAATCTCATCTGCTGACTTAACCATGCGGTACAAAAGGTATTTGCACCGACAGTGTCCTATCAGCAGTTCCACCATTACCCAAAGCTCAGCTCGTGGTAGCTTCAAGAGCTTCCTGGTATAGGTCACTAGTTGCTAGTTGCCTTAGCAATACCTGGAGTGTCCCTCCAGAGGGTTACTCTATTATCCCACTCCCATTGTTGGATCGTTGCCTTATATTTGTCTTTTCCAAGCCAACAAAAAGGCTCAGGACCAACAGGTGCTAACCTTGATGTTCTTTTCGCAAGTTTATCGGCTTTTTCATTTCCTTCAATGCATGCCCCGGTAGCAATATCTATGTAATACCTGTGTTGCATATTGTACTGGGTACCACACATTCGCTTTTGTTCTGAATTGCATATTACATTTTCTGAAATTGATTTGATAACTTCTGAAATACAATTTCTCATTTCTGAAACATAATTCAATACACTATTCTGAATTAAAACTTTGTTTTTTTTTAATTCTAGCTTCCTGATCTGAATTTCAATTTCGTTCTTCTGAAATTAAATCAACTATTCTGAAATCCGAATTTTTTTCTGAATTATACTTTCCTATTCTGAAATACATGTTCCCTTTTCTGAAATTGAACTTTGATTCTCTGAACTACAATTGGAAAAGTTGTAGTTGTAGGTGTGTAGCGACTCATTGAATGAAATGTTATTTCTTTCTTCTTTCTTCGCGTAGGAGTTCACGAAACCTCTTGCTGATAATTGGTAGGAAGTAAATTCAATATGCAAAGTCGAGTCTTTGCATCCAAACCGAACGGAAGTTCGAATTAACGATCGTCTTGTGCATTCACAATTAGGCAGACATTGACAGGACGCCCAGATCAGATGTACCTGCTGTTAGGCGTTGTGGGAAATATGATCTATCTAACTGGAATTGATTATCAATTTCTGGGGAGTCTCCTATGTGGCCAACGTCTGTCTGGGCTTGAAACTTCGGTAACTGTTGGATTTAGCTGTGGAGGAACCTCCGAACAAACGTTGATTATAAATCGGTTTATTTCCGTATTGCTTTTAGGTGTTAAGTATTCTGTAGGTGGAACGTAGGAATATAGCATGAGTGGAAGGTTAATGATATATCGAAAGGAAAAAAGGCGAACCTACAAATCATGCATTTATTATTTTATATGCCTTTTGTCTATTCTCAAGTAATATCATGAGGGCATCTAATTTTTCGGAAAAAATCGAAAGAACACGATGCTAATATTTCAACAAGAAGCATGAGTGCTGGAGATCATATGAATCCGAGTCGAAGACGTGGATTTTTGCACCTGCACGAATGCTTTTTGTTGAAAAAATATTACTTTGCATTGTGTTATTTCTATTTTTTCCACAGGAAAAATTGAATGTCCGAATGGTATTTGACAATACTATTTCATGAGACCATAATTACTAGTACTAGTAGTTACTTTTTACATATCCCCAACATGGTTAGATTGCGTTGTTGGATTGTGATATATTTTCGAATCCACAATTTTACTATATCGTAATGAATATATATTATATTGAATGAAATATATTTATTTAAGTGTTTCCCGATTAAATATGCAAATTTGATTATTTGGAATCCGATATTTTTCCTTATTGTCGAATTTATAATAAGCAGAATATTCATTATTTTCAGTATCTACCTGCTGAAATCCAAGGTTTGGCAACATTTGCTCTCCTAATGTCATCGGTTATTTCACGTGGTTTGGTTGGCGTTTGAAGTTTTTTTTCTGAATTACTGATATATTTAGGTATTTATTTCAATATATTTTGAGTTTATATGAAACGTTGGTTTACTATGGGACATAAGAAATGCGTTCTTTGTGGAGAAAATTGCGAATTGAGTGAAATATCGTAACACTGATATGTTTTATTTCCGCGCGCTTCATGTCAAATTTGAAAGTTCATGTTGGGGACAAAATTTGCTTACTGAAAATGACATATGCTCCCTCTATCTATGTTTATTACTCTGAGAGTTTTTCCATCTGTGTAGAATGCATTTTTTTCTAACGATTTCAAAGATCGAAAGATCTATAGAAACAATGATATATTTTTGGCATATTATAACTAATGAATGAACTAATAATTCAATAAGTGAATGAATAAATTATTGAATGAATGAATCAATGTTTGATGGAACAAAATAAATGAATCGATAAATGAATCACTAGATAAATAAATAGCTACGTATTTAATTATACAAATGAAGAGAAAATAAATAAATGAAGGAATACAACCTATAATTGTTTTCTATAATGATTTTAATTGAAATATTTTTCATGCATTGAGATATTATGCGTGAAAGAAAGTACCTCATATGAAATTGTTGTTTGGAATTTGAAGTTTTTTCAAATCAATTGGTAATAATACAAAATCAGAACCATACAAACAATTTATAGCTTCCTGTTCATGGAATGATAGATTCCAAGAATCTCAAACTAAGTCTCTTCAATTCTTCCCTAGATTGATGATCCCTTAGGAAAGGGTAGAAAGTCAATTGGATAATTTCGTTAATGAACCATGAAACGACCATGTGATTCCCATGAAATTTCAATTTCAGTCAAGCAAGAATGGGATGCCAGCGAAGGTAGTAGATGAAGAATGAATAATATTTCTTTTCAGACATAATCCCCTCTTCTAACTAACTAAAGGGTACTAGAAGTAAATGCTATTTATTCATATGCTACAAACAGCGCATATCCTCAACGACCAAGCTGACCGATTTATCTAACACAATATATAAACAATTCTTTTTATTATGGTTTCGATGCTAACGCGTATTATCGAGGAAACGTTGATAATCACAATCATTCATTCAGAAAAAATGTTAAAAAATGAATTAAAGAAAAAATCTTATCTCAAAGTGACTCGAGTAGAGTCAAAATATTCGTATCACAAAAGAAATAACAGACATTCATTATTACTCCCATTCTAAACGATTCCGAATAAATTGATAAATTACTTAATACATACAACCAGACACATACACCACAACGAGAGTTACCAATCACAGCGGACATAATCATTTCAAAACAAAGCCAATTGGGAAATCAGGTCATAGTTACAAATTTCAGTTGATGCTTGAAGTGAGATACGATCTAGTGGGTTTGATAAATGAACTCGAATTGATTTTTATAGTCAAATTAATTCGTTCACATATGCATTTTTAGGATTTTTCCAAAATTTTCAATTTTGTCGACTTCGAACGAAAAACAAGAATAATATACCAGTAATAAAATAATGAATACTTTAAAAGAGTACATTTGTAGTGAAAAATTGTGTATCTACTAAGTCATTTCTGTATCTAGTGTTTGCAATGAATGGAAAGAATTAGAGGATATATAAATTCATTCAAGGATTGTAGTCATCAAGGTATCTAGTAAGTATCTAGACTACCTATGGAAATGTTCCTATTCTATTTATTACGTACAATTTGAAGGTTTTTATATAAATAGCAGAATTGTTGATTTGTTTTTGCACGCCCCAAATAATTTCAAAGAAATTTTTCGGAAACAGTGGCGGCTCGTGAATATTTTAAATGGGTAGAGATCAGATAGTTATATAGATTTTTACACTACTTTAAAGTATAGCATACGACACGTTAGTTTTTCAGCGACCTTTTCCCGAACACATCGCATCATATCGTCATGGTTTTGATAATTTTCGATTTTTGAGCCGGGAATGGTCTCAACCGATAGGGTTTTTCTCACTAATGAAGAAGCTGTCATAAAACTTGATATTTTCAGGGTAAGTTATTTTGTTCAGTGATATAGTCAGAATTTCTAAGATGATCACATTGTAGTCGAAACAGCGAGTTTCGATGACGAAATAAATATATCTCGAAAATCAAATGGCTCGATACTTGTTGAAGAGTATCCAATGAAATGAAAAAGTAGGAGTTTTGAACTCTCCTCCATTCGATTGCGCCCTTGGAGCACACAGACGCATGTTTGAAGGAGCGCCCAAAAGCCATTTTATATACTTGTAAAATCTCAATTCCATCGGATCTGTTGACACGAAATGATTCGATAATTTTTTTCGCTATTTCGCTTGAGTGTTCTTCAATTCTGATTCTAATGAAATTAAATATGCTGCTATGGTTGTGGCTATCAACACGAAGTTTTTGATGGTCCATATCCAAAATCACAACACTGTTGTTTTTATAATCAAGGAGATTTGTATAATTTCTTCAACTTCCTATGATTTCGATTACGCAGTCGACATAATATTAGGTGTAGTAAAAAGAAATTATTATTTATCCAATAGGTGGCTTCAGTTATATGTATCTCGCGTTGTATAAGTTCAACTGGATGGAGTTAGAAATATGAGATTTTGTACTATAAAAACTTTTGTGACAGTTTTGTGATTAGTTGATCTAGTTCAGTTTGAGCGAGCGTCAAAGATGCTAGTGTCCATATTTGACGCAATATTCTACTATTTTCTGAATAAAAAACCTCCTTCATATAATACAATGCACTCTAATTGCATAATCGCAGTTTCAAAATTCAAGGAAGAACACCAAAATAAAGGAATTACAACCAAAAATAATACTGATTTCGACTCAATCTTTCTGGAATATTTTGAATGAAATTTTAAACAATAAATACAACCAAAGTTAAACATTTCTGTCAAGTTTCGTCAAACATTTTCAAAGAGTATGGTCTCCTATCCAGATAATGAGCTCGATCAAAGCTGGCCCTTCCGAAAATTTCATGACGTGAGGAGCTCTAACTAAATGAACGGTTGGCTGATTTCAAAACCAACCGAGTACGATGAATTGCTTTTCGAGTTATATCATTGATTCTTCAGCCGAAGCAACTGGAAATCCGGAAAAACCGCTCTGCGCGCATGCCCATTTCCCAACCAGAGGCACCAAACTCATCTATCTATTATTCGAAAAATTTTAATTAGGAATTAAATGTATTAGACAACGTCGAGAACAACTTTCACTTTCCTACAACCTCACTCGCTTATTCAATCCAATTGCAGATTTTTTATTGGTTTCAGTGTGATTTCGTTGATGCGGCAAGCTGCAGCGTTGGCTCGCGGTGAGGTTTTCTGGTTTTCCCAAGTTCCCTCAGAAGTCCCGATGTTGTAATACAGTATTAATGGAAGTCTTGGGCGAATAGGTAATAGCAGTGCGTGCAGAAGTTAAATTCGCGAATTATGTCAACTGTTGACGAAGTATTGAACTACAAGAGGAAGGAAGAGGAGGATTTTTATGGTCTATTAGGCTGCGATGAGAATTCTTCGGTGAGTGTTGGAAAAATTCAGATCAACAAGTGTTTTCCGATTTGTTCCGGTTTTTCGGTAAAACTTTTATCGGTGTCAGTCACCTTGTTTGAAATTCAAATGAGAAATTTTGTGAGATATTTTTTGAATGATTAATTTTTTACAGTGTTTTGAGAATTTAAATGTTTTAAATTATTTAGATTCTCGTCATTAGCAATACCTCCTGACCTATAGAAGAAATTTTAGGATTGTTCTTCAGAATTCAAAACACGTTATGTTTATATATTTATTATGATAGCGGTTTGACTTCCTTTGACTATATTTGGCTATCACAATTCGGAAAAAATAATGGATTGCATAAATGGGTTTGGAACAATTGGAAGCCACTTGATTTTAGAATTGAGATTTTTCAAATAACCAAGTTCATAAGATGGTTTTGTATCTTTTAATCTCATTTCCCAGAATAACTCAACTTATAACTTTATTTCCCTAAATTTATTCAATGTTTCATCAAATACATGTTGACTGAGGTGAATAACGGTAACTAAAATTCTATCATAAATGTCCTTATATACAGAAAGGGTAAAAACGGAGGGATTTTGGGAATTCCAGGGTTCAAAGTAGAGTAACGATATTCAGATCTCTCTGGTCATTGAGTAAAATATGTTTTCCTCGAACACATAACATTCCTTTACGATGTCTGTAATTTTCAAATTTTGGGCTGGTTATGGTCTCAAACTATAATACTCGACACACTGATGACGAATCCGTTCTCAAATTAGATTCTGTACGTCCGTCGGCCGTCCCTCCGTAACCACGATATCTCTCGAGTTGAACAACCTAGAAACTTTAAATTTTCAGGATAGGTTTGGATTTCGAATGTTGCGGTTAATTTCTATTATGGGCGAAATCCGACCAAGGGTTCTATAAAAATGACAGTTCGAAATTTTGTTTTCTTGATAATTCCAATTCTACAATACGATCACATGATGATGATCACATTTTGAATGTGAAATAACAATTTCAAGATTCATGCTGTTCGAGTCAGAGAAAATTCAAAAATAATATCTAAAAGTAAATTATCCCAATACTTCCAATTTTTTTATGGAAGTAAGTTTATATGGATGGATCTGAAGCAGTTTTATTTTTTTTTTGTAATGAAATAATCTAACGACGAAAATGTATTTTCAAAATTCTCATTCGTTGGACCAATTTGAGCTATTAATTTAATTTCAGCCGATACGCAAGTAATTTCCACGAAATGGTTACCTCATAACACTTTTTGCAATTTGTTCCTGATGTAAAACGTTTTTTAATTTTTTTTTAAACGGAAACCATGCCTAGACAGAGTAAAACCAGTTTAAAAATGAATGAGAATTTCAAAAATAATTCTCAATTTGAGAAAAAGGAGTGTCGTATAATTTTTTCTCCAAAAATATTCAATGCATAACCCATGCAGACGCCATTGGTGAATAATAAAGTTGTTTGTACATAAGAAAATGTATCTTGATGCAGTGAAAACGTGTACAAAATGCAATAGAAATATCTGCAATAGCAACATTGTGGTTGTAAAAAAATGTAAAAAAGTTACCACGTTGACAACAAACGTTCATATAAAGTTTTTTTCTTAAAATGGCTCCATCACCCTTTTAAATATTAGCATATCATCAAGGAACACCCATTATATAAAATAACAATTTCAGGTTTCGTGCCAAATTTGGAGTTGATAGCGTCGTCACAATCATAGAAAAAAAACATCGAAAAAAAATCACCCAATATTTCCGTAACAACTGATCCGACTAAAATGAAATTCAATGTCTATATCTAATTAATCGACAACAACGACAATGATGACCTACATCTCATATATATTTAAGTATACTCTGGTCTCCGATGGCCCAATAGGTGCAAAAATGAAAGAATTTATTTATTTTTCAACACATTACAAGCGTGTACTAAAAATCCCAGGTGTGTTCAAATTTTTTCCTCGAAGATCCTCGAAATAATAGAGCATTTAAAGTTTACCACCTAAAACGTCATAATTGTCTACGAATATTACATTTTAGTGGATTAATGAGAACCCCTTATTGCATGGTTTAACTTTCTCAGGTAGACAATATTTTCACCCAATTTAGTATGGCAGGTTCACTCTCACCACTTCCCCATTTTTTACATCAAAGCTTTCAGCCCTGTGACATCTTCCCATGAACAGTGGAATCTGAACTTTTCTATATTTTTCCCACAAATAGTCGACTAATAGAGGGTACATCTGTACCTATATCGCAATCACAGGGACAGCGGAAATACATGTGGTTTGCTAAGAAAGGTTTCTTAAACGTGGGATGATATAATTCGGTGTAAAATATCAAAAAATCAGCGTGTACGTTTTTCTAAGCTTTTCTCGGAAATTATGAGAACCAGTAATACTGGTTAAATGGGAAAATTAGTTGTTACACAGCATTGATCCTCCGATGTAACTAGAAAGATTCCACAGATTGATGGATATTGATTCTCTGGATAGATAATTGAAAATCATTATGAGTGAATCACTGCATTTTTAGAACCATAAATATTTCAGAATTTAATAATGGCGATATGAATTATTCACTAGGATTTTTCAGCATAAAATTGGTCTAATCGCATCAGGTATGTTAATTTTACCAGGCAGAAAATCTTGAGATGGTTCTGAGAGCAGATATTGGATTAACTCCAGCTTGATGGGCTCTCACAAGCTAATCAGCGTTCATTTCCTGAAAATACAAAGTTAACTATCTCAGAGCATTAACGAAGCTCAAGATTGGCTGGAACTTCACTTCGTGAATTCAGCCAACTTACTTCTACGGTTGCTTCCTAGGAGAGCTTATCTTCTCTCGTACGGATTTTCTATTAAGTTCTCCGATAATTTCGTTCTTAATGATGTGTAATAATAATAAAGCATTTCATTCAATAAAATCAGCTACAAAAACTTAAACTGAAATTCTAACTAGGAAATAGGCCAGATCTAGCCCACTAAATGTGAGTAACTCCTGATTCATCGATACATATTAGATATACACATATTCAAGATCAATTTAAGAAGAAAATAAAAAAACATTCCTATCAAAACTAAAGTACCATTCAACAAACATGATTGAGAAATAGGAATACACTTCTCTCTTAGTATCCATATGACAGACTGATCGAGAAAATACTAATACAAATTATATTGAATAATCAACTCAAATTCAAATTATCACCTTGAAGAAGCTCACTCAAATAGTTTCCTAAATAGCAAATCTCTAAAAGTACTCATCTTTTCCTAATTTCTATTACCAAAAAAAATAAAGCTGTCTTTCTGTCAGTTTTTGTAACTGTATTTTTCTCATTCATTTCATCAACTTTTTTGTTTGTTTTTGAGTTTTCGTTCTTCGAACATATCACCAATGATTTTATAACGATATAAGTATTTTTAGAATTTTGAGCTCCTAAGGTTCGACTCACTGATGACAAATCCATCCTCAAACTCAATTCTGTCCGTTTATAAACATGATAACTCACGAAAGGAAATACCTAGAATCCTAACATTTTCTTGGTAACTTCGGATCTCGAATGCCGCGGTAAAGTGAACAAAATCAGACAAAAGATTCCGTTAATATAGCCGATAACATTTTCATTGCGTTGTAAAATGACAATATCAAGCTTTATGCTAAATTTCATATTGATCGCTGAACGAGAACCATATTAGTTATTTATAATACAAGTGCAGAAGGCATTGATATTCTTCCACGAGTTCAAAATTCAAAAACGAGCCACGAAGTGGCGAGTTTTGGAATGAACGAGTGGTAGAATGAGCCTTCTGTACGAGTATTATACATTATTTTCTCTAATTCATTGCATTTTCTTTGAAATTAATGAAATATTTCCATAAATATATTTAAGTGATTTTTGCATTGAAAAATGTTGGTTGGCAGAACTGATTTCTTTAAGGCAATTTGATGAATTGACAGATAAAGCCGTAGCGGAAAGTTCGGAGTGCCAACATAGAATAATAAGATATAACCATGAAAACTGTGCGTTTCTGATATATTCTCGCACGATTTTGTTCTACAAGATGTGGAAGAATGAACGGAATAACCACAGAATTAGAGAATAGTTATTTATAATACAAGTGCAGAAGGCATTGATATTCTTCCACGAGTTCAAAATTCAAAAACGAGCCACGAAGTGGCGAGTTTTGGAATGAACGAGTGGTAGAATGAGCCTTCTGTACGAGTATTATACATTATTTTCTCTAATTCATTGCATTTTCATTGAAATTAATGAAATATTTCCATAAATATAATTTAGTGCTTTTTGCATTGAAAAATGTTGGTTGGCAGAACTGATTTCTTTAAGGCAAATTGATGAATTGACAGATAAAGCCGTGGCGGAAAGTTCGGAGTGCCAACATAGAATAATAAAATATAACCATGAAAACTGTGCGTTTCTGATATATTCTCGCACGATTTTGTTCTACAAGATGTGGAAGAATGAACGGAAAAACCACAGAATTAGAGAAAAAATATTACCTGATATTTCTGTGACCACAAAACTGACGGAGATGACGGAGATTTTAGTCTTGATGTGAAATAACAAGCTTCGTTCAAAATTTCATCACATCACCAGAACCATGGGAATTTCAAGATGAATATTGGAAAAGAATTACCCAATTTTTCTTTGATTACAAATCCGATCGGGTTGGAATTTTTCGATTATATCATATGAATGTGGAAGGCAATGAGGTATTTTTTGTTTAATTGAGCCATTCGAGACTACATGCAGATTACATATTTTATACAGAGTGAGTTTTAAATATGGAACTACTCAATTATCTCGGAAACGGATAGCTTGATTTTTATAAATTTGGGTGTGCAAAGATCTTCTGATTTAGTCAATATTATAGTGGTATTTAGTTCTCAGATCTTTACTCACTCTGGAATATTAATGAATTTTGTTATTTTGAATGGATCACAATATATGTTTTTTGCCTTCTAAAATATTTAAGAAATACTGAATATTTTTCATGTTATGTTTCCTATTGCTAAATGCCATAATTTCGGAGTCATATCTACATTTACACATCTTATTGGCCTGATGAAAATTATTTATTTTTGAGTTTTTTTTATTGCCGAACGGAGGAAACAAACATTCATGCAGTAGAAATTATCAGTAGAGATAACTGTCTTCTTCAACCGAAAATCTATTTTAAACCCACCTGGTGATTCTTACACTTGACTACATTCTTCAAACTCTTCTGAATATTTAAGAGTCTCATTCAATTCCACGATGTCATCAGGTTTGATTAAACAAAGGAACATGCGGAAATACACATGTCTCCTTGAGCAACAAATGTTATCCAAATTTGACATTGTTTGAAGACAATATTGAGCTATAAATTAGTTGCAACCTTTTGTGGTGCATCAATCAACCAAATTTGATTTGATTATTATTTTGATGGAAACATCATGTGCTTCATGACATACAATGATAGGTGAAAGACTATTTAATTTGAGTTACCTCTAATCTTGAAAAGATGTTTCCTCTTTTCAAGATTAGAGGTAACTCTACACACTGATAACAAAAATTCAAAACTATATTTTATGATGATATATCACAATTCTTGTACGAACCATATAAAAAAAGTCATTTTATCTACTCCTATTGAATTATATATTCATTATTCAACTGCTTTTGAGCAATTAATAGTATCTATTAACAAACAGCGTGAGTTATAATAACTCACTATAATAAATCGGAAAAGTTGGATCTGTGCTTCTATACTTTTGTGCTTCCATTCGATTGTCCGAAAGGGATAATTTCATTATTGTTTTTGAGGGGAGGAATGTCACTTTGATAATTTTGACGTTTATAGGTAAGTTTTGGAATTTGTCAATAAAGTTCTTTCTCTATTCTTGTATTTTAGTATTTATTGTAATAGTCGTAGATAAAGTATTATTCAACTTGCGGTAAGGGTCATAACTCACTTGATGAATTACATAATATATTGATTGAATAATATACAATAACTTTCTCAAAAGCGGCAGTAGAGTGAGCCTTTAGTTAATTTCCTTGGGTAAAAAAGCATAGCCAACTCATTTGAAGATTATCAATCATATTTATTAAATATTAAAGTTAATGAAATTCCTTCTTATGAGAATAAGGTGATGCAAAACTTTTGAATTTATGTGTATATGTATAGCTTTTGATCAGTACAAGTTTAAATTATATTCTGATTGGATTGAGGCACAACCTCTGACACAACGCTTTGCCTAGGGCCACTTCGAAATTCAAATTTATCGAGGAATTAATTGGGTAGGGTTTCGGATTATTTGAATAACCCCTGTGGATTACAACGATAACCTACCCCAACTACAAACAAGTAAATAGAGGCTACCGATGTGACAACGCGTTTTCCTGTTGAAATGTGTGGAACATCATCCTCTGTTTGACTATCTGACCTTTCCACACTGCCCTCGTGTATGATGTATTCCTTGAGCATGGTTTATAAAACATTCATCTGGGAACTTTATAATCGGACTACGTTTTTGACTCGAAACGAGCTGGAAAAGCGGGGGAAGGTATTACTGAATGCTTTCAACTATCCCATATTAAATGGATGGAAAACCTTCACTTGAACAATCATAAAATACGTTCTTTTCGACGAAAGAACGGAAGAATAAATGAGAATTACATAGATATACAATTTTGCTACCGCCTTTTTTCCCGAAATTCGAGGCTTTATTTTGAAACACTGGTTATACATTTATAATTCAAAGTATTATCCATCGCTGGCCACTGCTTTCTCCCATCTTTCGGGAAACGTACTAATCCCGCGTTGAAAAAACTGGTCATATTTTGAAGCGATCCACGAGTCAATCCAATTTTTTATTCCTTCATAAGACCGGAAGTGCTGGTCAGCCAGGCCGTGTGCCCTTGATCGAAACAAGTGATAGTCTGAGGGAGCCACGTCTGGAGAATGAGGCGAGTGGGGTAAAGCTGCCCATTTCAACGTTTCCAAGTATGTCTTGCATTGTCATGGTGTAAAATCACTTTATCATATCTCTCGTTGTATTGCGGCCGATTGTCTTTCGATGCTCGACTCAAAAGCATTGATTGCACTCTATAACATAGCCTGTGATTGTTTCAGTCGGTTTTAACAACTAATAGTAAACCGGGATATCCCCAAGGTTTTCTGCGCTTGGGATTATCGTAATGAACACATTTTTCGTCTCCAGTCACAATGCGATGCAAAAATCCCTTCCGTCTTTGCCTTGCAAGTAGCTGTTCACAAGCAAACAAACGAACGTATCTTGGCTTCAACTCCTACGCACCCAATTCTCTTGTCTTGTTCCTGAATCATTTCCATGATTTCAAGCGTTTTGAAATAACTTGTTGTGTTAGTCCCAATGATTCTGCTAATTCTTGTTGCGTTTGACACGAGTCTTGACTCTTGATCAAGTAATGCCTTCAACTCTGCATCTTAGAAAACCTTCTCTCTTCCACCGCCTTGCTGGTCTTCGACGTCAAAATCGCCATTCTGGAAGCGTTGAAAGTTGGAACCACTCTCGGTTCGTTCTTTCACTAATAGCGGCCTCACCATAGGTATTTGAGAGCATTCGATGAGCCTCACCCGCAGATTTCTCCTTATTAAAGCAGAAAATTTAAATCTTCCGCTGAGGACGAGAATTTGGCTCGTAAGCTGACATGTTTAATCGAGAATAACTCAATGATGCAGACACAAATCGACTAATATTTCGATGGCGTTATATTTATAAATACCTAAGCTCATTGTATAACATCTACAATCTATTTATTTCGACAACCATTTATCGCTACAGCCTAAAAACGGCGCAAAGTTGTGCACCTAATATATCGGTACTATATACAGGGTCAGTCTTTGACTAAAAAATATATTTCAACCAAAGATTCCTTATTTCATTCGCGAGATGAAAATAATAATAAAATTTTTTTGTGGATTTCTAACAGCCCGTATCTTTTCAACCGAGCCGAATCGGAAAAAATGGTAAAGGAAAAAAGTGTTTCCTTTGACCTCAGGAATCATTGGTTGAAATATATGTACTAGTCAAAGACCCTGTATATGATACCGATGTATCATATTGTATCGATATAATCCTCATTTTATTATCAAGTATATTGAGTATTAAGATCTCTTGCTGAGAGCCCTAGGCTAGTGATTCGGAGGTTGCGGGTTCGGTTTCCGATTGAGGAGGTATTTTTTCCGGGATTAAAAAATGTCTGTCGTGCCTATATATACTCTCTCAATTATTTTCAAATGAAAAATCATTATTTCAAGTTCATATTATATTTCTTGAAAATATAACATTTGTATTTGAACAAGCGTACAAAACCTCCTGACTTTACGTCAGTTCTTTCATAATTTTTTTTTTCGCAAAAAAATGTTTACCGAGAATAGCAACCCATTCTAATTACTTCCATCGTTTCAACCCCTACTGTTACAGAGAAAAATCTGACCTTTGTTATCTGAAAAAGCGGGTCCGTTCGTTGATTGAATTTCTCATTCCAACCGTGATTCTCTCTTCATTCTAGCCCTAAAAAACATGCCGGACAGTTATATAATCAGTCCGTCCCTCATTTCATTTCCAACATCCATTCAAATACTCTCTCAGTGTTTTTGTGATGAGGATTTTTTTTCCGAACTTCTAATATGATTGACTGTTGACATTGAATATCTTCATTGCCTTTGTTAACTTATAGCTCATGAAAAGGTTGCCAATTGGAAATGGGATAATAATGTTATTATGTTAATATTCAAAGGTAATAATATAACATGACTATTTTGATTGCATCTAAATTTCAACTGTTTTATAATAATTTGACGAGACATTAACTTTGCGTTGATAATCTGATGATTATTATTGCCAAAATCATAGTCGAGTCAATAAATGTTAATAAGTTAATAAATGAAAGAGAAATTTAGCACCAATCAAAATAGTAGCTTGTGAATCGAAGTCTAGTTATAACGGGTGTTTTTTTTCGAGGTATATAACTTTAAGTTGGCATTACTGTTCAAAATGGCGACCGATTTAACAGCTGTCAAGTGATTTATTTTCAGTTTAGTTTGGCAATTCATCATAAATAGACTCACGCCTGAACAACGCTTGCAAATAGTTCAAATTCATTTCGAAAATAATGGTTCTGTGCGGAATACGTATCGCGCACTACGTCCATTTTATTTTGTTTAGCGATGAAGCCCACTTCTGGTTGAATGGCTACGTCAACAAACAAAATTGCCGCATTTGGAGTGAAACTAATCCTCAAGTGTATGTCGAAACACCGTTACATCCAGAAAAACTGACTGTTTGTCTGGCTGGTGGTATCATTGGTCCGTACTTCTTCAAAAAAGATGATGGCCAGAACGTTACAATCAATGTTAGAGCAAATGGAAAAATTCTTTAGTTTCTAATAAAACCGTATTTAACAATTCATATTACCTTAGTTATCTTTTGATTTCTAATTAAAAAAATTGAATGTCAATCTTTTGGCAATTTCCAATTGCTTGACAGTCCCCTGGAAAAAGCTCGCAAATATGTATGCGCCAGTCATATACACAATATAGTTAGATCGTAAAAATATCTTTTGCTTCGACTGCGTTGATTTCCCTCTAATTTTGTGTATGTTTTCTATAGCTTTCTTGAGTTGTTCTCGAGTTATTCGCCATCTCTAAAAAAATAACTGTTGAAGTCATCTAAGAGACTGTGTTTTGCTTTGTTGCTCAACGTTTCTGGCTTCTGCCTTGTTGATCGAATACCAGCCACTAAGATGTGCAGCAAAGAGCTACACTCAGCAGGCCCCATATCCAAGCCATGCTTCCATCTTATACAACTTGTTCGTTTTCACCTAACTGACTATGCCATCAGTGGTCCCAGAATTAAATACTTATCAGAATTTTCCGATTTCTATTTTGTAAAAGCCGCTCTAGAAATATTTTCAGTTAGGAGACCCCCGTCAAAAAACTCATTTAGCATTCTGAACCCTGTAGAAAATTTGTAATTTCAAAAGAAAATTGACTATGTAACGTTTAACAAAATATTTACAAATTATATCTCAACCTATATTTCGAGTAAATTTTATTTTAAAAAATGTTTTCATTTCAGGTCGAGCAAATCAACACCGAGTACAAGGTGCGAGCTCTCCAGTATCATCCGGACAAGAATGACGGAAATAAAGAGGCAGAAATTAAATTCCAACAGCTGAAGGTAGGTTTCACCGGACGCAATTCGAAGAATTCTAATAAAAGGTTGAAAACGTCCAATTCAATATCAGATTAGTTGCACGAAAGCTTTCCTAGAGAAAAAGAGGACAAATTGAATCGATGCTGCAAAGAACTGAAATTAAGGTTTCAGTATTCTATAGAGTGACCTATATAAAAGATTCCCGCCGGACATTTCTGGATTGTTTCCGACAAATGCCCAGACTGGTCAATTCTTATAAGATGTAGCGAAAGGGAATCCATTATTTTTGCATAAAAAAAAAGGTTTAATTACCATACTTGGAATAATCCGATTTAGGTTGAATATGCACCGTTTCTTTCGATAACTTGGTACCCTTTTGAATGTAATATCATTATGCCTTTTTATAGAAGCACGGCGAAAAATTGAGATAGTCGATTTTCACAAGCCTCTGTTGAAGCGAATTTTTCAACGGCAAAATTGATCGCCATGGACAGAAACATATTGTAATCACTAAGTGCCAGATCCGGACTATAAGGTGAATGCATAAGAACCTTCCACCCATATCGATAGTGACCCAAGGTCACTATCGATATGTGTGACCTGGCATTGTCCTGATGGAACACAATTCCTTTCCTATTGGCCAAAGCTGGCCACTTTCGGACGATTGCTTCCTTCAGACGGTTGAATTATTGACAGTACAGTTCCGAGTTAACAGTTGTGCCATAGGGGAGCAGCTCATAGCAGATACTTCCTTGCCAATCCCACCAAACACACATAAAAACCTTCCAGGCTGTCAATCCTAGTTTGACCAAGGTTTGTCAATCCTAGTTTGACCAAGGTTTCGGCCTGCTCACTGCTTTTCGACGAAGACCTTTTTCAGTTGACATTATTGTAATTGATCCACTGTTTATCATCAGTCACCAACCGTTTCAAAAATGGGTCGATTTTGATGCGTTCAATAGCTAATCGCAGATGATATTCGGTCCTTGAGGTTTTTTGCACTAACTCTTGTAGTACCCATACATCGAGCATCTTCTTGAAACCAACTTCTTACAAATGTTTCCAAACGGTTTATTGTGCAATCTTTAGCTCTCGAGAAATCTAAACCGTGCTTATTAACATTTTCGACAATTGGCCTTCCGGTGCATGGAGCATCTTCGACATCGAAATGACCATAACGGAAATATTATTATAACCAATATAATGGACTAAGAAAACCATAATGATTTGAAATATATCTTTGCTAGTGTTCATCTTTTACGTGCGCTCAAACTAAACTGAGTCAACTAATCACAAAACTACCACAAAAGTTTTTGTAGTACTAAATCTCATCTTTTTAACCCCATCGTACTTGATCGGACTTATCACTAGATACAGAGTTATCTGTATCTAATGATAAGTCCGATCGAGTACGAGATCGATCCTCCTCCAAATATTAGAAGTCCATTATTGATGTCTTCAGTCAGTTATGACTGAAGACATCAATAATGGACTTCTAATATTTGGAGGAGGATATCTTGTGATTTCAAATTCATTGGTTTACGATTATCCCCTTCAGCGTAACGACAACCTTCTCAATAGATTTAATTAATAATATGTTCAAATCAGTCAGTGGAGAAATTCTAAAACTACATAAATTTAAGAACATAATAAGAAGCCAAAGTGACGAAACTAGCACAAAATAGCAGAATCATGGAACTGCGAACATTTCTTTCTAGAACGATTCCAATTTATATTTCTCATATTCGAAGATCTACATAATTTCCTAACTTGTTAGTGTTCGAAATTCATGAAGAATTCAAGCAGAGAAATTCTGCATTAATAAGTAAACTAATTTGCAGTCGTTTTCCTCGTTTTCTTTCCAGATTTCCCCGCCTAAGTTGAAACTTTCCCGAATGCATATCTATAATTGAAAAGTCATACGGAAATCATGCCGACTTTCAGGCTAACTGGAATGATTTTAATTACAGACTGCCAAAGAGGTGCTCTCCGATCCAGAGAAGCGTAGCAATTATGACAAATGGAGAAATAGTGGTATAGCAATCAGTTATCAGCAATGGCTGGGAATGAAGGAACATGTTCATCAGGTTAGTAGTGAAAGCTGATTAAAATATGGAATACTTGAGTTCAAAGAGAGACATTCTTCATCAAATTGTGAATCTTAACTGAAATGTAAGAAATATGTATGGAACGTAATCATTTACTACATAATCGTAGTTCACCTAGCTTCAGAAATCGATATATGATATATGCTTGAAAAGAAATCAAATTTGAAAGTCTTTCTATGAAACTTTCAGCCATTTGCAGTAAAGTTCATTGAAATTTAATGCCGTCATTAAAATTTTAATCCTCCAGTAGAAGAAGACTATTGTCCACCTGCACTGTTTGATGAAGGATTAAAAGTTAAATGCTGAATTGAACTTTAATAAACTTTCATGCAACTGGCATTTCACTATCGATGTGTGTGTGGTGTGGCGTTGTCCTGATCGAACACAATTTCTCGTCTATTGACCAAATTTGGCCGCTAAGGGGGATTACTTCCTTCAGACGGTCCAATTGTTGACAGTACAGTTCCGAGTCAACAGTTGTGCCGTAGGGGACCAGCTCATAGTAGATGCCAATCCCAACAAACACACAGCAAAAACTTTCTGGCTGCCAACTTGGCCACCGTTTCTGCCGGCTCACCGCGTTTCGACGTCGACTGTTTTCGCTAGACGTTGTCGTAAGTGATCCACTTTTCAACATCAGTCAACAACCGCTTCAAAAATGGGTCGATTTTGTTGTGATTCAGCTGCGAGTCGAGGATCGAAATTCGGCCCATGAGGTTTTTTGTGTCAACTCATGTGGTATCCATACATCAAGCTTTTTCTTGAGATCAGCCTTTTGCAAATGGTTCCAAACGGTTTTTGGGCAATTTTTGGCATTTGGGCAATCAAAACAGTGATAACATAACGATCGGACTCGACAATATCCATTTTTTATAGACATTTTTGCATCTTTGACATCGATATCACCGGAATGAAATTGAACAAGTTACAGTATCAGGACCGAAAAAACTATTTGCAATATCTTTATCCGCCTGGCTTGCATTTTCACCTTTATTGAATAATAACTGTAAACTATAGCTGTTTTTTGCTCGTGTCCATCTTTAACGCGCGGTCAAACTTAACTGGGTCAACTAATCACAAACCTGTCAGAAAAGTGGAACGCGAGATCCAAATAACTAATGCCATCTTTTGGAGAAATGATGGTTTTCTTTTTACTACACCTAATATTTTGTCAATTAATGAAATATCTCTTCTTCTTTTTCAGTCAATGCACTGGAGCACACCAAAAACGAAGGATCGCATGTTGGAGTCCGGAGGCTCATCTGGCCCCTCCTCTCTAGGCTCGGCCCCAAGCGCCCATCGAAGAGCTTCAGAAGGGGGCGCCAACCTCCACTGGTCAGGACGTACAGGGGCTGGTTGGAACAACCCTCCTCCAAGCGATATCGTCAGTAAATTTAGAAATTACGAAATTTAAGAAGTCCAACCTCGATGTTCACTGTGGTGTTATCCGAATGTGTTTGTTCCCTTCCCCCGTTTATTTTCGATGTTACCAATAGCTGCACCCAACTCATTCCAACAGAGGATGAGGATCGAAGCGTTCTATGTCACTGCATTCCAATATAACTGTACCGGTTAGCTCCTGGACCTCTGTTAGGCCACCAGAAGTCCCATAGTATTTAGGCTAAACCTTTCGTGCATCAACCCCCAAAGCCTGTGCCATCAATTCACAATGCTTGTACTGGCAATCCATAGCCCTACTAGCAGGTCCTTTTATTTCACAGACCAGCTAGAAGGGTTATATTTATGCCTATCCATATCAGTCCATTAGAATACGTCCGTTATTGTTCTATCAAATTTACTGAGACATATATGTAGCTAAGACAGTTTCTTTACAGCTGTTGATTACTACCTTACTGCTTAAGATTAATTATGCTTCTTACGTTCAAAACCTTCGTGCATCTACCCACAGGTGCTGGTTCTTATGGGAACAACTTTAAAGAATGAGTGTACTTTTAGATGAATTGTGATATTTTGCTATTTGGATTAGGTCATATTTCTACATTGAAAGAGATTCCCTTTCAATGAAGAATGCTCCAATCCTATAGATCGAATCTTTTGACCTACCGATTCAAAGATACACCAGGGTAAAGCACAACATAATCTACTGTATTTTCTTAAATGTTTACAAATGTATGAGAGAATCTCTATGAGTGTGCTGGATAAAATCTTTCATTATATGACGAGTGTTTTGAGAAAGATATATTATAATGTAGGTATAAAGATAAATATGTTCGTTATGGAGAAATTTTATCGCTGTTTTTCAATGGGATCTTCGATATTAATAAGTTCGTTATTAAAATTCGAGTGGAGTAAGATATTCCACTTTGTGTCGAGTAATATTCGTCCCTTCTCTTGTGCATTATCTAGAGCATGTATATGTTGTTATCCATGTTTATTCTTGTTTTTTATTTCTTTGTTACATATCTCATAAACCTTGTGATAGTTGATGTTTGAATGTAAATAAACATAATAAAGAAATCCTATATAAATCACACTTTGCATACTTATTCTCCAATCCAAAATATGTACAGAGTGTTTCATCCATGATGTGGGAATAATCGATAAAGAAGTGTTCAAACTAATTCTATATTTTCAGATTAATTTGGAAATATCTCATTTCTGAATATATGCGAATTTGTTGTGTAGTGTAGTGAAATTTCAATACAGAAAAAAAATCATGAAAAAAATCGCATATAGATGTTACACGCTGTATATTTCGACATCTTACACGAAATGGACAATTTGAAGCTGCGATTCATATATTTATTTCTTTCACGAAATTGATTTCAGTCCCCAGCCCATTGGAGTCCTAAGCCCAAACAGAGGATGTCTGAGTGCGGAAAATCAACCGGACAGACAAGTCTGAGCGTGGGTGGAAGTCCAGCGGTCTATAGAAGGGCATCAGAAGTAGCCGCCAACCTTTACTTGAAAGGACAAAACGGCGAAGAGAAAACTAATAAAACCAATGAAATCTAAGCAGTTATCGTTTTATGTTGCTGATATTGAAAAATGATGTCCAATATCAAAATAATGTGCTTTTACCTTCATTCATCATACCTGAATATGAGAAAATTTTGAATATTTTGAATAGAGTCGTAAAAGATTTTTCAGCCCTATCATGGTATTTCTTTCTCATTTAATCAGATGAAATTTTACTGGTGTTTAGCGAAAAAACGAAACTGATTTTTATTAATAGTAATAAGAAAGTTGGCTTTTTGTTGTAGCGCCTCCATGGAAATCCCATTATTACTTAGAGTCTTAGACAGTAAGAAATTCGGATTATTAATTTTTTTTCATTTCTTGAATTATTAGCAAAGAGAAAATTCTTCGTTTTCGTGGATGTTAACTGTAATTCTCCCACTTCTTATAGAAATCCACTGTATTTTCTTGTTTTTCACTTTTATCCATATTGTTTCATTTTCACACCTTGGCTTTCATAGAATTATATCAATATCTTGTTTAGCGTTAATAACTTCTCAATAATTTCAAAATATTCTATTCATTGTAATGCTGTCCTCCATATTCTCTTTTTGTATTCAGTTAGATCAATTATTTCCCCAACTTTTACTTCTGTGATAGAAAAAATAAACCTTGAAGACAAACATTTTTTAATTCCTAATAACTCATGTGTTACAACCAAAAATACAGTTGAAATTTCCAATGTTACAAACAGGTACAAAATATTCTTCAAATACAGGTATCACGTATTGGATAATCTATTTTTCATTCTATGATATCGAAAGATTATTTATGTATTCTATATGAGGTTTAAGAAGTGTTAATATATCTATATGGCCAAAATAAATTGAACAACAATATTTTTCTTTTTTTCACCTTCTTTTTTATGTTTTCAAATTTTTTCGAAGTTGGTCAACTCTATACTCCTCCGATTGGTCTTCTAGAACATGGTCGTTTGAATTCCTGTCCTTCCTCACGAATCCATTTGGTCGATACTAAAATATAGGTAGAATTGAAATACCACATTTTTTTATATTTTGTCGTATATTCAGGGTGTTCCTACATTGGAGATAGAAATGAAATTGAAAAATTCCACGGATCATTAAAAAAAAAAGTTCTGTAAACACGGGCCCACAAACGTTTTGTATTCGAGATATAGGGTGTCAAAGTTTGGTTTTAATTAAGTTTGCTCTTATATAGCAGCTTCCCTCTACAAAATAGTCAACTTAAATTTCATTCCAGAGCAAAAAATCGGGCAATGATTTAGAAAAACTAACACCCTAAAGATTTGCATTCAAAATTAGCATATCACATGATGAAAACTTCAAATTGCACTAGACTTTTTGGTTTCTTGTACCTAGTTTTGTCGTATCTGCCTATGCGAGAAAAAATTTTCAATCCAAATTATTTCAAAGATCAAGTTATTAAGCTTTGATGAATGATTGAATTATAAGTTTTAGTACTTATTTATACCTAATCTGATTCGAAGATTAATAAAGATTCGATAAACTGGTATGATCATCACAAAAAGTAGGACTACAAAAAACACCCTGTATTTCGAAAACAAAGCGTTTTCCGGCTCATGTTTATAAGACTTTTTTTTTTTAAATTATCCAAGGAATCTCTCACAGGTGTTTATGTATCAAAATAAATATAAAATTAAATTAAATTTACTCCATTTCGTTCCACTAGTAACATCACAAGCACCATGCAACATTCTGAGATCACCATGTCCGTTGTCAAAGAGGTTGTACCAGAATATACCTGCACCTTTTTGAGGTTTCACGTAGAGCCTCAACTTAGGAAATACTGTATAACCTCCTTCTTGAACATCGCTAAGCTTGAGGGGGGCCAAGTTGAATTGATTTGTTAAATATATTATAGCTATTATTATTATATACAATTTTATTATATTATTATTATGAAATTTAATCACATGCATGTATCCTTAAATAACATAAATACTTACATACATCAAAAAAGTAGCTATTCGATTGCTTTTATTTCTTCGTATTACTTTAGGGTGCTAATAACAAAATAAGCCACTATTTTCATTTAGCTGGGCTGCAAATGGGAATATATTATCTTACCGTGAAAAAATCATGGTGAGGCCTATAGTACTCGCCATTTTCATATCTGACAACTTGAAAATATTCCGAAGAATCCATCGATAACGTCGTGGAATCGGCTATTCTTCGTGTTAATCCCTTTAGTTCTGTTTTTGATTCAACATTACTTAAAAAACACGACTTGCTCTTTCTCGCTGGGGAAACAACTGCCTCGCCATCTTTAGAAATCGTTTGAGAAACATTCATCTGAAAATTTAAAATCAAGAGAATTGAGATTTCATCTTTGTTTTTCACCATAATTTAACCCCCCCCCCCCTTTAACTTTATTACTAAAAGAAGTACAAAAAATGTTTTCTACAATAGTTTAATGAAATCGACTTGTGTTTTTTAAAATGATTTCATAAAATGAAATATATACAGAGTGGGCAACATATTGATTGCAACTTCATTTTTTCAATGGAACACCCTGTATATTTTTCTATATTTGACTAGCTCTTTTCCCCTGACTTCGAATATATAACATATGTTTGGTCTATCTCTCTTATTCTGAGTACCACAGAGTTTCAAATTTTAAGAACCACCTCTGGCAAAAGTGATCCATTTTCAAGTGGAAGGCTGCGATAACTCCAAATGCCCTTTTTTGAGTTATCTCGTTGGCAACGATATGACTTACGTTTTTCACTATAAATTGGAATTGGATCCTTTGGATGCAACTCCATATATCCTCTCCTTGTAGCTATCTTATTTTCATTGTTCTCCACATAAAGCGAAAATATCTCAAATTTTTCCGCTTCTGTGTAGTGTATATTCGATGAATAGTTTTATTCAATGACAAACGTATGTTATATATCGTTGCCAACGAGATAACTCAAAAAAAGGGCATTCTGAATATCGCAGCCATCCAATTGAAAACAATTACTCAGCTTGTCAGGTGGTTCTTAAAATTTGAAACTCTGTGGTACTCAGAATAAGAAAGATAGGGCAAACATATGTTATATATTCGAAATCATGGGGAAAAGAGCTTGTCGAAAATAGAAAAATAAACAGAGTGTTCCATTTGAAAAAATGAAGTTGCTATCAATAGGTTGTCCATTTTGTATATATTTCGTTTTGTGAAATCATTTTAAAAAAACACTAGTCGATTTCGTGAAACTTTTGTAGAAAACATTTTTTTGTACCTCTTCTAGTAATAAAGTTAAATGGGGGGTCAAATTATAGTGAAAAACCCTGTACCATATCAAAAGGTATCGTTGTTTTTACTATAATATATAAATATGTGATAAAACTTAAATACATAATGACAAAAATAATGGTCTGAGTCGTCTGAGAATAGTCAAGAACAGAACTCTGTATATATTGAACATGGACAAAGACCTACATCTTCGATTCATCAGATTGAAGAAATAGATGAACCATTTTATCTTCAAATATCTTCTACCTTATAGGTGGGTACCTATATCAATCAATCTTGAGGTAGCAATAGTGAAAAATATCCAAAATAATCTTGAACTTGTGAAAAACAGCTTACCTTATTTTCTGCGAAGTATTTAATTTTTTCGATTTCCGCTTCGAAGACGAAATCATGATAGAGTAGTATGACTGGGTCTTTGCTGATTTCTTCAACTTTAAAAGGAGCGATTGTTAAAAATGGATGTCCGTAGTGTTGAAAATAACATCTGAGTTTCGATATTATTTCTACTGGACGTTCGTAGTCACCTCTACATAATATTTTGTAAAATTCCTCTCGGAATGTTTCCTGAAGATTATATTTTCATGTTTTAATCATAGTTTGAAAAATTCTTCCAATCACTAGACTAAACAGTAATAATTAGTGATTGATTTGGACAACTTACAGAACATCCACTAAAATTGGAATTTTCTTGTATATTTAAGTCCAGTCCATATTTTTCAAATATCCTCAGGCAATCATTTCTGAAATTTTTTGAATTTCAAATTATGTTGAATTATATCATCATGACCAATGATGTATTTGATCTATGTGCAAAATAAGAGACGTTTGAAAAAAAAGTTGTATCATAGATCAGAAAATAAAATGAAGAAATGTTACCAATTTTTCTTCTAAAAATCTTTCAACAATTATTTCTAATGATCCTTTCATTCTATTCCAATTTAATTTTATCTTATATTATGTTGCCTCAACAGTTTCGGCTCATTTGGTCATTAACGAAGAGTTATAGATTGAAACTTGATTAGAGACTAGAGTCTTTTGGTCTCAAATAACAAAAGTTATCGCGTTTACTGCCAAACAAAAATGTTTTTGAAGTTCGAACATAAATTTTTATATCAGTTAGTGATTCAGCTTCGGTATTTAGCTTTAAAATTGCAAATTACATATAACGTTAGTGTGAATTTCAAGGAACCCATTCAAATTTTTAGATTCATTTACATTTTACGTTACATACAGACATATTTCATTTCAGATTGAATAGAAAAACCTCTATTTATTTCATTTAGGTTCAAAGAGATTTTTCTCCATTTTGAAATGAAATGAAACCATGGAATTCATACCTGTCGACCGAACTATTTTTCATTTCACTGCCATTATTTGCTTTGATAGTTTCATTCGTATTCATATCTTCACAAGCTGATTCCATGTGCAGAGAAAAAAATAATATTAAAAATTCGAATTCCATCAACACTAGGAGGATTTTCATGACAGGTTAGAATACTAGCGAAACTTGATAGGAATAGAGAGATGTTTGAAAGCCCCTCTGTTCAATTCCACGCTCCAGTGTATTGTTAGCTTCGAGATGTTTGTAAATTATCCAAGATATAAAATTTGGTTTTGCTCGAACAGAATTGCCAAACAAGATTCGGGAATTACACAATCAATTTGAACAGTCATTCAACGATATCAATAACTAGCTGAACATTAACAACTAACAGCAATTATTATGTGTAATGTTGTTTTCTATTCAAACTGTCTTATTCCTATGAGTGAGCTCTATTTTGTTTCTGCTTTTTATACAATATATCTTTTATTATATAGTATTCCCGCTCAAATCTGATGCTTACCATCATTCACGAAGAGTTTATTGAATGTATTGTCATGAATAAACTCTCTTATTATTATTATTATTATTCACGAATATGTGTAGGGAATTTAAGAGGGATCCTCATTAGGTTGTTTGGTTTAGTAAAACAGAATAATTTTGGCGAAAAAATCAAACAGCGAGAATGAAAATTAGAATTAACGAACCTAACAGGGATGGCTTTTAGAAAGATAGATTCATATAAGGAAATAGCGATATTTCTATAAGACATGAAAGCAACTCTTTAAATAGCTACATATTACCAGTGGCAATGACAAAGAAGACAGCGCTTCGGTTGAGGGTGATACAGAGAGTGATGAAAAGAACTTTGCTCAATCCCCAAAGTCAGTAAGACACAAAAAAAATGTCATTGCATAGCAAGATAGACAAGACATATTGAAATGGACATAAAAACTGTCAAAACCAAGACTGACAAAGGAGATGGCTTGATGATATTAAACAAGAAGAAGAAAATAGGTGGTTTCAGATAGTGATAGCGATAGTAGCAAATAACAGATTGCAATTGCGGTATTCATCCAACTCTATTGTGTTCTCAAACCAGTGTTCAACAATAATATTCCTTGTTAGCTGGAGCAAGTACACATTACATTCAGAAAAATGGTTGATATTTTGTACGAATGATAGACTGTTTAGTATTTAATAAATAAAACTTTATTCATATATAAAATATTAGATGTTTTCCAAAAACAAATTCAGGATTATAACATCAATTCAATACTTTTTTCCTAAATTATAATAGAAATTTGGCTTTGTAAAGATTCCATTAGATCCTATATTCTTATTAGTATATTGCAGTAAACAGTCTCAACTTTTTTCAAGTAGTAAGCTCAGGAGGTGGCCTCACAAGTGAACACGGCCTTAGGAACTCTTGGTATTTCTCATGGATCCATTTATTTGAAACTATAAACAATATGAAGATGTAAATTTTTTTTTCGATCTTGGTTTGAATTTATACTTCTTACCCCATTTAGAACCCGCCAAAACAGGACAAGCTGCATGTCTTGTGTTGACGTCACCATCTCCACTATCATGAAGATTATACCAGAAGGCAGCTGTGCCTTTTTTAGGCCACACTGATGCTAGAATATTGGGAAAAACTGTTGCTCCACCTTGAGCAACGTCACTCATCTGAAAAGATATTATATTTCATTTGGAGAAACAATAGTGAAACGTCAGTAATCATGGAATATAAGGTGAACTCAGATCATTGGTATTGTTCACTTTTAATCAATTTTTTCAGAATAAGTAAAATTATACTCACATAGAACAAAACAGTGGCAATCCTGTTACCACTACCTAAGTCCTTGAAGGCATGTTTCTCGTCTTTCTATAATATAATTCCTTCATCATTCAGAGCATTTATAAAAATTTTTCAAGACTCACCCTTGCAAAATCGAAGTGTGGTTCATAATGACCTCCTATTCCATAATTAACAACTTGAAGCTCTTCTGCCGAGTCCATAGACAGCATGGTCATGTCCGCTACCCTCTGGGTTATGTCTGCTATGTGCTTGTGCTCATGCTCCTTCAACCAAGCAGATTTGCTGATTCTATATTGAGCTATCTCGAGCTCTCCAGTTTGGGAATTTTGTACAGTGGCTCTTCTGAACTGTAAAGACAATTTGCAATTAAAAAAAAGATCTTTAAAGAATGTTTGAGTGGTGTCGACACTTCCACGTGATGTATTCACTGTTAATGCCACAACTAAGTATCATACTAAAAAGTTTTCATTGTAAGCAGCACATCGCCCTAAAAAATAATATCAAGGAGTAGCTCAGCTGTGTCATTACTACATAATCTCAATGTGTTAGATCTAAAGGTTGGTTTCGATTTTTGACATATCAAACTTACCCTAGGTGTTGCGAGTCTTTTCACAGTTTCGATTTCGTCATCACTCATCACGTCATGAAAGATGTATATGTTAGGATTGAAATAAGCTTCCTCAACCTTGAAAGGAGCCAGAAACAGGAAGGGATTTCCATGGTTCACGTATACGCATTTGAGTTGAGATGTTATCTCAATTGGTGGAGAAATCTCTCCACGACAAAGGGCTTCGTAGGTTTCCCTGTGGACATCATGCTGAAAAAGGAGATGAGGTATTGAGTCTGCTGTAATGTCATTAGCTCGAAAATTTTCACAGATTTGCAGAGAATTAAAATTCTCATTCTGTATTCGAATGCAGATTTCATCTCTGTCGAACCTGCAGATTTAAAATAAACAGAAACATGAAATTTCGTCATCAGTGAGTCGAATCTTATCGTTGGAGACCATTCCCGGCTCAAAATTTTTGAAAATACAGAAACGATTGAGTGTCCATTCGGAGAACAAGCACACAAAAAAATGAAGCACTGACCAGAAGTTAGAAGCTATTGAGAGCTCTTTCATTCATGAGCCAATTGTACTCTTAGAGACCTCATTAATGTATGCATGTGGTCCCCACGGCTATAATTGACGCATAAATAGCGTACGCTCAAAAGTTCTTGACTTCAGTGCTTCCCTTTTTTCCCATATTCTGCTCGAATTTGTTTGTTATTGATTTTGATATTTTCAAGTATTTGATTGACTTGGTTTTTGTATTTAATATCGAAATAGTATATTCTAAAACAAGTTGCAGAATGGGCTTCCATTCCAACACGAATGCGAAATTCGAAAACGAGCGACGAAGGAGCGAGTTTTGGAACGCATGAGTGTTGGAATTGCCTTCTGCAACGAGTATTAGACGATATTTTCTCTATTTCAGTCGAGTTTTGCGAAATATTGTCGAAATTCAATGAAAAATTCAGATTATATATCCTAGTGACTTTTGTATTGTATCTTGGCTGTTGGTGTGACTGTTACGAAAATTGACAGATTACGGAATTTGAATATGAATCGTATGTTTCGAATTTAGACATAATTTACAATTACACATTAAATTCGTGAATTATGTCTGACGAAATCGATTTAACACTACCAGAATTATGAGAATTTGCGAATATGTAGCAAATCATTTCTCTATACCCCCAAATTATATTATATTGACAATTATTGACGTTTGTTGAAATTTGATAGGATTGGAAGTCAGCATAGACAACCACAAAACGAAAAATATATCTGAAAACGATGCTGTAATGAGTTCATTACAGCACTGTTTTTTAGAACTGTAATGAACTCATTACGATACAGAAATAGAGAAAAGTTATTCTTCACTTCGCTGTGGGGTTAATAATTAATTGTGGATTGCTTGGGATACAGTTCCATAAGTTCCTTTCTTTAGAAGTTTGAGAAACACTCACATAATCTTCATCAGACTGATCTTGCTGCTCTCCTTCCTCTCCTTTCCTCTTCAATTGGTTGAATTTTTGTAATTCATCTTCATAATATACTCGATTTCCTAGAGCTCTTGGATGCCCTGGAATAATCTCAAGGAGTTTGTTGGTCAAGTCCAAAGCGAGAGGAATATTTCCTGTAAAGAATCAAAAATTATAAGAGCATTAATATGTATTAGCATATTGAGAGCTGTTCTTCATTGTACATTATTCCCTTCACAAAAAAATCTAGATGGGTGAGATCCGGTGATCTAGCAGGCCATCTTGTCGGCCCGATATTTGTAGAGACAGGAGATGTCAAGTAAAACATAAAGAAAATTTGAAATCAGTCGTTAATGAAGATAAGGAGATCGAGGATTTACTTAATGTACAGAAGATTCCTACATAACTTAAGGGAAGCAGAGGTAGCCTGCGGTATAAGTGAGTGTTCAGGTCAAAAAATCTTCAAAAAACATAAGTATCACGGTGTATCTCCATAAACACTATTTACATTTGCAGCCGTCTAGCTTTTATTTTCGCCTTTTTAGAAGAAAAACTGTGAAATAAAGCGTATCTTCTCTAGTGTCTATCTTTGTCGTGCGCTCAAAGTGAACTCAGTCAACTAATCACAAAACTGTCACAAAAGCTTTTGTATTACGAAATCTCATCTTTCTAAATCCATTTAGTTTAGTGGAACCCGATCGGACTTGTACAATACCTCCTAGAAAACAGTCTAGGAGGTATTGACTTGTACCGGGTTTTTCACCATAATTTGACCCCCCCTTTAACTTTGTTACTAGAAGAGGTAGGAAAAAATGTTTTCTACAAAAGTTTCACGAAATCGACTAGTGTTTTTCAAAATAATTTCACAAAACGAAATATATACAGAGTGGGCCAAATATTGATAGCAACTTCATTTTTTCAAATGGAACACCCTGTATATTTTTCTATATTTGACTAGCTCCTTTTCCTCTGATTTCGAATATACAACATATGTTTGACCTATCTCTCTTATTCTGAGTACCACAGAATTTCAAATTCTAAGAACCACCTGGCAAAAGTAATCAATTTTCAAGTGGAAGGCTAACTCAAAATATCCTTTTTTGAGTTATCTTGTTGGCTACGATATAAAATATACGTTTGTCATTCAATAAAACTATTCATCGAATATGCACTACACAGAAGCGGAAAAATTTGAAATATTTTCGCTTTATGTGGAGAACAATAAAAATAAGAAAGCTACAAGGAGAGAATATCTGGAGTTGCATCCAAATGATCCAATTCCAATTTATAGTGAAAAACGTATGTCATATCGTTGCCAACGAGATAACTCAAAAAAGGGTATTTTGAGTTAGCATTTCACTTAAAAATTGATTACTTTTGCCAGGTGCTTCTTAAAATTTGAAACTCTGTGGTACTCAGAATAAGAGAGATAGGCCAAACATATGTTATATATTCGAAATCAGGGGGAAAAGAGCTAGTCAAATATAGGAATATATACAGGGTGTTCCATTTGAAAAAATGAATTTGCTATCAATATGTTGCCCACTCTGTATATATTTCGTTTTGTGAAATCATTTTGAAAAACATTAGTCGATTTCGTGAAACTTTTTTAGAAAACATTTTTTTGTGCCTCTTCTAGTAACAAAGTTAAAGGGGGGGTCAATTTATGGTGAAAAACCCGGTACAACGCGAGCTGCAGATAAAAGCCATCTATTATAAAAATATTGAATTTCTTTTTACTACACCTAATTCTTTATAGATCCCTTCGACATTACAATACCTAATGTACCTAATATAATGAAGGAATTCTAAAAAAATATTCACCTTGTTTATACGTAGAAAACGCCAAATACTCCAATATGTCGCTCCTATCAACAGTGTCATTCGATTCTCTGTTCAATCGCAGATCAGCTTCCCTCATCCAGAGGAGAGTGTGGTAATAATCCCCGTTGTTATAGGATTGTCTGCCTAGTTCGAAACAATCAGCGGCTGACAACTCGGCGCTGTATTTCACTCCGTTCAGCTCCCCACGGGCCAGAGAAGAGGTTTCTAGGTTGTAGGTATCCTGCAACCTTGTTAAAGCGACAGCTGCCCCATTCAGGTCCTCGTATGTTGGGAATTTCATGTTTTCCTTGATGAAGGTTATGTTGGCCATGTAATCTGAAATGTCAATATGTGTTGAAGATTGGTTTGTACGCCTTTTGGTGTGGTTAACTTTAAGGTGGCTGGGTTGGACTCGAGCACAGAAATAACAGGTCACTCAATAAGTTCAGAGCCTGCAGCCTGTGCTATATCACTTTTTTCTCGATTGTACCAATCTTCATAAGATGCGTGTAAAATGACCAAACACCGCATCAAACGGAAAGTGAATTTGCTCTGATTTTTTATATGTTGTACAACTCGTGAGCTGATCAAATGTCTTAATTGCATCACCGCGCTCTAAATTCAATTATTCAGATAATAAAGGGTGCTAAAAATAACTTTTTTAATCAAATGGTCAGCGTGAAGAAACTTTTTTGAATATATAAATCAAACCGAGTAGGTATAAAGCTGATTTAAGTACACTATAGAGAAACATATTTTCTGCGTGTACAGGGTGGGCAAATTTCGATATTGTAGCATTACAACTTTTAAAACAGAGAAAGACATAATCAGAAACCCCATTCTCGTTCTCTTTTTCTGAGAAAATAACATTACATAAAATGAATTTAGAAACAGGTAATTCAAAACTTATAATATCGGTTATTTCAAAATATATGAAGAACTCTATCTCCGAATTATAAAATGAGTTTTTTATATTTAATTTTTTATACAACTGACAATTTACAAGCAAAAAGCCTCACTGTCATCTAATTCATTCCCCTTAAACAAAATCTGGGCTGCGTCATTGCCAAATGAAATAAATGTTTTCTGAATGACAAAATCGATACAGCTGAAGTATCTTCTCAAGAAAGAAAATAAGACGTGAAAATCTGCTCATTAATATTATGAGAAAAAACGGATAAATTCCAGAGTTATTCAAAGCTCTGTTTTTGGACTTTCATCTTCTCTATTTAGCGAAAACCAACTGAACCAAATGATGGGTTTAACCAAACATCCTTTGTTTGGAATAAATATAATAAGAATTTATAATTCTATTACCATGAAAGATATAATCATCCAACCACAAATCATCTCACCTGTTGTTACATCTGTAGTGATGAGTGACTCAACTTGTTGCCAATCTGTAGTCAATTTTTTCACTAGCACATATGCATTAATAGGATTCGAAACGTAGGATTCGACATTTTCAGATGCCCTGTCGTGGTGTTTTCTGTACAATTCGGCATACCTACAAAGAAATAATGTAAAGGACATAAATTCAACTCAAAGTGATATTCAGAAGTTAGCTACTTATGATTATAAGTCACTCAATATCTAAAAGTAAATGGAACATGGAATTCATCTCTTCGCTTCTTAGTGAAGGGAGAGACATTTGCCTCTAATAAAGAGGTGATTGTTAAGTCGAAACCTATTTCGAAAGCAAAAAAGAATCTTTTTACAGAAAAGGGATTGAAAAGTAAGAGGAGTGTTGAAGTATATTTAATAAAGTCAAATTTTCAAAAAAGAAGTATTTTTCTGGTTGTTGAGTAACATGTTGAACGTATCTTCTCAATCGTGTGAATTCTACAATTTATAGTCAATTTTATGTTGTTTATCTATACGATGATAAATAAATAAATGAAGGATTCTCCTGCTGATGATTTATAACCCCAACAATTTATGAACTCGATAATAACGTTGTTCTCATTGTTTATGGTACCCACAACTAACTGTTAATTAAATTATAAGTGAAATGTGCTACCTTGATGAGCTCATTTGTCTCTTGATGGAATTGAAAATTTCTGCTGATAGGTACGTATATTACAAAATCTCATTTTATTCACTTAGATAAAATATTTCAACTTACTTTTTCAAAAGGTCCAATCTTGCTTCTTCCGCCCTTACATAATTTTCTAGAGTAGTTATCAAATAATTCTCTGTCGATAATAACTCCTCTAAATCTGTTAATGCCGTGAACACCTCACAATAAGATGAGCCGATAAGCAGGAAAAAGTAGATCACTACAGGAAATTTGGGTCTGTAGGAAAACCCCATGGTAAATCAAGTCTGCAAAGAAAAAAATAGTCGTTAAACATTACTTTGATGATGAAGCAACGATACATCAATTAAATTTTGTGCAACCAAGCACATTTCAAAAAGCGAATTCAGTTCGTTCCTTCTCAACACAATTTTATCATTTCTAGGTGATGATTATCTTGTCGAAATGTTGAAGCAGTGAATGGAAAAACATTAATTTGGTGATGACAGTTGTGAGAAAATGAAATGAGAATTAATGGATCTTCTTCCCACAGTGTTTGATTGAAAAGGACAGATTCACAGAAGAATTATTCTTGAAATGGATGGAGGCGTTCTTGAGATTCTGCATATGTTGATTATTTGGAATATTTCACCTAGAAGAGTGTACAGAGTGGTCCAGATTCGATATTTAACGATGAAAGCTCTGAAATTACTAGAGTGAGAAAAAATGGTAGAAGCTCTTTCATTACAGCGCCAATTGTGACCTTGGAAACCACAGAACTGTATAGGTGATATATATGTGATCTCTCAGAGCGCTCAAAAAGTCCTGCTTAGATGTTAGTGCTTTCCTCATTTTTTTTTCGAGATTTTTCTTGAATCTTCTACCATTCTTATCCCGCTATTAACACGAAAATTGGAATCAACGGAGGTTGATCGATCAATTTTGACCAGTGATCACCTTTTCGAGAAATTACACGATCAGTAAATCTTTCCTAGCAAACTTGCAATTGTGTCGTTGCTTCTGTGGCACGTAGCGCACTCTTGTTGGAAATAAACGTCGTCCACATCAATATCATCCAATTCCGAACATAAAAATCATCAATCATCGCTCGATAGCGTAATCTATTCACCGTAACAGTTGCACCAGACACCAGCCTTATTTTCGAATAAGAATGGTCCAATCTCACCTCCAAAAACCCCACCAAACAGTGATACATTGAGGATGGAGAGGCTTTTAATCTTTTCAACAACCATTCTTGGATTTTCCGAGTCCCAAATGCGATAATTCTGCTTATTAACGTAACCTCCGAGGTTAAAATGGACTTCTATCAACTTGTAATTGTAATTCGCATGGATCTTTGAACGTTATCCAGAATAAAACTAGATAAAACCATTTTTTGTAATTCACTAGATTTGATCAAATTTTTCAATGAAAATATAAAAAAGAGTGGAATTCGTTTGCTCTTTTCATTCTAACGTTTAGGTTCGTTTTGTGTATTTGACAATACACATTGGTGCATTCTTGTCGTGTATTTGTTTAAGTTGAAATTTCAGCACTCTCTATATCAGTCAACGAGCTTTTTTGGCTACATTTGAATGAAATATTTTAAACATCTCACTTTTTCCTAAAATTCCCTAAATCCCTAAATTCCCTAAATCTTGATACCGGATATGATTGCTATTTAAGGAAAGTTAGTGATAAATGAAATTAGTGAATATTCACTATAAATATGAATGCCCCTAAATGAAAAAATAACTAATTGTAAATATTGTTGCTTTATCGTTGAAGTGTGATCCACCATTTATTATGTATGTCACTAAAAAATAATCTGACTAATAATTATTTCATAATTATTGTGAGGCAAAAAGTTTGAAGAATTGCATATGAGGTACAGGGTATTGAATATTTCAAAGTGAAAAAAAAGGAGATGAATAAAAGCATAACTTCTGATATCATTCAGTACTCTCCTCTAATTTCTCTGTATCATCGGAATCTTATTCATTATTGGAATTGGCAATAATAAACAATGTTGTTTGAAATACTAAAACAAGATGAATTAGAAGTTGCATTGAATTTAATAGAATCATAAAGAGAGAAACGAAATAAAACAATAGGCATATTTCGTTGATAGATGAACATCATCAACATAAACTCCCAGAATCTCTATGTTCACAATTCATTAGGAATTTCTTGGGACATCTTCGATTTTCTATGAATTAGTAATGCATTCGTAACCTTCGACCTATTTTCAAGCTTGAAATATTGAACCACTAGAACTAGCTGCACAATAACAGTGTAAGTTATCTCGAAACGGAAATAGATCTGGAAAAGATGATAGCATCATTGACATTATCCCAGTTTGATCATTGAGCATGCTAACTTTGAGTTAAGAAAGTGTGACGCTCCATTTCAACATAATATAATATCATCAGGATGTTTCGAAGTTTATCTTGTTACATCATTTAAACAAAATTCGAAATGTAATATTTAATATTATATCGATAGCATCATTAGGTGTATTGCGAAGCAATTAATTGCTATGTAGAATAAAATTTTTTTAGATGAAGTAATATCCAAATTTGTACCTATATCGAATTGTTTCTTGTAATTCATAAAAAAAAACAAAAATGGAAAATCGACAGATGTGAATGCAAGACCTTTTGCGCTCTCATCTTCTGAACACAAATTTGAACTGAAGTTGTACTAATCCACAAAATCTATACGAGCGTTTTACGAACGTGTAGCGGCTTCTCATAAAGCCCACATAGCAACAATAATAAAACACAGCACTCAGTGGCCTAGAGGCTAAGACTGTGTTCTCACTCACCGAGATGCAACAAGGTCCCGGGTTCGAGTCCCGGCGGCTCCCGATAATAATAAATTCCCCAAGCGTCTGTGACACGGCACACACAATTATACCATAGTCACACTGATGAGTCCGGTGTGTGTGCCAGGGACGAAACGCATAAGTAGGCATATGTGAAATCCTACATTGGTGACCCCGACGTGATGGCGGAAAACTGCGGCGTTGGAGCGCAGAGGCGACTCACTGCCCCGCTCAACGTTACGGCTACTGGGGTGTCCATCGGACTCTAGAGCCGATGGCACGCCGAGCCTCGTGTTTCCGTCGTCACAGCATGCAAGCTCGACGTGATGGGAATGGCCATCTTAACGATGTGTCCTGGAAAGCAGAAGGTCGATGCATAGCTCCCATTTATCTGCAATTTCCAACGAAACTCTAGACGCCCATTCCCATGACGTGCAATACGTGCTCCTTGGTCTGCCGCGGTATGCCGGACGTGAATAGGCGGCATTCCCCGTCCGTACGATGCCGCGAGGTGCAGCTCTGATTAGGCGGCAATCACCCGGCTGCACCGATGACCTCGTAACACGCATAAGTTTCGTTCCTCCGTCACTGGGGAGGGAGTCATGTAGCGGCTTCTCATAAAGCCCACATAGCAACAATAATAAAACACAGCACTCAGTGGCCTAGAGGCTAAGACTGTGTTCTCACTCACCGAGATGCAACAAGGTCCCGGGTTCGAGTCCCGGCGGCTCCCGATAATAATAAATTCCCCAAGCGTCTGTGACACGGCACACACAATTATACCATAGTCACACTGATGAGTCCGGTGTGTGTGCCAGGGACGAAACGCATAAGTAGGCATATGTGAAATCCTACATTGGTGACCCCGACGTGATGGCGGAAAACTGCGGCGTTGGAGCGCAGAGGCGACTCACTGCCCCGCTCAACGTTACGGCTACTGGGGTGTCCATCGGACTCTAGAGCCGATGGCACGCCGAGCCTCGTGTTTCCGTCGTCACAGCATGCAAGCCCGACGTGATGGGAATGGCCATCTTAACGATGTGTCCTGGAAAGCAGAAGGTCGATGCATAGCTCCCATTTATCTGCAATTTCCAACGAAACTCTAGACGCCCATTCCCATGACGTGCAATACGTGCTCCTTGGTCTGCCGCGGTATGCCGGACGTGAATAGGCGGCATTCCCCGTCCGTACGATGCCGCGAGGTGCAGCTCTGATTAGGCGGCAATCACCCAGCTGCACCGATGACCTCGTAACACGCATAAGTTTCGTTCCTCCGTCACTGGGGAGGGAGTTATGTGGCGGCTTCTCATAAAGCTCCACATAGCAACAATATATACACAGCATTCGGTAGCCTAGACGTTAAGAGGTAGACTCACGCACCGAGATACGACAAAGGTCCCGGGTTCGAATCCCGGCGGCTCCCGGTAATAATAAATTCCCCAAGCGTCTGTGACACTGCACACACAATTATACCAAAGTCACACTGATGAGTCCGGTGTGTGTGCCAGGGACGAAACGCATAAGTAGGTATACGTGAAATCCTACAAACGTTTCGACAACGATGTTGTAATCATCAGAAACTTACTGTCCGATAATGAAAATTCACTTTTAGTTTATAAAGATAACAACATCGTTTTCTACAAACTAATATGACCAACTCCCTACAACAGGCACTGGGATCAGAAGCTGACAAACTGGAATCTACGATTAAAATTATTCCACTTACCAACTTAATCAATTCAATCTAGATCTTATATTGTACTTAAATATTCAATAGTTCTCTTTTGTTAAAATACTTTATTATGTGAACGAAATGTACTGTTTCGTAGTGCTAATGATCTGATAAATCGAAGCACAATAAATTTTAATAAAAAAAAAACATCTTTCTCTGACGTTCGTTGAAGATTTGTAAAAATTATATGGATCAGAAAGGTATAGTCTGAAAAATATGTCTACGTCTGTGAGACACCACGAAAACATAGAATTACGTGATACTTTTCACACAATGTCCATAATCACTTTTTTGAAACAATTCTCTTTATACAAGGGAAGAGCATATGTAAATAATAAATCGCCTCTTTTCCCTTTTCAATAATATATTACATGATATATAAATTTCTTAGCAAACTATAAAAATTAACCGAAGTTTCAGTTGCACACGGCAAATCAACCAAGTGCCCATCTTCAGATAATTAAAATATTCGGTAGCCACCAAGGCTTCCGGATTCAACACCGATAGATTTTTTCAACATTTTCACATTTTCAAATCGATGAATATTTTTCTTTAAATGTGCCCAAAGGAAAAAACTCAACGATGTTAAATCCGGAGATCTTGGTGGCCACCAAATATTTTGATTATCTGAAATTCACAGATTATCATAGATAGGTACTTGATTGATTAGCCGTGTCAAACTGAAACTTTTGTTGATTTCTATAGTTTGGGAGGATCATGTTAATACCTATTTTTGAAAAAGAAAAAATTACAGAAATCTGTATGGTTTCCATTTAAAAAAAAACACAAGTTCTCAAGTTCAAGGGGATTCAGAGATCTCGTCACTGGACAACGAATTTGGGACACTAGATACAGGATATCGTCAAAATGATAAATTTCAAGAAGAATATTGAGAAGAAAAACCCAATTTTTTCGTTACAACAGATCTGATAGGGATGAGATTTGGAGTGTATATTCATATTAACAATTTCAAGCTTTGTAATTGGCCTTCAAGGGTGCAATTGTCGCACTATAAGAGTCCTGCTCCTGCATATATCTTATTGGAGAAAAAATTAAATCTAATATTTCAGAGAATTACCTCATTGCTGGAGCTCTAGGTACAAAATATTTACAGTCACACAGGGTGTTCAGTTTTTCCTTGGCGGCTCAAAAATTTTCATTTACAAAATTTAGCAAGCTTTTTTATACCGTGCATATCAGAGATCCATCAAATATCTTAGTGCCTAATTTTGAAAATATAATGCTAAATATCTGTCAATACTTGTGAGGGTTGGTGAGAAGTTTCTTTTGTGTATCATGTAGAAACCAAAAAAGTTAAAAAATTTGATTTCCATTGAAAAATCTGAGTTGGAAGCCGGCCACGAAAAACTGAACAGTGTGTGACTGGAAATATGAAAAATCACATCTCTATCCCAACTTAAAATAAGAAACACCGTGTAACTGTTGCAGTTCCCTGAAAATCAGCACTAAATCATGGAATAAGGACATTCACAAATTATTTGGGTATATTCTAACCCATAGTTGATGGATAAAAGGAATCTAAACGTAATCCGAATACTGTTTTTTTGGATATTCAAAACTAATGTACGTTTATTTACTCATTTATGTCATACTACATATTTCAAAAATTTTGAGATAATAGGATTTATTTGAATTTGATTCATTTCAATCATTCATCATTGAAAATGATACAATAATAACTGAATGATTTCCTAGTAAAATGTATGACGGTTTTCCCATTTCATTCAGTAGTAAATCAAAGAATATATATTCTTGAAACTCACCGTTAAAAATCACAGAAAAATCGCACTTATCCACCACAAAAAATATATAGAGTATATCTAAAACTTTCGGTTACTCGTACTGCACAGAGATCTTCGAGGCGAAGATTATGTATGTTGGATCGTTAGAGAAGAGTAAACCTCCGTATCATCTTGAGTTGGTGGGAAGTATCGACAGAGCAAAATATATCCGAATAATAATCATACTTGAAGTCGTCGTAGAAATGATTTAATTACTCTCGATTTTGAACGCGAATTATACGGTCAATAAAAAAAAATTTACGGAAGATTTAACACTATCAGGAGAAATTGCAAGCAATCTACGAGTTGATAAAAACCATTTAGAATTCATACAACAGTAAACAATTTTCACAGTATTTAAATGACTCCGTTAGGATTTCATGAAATGTATCAATTTATTACCGGAAAAATTTGTTGCCTTTCTTGAAGAGAAGAATAAAGTCAATTTGAGTTTCGAATCAGTATAAATATTGTATGTTGTTGTATAGCAAAATCGTACTTGAAAAGTTGAAAGCGTAGTAAAAAAGATTTAATTACTCTCGATTTTGAACGCGAATTAAAAGGACAATAAAAATATTTCTCAGTATCAGGAGAAATTGTAGTTTGACTGAATGAAAACCCTGTAGAAAATAAACAATAGTAAAATATTTTCCAAAGTCATTTAGTAACTCCGTTAAGATTTCACGAGATATAACAATTTATGACCGGAAAAATTTGGTCGGTTTGAAAATTTATATATTGTAGTGACTCTTTGCTTGTCCGAGAGATGACGTCATGGGCTGCATAACTCTCAGAAGAACGGAAGCGGTTGGGAACTGTTCAACAGCAACGTTACCATGTTACGCTATGAAGATGGGGGGTGTATATGGCAGGGAACACTGATTGTCATACTGATTATTCCATCAGTTTTTCTGGGATGAAACACTGCAATCCTCAGAGAGAGGACGCACCTTCAAAATCGGCTCAGAATGCCACTCCAAAATATAATATGATTATTTTCTTCTATTGACATTAATGTATGAATATGATGTCGGTTTTTATTCATTTCCTTAACTTTATTCAAATCCATCAATAATGAAAATAAATAGTAATTACAGTAAGAAACTTTTGAATCAAACACCTCAAATATTTGACAAATAACAATAATAGATATTCTCCGAAGCTGGCATGAAAAAAATCAACCTACAACCTAGTTTTCAATTTCAAAATCCTCAGAATTAAAAAGTTCAACACATATCAATAAGAGCAGCTATATCTTGTGTTATCTGTTGGCTTACTAGCCTATTTTCTAAAACCTTTGAAGTTGAATATAAACTTTTTTGATTTCACTGTGAACACAGTATTCTACGAAAGTTGTACTGACTACACTCTGCAGACTTCATGATCCATAGAAACTTCATAAGCCTTCAACAAAAGTTCGAGAACGATGTTGTCATCTTCATAAACTATAAGTTGATATTCAGTATTGATATAATTTATATCAATATTCCATGTATTTGAAGCAAAAGATCAATTAAATCCATAGACAAGAAATAGGAAATTTTGACAACCTCTGGGTTGCTTCAAAGTTTCAGATTGAGTATCAGAGGAAACAAGAATTATCTGTAACAAGATCTAGTGAACCTCCATAAGTTTGAATAGAATCTCCATGTATGAATATGATTTAGAGATTTCCGTTTTGTGGCAAACAAAATGTTATAAATTACTCGTTTCCTTTACAATACATCGATTGATGGTATTGTTTGCCACAAACAGTTGTTTCAGTAAGTCAATTAACGGAAATAAGATCCTAATATAGCAAGCAAATTTTTTATACGGATAGGTACTTTTCATTTTCAATAAAGTGGTTATAAACAGATTGAAATAAAACTATTCACTTATCAGGAGTGGATAACAAAGGGAAGGAATATGAAAATTAGAGAAGCACTGATGTGAATTTAGGAGCTTTTGAGCGTTCATCCATTCATGCGTTTTTAACTGTTTATAAGTATACATAACTTTATCAAAAACTGCAGACCCGTTTGTGTTTCCTCATTTTTCTCGATATTCTGCTAGAATTTTCTTTAGTTTTGAAGCCGCTATTGATATGAACTTTTGCACCAAACTCGAAATGATTTTTGTATACATATATTACACGCACCTCGGATTTGGTATCACTAAATTATTTTGACTTTTTTTTGATTTTCTGCTCAAATTTTTATGGTTCTGATGGTTGTATCTGGGAGAAATTTTGTACAAGACTTCAAATTGTAATCTTGAATAAACAAACAAAATCTCATCTCAAGGCTACTATAACAAGACCTTGATAAAAAAAACGACTATTTTGATTGTATCTAAAATTCGACTGTATTTTATAATAATTTGAAGAAACATACTTTTTGCGTTAATAATCTGATGAAAGCTTTCATCTCCGATTATTAATGCCAAAATTATGTCGAGTCAAACTGATAAATTCAAGAAAATATAGCAGCAATCAAAATACATTGCAGTCTATGAATCAAGATCACGTTATATTTATGAGAAAATTTCTTAAATCCAATTCTTCATATCAGAAACGAAATGAAACAACACTTCCACACGATTGATACAATTTGATGTATTTCAAGTACTGTCAGATGTACAGGCTGCTTTAAATAAGAACCATGCTGAATGGTCGGTGACAGTCAAGTACCATGTTATGATACAGTCCCTAATATCGCTTGTTGATTGGTCTATTCAAATTGGAAACAAAAGTATTTTTTTTACATATTCTGCTGGCATATTCTATGGGTCTGTTAAAGCGTTCTTTCACATTTTTTATGGTAATGTTCAAAATGAATTTTTCAGTTGAATAGAACACAGAAGTTGTTTTAGAAACATCTACTCAATTTGTCTGTTTTTTAGATAGGGTTCAGATAACTGTGAAGATCCAAATCAAAATTGAGTAATTTTTTCATATTAAAAAAAAATTGAATTCAACTCGGCCAAAACTTCAATCCCTTTGGGAGTTAAGAGGTTCAATTCGTTTCGAAGCATCTAAAACAATATTTATGAGAAAATGTTTCTAATGTCAGGAATCAATATTACCTATATGCAGTACGAATATAGTCGAAACAATGAATTCGAAAAATGGAATTAATCTTCAATAATAAAAGAGCAAGTACTCCAATTTCAATTTCTAATTTCTTGCATGTCCACCCTGTATCCGGAAAAGTTAAAATTATTATTGAACCATCTACATCACAAAGGGGATTCCGGATTCCCATATTAAGTTCTACTAATATCGAATAAGAACTATTGGTGTTAAGGCTGTTACAAGGACTTGAGGACACAAAGACCGACAGACATACCATACACCAAATATATCCAGGATGCTCTGAAATGCATTTTGCTAAGGTAAACGTAGAAATTGAAGAAATTTTTCATTCCAAAAGTGATCACAATGCTTCCTGTACCTTTTTTAGACTAGAAAGGAAAAATGCTTTGTTGCAACTTTCTGGCGATGAAACTATAATACGAATTTTGTTATGATCTCCTGCTGCTCATAAAATTATATCCGGGAATTATCCATTCTCATAGATAGATACATTGGCAAAATCATATATTGATACATCCAAGGATCTTCTGTTGAGGAGAGTGCCAGTAATTTCCTAGCATTCTTGAAGGTTAAATCAATTACAGGTTGATTAAATAAATGTTAATTCTCATTTCACAATAGACTATTGGGTTTCGAGATGGTCAGTTCCCGAGATTATATGGTTGATTGATGTTGTAGAAAAATTTGACATTTGATTGGAAACAACTTACTATGAGTATTCCCATGTAGTCTATAAATAATTATTCTATTCAGTAACACGAAAATGATGCAGCGAGCGAGTGCGATCATAAAAAACATTTCTGCATGTTTATGAATAGCTCGCGAATTTTATTACGCTAGATCAACTTCCTGAATTGTTAAATTTATACAGAATAACAATACCTATTCCAATTTTCGGTAATTTACTTGATCCCATATTGCTCTGAATGAGATGAAATTTTCCAGACAATTATGTGGTATAATTACGAATCCGAAGCTAACAAACTTTTATCCATTAAAAAAAAAAGTGAACAAATATTCACCAAGGTCACTTCACAATAATCAATTTATATCAAATATACAGGGTGTTCTGATTTGTTTCCGACAAACTGAAATGGGTGATAGATCACATCATTTTAAGCAAAAAAGTTCCTATGAACATTGGTCCGGAAATGCTTCGTTTCCGAGATACAGGGTGTTGAAGTTGAAAAAAAAATTGGCGTTTTCTTTAATATGTTTTGACTGCTTCGAAATCCTTTCATGAAATTATTCCTATTCAAATATTAAATTTAAATTAATTTTGAAAATTTCTAAGGCGAAATGCATGCGGATTTTCTATTGCCCACTAATAAGTAGAAGTGGTATGCTATGTAATTGTTGTTTTTGAGTGTTGTGAATATTCTGTTTCCTGAAATATTGCGTTGTTGGGATGCTTTACAAATACTGAGTTTTTATTTTCTTCGAAGGTCTGTAAAATCCTATTTCTCTGTAGATGATTTCTTCTTTGTATGCTTCGTTCGGGCCTTTGGTAACCAATACCATTTTCCTGTATTTTTTGATAAGCTATTAACTTAGTTAACTATAATTATAATTAATGACATCTGAACCTAACACACTTTAAATCTGTCATTGTGTATAGCCATTTTAAATCTATTGCCGCAACAATTGTTGAATGCAAAACAATCAATCATTCGAAGATGTCATTTGTGCATTCAACAGAACGGTGGACATTTCGAACACCTTCTTTAAAAATTATTATGTTATTTTGTTTTGTTCTAAATTGTTACTTCTAAAAAATATTTGATTTGAAATTATTACAAATTTGTTTCTACATGTTTTAGAGATTACAAAAATATGGATTTGGCTTTAAATGCGTTTTTCTCTGAAACGGTTGCCCCTAGCAACTTAAATGAAGTATACCTTTTTTAACTATAAAAATCAGGGGAATCGATTTTTTTAGTCCAGAATGACGTACAGAGAGGACAAAAAAGTTGCAACGGTTTAAAGGGGACGAAATGATTGCCAGTGGCGCCCTCTAGAAAATACAACCAAATCGACCACAAATTTGAATTTCTCACCTCAAAAAACCCTATGTACCAACTTTCATGCAATTATTTGGAATCAGTCGAAAGATATTTAAGAAAACGCGAATTATTTTTTCAACTTTAACACCCTGTATCTAGGAAACGAAGCATTTCCGGACCCATGTTCATAGGAACTTATTTGCTTAAAATGATGTGATCTATCACCCGTTTCAGTTTGTCGGAAACAAATCAGAACACCCTGTATATCAAAATAATCAAACATCAATCTATTGTCTGTTAGATTAGGTTAGAAATAATTTTTGATAGTTGTGAAATGATCTTGGCGATTATTTATTTATTTTTTTTTGGATTTTTTTTAGGTGATCAGGGTTTGTTGACATCGGATTCGTAATCTACACCACAAAATTGGTAAATCTGGAAAATTTCATATCGGGATAGAGTGAATGATTACCCACAATTCCCGAACAGAATGCTATAATATTTTTTCAACTGTTTTGTCATATTTTCGAATTTTGAGCTCGACACACTGATGACGAATCCGTGGTCCAATTGAATTCGTTCCGTCCAGCCGTAAATACAAAAATCCTCAAACAGGAATCGTAGAAACTTCGCATTTATAGACGTAGAATGACAGTTTGAAGCTCAATTAAAAAAAAGTAAATAAGCGTAGTCAGTATTATTCTCATTATTCCTATGCTCAATATCTCAAGCATGAATCGTTGTCACTTTTTGGAAATTGAAGAATTTAGGAATATTCCGCATCACCTGAAGTTTGGAAAACTAGTCCCAGTGTTTCAAATATTGTAATCAGAATTAGCCCATAAACCCTATTTTTTATGATTTCATATCATGTTTATGCTCCTAAATTCAATAATTTCTGAGTTATCTGAGATTTTCCAAGGGATTTTCTGAATTTATGTTGTTATAGTAGAGTCAAATTCATTTCCCGTCTTTTTTCAAGTTTTTTTAGATATTTTAAAAACGAATGCAACGATTCGAACAGAAAAATATTCCGAATTAAATACCCAATGATATGAAAAACGAAAAAAAAATTTTCTTGAAGAAATTTTTTTCATTCTGAGAGTGCTCAGGCTTCAAGAATATTTTAGCTTGGTGAAGAATGTCGAACGATATCATGATCCCAATTTTCAGAGTTTAAATAAGTCCAATTCTCCAGAAATAAAGACTCGGAACTTGGGACACCCTATGGCCTATAGGTATACCTATTTCATTGACGAGATCTCACCCAGATGAAATTTTGCGTGTATAGATGTAAAATCATAATTTCAATTTTGATAATAATTATTATTATGATCACGTAAACAGAACCATGGAAAATTCAAGCAAAATATCGGGAAAAAAGCTATTATTTTCAGTGACGACAAATCTGAACAAGTTTAATGTTGATATCTTCAACAGATGCCTAAAAAATTCAAGAAGAATATCGAAAAAAATTACACAAGCATGAACAAGCGCTCAAGCTCCTGATACCAAGTCAGTACTTTGGTCGAATTTTTTTGATTTATTATTACCAAAAACAGATATGAAAATATTCCAAAATTGAAGAACAAACTTACACAATGGATTACTTGTACACAATGGACTAGTTGGATAACTATATCCTGTTTCATGAAAGATCTCTAATGCACAAAGCAAGAATTCAAGTCTGTATTAAAATCAATTATGCTGAATTTTTGTACGTTGAGGTAGCCAAGACAACGTGATACAAACAGTTTTGAGAAATGAATAATTTGTACTAGTTATCATTAAAGTTTTCCGATTAAATATTATTCCTCATAAATATTAGATAGTTGTAAGAGAACTGAAATACTGAAAGATTTTATGATCATTCCAGAGTGCCCTTGGAATCAGATCAGTCAAGAAAAAAAATGTTTTCAACCCATACTGAAATTTAAAAGAAATAATGTGCAAGCAAATGAATTGCTTGATGAGTGTTATTCAAACTCTGAAGTTTGAGAGAACAACAGTTAAAAATTTGGCACTAATGAAGAAGTGATTGCGGCAGTTGAAGTCTATTTTGAAAGCATCGAAGAATCTTTCTACAAAAAAGTCCTAACTATAGAGTATTTAACATAGAGGGAGTATACGGAAGTTCTACACGTCCCCAACATTGTTAGATTACGTTGTCGGATTGTGATTTATTTTCAAATCCATAATTTTACTATATCGTTATGAATGTATATTATATTGAATGGAATATATTTATTCGAGCGATTCGCGATTAAATATGCAAATTGAAATCCGATATTTTTCCTAATTGTCGGATTTATATTAGGCAGAATATTAATTATTTTCTGTATCCACCTGCTGAAATCCAAGGTTTGGCAACTTTTGCTCTCCTAGTGTCATCGGTTATTTCACGTTGTTTGGCGCGCTTAAAGTTTATTTTCTCAGTTTCTGATATATTTAGGTATTCATTTCACTATATTTTGAGTTAATATGAAACGTTGATTGAGAATGGGATATAAGAAGTGCGTTATTTGTAGAGAAACTCGCGAGTTGAGAGAAATATCGTATCACTGATATGATTTCAGTTCCACGCGCTTCATGTCAAATTTGATAGTTCATGTTGGGCATAAAATTTGTTTACTGAAACCCTCTATCTATGTTGATTACTCTGAGGTCCTAGAATTAATAGTTTTGGATAATTTTTGACATTTCTATTAGGATTTCGGATTGAATTACAAATGACGCTATATCATTCTCATTAACATTTATAACATTCATTATATATTTTTTCTGTGTGTATTTTGTTTTTGTATTGAAAATGAAAAAAAAACTATAGTGTTTTTCATACTCAGGTCGCCGCTACGCAGAATGCAATATAATAAATAAAAATATTTATGTAAAACCCATGTTTATATCGTACGGTATAATTATAAAAACCGGTTGAAAATATCCATAACACCGTAATAGTTAATTGAAGACGTCTATTATTAAACTCATGAAGAACCGAATCCGTAACTAATGCCGTCGACCAAAAAGGTTAACGACAGTAGAATTTCATGACAATTAGTATCATCGTTGCATAATGCAGCCAAATTACACGCCAGGACAATTTTGCTTCGTTGTGCAAATATTTGTTTATTCTTCAGATTATAATGGATTGTAATTTGGGTTAGAACTAATCTACAGTTCCACGAGTTGTGTAACTTGATGTAAGATTTGTTTAGTTAATTTAGAAAGTCTTTCATTTCGTGCTTTGTTCAAATGCAGAAAAGGAAATTGGTAGTACTGGATGAGCTTATGACTCGGATTACTCCAAGAATATTGAAATTGCAATTTTTACACCTTGGTTTCTGATTTCCTCGTTTTGAATAAGCAACATATATCAAATCATTAAAAAGGGGGATTTACAAAAAAAAAGAACGTGGTGAACTAAACTGTTCCGCGTGAACACCTGGATCTCTACTTTTACGTCATAAGTTTTTCAGAATGAACTAGTAATGATGATGATTACATTGCACATCACCCTGAAAATAGGTTACATATTCTCAATTTCCTGATTATTATGAACTTGAAACTTTCAGGGTTGGATTGATCTCGAATGCCAGTTTAGTTGATTAAAACCTACCACTATTATAAGATTATTTAGTTCAGTTTAATTTTTTTTTAATTAATTTAGTTTATGAATCTATTCTCTTTACAAACCACCAATTATCATGGAAACTTTACATGTGTAACAACAGTTTAGAACTCCATGCAAAATTTCATTTTGACCGCATCCAAAACTAAAATTCAAGAAAAATATCAGTAAAAAATACTCAAGAGAGTGATGACGAATTCGAGAGTGTTGAGATTTTGCGTATAGATGTAAAATGACAATTTCAATGTTCACACAAAATTTGGTTTCTGTCACCTCTTCAGAACCATAAAAAATTCAAGCAGAATCCAAAAATAAATCTAGTATTTTAGTGACATCAACTCCGACCAATTTGAAATTTTGCGTGTGAAGAAATTATGGCAATTCCAAACTATATGCAAAATTGTTTGTCGATCGTGAAGCCAGAATCTTAGAGAATTCATGCAGATATTGAAGAAATTGACACTTTTTTCGTAACAATACATCGGACTTGGTAGAAATTAAGTTTGTATACTTATGTTATGAAAAAAACCGACTAAACACGGTGCCTTCCTCGATTTTTTAATTTTGATTTTTCAATACCAAGGAAATGACAAAGTAATTTTTGTACCGAGCTTGTAGATAAAAGATGAAAAAGTCCTTGCTTCATATAGCCAAACCCAGAAATTCACTAAACTTTTAAAACTTATGGTCAGACTATAAAAATCCATAGTTTTCCAAATTACAACTCTTATTTGGACCACACGTATAGGTTTCGATTAACGAAACATTAGAGTTATGTAATTCACATCGTTCAAGAGTAAGTTTTCATGATCAACTGCCAGCGGTAATCATAAAATCGTTCAAGTTTATCTGAAATTGAATTTCCCTCGAGGCACTAAAATAATTATAGGTAACCAGTTCTTTGCCAAAATAATAATTACGGGATAATATTATTCTTGCGTAGTCATTACAGTCTGATTTATTATTAGATGACAATTCGAAAGTGTGTCGAATATGTTGACAATTTTTTATAATCAACAAATAATTGTATGAATTTTAAATATGATTTCTGGTATCTGACCGCCACGGCTGGCTCGGATGTAGTCCAATTTTCGATGACTTTTTCCAACATTTGTGGCCGTATATCGGCAATAACACGGCGAATGTTGTCTTCCAAATGGTCAAGGGTTTGTGGCTTATCCGCATAGACCAATGACTTTACATAGCCCCAAAGAAAGTAGTCTAGCGGTGTTAAATCACAAGATCTTGGAGGCCAATTCACAGATCCAAAACGTGAAATTAGGCGGTCACCAAACGTATCTTTCAATAAATCGATTGTGGCACGAGCTGTGTGACATGTTGCGCTGTCTTGTTGGAACCATAGCTCCTGGATATCATGGTTGTTCAATTCAGGAATGAAAAAGTTAGTAATCATGGCTCTATACCGATCACCATTGACTGTAACGTTCTGGCCATCATCGTTTTTGAAGAAGTACGGACCAATGATTCCACCAGCCCATAAAGCGCACAAAACAGTCAGTTTTCTGGATGTAACGGTGTTTCAACATACACTTGAGGATTAGCTTCACTCCAAATGCGGCAGTTTTGTTTGTTGACTTGGCCATTCAATCAGAAGTGCGCTTCATCGCTAGACAAAATAAAATGAACGTAGTGCGTGATAAGTATTCCGCACAGAACCATTATTTTCGAAATAAAATTGCATTTTTTGCAAGCGTTGTTGACAGCTGTTGAATCGGTCGCCATATTGAACAGCTATGCCAACTTAAAGTTATATACCTCGAAAAAAAACACCCGTTATATAAGAATAACGAATTGGTGTAAAATTTCATTGGAGTAGTTTGGGGCAAGATGACGAATTCAATTTTAATGAAAATCAGAGAATTTACCTACTATCTCAAATATACTAATCCTTATGTTGTCTTTATGTACTTGGGACAAGTGGAAATACAGCTCAAAAAGTTATAGATGATCCTAATTCTATATATTCAATAAAGTAAGGATATACAGAAAAAGTAGGGACTAGTTCTCCGGAAGATTTATTCTGTTCTTAGAACCGAATAGATTAGCAATGTAAATAATACAGGGTGTCTCAAATTTCAGGCTCACTGAGAGCATCTTGAGAACTATAATCTCACCTCAACTTGTTCCTTATCTCACTCCAATTTTTTCAAGATGATGTAATCGCAGCCACTTTTTATTTTAAATTTCGTTTCTGGTTTATTCATGAAAATTCAACCAGTATACATATTTTCAGTAATATACTTGATTTTTTTTCAAATCGTTTTTTCTCTTGAGCCTATCAACTGGCCCCACCTCCCAAACATGGTTCCACACATTTTTTTATTCAATGATTTCTATTGGATTCTATTCCTTAAAACATTCATGAATCGGCTTCTAGATCTGATACATATGCTATAGGAATTGAATTAATGTAGTTGGCTCAAATTATAATCAATTAAACTGGATGTACAACAAAGCAATATATTGGAACCCAATTCATTGATACATTTTATAGAAGGCCTTGAGAATGAAGAAAATAGTGTACTGACAACGTCGTCCTTGGCATCACAAGGCTTTACTTTCTGAGTATAATAAATATGTAGAACAGGAACTCACTGCATCAAACTACTTTGCAAATTCTCACTTCGCATTTAGTCAATTTTACGTTTACATCTTTACTTATTTAAAGAAAAATTAGTCAAGATGATGAATCGAAAAAGTTAATAAAAAATACATCCTATTGAAATACGAATATTAAATAAAACTTTCCGTTGGAACGAGCTTATAGGCAATGAGTAATTAAGTCGAAACAATCTCCATTAGATACATCACAGTGAAATGTTAAATCTTCAGTAACTCTTCAATAATTCAAAAAGAACTTGTAGAGTGTGAAGGATAACCATTGCAGAAAATTATAATGTTGTAATTAAAAGTGCCATTATAAGAGTTATACACTTGGAAGATATCGAAAGGCATGACGTTACAACCAGAAAATGATTGAAGGTTAACCTAAACCTAAAAAATGTAATGGCATCAATTGGAATATTGATGAGATGATCAAAATGAAACTGACGATTGGATATCGCAGCTTTGAGTGTGTACGTTATGCAAAAATTGAAATATAACTTCGTGAAAAGTTGACTAAAAATGGTGAAAACAAAGATGTGAAGTTAGTAGTTTTTAAGCATTCGTCCATTCATGCCCTTGGAGATCTAAGAACTGTATCCAAGGGTGCAATTAGCGAATGAGTGAACGAGTGCTCAAAAACTCCTGACTTCACGTCAGTGCTTTTCAAATTTTTTGTTTTGCTTGAATTATCCATGATTCTGAAGACGGGACTATTACGAAACTTTGCATAAAGCTTGAATTTTTTATTTTATATAAACTTGAAGAGCCTCATAAGTGAGGACTATTGTCACTAAAATATTAAATTATTATTAAATATTAAGTTTTCTTCACGAATACGAATTTTCTATGGTTCTGATGACACTATCCACATGAAATTTTGCACCAAGCTTGAAATGTTTTTTTGTTCCAAATATATAAGCTTTATCACGAATCCGTCATCCACGTGAGTCGAATCTTATAGTTTGAGACCATTTCCTGTTCAAAACTCGAAAATTGCAGATATGCTAACCAAATGATAGAGGAAAACTAAAGACTGGAAAAGAAATTAGTTATATTCTGGAGAACTATTCAATAAATAACCATAAAATTTAATCCTGTAGTGAACATTCTTCAAAAATATATTTCACTGAAAAAATTCAATTTTTCAATTACTACTGTTATATGATGTATGGCACACGGAACCTTCTAAAATGTACCTAATCTGAATTACTAAATAGAAGATGAAAGATTTCTAAAAATAGCTCATCTGCCACACACTATCACTATTCATTAATCCAATTGAATGGTAATTCCATAACAGAACTACATCAATAACTATTTCAGGAATGTTTGGGAGCTTCCAGGGACCTCAAATAAATAAGCATACAAGCAGGGGTACTGAACTATCAATTAAAGCTCAAACTGTTTGTTGTCAGTGGCGGAGAATAATTTAATCGAAAGAGGAAGCAATCTATCTGTTTTCGTTGCATCCGTGCATGAACAGAGCTATGGAATTTGGTACAAGTCCAAGTTAGTTTCGCTATACAAACTTTCATGTGAATTGGCGAGATACTTAGGAATTCTTTTTGATCAGAAACCAACGTTTTCTTTCCATATAAGAGCTATAACTTCTAGTGCCTTGAAAAGTCTGGGTTTTGTGATACGTAATTGTAAGAAGTTTTCTTATCTATGGAGCTCATGTTTCCTCGCAGTGAGCGTATATTAATTTTCCGCCTAATTTTCTTTGAGATGCAATATTCAGTTCTTTTGGTTGATGTACAACAGAAAAAACGATAAAAAGCACGTTTTCATGTCTTCGCATGTCCAGAAAAAAAAAAGTTTTGCTAGTAGCCTAAATTTTTTTGTTTTGTTGGTACAGTCTCCATATGAACTTGTGTAAAGTGTCATTTCAATCTGCCTATTCATTCTTTGTTTACAAGTCATTTAGTAGTAGTAGCCACAGTATTTTGTCACAATGAAAAAAATCAAGAATTGTGCAGTGATTGAATTTTCATTTTTGAAAGGATTAAAAGCAAACAAAATTTATGATTGAATAATTTAAGAAGAATAAAAAGTCCCATAAATATGAGCCCGCAAACGATTTGTACAGGGTGTTTCTATTGTGTCTTACTTTTTAGTGATGCTTATATCAGTTTATCAAATTTCTATTAATCTTCGCTACAGTGCAAGAAAAATAAGTGCTTCGTGCTCTTAAGAGAAGAGGAGTATTATGTGTTGGATGGAGCTTTGTTCTCACGTTACAATGACGTCTAGAGAGTTCGTGACTATGCTCAAGTGATAACTGCCCACGCTAGTAGCTTCCTTCGATTTTCGATGATTCACAACAATATGTCTCTACTTTCACTATTATTCTCGACCTTTTATGCATCTCTCAGTTACATCAGCAAAAAGATGTTGATGGCGATTTGATGACATAAGAAAATTTGAGATGTACTCGAAATATACGGAGGGCTTTCATTAAGTATTGAAGATAGAGTTTCTGGTAGGATGTAAGAGAAGGTTTCTGGCGAAAATTTTACTTAAAAGATAATAATCTTCTAAGATTATCGCTATCAGATATAATACTCAAATGAACTGATTAAAATTCGATAACAATACTGACTTTCGAGCTCTTGTTTATTTATGCACTTACTTCGCTTTTGGAGACGATCCAAGTAACCTCTTCAACACAAATGTCATAAGAAATGTCAATAAATAATAATGTCATTTTATCATGATGAGATACACGATTCAACAACCTTTAAAAATTGTTGAATTCTTTTATCAATGCTCATATGTGAGCAGGTTCTGAGAGAAATATCTACAATAAGAATTCATGGACGACATTTTTCAGTTAATCGACTCAATCACTTTTCGTCCTATGTCTGACGAATTTGAAAGTTGTACCGCTCATTACCTACTTGGTACTGTACTTTTGTATAGTTTAAAGGAAATTCACTTTCAAATTTGTTTACAATACCACGAGTAGATATTCGATTAACTTAACAATATTTTCCTGGAATTCTTCTTGCATTTTTCTTAATATTCACAAATGGGCACTGATTTTGATAAAACAATTCAACAATTTCTAAACGTTGTTGAAGCATATACCTTTCCATGATGAAATCGCATAACTTACTAAACATAAATGACATAAGCAATGTTGAAAACTAATTGTATCGTTTCTATTGGAAAATCTATTGAAATCTGAATTTTAAACTAGTAACACTCCTTTTGAAAATAGAACTATTGGACTATCACTACAAGAAGAAGAACAACTAATTGATTTTTTATCAAGTACTTTACAAAAGTCGAACTTTGTTAATAAATCCTTAACAAACTTCTGGACTGAGATTCCGAACGACTACTCTGTTATAAAAGCCAAAGCGCCTAGGATTTTCTTACCTTTTCCAACGTCTTATCTCTGTGAAATTGGATTTTCTGCATTTGCTTCCTTGAAATCCAAATACAGAAATAAATTTCAAGTAGAAAATGAATTCAGAGTGTTCCTCTCTAACATGGAACCAAATTAAGAGAAATTATGCGCCTTAAAATAAGCTCATGTTAGCCATTAGTAAGTCCTCCAATAATGTTTCTTAGTCATTATCAAATAAAATTTCAATGAATATTTTATCTTTCTTTTTCTCAATATCTTGTGCGTCCCCCCAGTCATGTAAAAGCGCCCCCTTAGGGGCCACGCCGCACAGTTTGAGAAATGCTGGGTTAGACAATAAGTGGTCAATAAGTGGCGGCCCTTTTGTTTAATCTATTTTTTTTTTATTATATAAATTCTCGTGTAGAATTTTTAGCGTTTCTTGTTAATGCAATGTATTTAAGAGCTGTCGTAATGTATGAACATTTATTTTGTGTGTCTGTTTGTAGATTTATAGACTAAAAATCAGCTCATCCTCCGACAATGAATATCCTTTTGAAGGTGCAACTCGCATTTAATTTATAGTATTTTCAATCGTCTACCGAAGATAATGTTAGATGAGAATGCTATAATAATCTTTCCGAAGGCATTGAAGTTTCATCTTCAAGAACGAATCAGAGATGGCATTAAACATGAGCAAATTGCAATACGCGTATTGTTCGTCAAATAAAAAATTCAAGTCGTGAATGTGATGATCTTATAGTATTTGTAATTCCACAGATAACGAGGTTAAGGAAAAGTTCTCAATAGCTCGCATGGCATTTGATAAGACGAAGGAGTTAGTTCTTGGGAAAAATAAGATATTACGAAATAGTTTGTAGTTGGGAGAAACTACTTGAGTAATTGACACTTTTAGAAGTTCAGATTTATCCACTTATTGTATCAATTTCTTGAAAATAGGTCGAGTATTAAATGGATTTATTTGAAACCCCATATCACACTAGGCATTTTACGTGCCTATTTTATAGCGTATCTCTTGAAATGTCAAAATACAGGTCGACCAACAACATTTTTCAATTGTTCAACGTGGCCAATCTCAAAATGTAAACAAGCTTTTTGTAATTTCACTTCATGTTCAGTTGAGTAAAGGTACCGGGTTTTTCACCATAATTTGACCAACCCTATAACTTTGTTACTAGAAGAGGTACAAAAAAATTTTTTCTACAAAAGTTTCACGAAATCGACTAGAGTTTTTTAAAATAATTTCACAAAACGAAATATATACAGAGTGGGCAACATATTGATAGCAACTTCATTTTTTCAAATGGAACATCCTGTATATTTTTCTATATTTGACTAGCTCTTTTTCCCCTGATTTCGAATATATAACATATGTTTGGCCTATCTTTCTTATTCTGAGTTTCAAATTTTAAGAACCACCTAATTAATCTGTTTTCAATTGGAAGGCTGCGATAATTCAGAAGGCCCTTTTTTGAGTTATCTCTTTGACTACGATATATAACATACGTTTGTCATTGAATAAAACTATTCATCGAATATGCACTACACAGAAGCGGAAAAATTTGAAATATTTTCGCTTTATGTAGAGAACAATAAAAATGAGAAAGCTACAAGGAGAGAATATATGGAGTTGCATCCAAATGATCCAATTCCAATTTTTAGTGAGAAACGTATGTCATATCGTTGCCAACCAGATAAATCAAAAAAGGGTATTTTGAGTTATCGCTGCCTTTCACTTGAAAACTGATTACTTAGCATGCCAGGTGGTTCTTAAAATTCGAAACTCTGTGGTACTCAGAATAAGAGAAATAGGCCAAACATATGTTATATATTCGAAATCAGGGGAAAAAGAGCTAGTCAAATATAGAAAAATATACAGGGTGTTCCATTTGAAAAAATGAAGTTGCTATCAATATGTTTTGTGAGATCATTTTAAAAAACACTAGTCGATCTCGTGAAACTTTTGTAGAAAACATTTTTTTGTACCTCTTTTATTAACAAAGTTAAAGGGGGGTCCAATTATAGTGAAAAATCCGGTACATATAATTTTATCAATACAGAAAATGATATACCTATTAATCTTGCAAATATTCTTAAATGGAACACTGAATGTGGAATTCCCATGATTTCGTGCGGATATGAAGGCATATAATATCGAAAAGGGAATAATCGAACTTCAATAACGTGTATTTATCATTTTTTATACCTACCTATGCTTTATCGTTTCCTAAAGAAAATTGTTCCGAAAAAGAAATACCTAAATGACATTTTGTTGAAAATATCATGTCGCATCAGGTTTTCACTCTTTGTGTTCAGAAGTCTGAATTATGTAAGTGGGTATAGAGAACCAAAAATCTACATGAAAAATGAAGTGGAAAAATTACACTTCACGTCAGTGCTTTATATATTTGAGTATAATTATTTTTTATTGCATTCTCTGATCTCAGCTTTTGATACTTATAAAAGCCACTTTTCGAAATTATCACAACCAGTTTCAGGAAGGTTCATTAAAATTTAATGCCGCATTAAAATTGTAATCCTCCATTTAACGGTGCAGGTAGCCAATAGGAAGAGACTATTGGTCGATTAAAATTTGAATGCCGACATTAAGTAACAGATTTTCATGCAGCTTACTTTGATAGCTTCAGAGAATAAGTTTGTGGGTACGCCAGGTCGCAAAATTTCTATGCTTTTTTGATTCTACACAATCCAATACGAAAAATGTGAAAATTTCAGGATAGGCTTATATATTTCGTCTTTCGAATTCCAAGGATTTCTGGTAATAGTTAACAAAGATCTTTTTTTTTCTCTCAAAACTAACTTGTCACTAAATAAGTCCAAGACCTGAATCATCTTGTGCCACACCTTTTTTACGTTAGTAAACAAAGCTAGATGCGTATCAAAATTTCGGAAAATAGCTTCTGGAGGTATTGAAAGTTAAGATCTTCTCATGAACTCTTATATTTGGTAATATGTATAAGGAAAAGGCCTTCTCAGATACGTGTTTAGGGTTGATCAGTATCAATTGGCCCAGTTGATCATAAATCCAAAATAGAAGAAAAACGAGGATCAGTAAGGAGACAACACTCCTGGATGAAGTATAAGAGATTGGACAGAGATCAATATCCAAACGTTGTTTCAGACCGTCCAAAAGAGGAACGAATTTGCCATGGTTGTCACCAATCATCGCTAAAAGAGGTACTACTACTCATACTCCATGTTAGATTTCTTATATTTTTAGAAACACAAATCAGATTTTTCTGAAGGAAACAGATGAGGCATTGACAATAATTCAGAAGTGATTTCAATAAGAAATGCGAATTGTTCCTTTGATCCATAACAACGATCGTATAAAATTTGAAATTAAATGATTTAAATCATTATTTAATTGGTTATTCCCCATAGATAAATATGTTGTATCCAGATAATTCACAATGTTCGAGTGATTACAAAAATAGGTCCTGACCCTTTTGACTAAGAGTTTTTTTCCCGAATAGATCACTCCATGATTTCATCATGTCTGTTATTTTCGGATCTCGAATGCTGCAGTTAAGTTCACTTACAGACAAAAATCGATTAGAGATAATTTCAAGACTACTGATGCGATAAAGATAAAATTTTGCCTTAAGATGGAGACTAACAGTTTGATGCTCCATGCAAATTTCATGTTGACAGAATTGTCTGATTCGTAGAACTAACGTGAAATAAGAGTATTTTCAGCGCTTGTTTATTTAATCACCAATTGCGTATAGGTATCTCATTTGAAGAGTTATGTGGTGTCCAAAAGAATGAATGAACGCAGCCTATTTTTGTTAGAAGTGATTGAGATTTCATTTATGACTTCAAGTAGGCGAAGGATACAATTCCATCCTCATCCAGAGGCCACTTCCGTTCCAATTTCAAATTGGAATTATAAGTTTTCAATCGGCTTTGGATTTACTTCCAAACATCTTCAGAGATCTTGAAGAATTTCAACATTAAAAACATTTAGCAGAAAAAATCTAATTTGGGAATTCAGAGAGATAGACATACAATTACAATTCTCTGATCTTGTGGCCAAAAGGTCACACGGGGATATTTGGATACAATAGAGATATTATTCTCATCCTACTTCAATTGCCTTCCTACTACTGCAACATTTGAACATACCCATTTTCATATTTGGCAAAATTCAAAAATCAACTTCTTCCTATTTATACTGTGAGGGATTAAAAAAATAACGAAGACTGGGTGTTAGTTTAAATTAGTAATTTCAGTAGGTAGGTATTTGTCACTATGTTAGTTCATTCAGTTTTAAATCATCATCATTGATATTTACCGCCAACAAATCCAGAGAATATACAATTTAACCTGAACACTACTTGTCACTAAAACGAACCGATCGTCCAAAGATCAATAAACTTACATTAGCTACGAATGAAATAAAGAGTGCAACATCAAGCTCTCATTTACACTCAGATTAATTGAGTAACAAACAGCTATCAACCCACACTGAAGTCATAGGAATAAGAAGTTGATTAAAATCACACATGTTCATTACTGAATGCCGATCCAGATTTGACTATCTTGGAATAAAACCACTATTCTGGTTCTGTGTTCTGTTTTGGCAATCCATTGGAGTAACTTTGGCGCCATCTGTGAGGAATAGATCCTAAATAGCAATAGGCTATTATACAGATTAAGATTATTATACAGAAAAACAATTTCATTACACCCCGATATACAAAAATGCGAGCAAAATATACATATGTTCATACAATATCTCACATTGTTGCTCAATGTTCAGTAAAAACAGCATGAATAACAGAGACATCTATGGAGCAGTTTCGATACATATTAATTCCTTATACTCTGTACGCTGAATTCATAGACTCATATTGTATTTTTCGTTTGGAATGCAAACATTTTGTTTAATAATATTTAATAATATTCACTCTTCAATTTCATTGATGCATTTGTTTGAAGTGTGATGTAAAATAAATACTATAGGTTGATGCCCAAATCTTCGTCTTTCTTCAGTTGGCAACATTTTCCATCAACATTCGAGTTCTATGTGGATAAAATGGCGGATCATCCGTTTACTTTAGTTGTGTACCGGATATTCGTATCGAATTGTGAGTTTTGACAGATTACAGTTTTCTTTTCAACGAGTATTTTGTATTAAATCGTGGTACTCAAATAAAGTGGAATAATGCCGAGAATGAAAAGGAGTTTCATTTGGGATTTCTTCACCAAAAACGATACAGGAGAAGCACAATGTGATACTTGCCTCAGGAAGATAGCAGTGAATGGCGGATCGACATCAAATTTGATTAAGCATCTGAAATGCAAACACAAAGATATTTGGGTATGAATACAATAACTTAAGTAGTTACATATAGATGGAATATTCGGTATAGATTTTCAAAACCGCCTTAACATTAAATCGAATGGTATCGATACTTGATGTTCCATGAATATGAATACAATTCAAATCAAATGTCCTTGGATGAATAGCAACTTTCGATAATCATGTCCCCAAGAGCTGATTTATTTGATTCCAAAATTGAAGAACCACAGCAGCCTAAGCTTGGCTTTTGTGAAATAATTTCAAAATATCAGAATATTTATCTGAAATTCTCAGAATTATTCATAGCTATATGCTGAATAAAGTAATTATAAATACATTTTGTCGTTGAAGAATTTGTAACGTATATTCTTATTTTTCTCCTATCCATTACAAATAGTTTCGTTTATATAAAATGCATTTAAGAAATAGGTAACTTGCACATGCAGTATATGTAATAATAATAATAGTTTATTCTGAAAAAATAAAATATAAACATTTTTCACTGAGGCGTGAGCCTGGACGTGATATATAGGTTGAAAAAATGATTTTGACAAAGTTTTTCGGTTGCTCAGTTATCTTATTCGCCAAAATTATGGATGTTAGATTAGGAATGATTTAGAAATATACAAATTTCGTTGAAAACCTGCATAGAGGGGAAATAAGTACCTGAACATAGGTCATGGCTAATTAAATTCATTGGAGAATAATCTGAAAATTACTGAAATGGAGTAGGTATATCCCTGATCTAATATTCATATACAATTTGAATTTCGTTTCTCAAAAAATTTTCTTGTGAACCTTATTTTTATGCAAAATTTTGTTTTCTACTCCGTACCTTTATTCTTTTTATAATAATTCTCAATATAATAGGTATATGTGTTTCCGAGTATATTTGTTAGTAAATAATTTTCAGATCGATTTCGGAGTTCTGAAATGATAATAATGAAATAAAGGGCTTTAATCTAACTGTAATTTTTTGCTTAATTGATAAATAATAAACTGCAGAACGTTTGGAAAGCATCTATTGTATAATTGATTTTTTTAGTGATGCGAAGTACCTATTATCTGTCAAGGATATGCCTTCAATTAATATGAAACAAAATATCGATTTTGGTGTCCTAAAAATGTTACATAAATTAAAAAAAAAACTAAATTTGTGTAAATAAAGCTGATGGATTTTACACCATGATAATGAAATTTTGGCTGGTCTTATCGAAGAACAATTGTATAACCTGAGATGGCTCTAGCTCTAGCGGCTAGAGCCCTTAGAGAAAATGCGGCTGAAGTCTAGCCAACTTTTCACTTTCCAAATCTGAAATTACCATTTTGAGGTAAATACACATTTGCAGTCCATAGAAAACACAAAAGAGAGATGGGGCGAGTACACAATTCGATTTCTGTAGTCGATTCCCAAAAATGCGTTTAAAAATTTTATGTTGATTCTGATTTTTAGATTTACTCGGTCTCTGCTTATATTAATATTAATTACTTGATGATAGAGAGTTATTTCAATAAAATGTCTCACCCCGTAAAAACTCACGAAACACGAAATATTGAGATTCCTAGTATTCCCCGTTTGCGCATGAGAAAGGCATCTAGACATTGAGCTCAAATTTTCACATAACTACTTCCTACCTGATCTGAACATCCCTGAGATATGGAAAAACCAGAAATGTAGCGTTTTTGTAATTTCCAAGAAACAATTTACTGTCCGACGATTTCCATAAAAATCGGAAGGCAGTGCGTGAGATAGTACAGAGAATTTTACGCTAAATGCGCACCATTCATAACTACAAGCAGAATTTTGTTTGGGACCACCTACGGCCCACACTGAAGGCTCATGCCAAAGTTCATTAGAATTTAAAAAAAATTGTAGAAGTTATAGTTGCTAGAAGGATGTGCGGACACACAGACAGACAAGGAGACGGGTAGAAAGACATACAGTCACCAAAACCAAAATTGTTCACAGGATGGTCTGAAATGCATTTTGAGAGTTCAAATCGGAGAACAAAAAATGTTTTCATGTTTTCCAAAATTCTAGTGCATCCACTACCTTTGATATAGCTGGAAGTAGCAATTGATATTTCCATAATATCGTATTGTTTATTCTTTATGTTCACATATTTCATTTTCTAGAATCCTAAACTAATTCATTTCTTTTTTATTCCAGCCAGATCAATCGTCAATAGACAATGATCTTATGACAAAAGAAGCATATATAGGAAAAGAAGAATATATAGTACTACAAGGCGAAAACTATGAGTATTTGCAAGAGGATGATGATAAACTGGATATGCAAGAAGAAACCCGCTTTGAAATATTACCCGCACCAAAACCAAAAAAACCTAAGGTTTCTCTTGTAGACGATGAGTTCAATCCGAAATTCTCTTCTTCAAGAAGTCTTCCTTCAAAATCAAACAGGGAATCGAGAGATACAAGGGAATCAAGGGATTTGAGGGATGACTCATTGGAGATTTTCTCCAGATATATGATTTCCTTGATGAGAGATATACCGAAAAAAAAATGTGAAGAAGCCCAACTGAAAATAGTATCTGTGATTCTTGAAGCGAAAAGAGATGTTGAATCTCAAGAGAAACAGGAGGTTGAGACTAGAGAAAATGTGAATTAGCAACTTGTGAACAAATTTTTCCTTTATTGTTCGCCTTCACATTTTTCTAACGAAAGTCGGATTTTATTAAGGGGTAATTTTTCAATGATGGAATAAAAACAAGCTGAAATCAATTGGGCAATAGATTGGTTTGCTTTTGAGAAGAATTCATTCGAATTTGACATCAATCTATCTTCATCTCAGTAGTCTCATTGTTAAAGTATCATCACAGTATAGGAACTATACTATATATATATATATATATTCCTATACTGTGGTATCATATCACCATGTATATAATTGATTAGATTTGATTTGATAGTTTTGTACAGAATAATAATGTTATATTTTTCATTGTCTATTATACCAAATAGAAAACTGAACTAAGGTTTGTATCAGATTCAAGCTTTCAGGACACTGCAAAGATTATTCAATAATTTTGAGATGTAGGAATACCTGTATTGCTTTTAATTTAATTATTCATATAATATTGAAAGAATTATTTTGACTATCACTTACCTATCTATAGATATTTTCATATATTTTGACCAAACATATTGTTTATGAAACAAAATTTTGTACGGGAAATGATATTATATATTCGTTTCATTGTTATTGCCTTCATTCCTGAAAAACCCTCTACAATTTCCGTATAATTATTTCTGAATATTGCCTTTAAAATATATTTTTCAATATATTTGAACAGAACGTAAAAAAAATGTTGTTTGGCTTACAAAAAGAAACATCTCTGCTCAAATTCAATGACGTCCCTCAGCACCATCTAGGAAGGAATTGCCGAATTATTCAAAAGTTCATTGCAGACAAACACCTAGTCACTGAATTTTTGAATAGTACGATTATTCCTTCCTAGATGCTGCTGATGAACGACAAATCGGATTTGAAGCATGTTGTTCAACTATACAGAGTGATTCCGTAGGATAATTTTACATCTAGTCAATACAGTTTCGAAATAATGTTTGGTTTATGGTTGGGGCCTTTTGAGACTACATGAGGATTTGCCCGATTCGATCGACACTACCTCAATCAATAACTTCAGTATGCCTCATTCAATTTTGAAGAAATTTTCAGCACAATACAATATGAGAGAAAACTTATTTTTCTAAAATGGAGGAAAAGTAATTGCGTATAATTAAAGAGTAAGAAAAGCCTTGATAGCTAGTGATTCTCACTGGAGACAACAGAAATGTTGTAGGTAAATTTTACATATTGAAATTGAATTTATTATAATGTCTGATCATATGATCCTTCTGGAATTCGGCAAGATCATTCGAGTGAATTTTTTACATATATGTACTTAGTTACAAACTAATTTCAACCTAATCCACATTTGATTTTGCATAAAGTTTGAAATTGTTAATATATTCATCTACAGACAAAATTTTAAATAAAATAAGTAGGATCTGTCTAAAATAATATGTAGATATTAAGTTTTTTCGAAAATTTGCTCGTACATTCTACGTATATTTAAACAAGAAATTTTGCAAGCTCCTTTAAGGGTGTACACCACCTTTCTCACTATATTCTTCAGTGGAGATTCATTTTGATTCTGGACAGAAATGTCTTGATCGATTCTTTCAATTTTGGAAGAGAACTTCGTATGGCATTTTAGACAAAACTCACTGATTTCGCAAAAAAAAATTTATTGGTTTTGTTTTTTATTACTTCGAAAATTGGAAGGTTTTTCAATCGTATCGATCAAATTACTTCAGTGACGAATATCAAAATATTTTTCACTATCCTCATTTGATAATTTTTCATTTATTGATATTCTGAAATTTTAAATTGAATTAAGTACACGAGAACGTACTTAGGTATAATTTTTTTCGGAAAATCTAAAAATTTGAAAGATTTTTAAATTCATCATTAAATAATCGAGATACGATTGATAAACCTTTCAACTTTAGAAGTGATATAAAACAAAAACTATGAATTCTTTTGTGAAAAAAATCAGCGAGTTCATTTTGAACTGCAATAATATCTGTTCTCTCATCAATGTCCGTGAATAATTTAGATAATACGGACCAAAGCTGCTGATAGAATGTATATTTCATTGTGTTAACTAATACTTATGAATATGAGTTAATCCTTGATATTGTCACAGTTTTATAGAGAAAGTGAATACCAATAAAAAAATTGCGCAACGTAAAGAGTTCTATCCATCTATCTGAAGAGATAGATGATCCGCCTGTTTATTGATTCAAGCTTTTAGTAGATTTGTCATTATACATAATCACTATCTAGGTACATGGAGCTAATCTTATACTTCTAAGAATTGCATGCATTTAATGCATTGTTTACTAATGCTTGTCCAGTTTACAAGACCATTCCATATATGTTATATGAGTGAAAGATACGTAGTCTTTGTTGAGTGTTTTGATCATGGGATTTAATTATTCGTGAAATTGTTCTACTCGAAAAATATGTCTATGAGGTAAGTAAATATCTTTTCTGTAATCCATATATATTCGCTCCAAAACAAATATTTCATTTATATTCAGAATGTTTCCACAATATATCTCATCATGTTATCGATTTATTATTCCATTAATTAATGAGAGACTCAATCAATATTGTTCGAAATCAAAACAATGTCACTGAAGTAGTATTAGTTTTTCCCGATATTCTGCTCTAATTTTCTATCAATCAATCACTACGAAATTTTATAAGAAACTTAAAATTGTTATTTCATATCAACATCCAAAATCTCAACTCCGTCGGTTTTGTGGTCAAGTAAATACTGGTCAACATTTTTTCAATATCCTTTTTGTATTTTTTATTGTTCAGGTGAAGTGAGTACTTTTCAGCTTTGTGAAGCTCATGGGCGCCCGCAGAAATTTTTCTCAGGGGGGGCAAAATGAAAATAATTGAAAAACAATAAGGCATCCATGATTGTCGTAGGCGACATCAGTATTCCGTTTCTTTCTATTTCTGTATTTATCACCAGCGTCTACTCTGAATTTCAAAAGATCACTAAAAGTGGTACAGGGTGGACAAAAATACAATAGTTTCGTGTGTGCTCATAAAATAACGCATAATATTCTTTATTAGTTAAATTAACAATATTATCAAAAATACTTATTGTCTAGCGCTAATTGGTTTGAATGTAACACCCTGTAGTTTGTTACATTTTTAGATTAATAAAAATGAGCTGTTTCCAAACATGTTTGGTACTTTTGGTCTAGCAGACAGAATATGAAAGAAATTATTTCATATTTTTATACATTTTTATCAATCTAAAAATGTAACAAACTACAGGGTGTTATATTCAAACCAATTGCCGTATTTTTGATAATATTGTTAATTTAACTAATAAAGAATGTTACGCGTCACTTTATGAGCACACACAAAACTATTGTATTTTTGTCCACCCTGTACCAATTGGAATCAACATGTGATACATTTTTGGAATCTGCTCAGCCAGAGTAATCGGAAAATTGAGTCAAAATGGGGGTATTCCATTAAAAAAAATGACGCTGACGTCATTACTCGAAAGTAATCCACCCTGTATATTAGATTATTATTTTAAAATACGGTGAATTAAAATAAAGAATCGACATGTTTCAGGATTATTTCTTAAAATGGTCTGTTTAGCAGAGAATGAATTTTGTTCCATACTTAACGGTTACGGACGCAGTGTATAAGATGAATTTATAAACAAATTGACACGCATGGAGTGCTTTCGGTTCCATGATTTTTCTTCACCCAAGAAGTGCTCAACGCGCCTAAAAAAGTTTTTAATTAAAAAAATACCTCTGCCGATTATGGATTATATGTATAGTATGTAATTCCATTGAAAACCGGAAAATAGTTGTGAATCTATTACTTTCCTTTTTTCCTTGACCTTTGGATTGAGAAAGTAATATTGAGGGTGTTGTGCTGAAAAATGAGGCATCCAAAATCTCAGGGGGGGCCATGGCCCCCCCTGGCCCCCCCCTGCGGGCGCCCATGGTGAAGCTGGCCCCCCTAAATGCGAATTTTGGGATCAACATTTCAGGATCGTTTATCCATCGTGGGTCCACGTTTGTCTATCTTTTTTTTTCATTTGTCCAGACACCGTTCAAGAGATATGGAAAAAGAAGTTCTTTCCGAGCTTCATCTGAGCAGGACCCTCAGATTGCGAAAACGTGTTTTAAAGAGCATAGATCGCTTGTTCAACGTTAGTCCTCTTTTTTCCACCCAATAATTTCATGTGTCCACCCTCACAAAAAAATAAGGGTGGTTTGTCCATCGCAATATTTCGTTTGTCAAGGCCCCATTCGCAAGACGAAAAGAAGAATTGATGTTCAATCGAAATCCTTCGTTGGACTATGTAGAAATGATGATTGATAATTTTTTACGGTATGAATGGTTTGTCCATTATTCTCGACACTTCTTTGCATTCACAAAACGGGTTACAGGGACTTGACAAAATGAAATGATGTGTCACGGAATGTGCAATCTGTCGAGGATAATATTTTTATAAATCTGGTAATCGTCATTTAAATCTCAAAAAATATTATATAATTATAAAAAATCGAAATATCTTGAAAATATGTTTAAGCATATGAAACTTTGAAGAGCCCATGGCTCATTTATTCCATGCAATCCGAATATTCAATAAAGAACATGTTCCATAAGAAAAAACATGTTTGGTCATTTACTCTTTTTTGATACACCCTATCTATGTATTTCCAAACAATTTGAGAATGTAGCTCCAATGGAACCTAATGATAATGCGTAAATGTCGGTTAAATGGGAAAGCTGGTAGCATTTTTAGTGGCCTTCTCGATGTTGAAAACAAAAACAAAATTGACAGTCGCGTTGTCATAAAATGATATTGTTTTCAATGGAACACCCTATATTTCTTCATGCATTTCGATTCGTTATAACATTCTCAACAACAAAGCTTATATCATCTTTCTTCTTAAAGTAGAAAATGACCGACTTATTTTGAAATATTATTTCTTTCACTAGTACAAAAAATTTATTTGTTTCGGCGAAAAACACCTCATATGATTGTCCAAACACCCATTTTTTTTTGTACTTATACGAATGACAACATTTCGTTACTAATAGCAAAATTAGACAGTGAAAAGAAAAAATTGCGCTGGGATATGAGCTCGTGAAACCCGTGATCATCATGTCGCACCACTCAATTGACACCACTAAGCTTCTTCTTCCTCAAGTGTCGTCTTCGTTCCGAAGTTTGGCTGTCATCAAAGCTATACCTATTCTCGATACTGCACTAAGCTATTTGGTATTGATATACAAAACGATAATTTCCATCTTAAAGCCATTTCGCTAGCCGCATTCATTTTGTGAATCAATAGTGTCAATAGAAGGGCCCAAATATGTGTCCAACAAGAAGGCGGTGTTTTTGAACATTTACTCGATATTTTATAGCGCTTTATCAAATTCGTTTGTTATAAATGTTTCCTATTAATACAACTGTCTTATTTTCACCTTAAGGAAAAACGTCAAATGAGCTCTGTTGTTGAGAATGTTATTACGAATCGAAAAGCATGAAAAAATATAGGGTGTTCCATTGAAAAAAATATCATCTTATGAAATATTATGACAACGTGACTGTCAATTTTTTTTTATTTTCGGCGTCGAGAAGGCTACTAAAAATGTTACCAGTTTGCCTATTTAACCGACATCGTAGCATCAATAATATCGGAGTTGGCAATGGTGCCGACTTAATATGGAACACCATGTACACAAATTCTATACATATCTATACATGTATATATTTGTCTCCAAGGGTGCAGTTGGTACATGAATGAAGAAGTGCTCAAAAGTTACTCGTTAGTGCTCTTCTCATTTTTATCGAGTTTTTTGGATTCCGAGACATAGTGACACGTGTGCAGTTCTAAAGATGTGTAATTCATCATTCTATCGGTAAAGGCCATTGGGAATGACAGGAAAATAATGGTTGTCGGACGTTCAACAGAAACTGTGCTTTCAATGTTCATATATCACACTGAGGTGTAAATGAGAAGGATCTGTTTTTACCACTCATCGACTCGACAATCACTCTTACATTTCAATTATTCATTCAGATATGGCATGAAATGTTTTTCAATTTTCCATATATCTCTTTCAATTTATAGATGATGAATGTTTGTATCTCCCGTACCCAAAATGAAAAGTAGTGACAGGATGAACAATCAGAATGGTCGTTAAACATCAACTCCAATTATTATGTCGCTTCTGTGAACAAGATGATTTTTATTTGAAGTTCGTTCGCCGAACAGATCGCTCTATAATTTTGTCATAATGTTTCGTGTTTTTCGAATTTTCAGCCGGGAATGGTCTCATACGATAAGGTTCGACTGATTGATGACGAATTCGTCCTCAAATTCGATTCTGTAACTCTTCGGTTCTGCATCTTAACATCGAAATATCACCTATTCTGGCGTCTTAGGTCGGATAATATTACGGAATCTGAGTTGGTTGAGTGGATGATAAATTCTGTGGTTTCTTGAATTGTCAGAATTTCCAGAAAATGCCGAATCATTTTTTATCATTATTTTCGCATGAAGAACAAGGCTTCAATTATCATAGTTAGAATGATCCAATTTAGGTCAAATATGCGCTGTTTCGTTTGATAACTACAGTTCCAAGTTAACAGTTGTGCCTTAGGGGGCAGCTCTTCGTGGATAATTCCCTGCCAATCTCACTTAACACACAGCAAAATCTTCCTGGCCGTTTCCGATGACTCACCGCGTTTCGACCACGACCGTTTTAGCTTGACGTTGTCGTGAATGATTCACTTTTCATCACCAGTTACCAAGCGTTTTAAAAATGAGGCGATTTTGTTGCGATTCTGCAGTGATTCGCAGTGGAAATTCGGTCCATGCAGTGTTTTGTGTTAACTCATGTGGTACCCATACATCTAGCATCTTCTTGAGATCAGCCTTATGCAAAAAGTGTTCCAAACTGTTCATTGTGCACCCTTAAGCTCTTGAGCAATCGATACAGAACTCGACAATGTCCATGATTTTATCGATATTTACGACAATTGGCCTTCCAGTGCGTAGTGCATCTTTGACATCGAAACTACGGAACGGAATCGCCGAAACGAAAATTGCACATGATTGGCTATTACAGTATCAGGTCCATAAACATTATTTACATTTTCAGCCGCCTGGCTTGTATTTTTGCCTCTATCTAAGAAAAACTATAAAATATAGCGTCTTTTTATTGCTAGTGTTCGCTCGACGCTCAAACTTAACTGAGTCAACTCATCACCAAACTGTCAGAATGATTTCGTAGTACGAAATCTCATTTTTCTAATGCCATATAGTGGAACCCGATCGTACAACGTACAACGCGAGATACAGATAACTAAAGCCATCTATTGTAAAAATAATGGATTCCTTTTTACTACACCTATTAAATAAAAACATATGATCAAATATTGAAAACTTAATAACAAATTCTAGTTTCCTATTTTTTTTACTAGCATATCTTTGGATAATATTTTCAACATTCAGACTGCTGCAAATGGTCCTGTGTATATGCATTAATGCTAATCCATTCAACCTTTCTAGATCCATTCAACCATTCTAGATCATATCCAATCTTTCACCCTTCTGAGTGCCCACGCATTTGTTTCGATGATTCAGAATACACATATTTATAAGGTTCGCGAGGCGGGGGCTATGCCCCCCCCCCCTGGATCCACTCCTGGTATTTCCACAAGTACAGTGAATTAATTATCCACAGTGGCGACAAGCGCGGTCTCTGGCTGATCCTAAATATGGCTGATTTTTGTTTACATTCTCCATTTACCTGATTTTTGGGATTTATTCAGAATGTAAGGCCAATTTTATTTAGTCAGTGTAGTATTCTTCAGTTAAATAAATTCGTTCTGTATACAATTTGATACTTTCAGGCCCAATAATTTTGATTTTGACGTATGTCAGTTCAGATCAGTTCAGTGAATTATTTTCTTGAGTTTTATGGTTCTATGTCCCCAGTCGCCATTTTTAGGCTCAATCTGAACGAATTGTCGCCACTATGTTCAATTAAGTCACTATAACCACAAGTGTCTTATAACTCGTGCAGAATCCCCAAATACCCAAAATACCATATGCGTCAATTAGCGCGCTCCTATTGCTATTGATATGATAGATCACTACAACTCAGTGGCTGCTCGTTGAAAGGTTGTTTCAGTAATTTTTACGGTTTAAATGATACACATGAAAGGTCATAGAAATCAATCATCGTTTTAGAGATAAAGAGGAAAGTTGCTGTTTCTTAAATGACACCCTATATTTCTGGACGCAGCCTAAGGACCAAGGTGGCGTGGACATTTATTCCTTTTTCAGGCCTCACCTGTTTTGAGTGTCACGAGACGCCACTGAACAACTCTAGTTACTATACTCTGTACGATTCCTTCGACACGATTCGCAATCTAAATAGTAATTAGTGGGCACTGCTTCAATTTACGATGCCTTTTGGGAATACTTCTTCACAAAATTCGGTACAATACCAAGTATTGCGATCGTGCCTTAATATGCGGCCGGGCTTGGATTCGATTCCTGTTTCCATATCCGCTAGCTAGATATTATTAGATCATTGGTGTGAACATAGAAGTTGTTTGGATTATATTATTCATTTGTATGAACGTTGCCAGAATATTGAGCTTGTATTTGCAGTCACATTTTACACATAATACTCGTACTAGATGACCCCGGATTTATACACTTGACGTTGTTGTTGACGTTCCTTTGACGTTGAGGTTTGCAATTTGAAAAATTATTAAGGCCCTTTTCGAATTTGATCACAGAATAATTTACTGTGTATTTATGAACCTAAACTAACCTCCAAATATCTTCTTTACGAAATGTCAAAGGGACGTGTGAGATGTTAAAAAAATCGAAGTGGAAGAATAATTAACCTGCTTTTACTGATTCAGAATAAATTCCAAAAATAAGGTAAACGGAGAATGTAAACAAACAGCCACCATATTTAGGCTAAGCCAATCAAAAACGAGACCACGCGTGTCGTCACTGTGGTTTATTAAGTCACTCTAGACCAAATTACAGTGACATAATGAACCACAGTGACGACAAACGTTGTATATAACGCCATCTACAATCTTTTGATGAGGAACCACAAGTTAAGAGAAAAAGTATATCATTCAGAGATTATAACTTATCAAATGAAAAGTTTGAGGACACATTCCTCAAGAGGAAGCGCTAACCGTAGACACGTGTTTTGGGCTTTAGGCCCTCATCAGTACGGTGAAAAAGTGTTAGGATGAGCAAAACTTGGTGAAGAACAGCAAACAAACGAGTCAACAATAGAAACCAGACGCTCATTTGTGGTTTCGGTAGGCAGACCCTTTAGACTACAAGGCAACAACCAACGTCACCACGTAGGCAGCTATAGCTACCTGCGTGACATCCGAGTCCAGGAAATACATAAAAAAGAAATAATGAGGGGAATTGAAATCAAAGGAAGAGTTTGAGGTCCGTGTTTACGGTTAGCGCTTCTTTTTAAGGGGTGTGTCTTAAACTTTTCCTTTGATTTCTTCTTCCCCGAATATTGGCTATCATCATGGCAATTTTTATTTTGGACACAAACTCCCTGAATTCCAATTCAATTCAATTGAATTCAATTCTCAATTGATTTCAATTCCTCTCATTATTTCTTTTTTATGATTATACTTTATAATATCCTTGTATCCTTGCAACGTAGTACTTCTTACAAACTACGTCAACATGTAATGGAGTTAGGGTCTGCATTGTGAGATATAAACTCGATAAACTGTTTGCAGTTTCACCAAAGTCTATAAACTTATTACTTCGAAAGATATCACGCATGGGCGCCGGCAGCAGGGTGTACCCCTGTCAGGAAAGAAAATGCTGCTTGCAATGCAAAGACGGAAGGGATTTATGCATCGCATTGTGACTGGAGACGAAAAATGGGTTCATTACGATAAACCCAAGCGCAGAAAATCATGGGTATAACCCGGCCATGCTTCCACATCGACGGTCAAACCGAATATTTACGGTTCCAGTATTTGGCGAGACCAGATCGGCATAGTGTATTATGAGTTGTTAAAACCGACTGAATAAATCACAGGCGATCGTTATCGAAAGCAATTATTGCGTTCGAGTCGAGCATTGGAAGACAAATGACCGCAATACAACGAGAAACATGATAAAGTTATTTTACAGCATGACAATGTTCGACCCCATGTTGCGAAAGTGGTCAAGACATACTTGGAAACGTTGGAATGGGAAGTCCTACCTCACCCGCCGAATTCTCCAGACGCTGCTTTCTCGGACTATAACTTGTTTCGACCAATGACACACGGCCTGTGGACCAGCAATTCCGGTGTTATGGAGAAGTAGAAAATTGGATTGATGCGTGGATCGCTTTAAAAGATGACCAGTTTTTTCAACTGCCCGAAAGATGGGAGAAAGTAGTGGCTAGTGATGGGCAAAACTTTGAATCATAACTGTATAACCAGTTTTTTACAAAAAAAAAGGCGGAAGCAAAGTTGTATGTCTATATGAAGTTGTCTCGCGAGGAGATCTCAGAATCCCTTCAAGGTAGAAAAAATGAATGACACATTTTCGGGTTCGAGAAAAATCATATTGGTGACTTCCTGATTGCTGCATGATACTGCATTCGTAACCTGGGAGTCCTATTTGACAGTGAATAGAGTTTTGTCCATACGTTGAAGAGATCTGTGTTACTTCTTGTTGACTGGAATTCGTTGTCATAAACTTTAGGGAATTTAATGATTTTTTTGCTCTCAGGAGCGTTTATTAATTTTTTTTTGCCTCTTGAAAGTTCATCTAATCTAATGAATAAATAATATGGTTTACAATATGAGCAACTCACCTCACTCTGGTTGAGCGAATCCAGATGAAGTTTTCAAAATATGTCATGTTCAGGAAAACTGGGAGGTATCCTGAATGTGCTGTTGATTCTGGAAGGAAATGAGAAACTAAATTTACCTTACACGTAGAAGGATAAACTGCCCCTTTCTGCTCTCTCTAGTCAAAAACCTAGTGCTAAGAGTGGTGACCAGGCGTCTGCTGGCATTTGGCCTACCTACTCCTCGGACCAACATAAGTAGCAGTTTTGCGGCAGTGCTAATAAGCTTGGTACTGATGTGCTTTTGTAGTTATAGTTTAATAGCGAGTTTTTTATAGATGTGAAAAAATTTTAGTTTATATCTGTTTCTGACTTCTTTGATGAATTTTTTGTTATGGTATACCTACTTGTTTATTGTTACCCTCTAATTGGGAACTCTTGTTGGCTAAAAAAAGCATAAATATGAGGTGTATATGCTGATGCACCCCTCAAATGTGATCCATGCGGCGCCCATGATATCATGTCTCGCTTTTGAATGAAACATTAGCTTATCATTGCCAAATTGCTTCGGAAGTTCATTCTCAGTTGGAGTACACTCATTCCTATTTCCTATTCCTTTATTCATTTAACATTCACTTCCGAACATTGTAGATTCCGTATATAAATTCCAACCCAATGTATAAACACGAGACGCGAATGATAACGATGTCAAGAATCGATTTGTGGAAACTTCGTGTTTACAAATGCGATGATACGGTACATAAAATATGTAAATTGGGTTTTACTGTTTTTCGAAACGCACGTTCATTTCTGTACTTTCAAGATTGCAAATTTCACATTATTTAATATTTGATCAGATGAATGTACATTTTGTTTTGATATATGCACTTTGTTCACATTGCTTCTGTTCACAAATATGAAGTGAAAACTCCCTGGTCTGTGATGTGGAATGAAAAGAAAATAACTTGGAATTCTCAACACAATGGTATTCATCACTTTTGTTGAAAAAATTTCTTTATGAACGAAAAAATTGTTAATACAATTTGATATAAATAAACACTTTTGACTGATAATGAATTTATTCTAGTTGACAATTATTTCGACGTCTCAGCGGCTTTACCAAGAATTGATTACATTGCAGATTAATACCTCTCTAAATACAATTTTTTTATTCTTATGAATAAATGATGAATAATATTAATTGAATTCAGATTTCAAATTCTCCTGCTTTCGACTTCATAAAACGCTCGAATATTTCGTTTTTTCTCTTCGATATGATTAAATAAAAAACCGGATGATGCGGATGAACCATTATTTTTAATTCGAATAGATCATGCTGATATTCTCGATGCAAAGATATTTGAGATTAGTGAATATGATAGAAAAAAATCATTCGTGATATTCGTTGAAATTCCAGGAAATCCGATTTCTCGGAGAAAGTAGATAATGCCGCCCTCCATTATTTGCCGGCTCTCTAGAGCAGGCCCAGCGGAAACAGGTTCTTCTGCTCAATTTTGACTTTATAGAAAGCTCGAAAAAAATTCTTTTATTCAGGATTATTGAGTAAAACAATCAGATTATGCGAATGAACCATTATTTTGAATTCGAATTTGCCCACGGCCAACACTAGTTTGATATAAAAAATGAAAAATATTATAATATAATGGAATGTGGTATGAAATAATGAAACTTGCTATATTTCTTATGAAGAATAAGTTTGAAATGGTGAAATGGGATCATTTCTCGTATATTTTGCATTCCATTCTAGGGAATCAACATTCTGATTGGAGGATTAAAAATAAAAATTATCAAGAAGCCTCTTCAAGAGGCAATAAAATTCGGCAACGTTTTTCAAAGCGAACGTCGGCAAGCTTGATGGATACATGTGTTTTTTTAAGCGTCAGTAAAGTCATTGGTCTATGCGGATAAGCCATAAACCCTTGACCATTTGGAAGACAACATTCGCCGTGTTATTGCCGATATACGGCCACAAATGTTGGAAAAAGTCATCGAAAATTGGACTTCCAGATTGGACTACATCGGAGCCAGACGTGGCGGTCATATGCCAGAAATCATATTTAAAATGTAATGCCACAAGATTATCTTGGGGATAAAAAAATTCATGTCAATCGAATAATCCATCGTTGTCTTATTGCAATTCAAAGTTCTATAGCTCTAAAGAAAAACCCTTTATTTCCATCTCAAACTTGGTTTTCGATTCAACGAGCAAACCAAAGCAAGTCTTTTATCAAATTTGTATGCCGAGAGTTGAATTTAACATTATCGTTATTTTTGTTATTTGAGAAGAATAAAAACAACGTTTCCGTATAACATTTTAGGCTAGTTGGACGTTCGACCCATATATAAGGAAGTCGGGCGTATATAGACCCTGAAGGTCTCAAGGTACTATGCTAGTCATGCCTGCAACCAGAGAATGTTGGAGTCACTTATATCGGAAGTATCATTATCATATTATTACAACCGCTTCAATCCTCTGGTCAATTTTATCTCTAGCTCAGGCCATTCAATAAACAACGGGCTCAAGAGAGCATTCTAACCCAACGAAATAGCGTTCGATTTAGGTGTAAATAAAGCCTTATCAGATCAGTTGTTCACTGATGGACCTAAGACGAGTTATCAGGTGTTTTTCTTGGATCCGGAGATATGGATTGCTATATAAGTGATATCAAGGTGTCAGGTATCAATCTGATTTTTTCCCGTTGATGGTTTCAGTGCAGTGAGTCATCGATTGTGCGAGTGGAATTCGTTAAAATTTAGTTCGATTCAGATAGAATTTGCGTGCGTGGGTAACGTAAGCCTAGCTTACGGCAGTACTGTTGGTGACAGTTTGGATTCTGTTGAAGCTTACTAAACTTTGGACGGAGTGGGATTTAGGAGATAGCAGTATCTACTTTTGGGTAATGTCATATGATTTTTTTCTAATATGCTGAAAATTCTCTTATGTTTTTCAATTCATAGGAATATGTATTCATGATATACCACAGAAACAAAAAAAGTTACTATGTGACTCTCTTATTTTGTCTACATTTAACTTTGGGGACGTGGTGTGGTGTATGGAGATTGCTTAACCGAAATTACTAAAAGTAGAATTCAAAAAGATCAAAACTCTTGTTTACGATTCATATATGGAATCAGAAAATATGGAAGGATCTCATACAGGCTGAGGGAGATAGGGTGGTTGAATATGAATTTCCTGAGAAAGCTACATTCGGCATGTTTCTACCATAATGTCGTGATGAATAAACTACCTTGCTACCTACATCGAAAAATAATTTATAGGACCGATGTTCACAATATTAATGTGAGAAATAAAGGTCTTATCACTCCACCTATTCATAAAACAAGTATTTTTGATAGAAGCTTTACTTACAATATAGCCAAGATCTACAACTCTGTTCCTTTTAACCTCAAGCTCCTGAATATAAAAAATTTCAAGGTTAGCGCTTTCCGATACTACCTCAATGAACAAAATAAATAATGATTTTTCTTTTTGCTGTTTCCTAAGTCTTGTGTGTTTTTTTCCTTTTTAAAATAGTGAACACAGAACGCCTTTAAGTAATTTTTTTTTTTGGTTGAGTTTGAGCAGGATATGCATGCGTGCATGACTGGACTCCGCCTTTTTTCACAATCAAGCTACAGCTCGACTACTATATATGTTTGTACTTCTATTTATGGAAATAAAGTTCATTATTATTATTATTATTATTATTATTTATCAAACACAAAATGGAAATTATTGAATTATTATTGTAGATCAATAGAATTCGAGTGAGATTTTCGGTGAATCTGTCGAATTCCAGTAAGATTCAACTGTTTGAATTTCAACTGTTACGTTTTTAAATGGTTCCACATATTCTTTCAGAAACCCAGGAACAGAGAAATATATGATTCCGTTAAGATGTAGGTATTTTTCGAATGAGCTCTAACGATTCGACTCATTGATTGAGGTAGGTTCGGATCCTAAATGCCGCAATTGAATTTGTAATTGAGCAAACTTCGACTAGGGGATCCGTAAATATGAAAGTACCAAATGTTGTTTTACTGAAAATTATTTGACCGTCCTAACAACCAATAAAAATTTGTCATTTTGTGCCATATGAAACGATTTCACCCAATTATGTCAACATTCAGGGCCAGCGTTAGGGGTGAAGTTACCGTTTCAGGAGCCACTTTTTGAGGGGCGGCAATTCGTCTTAGTTTGTTGGACAATTTTTCATCATTCATCCTTGATTCTTAAAAACAACATCTCGTTGTTTTGCTCCGCTGTGTTTGTCAACATTCCCTGCAATAAAAATCTCCAAACTTCCTACGATTTTGCATGCGTAACTAGTTACTGTTAAATGTCAAATTTTTTCAGCTTGTTACATGTTTGATGCTTTTTCTTTGATTCAAGCGTCAAAATTACTCGCGCCGGCCCTGCCAACATTACACTGATGGTTGCATTCAGTGCAATTATCAATCACTATGACAACACGATTGAATTTGACAAGTTCATTCCAAATGAATTTCAAAACATCACGTTTTGGCAATGCGTATGTTCAAAGTGTAATAAATGCGCTAATCAAAAAAAAAATTCCCAGAAATACAACAAACAGTAACAAATATATTTCGGGCTGTTACCAAGGAACAGGCTTCGGATTGTCATAAAATCATCTCGTCTATTATCAATGTCCTAGGGATATTACTAATTTCCAAAACGATAGTAATGAAAATTCGCATTTGAATGGGAAAGAACAGTTTCAAGTTCAATGCGAATTTTCATGGAATTATTTTCACAAGAACCAGAGAAGATTTAAGAAAAATATTGAAGGAAAAAATACCTAATATTTCATACATGACTAGGTTGAAATTTTGGTTGTGTGAATAAAAACAATTTCATGTTAATCATGTCACCATGTCTAGCTGTTTTTTGTTGTTGTTATGTTGGTACACTTGTCATATAAACGTGTGTAAAGTTTCATTTCAATCTGCCAATTCATTCTTTGTTCACAAGCCATTTAGTATCGACGTGTCACACTATTTTCATACAATGGAAAAATTGAGTATTGTCATTGAATTTTCATCTTTGGAAGGTTTAAAAGCAACGACAATTTATGAATGAATAATGACATAATTTTTTCGCATTCAATCAGTTCAGCAGAAAAATGGGTTGCTGGATTTAAACGTAGTCGTACAAGTCTTGAAGACGATCTTCGTCAAGGAGCAACATTATCAGAAATCGTAGAAAATATACGGAATCTCGTATTGAAAAATCATCGAGTGAATGAAAGAGATTTAGTAGAAGCTCCAGGCATTGGGCAGTGTAAGAATTATTTTGAATGAACTATTGAGTTTCAGAAAGCTGTGTGCAAAATGGGTGCCGCATTCGCTGACAATGGGACAAAAACACATTCGAATGCAATTTTCTCATCAACATTTAGACCGTTTTCGAAAGGATAAAGTAGATTTTGTGCGTCGATTCATCCCTATGGATGAAATTGGGGTTATCACCATGATCCTGAATCAAAACAAGAGGATAAAGAGGGGTGTGAGCCTGGTTCTTCGGCTTCGAAACGAGTTCGAGTCCAGAAATCGGCCAAGAAGGTGTTAGTATCACTTTTTTGGGATACAAAAAGAATTTTGTTTGTGGATTATTTGAGAAATGACAAAACAATGAATTCTGAATATTATTTTTACCTTTTAGACCAATTGAAGAGAAAAATTCGTGAAAGAGGACCTTGTTTGCAGATGGAAAAAAGTAATTTTCATCAGAAAAATGCACCGTGTCACAAGAGCATTTTGACAATGGCTAAACTTCATTAGTTAAAATTTGAATTGTTAGACCATCCACCAGGGGCGGATCCAGGCGATGTTTGAGGGGGGGGCCATAGAAAGTCACGGCTCATATAGGTTAGAAAAATGGCGGAATTTTTTTTTTTGTACCTACTGGATCAAGAGTTTTTTTAAAGAAAGATGGATTTTTGTAAATCATATCATATTCAGTTTCCAAAATTTTTGTAGAACAAAAACAAGTTCCAAAAATTTTATGTATTTCATAAATATATGTAAATTTATTTCACAAGAAAACTCAGGCGCATGAAAGTATAAGGAGTAGTAAGAAGAAATCCATTATTTCTGCATAAAGAACGAGGCTTCAATTACCATAGTTAGAATGATCCAGTTTAGGTCAAATATGCGCTGTTTCGTTTGATAACTACAGTTCCAAGTGCACAGTTGTGTCTTAGGGGAGCAGCTCTTCGTAGATAATTCCTTGTCAATCTCACTAAACACAAAGCAAAATCTTCCCGGCCGTTTCCGATGGCTCATCGCGTTTCGACCACGACCGTTTTTGCTTGACGTTGTCGTAAATGATCCACTTTTCATCACAAGTTACCAAGCGTTTCGAAAATGGGGCGATTTTGTTGCGATTCTGCAGTGATTCGCAGTGGAAATTCGGTCCATGCGGTGTTTTGCGTTAATTCATGTGGATCCCATATATCTAGCATCTTCTTGAGATCAGCCTTATGCAAATAGTGTTCCAAACGGTTTATTGTGCACTCTTAAGCTCTTGAGCAATCGAAACAGGACTAGACAATGTCCATGATTTTATCGATATTTACGACAGTTGGCCTTTCAGTGCGTGGTGCATCTTTGACATCGAAACTACGGAACGGAATCGACGCAACCAAAATTGCACATGTTTGGCTATTACAGTATCAGGTCCATAAACACTATTCACATTTTCAGCCGCCTGGCTTGTTTTTTGCCTCTATCTAAGAAAAACTATAAAAAATAGCGTATTTTTTCTGCTTGTGTTTATCTTTGTGGCGCGCTCAAACTTGACTGAGTCAACTCATCACAAAACTGTCAGAATGATTTTGTAGTGCGAAATCTCATTTTTCTAACGCCATATAGTGGAAACTGATCGGACTTGTACAACGCGAGATACAAATAACTAAAGGCAGCATTGAAAAAATAATGGATTCCTATTAAATAAAAACATATGATCAAATATTAAAAATTCAATAACAAATTCTGGTCTCCTATTTTTGATTAGCGTATCTTCGGATAATATGTATTTTCAACATTCAGACTGCTGCAAATGGTCCTGTGTATATGCATTAATGCCAAACCATTCAACCTCTTTAGAACCATTCAACCATTCTAGATCATATCCAATCTTTCACACTTCTGAGTGCCCATATGCATTGTTTTCGATGATTCAGGATATATTTTTAAATTTATAAGGTCCGCGAGGGGGGGGCCATGGCCCCCATGGCCCCCCCCCTGGATCCGCCCCTGCCATCCACTGTATACAACATATTTGGCCCTTATAGCGACTACCATATGTTTCCAAACCTAAAAAAATCAGGGAATTCAGGGAAAATTTACCTACTGAATAATGGAGTTTATTTCAAACCAATCTTATGGTTTGAAATAAACTTCATTTTTTCATTTTCTTATCGAACCGCAAAACTTTTCGAACAACCTAGTAGATATTTATTAATTTATCACAATCTTGTACATTGATGCCTTTGGTAGGTAAAAACTAGTTTTCCTTCAATCGTGTCTCTCAAATTGTTGAGGATACCTTTGGAAAATAAGAAAAAAACGCCTGATGAATTCCATACCTACTGAAATTCCAAAAGCATCAAATGAAATTATGCTGTCTAATCAATGTTTTCATTCAAGCAGCAAAATTTTCGTTTATTCTAAAAAATTCCATATTGATTTAAATATGTATTCATGAATCATTAATCTAAAAGAAATAACGAATTATAGACCAATATCCATTTTCATCATGTTTTCCAAGATAATCGAAAATATGTTTTCACCAAAATGATGAGTTATCCGAATAGATTCAACATAATCGATCCTGCACAGCATGGCTTCAGTGATCGGTCAATCAACCCAAATCAATGCCACTATATTTTTTCGGATCCATTTATAAGTGTGTTGATAAAAACTTGTTCGTATATTCTTGATGGGCGATATATTTGGAAGTCATTTCTCAAGAAACGCCCTGTAACTCGAGAACAAATCCAAACACTATTGTCTGCTTTCGTATGTCTAATTATTTAAAAAAAAGAGATCGGGGGTTCTTGAAGATTTTTTCTCTGAGTCAATAGTTCTTGAGATGTACTCAGTGAGCTACGAATTTGTTTATCATTCTAATAGTGTACTACTAAGAGTCATGACAAAAATTGAAAAATTCCACGGACAACATTTCAAATTACAAGGTGACTTATGAACTAAACGAATTTCATTTTGAAAAACGTTTGACTCACCCCGTATCCAACTAAAAGTATTACCTTTTGGGTGAGAAATATTCGCGCAAAAGTGTTTCATTCAATATGCTTTCCTAAGAGAAATATTACTTAAAAAAAATGCCATTATTCAACTTCTACACCCTGTATCTCGGAAACTGGTCATGGGATTGAATTGGACCAATAGATTTTCTTGTTAAGGAGGTCATATTTTCAACATACGAAAAATTAAGAGAAATTAACCGGTGACGATTATTAACCTGCTGCCTGGTTATTTTTTGTATTCGATACTATTGAATTTGAAGCGAAGCTTCAATTGAAGCATCTCATAATCCAGAGAACCTTTCACGTATTTGTGATTAACGAATACTTTGCTAATTACCCTGTGTATCAATTTGACTAAATGCAGAATTTAATTAACACTCAGCCAGAAGTTGGATAGCTGCACTAGCAATGAAAAGGCGAACAGCACCCACGCTTGCCATCCAAATACTAAATTGCAATTGGAAAATTCGACGAATCATTTGAGCTCCTAATTCCGCAATTCCAAATTCTAACGTATCAACCATCCCAAAAAACTAAATTGGTTTCTTTGTCACTACTAAGTATTCGTCTTTTTATTGCTCATTCGGTGAATTCAGAAAAATCATGAAGGAAATAGAGGATCTACGATTTTAACTTATAACGAGCCATTTACTGAAATAATGAGGAATTGACAAGCCAATCAGAAATAAATACGATGCATATCAATTTATAGTTGGCACAATCGAGTATCAGGTAACCCACAGAAACAGTGCTTTCTTTTTGGCATAGAGTTGGGTTCATAATATCCAATAATAGTAGATTATATGAACCAATAATGATAGCTATAATTACCCAAGAATAGTTACGATGACTGCCAGTTGAGCGAGAAGTGATTAAGTAGCCTTATGAGAATTAGCTATTATTCGTAGCAATTTCCAGATTTTTTGTTATGGTCATTAATAAAGTGGTGTTTACTATGAATGAAAATACATTTCAATAAAGTCCATAAATGTATACCTATAAAATAATCTGATCTCTTCCGTGAATGATTATGGAAACATGTACATAATATCTTTTCCAGTCTGATCCTCTACGTTAACCCTTATTCTTAGCACTTCCTGTAAAACTGAGTTCCAGCTTTCATATCTGGTGGTCAACCTACATACAGATCTGCGTGTAACCGGCTTTCTTCATTTTGTTTGTTTACATTTCGAATGTAATACCATTATGCCTCTCCATTGAAGCCTTCGTCCCTAGAGAGAAAGAATTGAGACAGTCGATTTTCACAAGCCTCTGTTGAAGCGAATTTCTTACCTTCAAAATTGTTTGTCATGGACTGGAACAGAGGGTAATCACTTGGTGGTAGATCCGGTCTATGAGGTGGATGCATGGAGCTTCTGTCGAGTCACTATGTGTGAGGCCTGATGGAACACAATTCCTTCACTATTGGCCAAAGCTGGCCGCTTCTGGGCGATTGCTTCCTTCAGACGATCCAATTGTTGACAGTACAGTTCCGAGTTAACAGTTGTGCTGTAGACGAGCAGCTCATAGTAGATAACCATTACGCCGGCTAACCGCGTTTTGACCACGACCGTTTTCGCTTGACGTTGTCGTAAGTGATCCCTTTTTCAACACCACTCACCAACCGCAAGAATGGGTTGAATAAGCAGCGATGGAAATTTGGTCGATAAGACTTTTTTGCGTTAACTCGTGTGGTATCCATACATCGAGACCAGCAATGTCCATGATTCTATTATTATTGGTGAAATATAGCTTATTTTTTCTTTGCTAGCGTTCTTCCTTGATGCGCGCTCAAACTGAACTGAGTCAACTAATCACAAAACTGATCTTTCTTACTCCATCTAGTGGAACCCTATCGAATTTTTTCAACTCGAGATACTGAACTGAAGTCATCAATTGGAAAATTATTGGATTCCTTTTTATTACATCTAATACTTCATATTATTGCATTAAATCTCCATATAAAAATATTTAGACGACGCAGCTTACTAATTTGGAATTAAACTCTATCACATAAATGTTGAACATTTTAGGTTATTGATATTGGTTTTCATATTTATGAATTTTTGTCAAATAGTAGTACACCGTTGTTAGAAATGAATCTTTTTCTAGGCTATGCATAAAAAACAGTAGTCACGCTAGGTGGGGAGGAGGGGCATGTGGGGACCGCCCCCCCCCCCTGAAATTTTACATACTAAGGCCATAGTATACTATGCTAAGGCTAAAAGAAGCAGAACTATAATTTTGCTTTACTTTGCCCCCCCAAAAAAAATCCGGCCCGCTCTTGGACACCCCTGTTTTTGAAATCTGGCGTCGTTACTGATAAAAAACGATTTAGAATATGGACTGAAGACTCTTATTGCACCATTCAAGAGAAAAACACTAGTACTAATGATATAACATACGGTACGACATACACAAATCTACCCTATACTCTGTTTCATCTAAGGGTGATCTCAGACTTTTAATGAAAAATTCCATTTGTCAATAGCATTAAAATTAATAATAGACTTGAATTAATCGATTGTTGTGAACAAGTGTGAATTTTGATAAGTAGGTATAAAAATGTATTCTCTTACCAATACTTGTCACAGTCAGAAAAATAGGTCAGCAGAAACGAAAAACGAGTTTGAAATGTTTCGATGATGCCATTTGTTAAAGGTCACTCACGTTTTCATCATAAATGAATTAAGATGATTCTCGTATCAAGGTAATTGTTGTTATTGCAGATAGTTGTACGATTTCTTCAAGTTTAGAAGTGAAAAAATTCTATTTTTAACCATTTTTATACTATATTTTAGTATATTATGATGTATCAAGAACGGTAAGCTATGATCGATGACAATTTTTTGTTTGTTTTGTGTATATTTCACGATTCCATTGTTTTTTCCTTGACCGAATAATAGTTTACTTATATAACATAACAAGAGTTGTAAGAAGGATATTACGCACGACTAAAACAAGTTGTTCTAGAAGTGCATAATGGTCTTACCATTCGAGTTATATATTTTTTTCTCCGACCGAATTCATATCCATAAGAACTTAGACAAATCCAAAAACTAGTGGCCAATCGCGACTCAATTACGAAATGTCAAAAAGTAATCGGCTACGTGTGCAGGTTGTTATTCATTTCCGTGGCAACTACCAAAGGTTTTATCTTATTGGTTATTCGCTGTGCGATTTACTTTACAGATGTTAGCGTATTGGTTGTTGATCGTGCTCTTTGTTTAGGGTAAAATGAATCGCACAGCTTCACGTTGCAGTGCTTAAATAGACAGTTACATAGTTGGTTAGACATTTTCTGTAGGGGGAGTAGAAAAAATTTATTGAACAATGAAATTGTAATAATGAACATTTGATTGAAAGTTGTTCCTTGATGCAATGAGAAATTTCATCAGTATGATGAATCGGTTGAAAAATGATGCCTGAATTAATCAAAACCAAAACTTTTTCATTGAATTTATGTACCCTACGGTTTAGTGTAGTAAAAGTTGTGATTTTGACACGGATTAGCCCATACTGTTCATTCTTGGTTATAATTAATCAATATAATAATTATGCGAAGTGTTCGATTATAAAAATGATTAATGCAACTTCAGGTTATCCAGTGACTTGCATTATCGGCTGTCTTCAATGGATAAAACAAATATTTTTTATCGCAGTTCGATAAAGAAGTCGTCTATTTTTATCGAGTCCTCCAATGAATTATAGATTTGAAATTATTGCCTCGAAAAAGCACAAACAATTACTGAGAAAGGAAGCCAATTACTTGAAAAATTTATTATACTCTTGGGGGTTACAAATAAAAACTCCTCCAATTAATTCTGAAGGGAAAGATCCTAGTACAAAAAAACGTTCGCCTCAAAACGTGTCAAGGATTGAACATTTTCCACTTATTTAGAGTGGTGTCAGTTAAATTAGTTTTTATACTCAAAAAGATCTGTATACGAAGTGAAAATGAAGCCAATTTCACATTATGTTTGATAATTATTTTAACTGGTTTCAGAAAAAATGAGATCGAGACTTCATTTTGAGTTTTATCACCTGAAGTATTAATTATTTTAAAACTGAATAAATTTTCAAAAAATTGAATTCAGTATCACCAACCTATACATGTTTATTTTGATTAAACATTGATTGGAATGTAGGCAATGCCTATAAACTCACAGGAAAAAGGAAATGTAAATCTCAAAAAAGGAATAAAAAAAAAATGTATAGAAGAGAAGAAGGTAAAAGTGCTTGAAGAGTGAAAAATTGCAGAATAAGATTCCTCCACTTGAATGCCAACTGTAATAATTATTTTTGAACGAGTTCACCGACACTGACAACCAAACACCGAATATCCGATTCATGAGTTGATGGAATTTTCATAAAAAAAATGGTGGCGACGAGGGGTCGAATTTTTTTCGATTACTTCCGCAGAAGTTTTTTTCGGAGAAAACTTTTTCATTTTCGATTCTGCCAATACATAGTATCATGAGGCTGTTTACGAATTGGGCCAAAATCTTACTGGGTGTTTTTGAGAATATCATGATTTAGGTGTGCCATTTGATATAAGAAAATAGTAGTCTTTCCGATATGACCGGAAGTTGTAGAGATTTGAAAATATTTTATGAAGAAAGATCATTGACTCAAATCTCAATATGCAAATTTTCATCGCAAAATTATAATTAGTTTTCCATGAACGTCGAATAGGCCATCTCGGTGAATCACCCTGTATATTCTCATTCAAACTGTATCCTTTCACTTTATTCCTCTTTTGTCAACCGTAGATTTCTGTTGTATATATTCCAATGAGTATCACAGAGTTCTTTGTTATCTTCAATTAATGTACTTCTTTCAAATAACATACGTTAGTAGATAAAATATAGTGTAGTTTGAATCTACAGATATTCAGATTGTTTTGTTTTAGTGTAGGCACTTGTCCGTTAATGTTTGTCTTCGTTATATATGTATATGAATTGTTTCCATAATATTCTATTTGTATTCTTTAATCTTTAGTGCTTCAAGTAAGTTTTGAATTGCATATTAATTGCTTATGAACTGATGTAATGATAGTTTATAATTTATATAAGTAATTTTGGATGAATATATATCTCTAGATATCAAGTTGAAGAATTCCATGTGATGAAGTTATATCAATTTTTTTTTAATTTCAACATGAAATTTGACTATCCTGTTTGCTTTTGTTATATTGGGAAACATATTTCAATCTTTTGGTTTTCATAAAAATATGACAATCTTTGTATTCAATTTCTGTCATTCATATCGATAATAATTTTTGGATGTATCAACAAAGGAAGAAAATCTAAAAATTTGAATTTAGATAATTATGAATTTCAGAGGATTATAATAGGATGGTCAACATGAAACATTTCTATCACTATCAATTGAATTTGGTTTCAGCACTAGTTTGAACAAATTTGTTGAAATTATATGTTTTTCAATTAATGAAAAAAAAAATGAAATAATTTATATATAAGGTGTCCCATTTCAAGAACGAACTCAATATCTTTGAAATGGATGAAACTTTTGAAAAACTAATAAACGGATAATTTCGACAAATCTTCGGCTAAAAACCTTATGAAAAATATAGCGTGTTCCATTCAAAAAGCGCAAACTCTCCTATATGTCTCTAATACGGTAATTAATTTTTATGGTATCTTATGAGTATCAATTGAACCATAAAAATTACTGAAAAAAAGTTTTAGATTTTTAGAGTATCTTGAACAGAAACCAAGAAATAGCGAAATAGCATTCCTACAGGGAATTACTCTTATGTTAATAAGATTAATGTTTTTTTTTCAATAGCTACCTACTTATTGCCCTACATAGTAAACCATAAAAATATTCCTGTTTATGTATTCAGTCCCCCTTGTAACTTTATAACACATTTCTTATCAACAAGCTGAAACCAAGAATTTTTATTGTTCCTTTTATCATTTTAATTCCCTCTTGAAATCAATTCCAGTGTTTATGCAAGAACTACCGAAATGACTCATTGACTGCATATACTAAAACAGGTTTGACTATTGTGCAAAAGATTGATTCGAATTTTTCATTGCAGATGATTCAAAATGAAGACACTTCTTCCTTCTACTCTGATTGTGCTGATAGTCACCACATACACAACAGCCAGCTATCAAGTAGGCATAGGAATATATGATTGTACGGGACCAGCAGCAGGTGTTACCTTTGTAAGTATAGTGTTCAATAATTGAAGGGATTATCTAAATTTTCTTGAAATTCGATTCGAGATAATTTCATCCTAGAAGGTGATATAATAATATAATATAATAATATGGAAGGTGATATTATAACACTTCACTCAAGGCTAACCTATAAAAACATATTTCCTCAAACATTCGACTTTATTCGTCAGAACAGTCCCCTTCAAGAGTGACACGTGTACTCCAACGTTCCTCTTACTGTTCAATACCTTTTCTATAGAACGATTCGTTTCTGCTTTCGAAATATGCTTTCATTTCGGCAACCACTTCTTTATTAGAGCCAAATTTCATTACTTGGAGTATTCTTTTGACGTCTGCAAAAAGGCAGTAATCATTGGCGGCCAAATCTGGAGAATGAGCTGGGTCTTTAAGTTCAATACGTTCACTTTGACCATAGTTTCCATATTGATGACATTATCTTGGTGAAAGAGAATGTTCTTCTTTTGTATTTGAGAACGTTTTTCTTAATTGTTGCACTCAAGAAGCCATTTAATAAATTTATGTGTACCTACAAATTTGCTTCCGTCGTTTTGCGATGAGTGGTAGTCAAAATACAATAATATTAGGTATTTGTTAATATGACGCCATCGAAATTTTTGTCGATTTGTGTCTGCATCATAAACATTTTTTCGATTGAAAATGTCAGCTTACGAGACAAATTCTAGTCATTTGCGGAGGTTTTAATGTTTTTTAATAAAAGGAATTAATAAATGAAGAAATCTGCTCATCGAATGATCTTAAATACCTATGGTGAGGCCGCTTTCAGTGAAAGAATGATCTGAGAGTGGTTTCAACGCTTCGGAGATTTTGACATCAAAGACCGTGAAAGAGAGAAAATTTTCGAAGATGCAGAATTGGAAACATTACTTGATCAAAACTTGTGTCGAACGCAACAAGTCATTTTAAAACAACTGAAAGTCATGGGAATGACAGAAACATGAAAATTGAGTACCGTACGAGTTAAAGCCGAGAGATGTTGACGGCGTTTGTTTGCTTGTGAACAGCTGTTTGCAAGGCAAAGGAGGACGGGATTTCTGCATCGCTTGTGGCCGAAAACGAAAAATGGATTCATTATGATAATCCTGAGTGCAGAAAATCATGGGGATACCCCGGCCATGCTTCCACGTCGAAGGCCAAATCGAATATTCACGGTTTCAAGGTCATGCTCAGTATTTCGTGCTACCAGCTCGGCGTAGTGTATTATGAGTTGTTGAAACCGATTGAAACAATCACAGGCGATCGTTATCAAACGAAATGAATGCGTTTGAGCCGAGCATTGAAAGACAAACGGCCGCAATACAACGACAGACATGAAGAAGCATGACAATGCCCGACCTCATGTAGCGAAAATAGTCAAGACATACTTGGAAACGTTGCAATGGGAAGTCCTACCCTACCCGCCGTATTCTCCAGACGTTGCTCCCTCAGACTATCACTTGTTTCGATCAATGGCATACGGCCTGGCTGACCAGCACTTTCGGTTTTATGGAGAAGTAAAAAATTGGATCGATTCGTGGATCGCTTCAAAAGGTGCCCAGTTTTTACAACGCGGGATTCGTACGCTGCCCAAAAGATGTTATTCACACCACAACTTTTTCTTGAAATTTTTATGAGCATATTTTTTCACCATTTTATCGTAATTCGCTAGGTTATTTAATTGCCTCGATAAACAATTCGATATCTAGCGACATGATGCAAGGAGAATGAGACTTTATCTGAGCTACTTTAAATCGCCAGTGTGCGGAGACAGGAAGAAACATGTGCGTTCCATTTTCATGGCAACAATTGAGTTACCTATACTGAATAGAACGTTTTGTAATATTTTCTCTATTTCAGTATCGTAATGAGTTCATTACAGTTCTAAAAACAGTGCTGTAATGAACTCATTACGGCATCGTTTTCAGTTATATTTTTCGATTTGTGGTTGTCTGCAGTGACTTTCAATCCTGTCAAAATTCAACACACATCAATTGTCAATATGATATAATTTGGATCAAGTGAAATGATTTGCGACATTATTCGCAATTTCTCTTAATTCAGTTGGTGTTAAATCGATTTCGGCAGAAATAATTCACGAATTTAATGCGTAATTATAAATTATTTCAAAATTCGAAACGCACGATTTAAATTGAAATTCCGTAATCTGTCAATTTTCGTAACAGTCTCACCAACTGCCGAGATACAATAAAAATATCACTAGGATGTATAATCTGAATTTTTCATTGAATTTCGTCAATATTACACAAAACTTGACTGAAATAGAAAAAAAATCGTCTACTACTCGTTGCAGAAGGCAATTCCAACACTCATGCGTTCCAAAACTCGCTCCTTAGTCGCTCGTTTTCGAATTTCGCATTCGTGTTGTAATAGGTGCCCATTCTGCAACTTGTTTTAGAATATACTATTGCCACAACTAAATAATCGCTTTGGGCGGGTTCTCATAAAATCTAATACGTTCTATTTTTGTAATCAAAAAGTCGCTTGAAAAAAGTTGCAATTGTGCAGAGGGTCTAACTCAGTAGTATAGTGATGCTTCATACACTGTCAGATATTGACTCGGACAATCCTGTTCATTCCGCTTAAACAGCTCCAAGCAGGGTTCGGAATCGATGATGCGTTGTTGTTTTTGATTAGAGGTGAGCAAACATGTCACGTAATTTCAATCAACTACCGCTCCAAACGTTTTCGTGGATTTTTTTCATGTTTTTTGAAACAACTGGTGAATTCGGATGAAGCATCATTGTTGTTTGAAGTCAGCATAGCCACTTTTCTCTCGTTGTGATGTCTTTATGTGTATTTCGTTATAAATACATAAATCCATGGGTTTCAGATTACTGAAACCATTGAAAGTGCTGTAATCATTCTCAAAACTGAGATATCACAAACCTAAAAAGAAAGAAATGTTCAGAAAAGATGAGGCAACATCTAACATTCTAGGCTCTCAGTGTATCCCTTCACAGTATATTCCGCATAGAAGCATACTTTTCTTTCTTTTTATTCGCCCCCGTGTATAACAAAAAACAAAGTAACTCAGGGTAGCATTCGAACAATTGTGTTCAAGCTGAAAAAAATTTGCTGGAAAAGATCGAATGGTTCAAGAGGAAATAAACTACAAACTTCGTTGAGATTTCGCCTGTTTCCGTAATTTTGTCGGTGGGTATATTTAGTCTATTTCATTGTCCGACCCTCACTCGCCAGTGCCGAGAAAATGTTTAAAAAATTAAAAATTATGAAGCCTACCTTCAGTAACCTAATAATTCAAATCTGAAAGCAGATCGGAAAATTTAGAATAAGATAAACACTCACTGTTTACATACAACACTATCAAAATATATTTTTTCGGCAACCGTCCGGGAAGTGCTCACTTCCCAGACACTTTTTCTCTGAGAAAGTAGCATTTCCCGGCCTAGTCCGGAAAGTACGTACTTCCCGGACTAGTCCGGAAAAGAATCGTAGAATCCATAGCAAGCGATATAACGGCTGACAGTTCATATAAAATTAGTTGTCAAAAATTTGCAAGTTTTTTTATCGCAATCGCAATAAAATATAGAAAGCAGCAGCGATAGTGTTATTTTACATGGTTGACGAAAAAATATTGTACGCAACACGCCCGAAAATGGTTTTTTTGGACTCACAGACTTCCAGAACTCGCTTACGCTCGTCCTGGAATTTTGTCTATTCGTCCAAAAAAACCCGATTTTCCGGACTTGTTACGTAAATTACTATTCTCTATTTCAGTATCGTAATGAGATCATTACAGTTCTAAAAACAGTGCTGTAATGAACTCGTTACAGCATCGTTATCAAGTTATATTTTTCGTTTTGTGGTTGTCTCTACTGCCTTCCAATCCGAGTTCCAATCCTATCAAATTTCAACAAACGTCAATAATTGTCAACATAATGTATAATTTGGATATAGTGAAATGATTTGCAGCATTATTCGCAATTTCTCTCAATTCAGGTGGTGTTAAATCGATTTCGTTACACATAATTCATGAATTTAATGCGTAATTTTAAATTATTTGAAAATTCAAAACGTACGATTCAAATTCAATCCGTAATCTGTCAATTTTCGTAACAGTCACCAACTGCCAAGTTACAATAAAAAAGTCACTAGGATGTATAATTTGAATTTTTCATTGAATTTCGACAATATTTCACAAAGCTTGACTGAAATAGAGAAAATATCGCTCCTTCGTCGCTCGTTTTCGAATTTCGCATTCGTGTTGGGATAGGAGTCCATTTTGCAACTTATTGTTTTAGAATATACTATTAATATGAAGTAATGCATGAAATAAAAATTTTCATACTTATTTCTTAAAAAGGATAAATGTGGATGAAGGTGAAACGTTTCTCGTATATTTTTTTCATTTATATAAGTAATAAACATTCTCATTGAAGAATTGAAAAAAATAAAATGCCAAAAATACCCAGAAGCCACCCCAAATACGCAATAAAATTCAGCAAAGTCTAGCTGAGGGAACGCCGACAAGCCTGATTAGTGCATGTGTTTTAACTTTTAAGCGTCAATAACTAGTAAACAGTACACTGAGGGGGATTACGCGACATCTGTTATTTATGAGTATAATGCGGCACCTTTGATGGTTTTTGATGTTGATTAAATTTTCCCTATTAATTCTGACCGAATTAAATCTCATTCGGAACTTCGAATTTTTACACGTGGGATTTCTGTTGATCACTTCGGAATGTCGCCTTTGAGTTTCAGCGCCCCAAGCAACCGCCCACTCTGCCTACACTCTAACGACGGCCCTGACAGTAATTATGTGAAATATACACAAGTTTGAAAAAAGATGCTGAATATCGCACAAAAAAGGATCGGTTACATAAAATTTAAGGGTTGGATTCTGTACCCAAAAATTTACGAGGAACATTTGAAAAATTAACAACTGTGCTCATCAAAATGTCTGTTGGTATGTGTTATAAAAGAGAACAATGAAATGAAATTGCTAGAGTTATAGCGGTATCGAACCGTAAACAACAAATGAGATTCGAAGGAATAGCGGAAAAAAATTATACCACTTACTGGCTTGATACCTTAGAATTCGGTGTTTTTTTCGGTAAAAAATACCTTGATTTGATATCTCTCAAATTTTTTCCATGAAGCTTCGGTCAATTCAAGAATGACTCAATCAAAAGTAACATTTTCCATATCTTTATACGATATTTCATTCTTCGGAGACTTTTAGTATAAATCTAATAGTTGATCATTTTCAGATGGGATATGCCAAATCATCACAAGTTGGCTGTGGTATCCATTTGAGGCAATTCGCAAGAGCATTTATCATCGATGATGGTAAAACAAGAATTGCATATGTAACAGTAGATACTTGTATGATATCCCATGGATTGAAAAAGGAGGTTTGTATTCGAAAAAAAAAAATGAAAAAATTATATTTTAATTTCAAAGAACTATTTTAATTCCTATAAATTATTAAAGGTTCTGAGTAGGTTGAGGAAGAGGTACAACGATACCTATGGTTACCAGAATGTGATTCTGAGCGGAACACATACACACAGCGCTCCTGGTGGTTTTATGATGGACATGCTTTATGATATTCCTGACAAAGGTTTCGTTGGAGAAACCTTCATGGCCTTAGCAGATGGTATAACCAAAGTGAGTACTTCGAAAGGATTTTTGAGATGATTTTATTATTCAAAGAATATATTATTCTATACTGGGTGTTCTACAAGCTCTATGACAAATTTTGACAGTCGATGGCTGCGCTCATTCTCAACATTTTTTTCCTATGAACATGGTTCGATTTGTTTCCATTTAGACAGTAATAGGTAATATAATAAATAGTCTACTAAATGCCGCACTTGCTCAATTACTAAATCAAACGGTTGATTCGATACAAGTGACTAAAATTCTTCGCTTGATTAGTAACTCGCTTTAGCTACTAGACACGTGTGCCGAACCTAATCGTCCAATAGCTTTCTCGGCTCAAAATTCAAAAATAACAGATATTTGCGCACAATGATGTGTTGGAATATGTGCGCAAAAATATCATCAATTCCACACAGGGCCGCCGCCAGGACCGGCAAACCGGACATTTTGCCGGGGCGGCAAATTGTAAGGGCACAAAGTCAGTTGATAAAACAAGACATACTTTTCGACACAAAAATGTTTTCTTAGTATGTAGTTACATAATAAAATTTCCAAGAGACAATTTTTTTTAATCAAATAAGCGCTCTCAACCAAAGTTATGAAAATACAAATAGGCACTAAAATACACCTTTAAGTCTTTTTACTATTGACATATAGAGTATTGTACTTTTAAACAATTCAGGACGTTTTTTGATGAATCTTCCTGTGATAAATTTGACAAGGGGATTTCAAGCTGAAAAAGACGATTTCATATGAAATTGAAATGATGCCTGAGAGGAACAATAGAGGCTCCTTCAGAGAAAATTCAGGCAAAGCAGGGCGGCGAAATTTTATTTTGCCGGGGCGCCAAAATGTCTGGCGGCGGCCCTGATTCCACATGTTCCATGAATTTCTTCACAACTGGAAATTTTGCACCTCCTTTTCGAATTAGCTTAAAATTAATGCCAATTAATTCCAGGCAGTAATCAAAGCTCATGCAAATATAGTTGAAGCACAAATTTACGTTACTGCTGGAGAAATAGTTGATGCTAATATAAACAGAAGTCCATATTCCTATTTGAATAACCCAGAAGAAGAGAGAGCGAAGTAAGCAAAATGCATTAATGATTTTATTGGTTGAATAAGTGTAGATGTGTGGGATATTAATTAAAATTCTTTGCATAGGTACAAATATAACACCGACAAGGACATAGTGCAGCTAAAATTCGTTAGGTCGTCTGACGGTGTTCCTATTGGATCTATCAATTGGTATGCTGTTCATCCAACCTCAATGAATAATACAAACTGTTTGATAACATCAGATAATGTTGGTTATGCCTCACTTCTACTAGAGCAGTTCGTCAATGGTGGCACGATTGTTGGCAAGGTAAAAAAATTTTAAAAATGTTCTATTCTATTTCTATATTTTCACCGACATGAAATCCAAAAATGTGGAACCATTCTTACGTCATAGTATCGGGTTTTTCAATAGCAATGATACAATTCAAAATGGTTTTAATGGCAACACTGTGTATTATTTTTTTGATATTTCTATTTCTTATGTAATTTGTGTTTAGTAGGTTAGGTTAGGTTAGGCGTATATTTCGAAATACCTCCATATTGCAGAAGTTTGAAAATGGCAAGGTTAATATTTCGTTGAAAAACATTTCGAATGAAACACTTTTACGGTATGAATATTGCTTACCCATAAGGTAATAATTTAATATTGGTTTCAAATAAAAATAACTGTTAGATAGAAGCCAAATATTTTTCAAAATGAAATTTTTTAGTTTATAATTCCCCTTGCAATTAATTTTCCAATTCTTTGACGATACTCTTAGTTCGAGTTATTTGTCAAACAGTATTGGCTCTGCTATGATCAGTTTTTGAGATACACAGGGTAATATATTGAGAGGGGGACCGTTAATACAAAACTTGTCAAAAAGTTTTATACAATGAAAATTTCATACAGAGTAATGGTAGGAGATACGTTGGCTTTCACTTATTGTTATTTAAATGAAAGACATTGTACAGGGTGTCCCAAATTCGATGCTCTCTGAAAGCATATCGAGAACTATAAGACTTAGCAAAAAACATCTTTGAGTACACTCTATCTCTTTTTTCGAAATAATTAGAAATCAGAAAATAGTATCAAAAACTGGCCATAGCATATCCATTATAAAGGGTATTTTTTTAGAGCTATAGAACTTTAGAATGCAATAAAACAACGATGGAATATTCGATTGACATGAATTTTATTTATCCGCAAGATAATCTTGTGGCATTACATTTTAAATATGATTTCTGGCATATGACTGCCACGGCTGGCTCGGATGTAGTCCAATCTGGACGTCCAATTTCCGATGACCTTTTCCAACATTTGTGGCAGTATATCGGCAATAACACGTTGTCTTCCAAATGGTCAAGGGTTTGTGGCTTATCCGCATAGACCAATGACTTTACATAGCCCCACAGAAAGTAGTCTAGCGGTGTTAAATCACAAGATCTTGGAGGCCAATTCACAGGTCCAAAACGTGAAATTAGGCTGTCACCAAACTTGTCTTTCAATAAATCGATTGTGGCATGAGCTGTGTGACATGCTGCGCCGTCTTGTTGAAACCACAGCTCCTGGACATCATGGTTGTTCAATTCAGGAATGAAAAAGTTAGTAATCATGGCTCTATACCGATCACCATTGACTAACGTTCTGGCCATCATCGTTTTTGAAGAAGTACGGACCAATGATTCCACCAGCCCATAAAGCGCACCAAACCGTCAGTTTTTCTGGATGTAACGGTGTTTCGACATAGACTTGAGGATTAGCTTCACTCCAAATGCGGCCGTTTTGTTTGTTGACGTAGCCATTCAACTAGAAGTGCGCTTCATTGCTAAACAAAATAAAATGGACGTAGTGCGCGATACGTATTCCGCACAGAACCATTATATTCGAAATAAAATTGCATTATTTGCAAGCGTTGTTCAGACGTGAGTCGATTCATGATGAATTGCCGAACCAAACTGAGAATAAATCACTTAACAGCTGTTAAATCAGTCGCCATCTTGAACAGTAATGCCAACTTAAAGTTATATACCTCGAAAAAAACACCCGTTATAAGACTTATGGAAAAACATCTTTGATGACACTCTATTTCTTTTTTCGAAATAATTAGATATCAGAAAACAGTTGATAGATATCTTGAATAGATCATAGGTATTTCTAAAAAATGACTGATTCGAATATTTCGCTATGTCTTGGTTTCTGTTTGAGATATTCGAAAAATTCCAAAACTGTTTTTTCAGTAATTTTTATGGGCCATATGATTCTGATGAAGGATCATAGATATAGAGAAATACTTTGAAATAATTTTTCAAGAAATGCCCTGTAATTCAAGAACGAATCAAGATATCTATTATCTGCTGTCTTATATCTAATTTTTTCGAGAAAAGAGATCGAGGGTCTTTGAAGATTTTTTTCTCTGAGTCTTACAGTACTTGAGATGCACTCAGTGAGAATCGAATTTTTATAATGTCTTTTTTTGTACAATGACAAAATAACATTAAGTAAATGCCAACATCTTTTGACCGTTACTCTGTATGAAATTTTCGTTGTGTACAACTTTTTGACAACTTCTGTAATAATAGTCGCCCTCTCTTGTATCTGTGTATCAAAAACTGGCCATAGCATACCCATTTTAATAGTTTACTCAAACTTAGAGTAATGACATAAAATCAGAATATTCCACTTTTTTAATTACATGGTGGATTACGAATGAAAGAATTTCACTTTGAATAGGGATTGACTCACCTCGTAAAAACAAAATTTTTTATTAAAAACCAATCTGAATTATTACTTTATGGGTAAGCAATATCCTTGATCCTGTAGAAAAATATTGCGGAGTTTGCGATCAATAAAACTGAAAAAAATCATGATAAAATAGAAAAAGTTCAGACAATTTTCTGTGAAATTAGAATCCTGTATTTCTGAATAATTTTTGGGGGGGGTCCGGACCCCATCGGACGATATGGAACAATAATAAAGAAATTACTTAGTGGCATGCAGACAATTTTTCATTTCCGGGAAATGTACCTCCTCTAGCAAGACTCGATCCCTCAACCCACGAATGAAAATTATCTCAAGAAATGATCAACTTATTATCCTCCCAGGCGCGATCGTCGAGAGAAGCGTGGGGGTGGTGATTTATTCCATGCCTGTGATTTTTGTTGGCCCTTAATTCGCAGAATACCGTAGTATAAGTATAGATAAAAAATTCACGAGTGAGTTTATTCGACTTATCGCATGAAACACCATAACACATCGAATATTTATTTTACTTCGGGTCCCTCCGCCTACCCTTAACAAGGATTAGATTACTCCATCCCTGTTATTCGGGTCTAATGACGTTTTCAGTTACCTACTAAATCCGATATTTATTATGCACATTCTGGGAACGAAAGGCAATAAAAATAGACAACTATGAAGTAATGACAACACGTGCTGGCGGAATATGTCTTTTTTGTCGGTACTTTGGAAATAAGAATCTGGAATATACTCATTGCTTGTTAGAATAAAAACAGGCCTGTTTAACAATAAGCCACATCTGGAAAATATTTCATATTTATTCTATTCAAATCAATACATTTTGTGAAGAGTCATATCAATTCATTTCGTTGTTTCTTTGTTTCTTTAATTTCATAAAATACCTAACAATTAATAAAACTCCACTGCTAAATTTTTTGGATATCACTGAAGTACTTGATATTTTTGGACTCATCGTGTATATCTTCTGTGGGTGCAGAAATAATTTTTCTCTATAGTGAATTTTGATAAGTTGTATGAACAATCGATATCCCAAATATTTTCCCCACAAAGGCGATTTGAAATTTTAGAGAAGTTATTTTCAGCACCTTATAGATTCTAAACGGTTGAATTTCTAGCGGTGATGCAATGAAGACGTTGGTCAGGATCACAAATTCTACAAAAGCCGATTTCCCTTTGATGCAGTGTGTGGTCTTTTGAATCAAGATGCGAACAGACTTAGAGGTTTTGAAAGAAATTAGGAAATTTATTGAACATCGAAATAGGGATTCTTGTTTTTTTTTGTGACTAGATAATATCCATACTTTTGTTTTTTTTTAATGACCATAAGTGTTGAGACACGTAAATTAAATAAATAAATAATATCTATATTAGATCGCAGAATAGTAATTTACGTAACAAGTCCGGAAAATAGGGTTTTTTTGGACGAATAGACAAAATTGCAGGACGAGCGTAAGCGAGTCCTGGAAGTCTGTGAGTCCAAAAAAAACATTTTCGGGCGTGTTGCGTACAATATTTTTTCGGCAACCATGTAAAATAACACTATCGCTGCTGTTTTCCATATTTTATTGCGATTGCGATAAAAAAACATGCAAATTTTTGACAACTAATTTCATATGAACTGTCAGCCGTTATCTCGGTTGCTATGGATTCTATGATTCTTTTCCGGCCTAGTCCGGGAAGTACGTACTTCCCGGACTAGGCCGGGAAATGCTACTTTCTCAGAGAAAAAGCGTCCGTGAAGTGAGCACTTCCCGGAAGGTTGCCGAAAAAGTAATTTTCGTGTTTGATTAGGACGACGAAGCGGAAACAGTAGGAACTACTCATTTTTACCGCAATGTTTTCGCTTCAAATTGAAATAATAAACTATATAGTTCATTTGGAAACAAATAGCTTGTCAAAAAAGTAACGTAACTCATCAATAATTCTTGTACGAAGAATTATTAATGAAAATCCTTGGACCCGTCGATTATTAATTTCAAAAGCACTTTATCGTATGCTTTTTTTAATTTTATATTTCTCACCTCCTACGTCCCGCATCTCTCAACTTCATTTTTTAAATGGAAATATATGGATTTGGATACATCAAATGAAAGGTAATTTGATTACCTATACAGCGATGTGACTAAAAGAATAATTAGTTGAGCCGTTTTTTATTAAAAAATTAGGAAATAATCTACAATCCACGAATCCATAGACATTTAATTTCAAAAGCTCTACTGTTCTTCTCAGAAAATAATATTCGATGACCAATTCAGTTATGTGAAGGAAAATAAAATTTTATCTTGAATTTAAATTTTTCTTTTAACTGTTTTCTTTCACTGTATGCATTTTTCAAACTTCGAAAATAGAAATCTGCGGGTAAAAGGATATTTCTCAATATTTATTATTTCAAGAATATCAACCCGACACTAATCACATATTGTTAATTTTGTAATAAAAAAATTGGCTACCAGATTCTTCAGTAAAAGAATAACGGTCTGATTGCAGTTACTCTCCAATTTGTAACAATTTGTAAATTATTTCGCTTTGCAGGTAATCAAATTACCCTTTCATTTGATGTATCACAATTCATATATTCCCATAATCGTAGAAGGGTACGAGGGGTAGGGGGGTGAAAAATATCAAATTCAAAAAAGGATATGATAAATTGCTTTTGAAATTAATAATCGACGGGTCCAAGTATTTTCCTTAATATTATTTCTTTGTACAAGAATTATTGACGAGGTACATCACATTTTTGGTATGCTGTATATGCAAAGACGATTAATTAGTAATTCGCCATTTCGTAAGAGTCTGACACAGAATGGCGGAAGTGCCTTGGAGTCCGCCGAGGGGCTCGCATTTTCATATGCCCCCAGGTCCTAAATTACTGTCGACGGCTCTTGTACCTAGGTCGTGTGATTTAACATCTTGATATTTCTTTTCCTTCAAGTATATGTTCAGTCACAAGTTAATGCTCAAAATTCAACAACAATTAAAAACCAATATTGTACAGCCAAATTTATATTTTTCTTATGTAAGATTCGCAGAATTATATGAAACGATGCAATAACAAGTGAATGCCAGCTGCGTCATATCGGAATGAAAATTTTTATTTCCCAAGGTTACTTTCCATATTTTCTGAGAATTTCGCAGCGTTGGATAATTTAGATTTCAATGTTGGTAGATGAGTAGAATATTCCTAAGTTCAATATACTTCTAGATAAACTTGATTCATTCATATAATATTCATAAAACAAGTCTTTTTGAGAGAAGCTTTACTTACAATATCGCCAAGATCTACAACTCTCTTCCTTTTAGCCTCAAGCTCCTGAATATAGAAAATTTCAAGGTGAGCGCTTTCCGATACTACCTCATCAATGAACAGAATAAATAATAATTTTTCTTTTTGCTGTTTTCTAAGTCCTATGTGTTTTTTTTCCTTTTTAAAATAGTGAATACAGAACGCCTTTAAGTCAATAATTATAATTTTTTTTTTTGGTTGAGTTGAGCAGGATATGCATGCGTGCATGACTGGACTCCGCCTTTTTTCCACAATCAAGCTACAACTAGACTACTATACAGGGTGTTTCCTAAACATGCGGCAAAAATTCAGGGGGTTGTTCCTTGGACTATTTTAAGCATGTTTTGTCCTTGGATGATCTTTGAAAAACCTCTTTGTTTCGAAGATAGTTTAAATAAAAATGCGTACCGCACTGTGTTTACTAAGTAGGTACAATTTATTTTTAAATTTGTTTAACAACATTCCAATTACTAAAAACGGCCAGTTTTTTGACTAAAAATTGATAAGTGCAGATGGTAAAGGAATACAGATTAAACACGGTTTTCATTTGAATTCGTTTTGTGATGTATTAGCAATTAACATTTTATCTGTGACTATTATGAATCGCTATAAGAGGTGGTCATTTTCAACAGTTTTTGTAGGTTGAGTTGAATTTTCATGTAATTTTTCATAATAAAATGTTATTATCTGAAATTTTGTTTCCCCTATATCTTCGAAACAAATAGGTTTTTCAAAAATCATCAAAGGACAAAATATTCTTAGAATAGTCCAAGGAACAACCCCCTGAATTTTTGCCGCATGTTTAGGAAACACCCTGTATATGTTTGTACTTCTATTTGTGGAATCAAAGTTCATTATTATCATAAATATTACTATTTGAAAACTAGAACCAAATTGGAAATTGATGATAGTCAAATAGACTTTTCTAAATAAGACTCAAATCTGTCATCACTGTAAGGCTTTAGAAGTCATCGCAGTAGTGAATGAGACAAATCATAGAGGGTAAAATTCAAAGCAAAAGATCGGTTGGAAAGTGTCTAAACTCATGGCTGAAGGTTCTCAGGAAGTGGTTTGGCCGTTCATAAACGGAGATCTTTCGCGCTGCTGTTTCCAGGACTACGATTGCCATTTGGATCGCCGACCTTCGGAAGTGTTGGCGTAATAATAAGAAGAACTCCTAGATTCGGTTATCTTAGGAATAAAAAGTCGAAATCTTCTTTACTTGTTAAACACTGATGGTAGAACAGAATGATTAAATTGCATGTTCTGTATTTCATCTAATCATGATGATAATAAATGTTATCGTCTTCAGAACCATTCAACGTATAATAGATTCGCTCCAGTGATTGTTTAAGTAAGTCGCCATGTAAAATATGCGCCAAAAAAAGGCATCATTCTCTGTTGCCTCATTTTGATCGAACTGATAATACTCCCTTTCAGGAATAAATCCGAAACCTCACATTCATTGGTAATTAAAGATCAGAATTTTTCGGATTTGGTTTGGTCCAATGAAAATAATACTCCAAATGAAACAAACAGATTCTCTGCAAAATTCTAATCCTTTCAACACGATTTCTAAGAATACTTCGAATAATTCTTCAGTTCAACGCTCAACAGCAGAAATTCTTTTAACTGATAATTTTGGATGTGATCAGAAGATTCGTGCTCTCCTTGATAATGCCAGTCAGGCAAATTTTATCACTTTAAATGTTTGAATATATAAGGTTTAAAGTTTAGGAATTCACCAAGCAGTGAAGCTTGATATGTAAACTGACTTCTTGACTCGAAAATCAAGATCTTGACAAATTACATACTTGAACCTGACTTGATTTGAGATATTTATTGCTTGACTTGATATCAAGCTACTTGATATTACTTGAGCTTAATACGCACGAGTATCACGCCATTTATTCCTGCAAGCTCGTGCGCGCTTAGACAAAATAATCATCTTCAAAGAATAAGTGGTGAGTTTGACATTGATCTCCTTAGTTTATTCAATGAATCTCCTGTAAATTGAGCGAATGAAAGGGTTGGCGTTATGAAATAAACATATTTCTGACTGAACGTGCTGACAGTTCTGAATACATTCTAGAATGGTGGATGAAGTACGAACACGATTTTCTAAATTTAGCTAAAATGGCAAAAGATATTTTCTCTATTTCAGTATCGTAATGAGTTCATTACAGTTCTAAAAACAGTGCTGTAATGAACTCATTACAGCATCGTTTTCAGTTATGTTTTTCGTTTTGTGGTTGTCTATGCTGACTTCCAATTCTATCAAATTTCCATAAACGTCAATAATTGTCAATATAATATAATATAATTTGGATATAGTGAAATGATTTGCAACATTATTTGCAATTTATCTTGATTCTGGTGGTGTTAAATCGATTTCGTCAGACATAATTCACGAATTTAATGGGTAATTGTAAATTATGTCTAAATTCGAAACATACGATTCATATTGAAAATCCGTAATCTGTCAATGTTCGTAACAGTCACACCAACTGCCACGATACAATACATAAGTCACTAGGATATATAATCCGAATTTTTCATTGATTTTCGACAATATTTCACAAAAATTGACTGAAATAGAGAAACTATCGTCTAATACTCATTGCAGAAGGCAATTCCAACACTCATGCGTTCCAAAACTCGCTCCTTCGTCGCTCGTTTTCGAATTTCGCATTCGTGTTGGAATAGAAGCCCATTCTGCAACTTGTTTTAGAATATACTATTATCAACGCTAGTATCTCCAGCTCCTGTTGAAAGTCAATTTTCCAGAGTTGCTCTGACTGTTACAAAAACACCCAATATATTAGGCAAAAATCCAAAAGATGCGTCATGTGTCTAGATCCTGGATGGAAGATGATGTAATCAAATAGTGATTGGAGGTTGCTCAATATTGAGAAACTTTATTTTAAAATTTTGTTATGTGTTATAGTGGTTTTATTCGTGTTTCTATTTTAAAATAGTTGAAATTTTTTGTTTTCTTATACAATAAGTTTCATAGATAAAAGTGTTCCTCCTCATTTAATCGTTTTTTCATTGATTAACATCGAAAAACCAAAAAGTGTGTTAAGTCCAGTATGTATTGACTTGAAATCAAGTCAAGTTGATATTGAAAAACTTGACTTGAACTTGACTTGATTTAAAGTCAAGACAAGTATAATAGCTCGAATATCAAGTCAAGCCGTGACTCTCTTTCGATAGCAACTGCTATTTACTGTAACGGAAACATTTCTGTTCCACCAAAGGGCACTTTGACCTGTAAAATCGCTTCAAGTTACACCACTGATAGAGAATTTGAAATTGAAGTTTTCGTACTACCTATTATTTGTTCCGAAATGCCAAATTTTAGTTTTCACTCGCACAATTGCCTCATATCAAGGTTCTGAAATTGGCTGATCCTGAATTTTATTTATTGCGTTCTGTTGATATGCTCTTGTTGGAGGCGTATTGCGCGTATTTCAATTCCCGGAAATAATAAACAGGAACCGATAGCTATCAACACATTGTTCGGTTGGATTCTTACGGGCCGCATTGATGTGAAAACATCGATTTCACAAAATTAATTGTCATCCTTTTTAGTCTCATATTCGTCCGGGCTCGAATCATTAGAAATTACTTTTTGTGGCAGCTGTATAATGTTCCCGATCATAATTTTGTCACGGAATGAGATGACAATTGCGAGATGATATTTAACGAGAGTATAGGTAGGAATATGGATGGTATATATGTCGTTGAGTTACCATTTGTTTCGAGATTGAATCCCATATTTGGCGGTTCTCGGGAGATCGCACTTAAGAGGGGTTCATACCACGTGGAATTCTTATGATCTGCCAAAGTTTAATTACTACTCTTTCCTCAGCGTGTTTGAGGAAGGTAGTAAAACACATTTTTTTTGTCAAAATTCGATTTTATTATTCAACATCGCCTTCGAGGGCGATACAGCGATTAAAGCGATCTTCCAACTTTTCGATAACATTTTTGTAGTACGATTTGTCTTTCGCTTCAAAATAGGCATCAGTTTCGGTGATTACTTCTTCATTGGCGCTAAATTTCTTTCCAGGAAGCATTCTTTTGAAGTCTGAGAACAGGAAAAAGTTGCAGGAGGCCAGATCTGCTGAATACGGTGGATGCAGAAGTAATTAGAAGCCCAATTCATGCAATTTTGCCATTGTTTTATTGAGTTGTGACACGGCGCATTGTCTTGATGAAACAGTACCTTTTTTTTTAAATGAGTCTGTTTTTTAACGATTTCATCCTTCAAGCGATCCAACAACGCCGATAATAATCGCTGTTGATGGTCTGGCCTTTTGGAGGTAATCAATGAATATTTTGCCTTGCGCATCCCAGAATACTGATGTCATAACCTTGCCAGCTGACTGTTGTGTTTTTCCTTGCTTTCGATTCGGTTCATCCTGTGTAGTCCAATCAGCTGACTGTCGTTTGGACTCCGGAGTGAAATGATGAAGCCATGTTTCATCCATTGTCGCATATCGATGCAAAAATTCAGGTTTATTGCACATAAACAGCTTCAAACACTGCTCAGAATCATAAATACGTTGTTGCTTTCGATCGATTGTAAGCTCGCGTGGTATCCACACAGCTTTTTCATGTACAAATATTCGTGAATGATATGATGTAAACGTTCAGTTGATATCTTCACAATGTCTGCTATCTCGATCAACTTCACTTTACGGTCATTCATAATTATTTTGTGAACTTTTTTTCTTGTCGTTAACAGCCTCTTTTGTGCGTCCACTGCGTTCGCCGTCTTCGGTGCTCATTTCACCACGTTTAAACTTAGCTTACCAATGATGGTTGAGTTTTCTGGTGCAGACTCCGGAAACTCTTCATCGAGCCAAAATTTTGTTTCAATTGCATTTTTACCTTCGAAAAAAAAATATTTTATAGCACACGAAATTCTTTTCTGTTCCATCTTTTTTCAAACAACAAAAGTAGCTACACTTCCAGCGCAATATCTCATAAACTAATGGTCGGACGGCTGTCAAATTTTGACAAGTATCGTTGGAAGGTACTAACTAAAAATCATATGGATTTGATACTAGCTCTAGCACCGTCATCTGTGCATCAGACCGGGGACTTCTCAATTGGCCTAATAGGTTATACCAAATTAATTTTCGGAGATATGGGTTTTTGATTTCATTCAATAATTTTACAAAATTTGAGTAATTGTTTGAAAGTTCGATGTTATTGATTCCTGTTCTGACTCTATAGTGCTACTCCCTAAAGTTAGTGCTGAAGAGATCAAAATCGAAATATATGATTGTCGCAATCAATAACTCTTGATTTGAATCATCCAGCCATATGTTTGTTAAGAAATTTTTCTGATAAGTTAAGATATTCTGTAAGATACGAGAATACACAATGAATCGTTTCGTAAAATTTGTTTTTTTTTTCATAAGTTTTATGTTATACAGATGAAATCTGTAGCTGATAAAATAAAAGTTTGAAGTACGCTTGTGATTTTTGTTTACTTAACATATTACTTTGTTTAAGTAATTTGTTGATGAGGTTTTGAAATAAATCGATCAGACGATATAAAAATCATTGTTGATTGTGTAAACATACATGATTACCATCTAGTTGCAACAATATTAATCATTGAACAACTATGGATTAGATTCTACTACTTCAAATAATATTTAATATTCTAAAGATCAATCAATAAAATTTTTATCAAAGATCTCTTGCACTCGTAAAAAATGTCATCAGATAAATCAACTATGTCAATGGGGAGTTTTAAATGTTTGCCTCAATTTCAAGGTGAGAATGCTTGATTTCCATCATCGTTCTTTTTTTCGAAGAATAAGAGCCTCCATGTTAATCTTAAGCTCATAAATAAGATTCATGAATCTTGAAAAGATGGTTATTTATTATAGAAGGGAAAAAATTATTAGATATTTTTTTCTTGTATAATAGACTATTTTTTCTGTGATGGAAAAAACGACGATCTAATATGGGGAAAACATGTCATTACAATCAAATATATTGAAGTCACAGAATTATCGATGTGAAATATGAAGTTTAAAAAAGGTAGGCAGTTCTACTACAATTACACATGCGTTGGAAATCTTTGAAATAAATAGCGAAATCTTTTCATTTTATTCTATAATTCAATTTAAAAAGAGGAAAATTTTTACTGAAAATTGAATTACTTCGGCACATTTCAAAAAAATTCAGCCTGCTGAATGCTATTTTAATTTCTCATTTCTAATTTCTTTTACCTGGAAACTGGACGAGACATATCATTTGAGGCTACTGAATAAACTGGACTCAGGATTCTTGTCCAAACCCTCAGACATAATGCCAATTACATATGTGCTCTAGAGAGTCTCAAAAGTAAACTCAAAGAGGCACAACGGACAGACAAGGTATGTTGGAACCTTGAAATCCTGAGTTCCCCGCTGTCCTGGGAATGCCGTAATACAGTACTTAAATCAATTGGGTAGAGGCAACAACGAGACTCTACTAATTAAACAGCAAACATAAATTTTGCTAAAGCTTAAAATACTTATTCTAATTCACTTGCTTAATCTGAACTCGGATTATTTGTTTTGAATTATTGAAAAATTTTTATCGATATTCAGCTTGAGTTTTCTGAGGTTCTGGTTACGTTATTTTCTTCAGTTTGAAATAGTGTTTTTATAATAATAAATGCAAAATATCAACATGATCGAATATGTAATCACGGAAATATGGTTTATTTAATTCCCAATATTCTTCTAGGATATTCTATGATTCAGATTCGTCATCAAATCGTGATTTCGCGTCAATAGCGGCGTTATAAATATAAAAAAATTCAAGCAGAATATGAAAAAAAAAAAACTAATGGAGATTTTGCAAATAAATATAAAATAACAATCTTATAATTCGTGTTGACCACGTGTTGAGAGATATTTAGTTTTATTAATGTTTAATTGAGTACGAAAAAAGTGTGCCTCTGTATATAGGCCAACTTAATTATGTTTCATGATTCGGAAATCGAATGCAATATGTTGGTATGCAGCAGGCACGATATCAAACTAGTTGTTTTTTCCATTCAGTGGAATATACAGGGTGTTTCCTAAACATGCGGCAAAAATTCAGGGGGTTGTTCCTTGGACTATTCTAAGAATATTTTGTCCTTTGATGATTTTTGAAAAACCTATTTGTTTCGAAGATATAGGGGAAACAAAATTTCAGATAATAACATTTTATTATGAAAAATTACATGAAAATTCAACTCAACCTACAAAAACTGTTGAAAATGACCACCTCTAGCCAGCATACAAGCATCCAATCTTCTCCTCATTGACTGCCGAACCCTTTCAAAAACACCAGGATCATTTCTTATTAAGTTACACCCAGCAATGATCCGATTTCGCAAGTCTTCCACATTTTCTACTGGAGTGGTATAAACTAATGATTTTAGATGGTCCCATAGGAAATAATCTAAGGGGTTTAGTAATTGGAATGTTGTTAAACAAATTTAAAAATTAATTGTACCTACTTAGTAAACACAGTGCGGTACGCATTTTTATTTAAACTATTATTAATTTTAAAAATATGAAAAATGTTGTTCGCCCTGTATCTTCGAAACAAAGAGGTTTTTCAAAAATCATCCAAGGACAAAACATGCTTAAAATAGTCCAAGGAACAACCCCCTGAATTTTTGCCGCATGTTTAGGAAACACCCTGTATAATCAGTCGAAAATAAGAAAGGTATCATTCAACAACACAATCAATTGGAATATAAAACAAGGCATTTTTTACGCATCCCTAAAAGAAGAGACATTCTTGGATATTCTCAAAAATTTATATCAAACAGGTTTTTAGAATTGATCTATTTAATTTCCAATAAATGGTTGAATAGATAGACAGCCATTCATTTCCAACTGAACAACTCTTCAAATAATTTTACTATAACTAGTATAAAAATAGCGTATTCTTTATAGCTTTCTGAATTTCAAAACTATGTGTTGCTCATGGGCCTTTGCCCAAATCACGCTCGATAGAACAATGAAGTTGGGCTTTTGAAAATTTGTTTCTATGGAACATTTTGAATTGAATCATGTACATAACTTGTATTATTTAAATTTGTGAGATTGAAGGAAAATTATAGTGTGCACCATAATGAGAAAGTCCTTTTACTCCCTCGTATGGTTGCAGCACTCGATTTTCAGGCTCGTGCCACAAACTTCCAAAATTGTGAGAAAAATTATACTTTTCCCATTTATTCCGCAATATATTATACTATATACTACATCATGTCATCAGAAATATGAATGAAATGAAGAAACTACTGAAATAAGAAGCTTTCAGGAATCGTTTATTCATGCTCCAATTGCAACATTGCGATAGTATTTCTGACAAGTGGAGCATGAAGTAACGCGCTAGTGCTTAAAAGCTCCTTACTTCACGTCAGTACTCTCTTCCTTTCAGCGTTATGTGAATTTGGAGTTAATTATTTCTAATCCTTTGAGAATATTCAATTAATTATTGGAATTAATACATCTCCAGGGTCCATTTGTTGGAGCCTTCGCTTCAACTAATCTAGGAGATGTGTCCCCTAATCTAAATGGCCCTAAGTGCATCAACACCGGTAAAGACTGTGATTTCAAGACGAGCACTTGTGATGGAGAGGCCAAATATTGCATCGCTTCAGGACCAGGAAAGAATATGGTCGAAAGCACCGGCATCATTGCCAACAGGTTGTTCGCTAAAGCTAAGGTAAGGGATCATCAAGTATACATACAGGGTGTTCAGATTTGTTTTCGACAAACTGAAATGGGTGATAGATCACATCATTTTAAGCAAAAAAGTTCCTATGAACATGAGTCCGGAAATGCTTCGTTTCCGAGATACAGGGTGTTAAAGTTGAAAAAATAATTCGCGTTTTCTTAAATATCTTTTGACTGATTCCAAATAATTGGATGAAAAATGGTACATAGGGTTTTTTGAGGTGAGAAATTCAAATTTGTGGTCGATTTGGTTGTATTTTCTAGAGGGCGCCACTGGCAATCATTTCGTCCCCTTTAAACCGTAGCAACTTTTTTGTGCTACCCTGTACGTCATTCTGGACTAAAAAATCGATTCCCCTGACTTTTCTAGTTAAAAAAGGTATAATTTATTTAAGTTGCTAGGGGCAACCGTTTCAGAGAAAAACGCATTTAAAGCCAAATCCATATTTTTGTAATCTCTAAAACATGTAGAAACAAATTTGTAATAATTTTGAATTAAATATTTTTTAAAAGTAACAATTTAGACAAAACAAAATAACATAATAATTTTTAAGGAAGGTGTTCGAAATGTCCACCGTTCTGTTGAATGCACAAATGACATCTTCGAATGATTGATTGTTTTACATTCAACAATTGTTGCGGCAATAGATTTAAAATGGCTATACACAATGACAGATTTGAAGTGTGTTAGGTTCAGATGTCATAAATTATAATTATAGTTAACTAAGTTACTAGCTTATCAATAAATACAGGAAAATGGTATTGGTTACCAAAGGCCCGAACGAAGCATACAAAGAACAAATCATCTACAGAGAAATAGGATTTTACAGACCTTCGAAGAAAATAAAAACTCAGTATTCGTGAAGCATTCCAACAACGCAATATTTCAGGAAACAGAATATTCAGAACACTTAAAAACAACAATTACATAGCATACCACTTCTACTTATTAGTGGGCAATAGAAAATCCGCATGCATTTCGCCTTAGAAATTTTCAAAATGAATTTAAATTTAATTTTTGAAAAGGAATAATTTCATGAAAGGATTTCGAAGCAGTCAAAACATATTAAAGAAAACGCGAATTATTTTTTCATTTTTAACACCCTGTATCTCGGAAACGAAGCATTTCCGGACCCATGTTCATAGGAACTTTTTTGCTTAAAATGATGTGATCTATCACCCATTTCAGTTTGTCGGAAAAATCAGAACACCCTGTATATGGTTTTTGTATTGTATTCCTTCGAATATACTGCGCAGTAGTAATCACAATCTAATCCACAGAATCTTTATACAGGGTGGTCCAACGAAAACTTAAATCCACGATTTTTCGACTTTGAAATGAAAACGTGGAAAATCGCTCGGATTTCTGATTCGAGGAAGAACTTCAACCCCCTAATTGGGTGAGCACAACCCCTTGATTTTGAATAGATGTGAGGGTTGTTAAAGTTGAAGATCTATCGAGTATTATCTGACCTTAAAATTTCGCATTATCCATCGAAAAAGAAATAACAGCAAAAGTAGCGAAAGAGGCCATTTGAAATTTATCTCGAGAATATTATTCGTAAGATCCGACACATTTCTAAGGAATTGAGTAGTTGTACTCTTCCATTTTTTTACCTGGCATTTCGTTATCGATAGAAATTTTGAAGCGAAATTTCAGGATCAGAAGGTACTCGATAAGATCTTCAAAATGAGGTATCGCAACACCCCTAATCCCTATTCAAAATTAAAGGGTTATACTCACCCCCGTTAGGGGTTGCAGTTATGGGGATGCGAAGAGCGGAAAAGTTGTTCCTCCTCGAATCAGAAATTGACGGGTCCGAGCGATTTCCCACATTTTCATTTAAAGCCGGAAATCGATATGTTAAGCTTTCGTTGGACCATACTGCATGTGAAGAGTATGCAACCTAACCCGAAAAGCTTGAAAATAATATGCTGAAAATATTCATTACGAAGAAGCAGAAAAAATTTGTATTTCAAATTGATATCAATATGTATAAGATGAGCTTGACTTGATTTAGATATTTATTGCATGACTTGATATCAAGCATGATATTATTTGAGCTTGATATGCACGCGTCGCACGGCATATATTTCTGCAATCTCGTGCGAGCTTAGACTAAATAAGGGGATTTCTCGAGCGCCGAGAAACTGAAGCATTCGCAGTGTGACTTTATTAGTAGTTTTCTCACATTTCTATGAAATCAATTGGTAGATTTTGGTAGTTTCAGAATAGTTATTTATAATACAAGTGCAGAAGGCATTGATATTCTTCCACGAGTTCAAAATTCAAAAACGAGCCACGAAGTGGCGAGTTTTGGAATGAACGAGTGGTAGAATGAGCCTTCTGTACGAGTATTATACATTATTTTTCTAATTCATTGCATTTTCATTGAAATTAATGAAATATTTCCATAAATATAATTTAGTGATTTTTGCATTGAAAAATGTTGGTTGGCAGAACTGATTTCTTTAAGGCAAATTGATGAATTGACAGATAAAGCCGTGGCGGAAAGTTCGGAGTACCAACATAGAATAATAAAATATAACCATGAAAACTGTGCGTTTCTGATATATTCTCGCACGATTTTGTTCTACAAGATTTGGAAGAATGAACGGAATAACCACAGAATTAGAGAAATACATAACAAACATGGCCAAAATGGCCAAGGATTTTTTTATCAACGCCAGCATATTCAGCTCCTGTTGAAAGAGATTTTCCAGAGCTGCTCTTATAGTTACAAACACCGCAATATGTTAGGTGACAAATCTATAAGATGTCTCATGTTTTTAGAAATTTATGGAAAATTATATAATCAAGCAAAGCCTATAGGTTTCTCAATATTAAGAAATCTTTTTATTATTTTTAATTTTTTTATGATTTATAGTGATTTGATTTATATTTCTTTTTCAAAAAAATTGATATTTTCGGTTTTTTTATACAATGAGTTCAATGATTAAAAGTGTTTTTTACAAAGTCACTTCTCATTTCATCATTTTTTTATTGATATGACACTACACAATGAAACTGCTAAAAATCAAGTAGCTTGATATGATTTGAGATTGAAAAACTACTACTTGACTTGAGCTTGACTTGAAATAAAGTCAATCTCAAGGCAAGTACCTCGAAAATCTTGACTTGAGCTTGACTTGACATTAAGTGAATCTCAAGCCAAGTACCTCGAATATCAAGCCGAACTGTGAATCCCTAACAGTGTGGCTAAATAATTGTTGCCAACAATTGAATAGTTTGGTGGAAATTACTTTATTTTATTATATTTGATTGAGTTTTCCGATTGTGACTTTGGATTATTACTATAAAAATAAATTAATTTAAAGAATTTTTTGTTGCAGGAATTATTCGAAAATAATAATGGGGAGGAGTTAACAGGACCAGTAAGGTTTATTCACCAATTTGTTGACATGCCCAAACAAAGGATTAAATTAACTACGAAGAATGGATCTGAAATCGAGGTAGGTATGTCAGCAAACAGATTGTTCCAGAAGTTTTCGACATATTCCGGGAATGAAAGAGCAACATAATTTCTATTCATATTCATCTATTCACTGAAAAGTCATGTCATATTTCAGTTATGAATTCTTTACATAATATATATAATGCTGAAAGCTTTAACGGTGGCATTGTTCGACACAATTGGAAAATTTCTGACTTTTTAGCCGTCGCGTCGTCTAGTCAGTTTTTACCTCAAGTTCTCCGGTATACCGCTCGAAAAGCAAACATCTTACGTACAAATGTTTCGAATAAAAAGTTGATTGTTTAGCGGGGAAAAACCACTTATGCTAATTCCTCTTCCATTTAGTAGATCCTTGTGGGGGATCGGGGATCAACTTCGGAATTTCAAATGGGAATTTATTTTTTTTATTTCATTACAGATTCTTATTCACCGACAAGGAATACAAAAGTTTCGGATAAACAATTTTTCACGAATTGTCACAGATGGCTCTGTAATCGAATTTGAAATTTTCTTTTGAACGATCTTAACGTTTCCTAATTCACACGAAATTCTTATTGAACTGTTTGTTGTCAGTACATGTATCGGGTGTCGTTGTCTAGTGGAAGAACCTCAGAATCCCTTTGAGCGAGATAAAAATTTTCGAGCACATTTCCGAGCTCAATTTTTATTTATTTATTTATTTATTTAAATTAACGTGTCCCGACAGCTATGGTCATTGACACAAGATCACATCGAAAGTAGTCAAATTACATCAAAAAAGATTTAAATAATAGAGTACAGTTCATTATCTTTGAGAAATCGTATGGTTGCTTCGATCTGGGTGGGTAAACTTAGTACATCATGCAGGGCTCGATTTTTGAGAGAATTAATTTGGCGAAAATCGCATTCTTATAAACTGAATTATTTTCAAGCAATAATAGGAAAAATGAAAATGGCATGAAATGAGAAGTTCCTATAAATTATTTATCACTGATGCTATTAATATGAAGCAAACACATTTTACAGGAACTTATTTCAGTAGAATCCATTGGTATTTGTTCTTCATTGAAATTAGTTTTAAGGTCATAATACAAACTTGTGTTTTTTTCATTGTTAACTATAAAAATGTCTATAACAAATAAAATTGCTTTTTTTTCCTTCTCAAAAATATATCACATGATGATAAATTTCTTATCAATAAAAATCAATAAAAATCATCAAATGTCAAAGTTTCACACGGGAAATCTGCATATTATTGAAATTTTAGGTGGCCACCATGGTTTCCGGATTGAAAATCGTTAGATTATTTCAACATTTTTAAACTAATAAATGTTGTTCTTCAAATGTGACCAAAGAGAAAAGCTAACGTTGTTGAATCCGGAGGTCTCTGTGGTCACCGTTTATCTTAAGTTCACAGATTATCATAGATTGGCACTTGGTTGATTTGCCGTGTGAAACTGAAACTTTTGATGATTCTCATTGTTTGATGAGAAAATAATATATTATGTAATATATTGTTGAAAAGGGAAAAAAAACGATTATATTCATCATATAAATTTTGAAGGTCGAATTAAAAAACCAAAGTGCAATCATTCCAAACCAAATTTCAAATAAAAAACGAATTATTACTCTAATGGATTCTACTGAAAAAAAAATGCCTGCAGAAGGTTTGTGTTTCATGTTTCTAGCATAAAAAATATGAGCACTTTTCATTACATTCTATTCCTCAATTTTCTCTTATAGATTGAAAACAGTTGAATTTATAAGGTTGCGAATTTTGTCGAATTAATCGAATTAATTAATTTTTTCTAGCGCAAAGGGATTATGAGATCTCCTCACTAGATAACGAATTACAAAGCCATCAGTGACGAATCGTGAAAAATTGTTCGACCAAACTTTTGTAAACTTTGCCGTACAATACGGATCTGCTGAAAAAACCAGAGGTTCCATTTAAATTTCCAAAGTTGACCACCATCTCTCTATAAGGGTGGAAGAAATGGAAGAGGCTGCAGTATAAGTGGACTTCTCCCTCGAAACCATCAATTTTTTATAAGAATCATTTTTCCGTGAGATATTTCGGTTTCGCTTGACTTGAGCTCTAGAAAAATATTTCGAAAATTGCGACCAATAATATAATTTATATGTTTCATCATAAATTGGCAAACATATGTTATCAAAGGGCCAAATTACCGTTGTTTTGTGAAGAATATTAATATCCTTGGATAAGTTTAAATTCACATTCCGCAGGCAATAAATACCTCAAGGTAGAGTTAGATTCCCAAAAGTAAAATTACATTGGAATTTTTTCTTGTCATAAACTTTATAATACCATCTGGAATTTCAAACTTTCAACCCTCATATATCAATCAGTTTTGTTTTTTTTAATTATTTTAGAGGACCGAAAAAAAACTTTGGATGGCTTCAATGAAGAAAGATCACATGATTGACTTTGTTGATTTAAACAACGGATCCATCATATTGAATAATCGGTATGAACAAAGTTTGTATATTGGGGCTCCTTTCCTGCCTACGGCCTTGAGTAGGTGTGGATATAAACTTGAATTAGCTGGTTAAACTTATATTAGAGGACCGTCTAAAGTTCGATAGAGTGTTCATTTACGACTAGAAAGGACACCGCATCAGTGAAAGTGACCCTCCTGTCAGATTGGCTGAATTTTTGATCTGTTATAGTCCGAGTCAATCCAAACAAAAAGTACAAAATGTGAAAGTTTTTCTATAGGCTAGTTTTGACGCTCGAAGCCCGTACTTCATACCTATATGTTAAGACAAATAGAAAATAAATTTCATGATTTTTTTTATGTGCCCAATAAATGAGATATCCTTGATAATAACGAAAAATTCACAAAACATAAAAGACACATCGCACTATGCAATCCAGCCTTGTATAAATGAATCCCTGCCAGTATTGTAACAAAGTGTGTGTGGGTCAAACAAAACAATACTTGAAAGAGAGATTACAACAACATAAGAATGATACAAGAATGTTAACAGCTAAAAACAAAACTGCCCTAACCCAACATGCACACAGATAAGGACATAGATTTGATTTCGAAAACGAAACCATCCTAGATACGGAACAGGAATTATAGAGAACATACAAACAACTTTAATGGTAATGTTCTTTTGAACTAATCAAAAAATTCAAAGTAATCTTAGATTACTTCAACTTATCTAATGCAAACTAATCTGAGTCAGAAACCTTGCGGGATTACATTTATTTAGATCCATGAAATGTCATAGAACTTTTGATAAAATTCTTCATTCTTCGTGGCCAATACGATCAAATTGTGATAAGAATATGCAGAATGTGTAATGAGATTTCTACGCATTGGCCGTGAAGAATGAGCAATTCCATCAAAACTTCATTGTGTTGAAATTGTTCATTTGAATAATTTTTCCATAAAATGAATATTCGTTCAATATAATTCAACAATGTTTTTTACCCTTTTTTCATTATGACTCTATCTAACCGTTTTAATTATACATATTTTATTAGTTGATTATGAGGTACATATTATATTGAGTGTTAAATGTTCTGTTTATGATTAATATATAATTAATGAAGGAAAAAATTGTTCCGAAACGTCAACAAGATCAAAATTGATTTTTTTTTTCATTACTAAAATTCCTGGTACTGATTGATTAATTTCGAACATGTATATTGAATATTCTGAATACTTTACACGATTGTACCGAATCGTAGTAGTTCGTGCAGTTAAGTCTTCTGGTTAACTGCTTACACTTTTGTTATATACGAACTCCCAAAATGAATTCAAACTATGGTTCCCGCCTAACTATACTCAAAATTAATTTAATTATATGTTGCATATAAGAAAACATTTAATTTCTCATGCCTTTCTCCTGATAGTTAGGTGTGTTTTCCACGTACACTGCTCGGGTTGAGATATATAAGACTATGAAGTGTTGCTCTGTTTTAGGTGAGGGGTTGTACTCCGGCTATGGGCCAGGCGTTCGCAGCCGGCACAACTGATGGACCAGGGGAGTTTGACTTCCGACAAGGAACCAAATCTGACAACCCGATCTGGAATTATATAAGAGATTTGATCTTTCCACCATCCGAAGACGTTAAAGCGTGCCACAGTCCAAAAGAAATTCTCATCAATTCGGGCAAGGTAATTCATCATTACAGGGCCGTCGCTAGGGGGTAGGCGGTTGCCTAGAGCGCCAAAGTTCAAGGGCGTCATTTAAGCTTGATCAACAAAAATCACTTTTCTCTATTTCAGTATCGTAATATGTTCATCACAGTTCTAAAAACAGTGCTGTAATGAACTCATTATAGCATCGTTTTGAGTTATATTTTTCGTTTTGTAGTTGTCTATACTGACTTCCAATCCTATCAAATTTCAACAAACGTCAATAATTGTCAATGTAATATAAGTTGGATGAAGTGAAATGATTTGCAACATAATTCGAAATTTCTCTTTATTCTACTACTATCCCATTCTGCAACTTGTTTCAGAATATACTATTGAAGAAATTCAAAGTATTGAATGAGATTTGATTCGGTGAAGAACAACAGAAAAGAATACCGAAAACTTTAATTAACATCAAAAACTATCAAAGGTGTAGCATTATGCTTTCTATTCATAAATAACCAGATATCGAGAAATCCCTTTAAAGTACTTTTTACGAGTATGTTAGTCTAAAAAACATCAGGCTTCTGACCTTCCCTCTTCCAAACGTGGCCGAATTTTATTGCGTATTTGGGGCAGCTTCTGAATATTTCAGAAGTTATTTTTCTCTCATTTCTCCAATCAGAATGTTGATTCCTCAGAGGAATGCGAAATATAGGAGAAACAACTCCATTTTACCATTTCCATCTTATCCTTCATAAGAAAAATAAGGAGTTTTTCATTTCATATCACTTTCCATATAATATTTTGTGATCATATTCCGTATTGTATGTGCAAACTAATGGGGCCCACAGATGAGCAACTTAGGCGTCAACCCAGTTGCCAACTTGTCAAGTAGGCTACTAAGTTGCCCGTCTGTGGACTAGTTGCTGGTTGGTACTCCAAGTTGACAACTAGGTTGGTGTGAGATCAAATCGGTTTGATATTCGATGAGCGGAGCCCAATGTTGGCAACAAAGTTGCAGCGTCTGTGGGGTAGTTCTAAGAGGCATAGAATACCTGGTGTATGCAATGATTCGATTTCGTTTCAGACTTTTTGAGAGATCCACCTGTTGCTTTGGTGTTCAGCTTTACCAGAGTTCTGTAAGGTGGCGCTCTTCAAGATTTTTCGAATTTCCGCTATCTGCCTGGTGCCGTTTAAAAAGAGAATACTGATTTTAGACACTGCAAACATTCACAATAAGTTACAATTCAGTTCATATCAAATTTTCAATCAAATGAATGGAATATAATGACAGACCATAGAATATAAAATATTGTTGTTCTATACTCAAAGTTCACAACAAGAGCATAGAAATAGGGGGATACTGGGGTAATTACACGGTGTTCCTAAATTGGAGATACAAATGAAAATGCCAGATTTCCGGATCATTTTAAGAAAAAGTCACTTTTGGTTGCCAACCTAGTTGGCAACTTAGTAATAAGTAATAAGTAGCTTATTTTGAATTTTTCGATTTGCCTTTGTATTCAAGTACTTCAAATTAGTTTGATGAAGATGTAAGCTCTCTGCCTAGGGTGGCAGTTTGGAAAGCGACGGCCCTGCACCATTAAAAGCATTATCAAGGAATCTATTTGAGGTGAAGAATATAACGACTTTCGTTTGAGAGGGAATTCCTGCATAGTCCTGACACGAGTTCGATCGAATGACAAACGTCTAGAGCGTCTATTCCACACAATTTCCGTTAGGTCGTAGTCATGGGCGTAGATCTGTTTTTTTCGTAGGGGGGTGTTAATCGAACAAAATTTCATCAGGTTCATATCAATCATATTATCCAGAATGAATGCTTATAAAGGTATAAAGGTGGGATGGTTATTTACACAGCAAAGAACTTATTAAAAACATCAACAAAATTTGCGATCATAATAAATAGAGACAACATTATATAACATGCATACAAACTAATGACTAAAAAAAACATTCTTGTGAAAGGGAAATTGAATCATTAATATAGTTCGGCCCTTGTGTTTTTCATAATATCAATTCCAAAAATCACCACTTCATATTCGTAAACCTTTCTATTTAAGAAACAACATCAAGACCAAACCTGTTCATTGCTTTATCTGATAGATTTTCAGTCTCACTAGTGCATTTTTCATATCACAACTCTAATTCTGTTTCCATTTAAGTAGAAACGAAATATTTTTTTGGAATTGTGAAAAGGATTCCTTCAAATTATGCCTGAAACAAGAATCATATTTCCTCTCTTAATGAATGACTGTGAAGGGAATAAAATTATTCATAGATTCAACAACTGCAGTATTGAAATTGCGTTATGAGAATATACCTATGAAAAATGCAAAAATCACAGATGGCTTTTATAGAAAAATTATCGTTCTTCGTCTTGGCGAGAATTCTGAAATTTTATATTTTGGAAGTATTAGGAGAGGTAATTACTCACAGTACCTCCATATCTACGCCCTTGGTCGTATTCCTCATGAAGCATTCTGAACCTCTTCAACTATTCCCGTTTTAGTTTTGTCCAAATATGAACTGACGGATCTATTGGAAGTTTCCAACGTGCGAAGGGAGGGGGTATATTTGAGTTTGGATTATTTGTTCACCACTTGCGGATCTGAGGGCGGCCATTCTGATTGGAACATAGAAAATAAAAATCACATCTGAAATATCAGAGTAGACGCCCCAAAAATCAAACAACTTTCGGTGATATTCATTTGAAGGATTTCCGAGGAGCTTGGTGAATTTTAACATAAATGAAGAACTTGGCAGCCATACTTGTCATAATTGCAGGCTGACTGACTAAGGATAAATATAAGTATAATGCGAATTTTGTTTGATGGGTTTCAACAATAGTTGCATTTTTCAGCATTTCGTGTATTTTTTAAGTTTTAGTTGATTGCATATGGGTACTGAATACTGAGTGAGAGAGGGATGGTCATGGCACCAATTCAAAATCTAAAAAAATTAAATGATTTATTAGTATTGCTATCATCCCGTTCTCGATTCTTTGCTTTCAGACTTTTTGATCGTTAAGTGAAGCGTATTTTGCAAAAAGAGAATTGCATCGAAGTCCTTCATATTTACCTAATGTTACAATTTGTGGTGTAATATCCTCAACTAGGATTCAAAAAAAAAATGTGCAGTAGAAAACCTTCTTCAGAAATGAAGTTTAATTGTTTGGTCAACGTTGTTTTTTTAATTTTCATATTTTCCAATTCAGATCAAGTTTCCCTATGAATGGCAGCCTGAAATTGTAGCTACTCAGTTGGTAATGGTTGGGCAAATTGTATTAGCAGCTGTACCTGGAGAATTCACAACGATGTCCGGAAGAAGGTTGAGAAATTCAATCAAGGAGAGCATTATACAGAATGGTGGTCCGAAAAACACTAGAGTCATAATAACAGGACTAAGTAACGTCTATACTAGCTATATCGCTACTTACGAAGAATATCAGGTAAGTCCAATAACAATTTTTGTTTGAGAATTCTTAGTGCATACTGCATACATAGATTTTTTTGTATTGATTATTCGTGAAATTTTTTTTCTATAAACCGAGGTTTGGTCGGTCTAACTTTCAAGAACAGTCAAACTAGCTAGTCTATTTGATAAATTGAATTGTAGACTGATAATTTCAGTTAATTCATTGTTTCCGATAATGAACCTTTGAAAAAAAAATGTGAATTCTTTTTGACAATTTGGAATAATTAAACTCGTATAAAATATCAGTTTGTCCACAGTCCAGGACTTTCTCGTAAAATTGTAGAATATATAAGCGTGGAATTTACTCCGAAACCATTTGTTACATTATTAATTCTCCTAGCTACAATTTTGAATGCAAAAAATCAAGGACAGAATTTTCAAAAATTCATATCTACATGAATTGAAAAAGCTGAATCAAGATATTCAAGATATTTACTGCCATGATTAATTTAACAGTGGATATTTCTATGCTAACTTGACAGCACTGAAGGCTCCCATAAGGTACGCAGCGTGCTCCAACACTAGGAAGGTGTTAAGAGATTGATAGAGTTGGATAGAAAGCTAAAATATTCAAAATTTCAGCTCATTACATCGAATATTATCATGAAGAAATCAAAAATTGAAACAGGACTGATTAATAAAGATTTTGGAGTCTAAAGTAAAAAACTCAATAATCTGAGTACTGCCCTGAGAATATAAAAATAACGTGGAACGTTTGGAGAATTGTATGCAGTGGAAAAACCCATAAATTTAAAAAATGTCGCGCAGCTGATTTCCTAGTTATGTATATTAGAATTTAAAGCCAATTTCAATGAATCCTCTTGTATTTCCGAAACTAATAGTCTTAGGTTACAAAACAAGCTACTTTTCTGGAAGACATGGATAACCCGCATTCACTACTAGGCTCTTGATAACTCATGGTACACTCTGTATAGCCGTCAAATATTGAATGCATATCTATAGCACCACTGAAATTAAATCAAAATAGGATTATGCAGCTTATAATGCAATACAGGTATTTCGCCATATTCATATCCGCCCTTGGGGATGTTGAAGCAGACGTTAAAAGCAACAGAAACTGCAGTGGGCGATATTATAGAATGAGGAAACCACAAACTCACAAACATATTGACATCAAAATTGAATTCAGAGCAACCATAGCAGGAATGAAATCGTTATTAGTATATACAGTGTGTAGGTCGAGTACACCTGCAAAAGTCAATACGTGAATGATGAAATAACTGTTCAATAATTTTGTGGGGCGAAGTATAATGACTTTAAGTTGAGACCTAACCAATCAGACATTATATTTTAAATTTACAGTAGTTTAGACAATGAGTAATTTATTTGAACGGCTGATTATAGCTGATGTAGAAGGCATTTCTTCGCAAAAAAGTTTGGAAATGTGCTCTTACCACGAGGTATACATCCTATTTTTTGTGCATATCGTAATCAACATTATCTCATCTCATCGCCCATAAATACGTTTCATGGATTGTTATCAAGAGAAAAAAGACGACCTCCCGAATTGAAAATGTAATGATTCCATTATGGTCAAATTACTCACATGTTGGAAATAAAATATTGATATTTCAAAAAAATTTGAATTACTTTTTTTTTGAAACGTCGAAATGATAAATGTATATCGAAAAAATAAGAAATTTCAACTATTGAACAAATTAAGGCATTAATTACGTAAGCACACGAACATATAATATAGTTTCTCTATTTCAGTATCGTAATGAGTTCATTACAGTTCTAAAAACAGTGCTGTAATGAACTCATTACAGCATTGTTTTCAGTTATATTTTTCGTTCTGTGGTTGTCTACACAGACTTCCAATCCTATTAAAATTCAACATACGTCAAATTGTCAATATAATATAATTTGGATATAGTGAAATGATTTGCAACTTTATTAGAAAATTCTCTTGATTCTGGTAGTGTTAAATCGATTCCATCAGACATAATTCGCGAATTTAATGCGTGATTATAATTTATTTCAAAATTGGAATTGGATTCAAATTTAAATTTCATAATCTGTCAATTTTCGTAACAGTCACACCAACTGCCAAGGTACAATACAAATGTCACTAGGATGTATAATCTGAATTTTTCATCGAATTTTGACAATATTTCACAAAACTAGACTGAAATAGAGAAAATATCGTCTAATACTCGTTGCAGAAGGCAATTACAACACTCATGCGTTCCAAAACTCGCTCCTTCGTCGCTCATTTTCGAATTTCGCATTCGTGTTGGAATAGGAGCCCATTCTGCAACTTGTTTTAGAATATACTATTCTCTATTTCAGTATCGTAATGAGTTAATTACAGTTCTAAAAACAGGGCTGTAATGAACTCATTACAGCATTGTTTTCAGTTATATTTCTCGTTTTGTGGTTGTCTATACTGACTTCCAATCCAATCAAATTTCAACAAACCTCAAAAGTTGTCAATATGATATAATTTGGATATAGTGAAATGATTATTCGCAAATTCTCTTAATTCTAGTTGTGTTCAATCGATGTCGTCAGACTTAATTCACGAATTTAATGCGTAATTAAATTATTATTAAATTATTTCAAAATTCGAAACGTACGATTCATAACCAAATTCCGTAATCTGTCAATTTTCGTAACAGTCACACCAACTGCCAAGATACAATACAAAAGTCACTAGGATATATAATCTGAATTTTTCATTGAATTTCGACAATATTTCACAAAACTTGACTGAAATGGAGAAAATATCGTCTTATACTCGTTGCAGAAGGCAATTCCAACACTCATGCGTTCCAAAACTCGCTCCTTCGTCGCTCATTTTCGAATTTCGCATTCGTGTTGGAATAGGAGCCCATTCTGCAACTTGTTTTAGAATATACTATTCTCTATTTCAGTATCGTAATGAGTTAATTACAGTTCTAAAAACAGGGCTGTAATGAACTCATTACAGCATTGTTTTCAGTTATATTTCTCGTTTTGTGGTTGTCTATACTGACTTCCAATCCAATCAAATTTCAACAAACCTCAAAAGTTGTCAATATGATATAATTTGGATATAGTGAAATGATTATTCGCAAATTCTCTTAATTCTAGTTGTGTTCAATCGATGTCGTCAGACTTAATTCACGAATTTAATGCGTAATTAAATTATTATTAAATTATTTCAAAATTCGAAACGTACGATTCATAACCAAATTCCGTAATCTGTCAATTTTCGTAACAGTCCCACCAACTGCCAAGATACAATACAAAAGTCACTAGGATATATAATCTGAATTTTTCATTGAATTTCGACAATATTTCACAAAACTTGACTGAAATGGAGAAAATATCGTCTTATACTCGTTGCAGAAGGCAATTCCAACACTCTTGCGTTCGAATATTGGAATTCTATTGTTGGAATAGAAGCCCATTCTGCAACTTGTTTTAGAATATACTATTAAAGGGAATACCACCACGTGATAGCTCAGTTCATTTTTGGAAAAGATACCCATGGACCAAATGGTTTTACCTGGTTGTGGTACGGGTAAATAATAATAATTTTCACATTTCAACAACAATGTGAATATGAAATTCTGTGTTAGATCGTATCTTAACTTGTGGACAGTTTTAAGAAATTTGAACCTCATGATCGAATATCCAATATTGATTAATTTTACTTTTCAGATTCAAAGATACGAAGCGGCATCAACAATTTATGGACCACACAGTTTAGCTATATACCAAAGCCTCTATAGCGATTTAGCAGGAGCCATGTTAACTGTGAGTATGCTTCGAACATAACTTATTCCTCTAAACACCTTAGAAATAAATCAGGCGGTTTTTGTTATTTGGACAATTATTATAGATGTAGAGATTCAACTATGTCTCAATTTCTTAAATTTGACAATTATATTAGGCCAATTGAAAAGTCCCCGGTCTGATGCACAGATGACGGTGCTAGTATTAAATCCATATGATTTTAAGTTAGTACCATCCTTCAAACGATACTTGTCAAAATTAGACAGATGTCCGACTATTAGTTTGTGAGATATTGCGTTGTGAGTGTAGCTACTTTTATTATTCCGAAAAGATTAAAAAAAAGAATTTCGTATGCTGATAAAATATTGCGTTTTGAAGGGAGAAAAATAAAGTTGAAGCAAAACCTTAGATTGATGAAGAGTTTCCGAGGTCTGCACCAGGAAAATAAACCATCATTGATTGGTATGCTAAGTTTAATCGTGGTGAAAAGAGCACCGAAGACGGCGAACGCAGTGGACGGCCAAAAGAGGCTGTCACCGACGAAAAAATCGAAAAAGTTCACAAAAAAAAATTGAATGACCGTAAAATGAAATTGATCGAGACAGCAGACATTGTGAAGATATCATCTGAACGTGTACATCATATCATTCACGATCATTTGTACATGAGAAACTTTTGTCAAAATGGGTGCTCACAATCGATTAGAAGTAACAACGTGTTAATGATTCTGAGCAGTGTTTGAAGCTGTTTAAGGGGAATAAAAATACATTTTTGCATCGATATGTGACAATGGATGAAACATGGCTCCATCATTTCACTTCGGAGTCCAATCGACAGTCAGCTGAGTGGACTGCACGCGATGTACGCAAGGTATAATATTCATTGATTACCTCCAAAAGGGCCAGACTATCAACAGCGATTTTTATACAGCGTGATTGGATCGTTTAAAGGATGACATCGTTAAAAAACCGCCCCATTTGAAAAACAAAGGTGCCGTTTCATTAAGACAATGCGCCGTATTACAAATCAATGAAAACAATGGCAAAATTGCATGAATTGGGCTTGGTATTACTTCTGCATCCACCGTATTCGCCAGATCTGGTCCCCAGCAATTTTTTTTCGTTCTCAGACCTCAAAAGAATGCTCGCTGGAAGGAATTTAGCGCCAATGAAGAAGTAATCTCCGGAACTGAGGCCTATTTTGAAGCGAAAGACAAATACTACTCCAAAAATGCTATCGAAAAGTTGGAAGATCGCTATAATCGCTGTGTCGCCCTTGAAGGCAACTATGTTGAATAATAAAATCGAATTTTGCCAAAAATATATGTTGTAGGCATAAAGGGTGTGAAGCGTAAATTCAAAAAAGCATAGGAAGACCTGCTTTTGAAATTAAAAGTCCATGGATATGTGAATTTCCCTTAGTAATATTCAGTTAAAGAATAATGATCTGATTGCAGATACCCTCTAATCACAAATTGTAAATTATTTCCCAATTTTTTAATAAAAACCAGTTCTATTTTCAGCCACAGCGCTGAATAGGTAATCAAATTACCTTTCATTTGATGTATCAAAATCCATATATTCCTATTAGAAAAAATTGAGTAGAGACGTAGGGCGTTTAAAATATCAAATTCAAAAAAGCGCAGTATAAATTGCTTTTGAAATCGAAAATCAACGGGTGCGAGGATTTTCCTCAATAATTCTTCATACAAGAATTATCGACGAGTTACGTTTTTTGGCACGCTGTATAAAAGGAACAATAAGGGGAATTGTTTAAAAGTGAAGATAAGATTTGAGGACATATTTCTCAAGGAGAAGCGCTAACTATAGACACATGTTTCGGCACTCATGAGTACTTCATTACATGTTCAAAAGTTATACAACGGCAAATACTAACTTTTGAAACTTTTACGTGTTCGTGAAGTTCGCTTCGAAGATTTTCACACACACTAACAAAACGCGTCCTCACCGCACAAAAACCGAGGATAATCGAGGTCTAGGGCGACTGGGGTGAGTTCGAGAGGTTAGTTGGGAATATTTAGAATCTATCCCACTTGGGCAACTATCCGTTTTTACTCTTTATGGGCCACCATGTCCATCCTTTCCAATAGAAAGAAAGTTATTGAACTGATTCTTCAAATGTTCGAGTGTTACATAAAAAATAATGCAAAAAAAATCGAGGAAAAGCGTTTAACGTAGACACGTGTTTCGGTCATCATCAGTACGCTGAAAAAGTGTTGGTATGAGCAACACTTGATGTGAAAAATAATGTTAAGATTCAAACAACCATTGAAAGAAACATGTGAAGCTACTTTTTACAGATTTGAAGTATTCGAATATGAAATATTCTACTCTCTCATGTGGAAGTCATAAAATAGTAACTTTCATTGGATTAATTCAGAATGAAGCTTCGTGAACAAATACTGTAAAGGCCGCCTTCCCTTCTCTAATTGTCAGCAAACGAATTTATTCCTGCTTCTCGTTTATCTCCTCCCATTTGAAGCCAAGTTGAATTGAATAACACGAACAGCTAACTCTTCATTACAAGTTGTATTTCGTAATTTCTCTTAGGTTTCTTGAAGCTTGAGTTCGATAATTTTGTGTGTTATCTGAGTAGGCATAGGTTTAATACCTGTTTCCTCACAACAACTCAGGAACAGCGCGATTATATGAATATTTTGAAAAGAGCTACTCAACCTATATTGATGGCGGCTTTTATTGGTGAATTACGGGGTTTCATTCTAGAATCATTGATGAAATCGTCAATAAGACTTCTAGGGGCCTTATACACCACCCACTCCCTAGTGGCGAGTGGAGTTTGTGTGATTTTTTTATTCAAATAAAAATTTAATGTATTGTTTAATCTGGGACCATCAAAAATATTCCAGGGAAAAGAGGTTGCACCAGGACCTCTACCTCCAGACTTCCGTTCTCAACTTATCTCGTTGACTCCTCCTGTCATCTTCGATGCACCACCAAAAGGCAGCCATTTTGGCAAGTGTACCCAACAACCGCCTTCAGAAGTAAAGATTGGGGAAACAGTATCAGCTAAGTTTGTGAGTGTGAAATATTTATTTAATACTTCTATTGACTATTCAACTTTTTTCATATTTGAGACGTGATAAAGATCCCTTAGCGATGGAAGTTTCATAGCAATAAAACATGAAAGGCAGCAAACCAACACTTAGATTTCCAGAGCTTAAATTTCTTCATTTCTCAAATTCAGCATAGCTCATGGAATAAATATGGGCAATGGAAAATAGTAAATCGCATCATAAATATATTTGTCATACTTTCTTAAAATGAGCCTCCAAGAAAGGGATATTTTCGGAAATATTTTCTGGGATGAAATTCAGAATTGAATTGAGAATTTTTTTTTTGAAGAATATACTAGAATAATCAATCCATTTCAAGGCTTAACTTTTGAATATTCTCGTATGGCTAGGGAGTTCGAACCATAAAAAGTGAAAATTTTACCAGAAAAAAAGAAATCAACAAAGCCCTTTCGACCGGAGAGTTTCGGAGGATGGTCATCTTTTACGATGAAGATCAACCAGATCAGTTTCAAAGAAAAATTTCCCTTGCTCTTTCTAATTCGCTTGGTGTAGCTTTTTGCATCGCTTTTTTCTAGAACAGTGAAATCATATTTCTACCGCCAATCAAAATTCTCAGTAAATAGAATGAGAATCAGATCGGATTCCGTCAGCTGTAATCATGAGGAATATTTACCAGATAGTTATCTAATAAAATCGTAATTACTACTCAGAAAATTAATTGAAATCAAACATGTTATTACTTCCAGAATAATTCTCACGTGAATAAGTTATGTCGAATACCACTCAAGAAAAAATTCAAGCAGGTAAAATTTCTCGATTGTAATATTTGTTGGATTTCACTTCTGCCTACTTATGCGTTTCGTTCCTGGCACACACACCGGACTCATCAGTGTGACTTTGGTATATTTGTGTGTGCTGTGTCACAGACGCTTGGGGAATTTATTATTATCGGGAGCCGCCGGGACTCGAACCCGGCACCTTGTCGCATCCCGGTGAGTGAGTCTACCTCTTAACGTCTAGGCTACCGAATGCTGTGTTTATTGTTGCTATGTAAAGCTTTTATGAGAAGCTGCCACATATTCAAGAATCTCATACCTTTGAAACTGTTTATGAGTGGTTTTAATTTTAGTTTTAAAATATCCCTATAAAAAATCAAGACTACCCACTAGGCTATCCAATGAACATAAAAAAAATTAAGGCATCTCATTTGAATGAATTGACTTAATGACAATTTTTGAAGATACTTTTTTAAAAATTCCAGTTTCATATTCATTAATTGTCCTCAATAAATTACAGGATATGTCAAAATTTTCCTTCGAACCACCTATGGAGTGATCCGTAGATTTGCAGAAGACTTGACAATTTTTCAGGAATTCAATAAAAAAATCATATAATCATTTCTAGCTGTTTTCAAGACATTATTTCTAGTTAAAAGTTTAAACCATTAGCATTGACCTACATCGAAAAGCAGGTATCACAGATGAATAATGACAAGTGGTGTATTACGAAATCAGAATTTCATGGAGATGAAGTGTATGAAATATACCCAACTCCATGAAATTTTAATTTCGAAATACCCCTCATTCTTCTAGCTCAAAATTTAAAACAGTTATCGACCGATCGAGAACTATTCACTTATCCTGTTTATTAGTCGTCGATGAATTTTTAAAATTCTCTTTTCGGAGAGCACTCTATCACAGCACTTTTTTTTCCATAGATATCTGGTCATCCAAGAAACAACGTCAAACAAGGTAAAACGTTCCTGACAGTAGAGAAACAACTCGACAATAAAACATGGCAAATCATCTACACTGACGCAAATTGGGAAACTAGGTGAGTTGACACATTTTCTCGTAGTTCTTTATATGTTCTGATATATAACTTTTCTAGATTCAAATGGAAGAAAACGTGCTTGTTCAAAGGGACCAGCGAAGCAACTGTAGAATGGGATATAACTAATGATGTTGAACCCGGCACCTACAGACTGAGGCATTTTGGACATAATAAACTTATTATAGGAGCCATTTTACCATATAGTGGAACTTCAAATAGCTTTACAGTGACCAAATGAACAAAATGAAGATTGTAATATAAAAAAGTCTGTACTACAATACATATTAAGTAATTTATGTATAGATTAAAGAAATATTCTTGCCATATAAAATTTAAGTTAGTATTTTCATCAAATGTGATGATGATGATCAAAAGTTAATTAAATAAGAAGTATTTCCATTACCTTCTAGTTTTTATTGATCACTCGCGATCCGAATCGATTGCCGAAATAGTAAAAACCTTTTTTAAAAATAATATTTTATTTCAATGCTCCTGTAAGGAGAAAATGATATACGTGAACTGACAAATTCAGCGTGCTTTCGGTAACTTTGCTGAACTAGCAGCGATTTACTAGAAGTGTATATATAATAAAGTAATCAACCGCTAAGGTTAATGTGTAAATGTTTGGACATCACAGATAAATATAAAAAAATATAATTCCTGTACTCATAGATCTTCTACCTTATAACGAACATAACAGAAATTCAAATTTTGAACAAGTTCATTCATGTGAGTGGGCTACTGGATTTTGTAATTAATTCTTTGAGCGGAATTGAAAACTGACCGAACATGAGCTATCCAAATATGTTATCGGAAAAACTATCGTACACAGGCATGGAATTTTGCAAATTCGACCGGTTTTCAAAATTAAATGGTTTGGAGACAATTTCTGACCATTTTTTCTCATTGCAACTCCCTGTTTTTTGTAAGTGGAAATTGTGTTGAAAGCCTCTGAGACAACTGGACTATAACGTTGCTTGATAATGTACAAATAATAGCGCGTATTCTATAGATATGTGGTTATTGAATGGTTTTCTTTGAACTGAAGTGAACTGAACAAGAGCATTGAAAGAAAAGCTCAATTTCAAAATGTGACTTGGTGTGACTTGAAATGAAAAAGATGAAAGAGATTTGATGACACTAAAGAAACATGGAGGTTGGAAGTTATCAACACATAACAAAGATAGCTAATAAGTGTTCACAACATTGAGGAACAATAACTGATTTTGTCTAATCCTAATATTCATCTCCTTACCATGGCCGCAATAAGAATATAAGAATTTTTTGACACAGAGAACTTCTTGTAGCAAATTCAATGCTGTTTCCAGATATGTGGTCAAATTGTGGCTACCAGTATGAATAAAATATAATTGATTTTATGGAAAAACTCAAAAACGTGAAACTGAAGAATAACCATCAATATTTCGACTATCTATTATAGAACATAGACCCTTTTAAAAGTAGACACCCTCTACAAAAAATAACCATTTCATATTTTGTGTGAATAAAGACAAAGACAAATTCGATTCGTGCAAAATTTAATGTACATCGCTGCTCTTCAGTCGTCAGTCAGGATCGGAAGTTTGTTCCTCTTTTTCCAGAACCTCGACCACAAAGGAATTTCGGATTAAATCAACTATAGAATAGTTCAGTTGGTTGACCAGCGGTCGAATAGTTTTATTCTATCCTTTATCATAAATCCCATGAGCCAAATTTAATTATCCAGTTGTATATGCATATAATAAAGCATACCTGCTAGTTTGATCCTGCTTTTAATTAACATGTTACCAATTAAATATTGGATTCTGAATACTGATATCGTTCACAATATCACAATTCATATTATCATACAGTTTCCATTGGCAACAATCCATCATCATGTAGCCGCTATTGTCTACTGCTGGACGTAGGCCTTCTGCAGGTTCTTCCATATCCTATGGTTTTGAGCCGTCTTCATCCAATTCCTGGAATTCTCTTTACATCATCGCTCCAGCGTGTTGGTGGTCTGTCTATGCTACTATTGTCTTCTCGTGGTCGCCATTTCAATATTCTCCTGGTCCAGCTTTCGTTTGATGTTCTAGTTGTATAGGGTTTTTTGTTTCGAGGTATATAACCTTACGTTAGCATTACTGTTCAAGATGGCGACCGATTTAATAGCTGTCAAGTGATTTATTCTCAGTTTGGTTTGGCAATTCATCATGAATAGACTCACGCCTGGACAACGCTCGCAAATAGTGCAATTTCATTTCAAAAATAATGATTCTATGCGGAATACGTATCGCGCACTACGTCCATTTTATTTTGTTTAGCAATGAAGCGCACTTCTGGTTGAATGGCTACGTCAACAAACAAAACTGCCACATTTGGAGTGAAGCTAATACTCAAGTGTATGTCGAAACACCGTTACATCCAGAAAAACTGACTGTTTGGTGCGCTTTATGGGCTGGTGGAATCATTGGTCCGAACTTCTTCAAAAACGATGATGGCCAGAACGTTACAGTCAATGGTGATCGGTATAGAGCCATGATTACTAACTTTTTCATTCCTGAATTGAACAACCATGATGGCCAGGAGCTGTGGTTCCAACAAGACGGCGCAACATGTCACACAGCTCGTGCCACAATCGATTTATTGAAAGACACGTTTGGTGAGTGCCTAATTTCACGTTTTGGACCTGTAAATTGGCATCCAAGATCTTGTGATTTAATACCGCTAGACTACTTTCTGTGGGGCTATGTAAAGTTATTGGTCTATGCGGATAAGCAACAAACCCTTGACCATTTGGAAGACAACATTCGCCGTGTTATTGCCGATATATGGCCATGGAAAAAGTCATCGAAAATTGGACGTCCAGATTGGACTACATCTGAGCCAGCCGTGGCAGTCATATGCTAGGAATCATATTTAAAATGTAATGCCACAAGATTATCTTGGGGATAAATAAATTTCATGTCAATGGAATAATCCACCGTTGTTTTATTGCAATTTAAAGTTCTATAGCTCTAAAAAAACACCCTTTATGATCTGAACATCTCCATTTCATTCAAGGATGTGTTCAATAATGTCTTTAACCTCGGTTTTTATTCTGATGGCACTGTTTGCTATTCTTTCTCTTCTGGGGATCCCAAGTGCGGCTCTTTGGGCTACTTTAGTTTATCTGCTGATTCTTTTGTGAGTGTCAGAGTTTTGACCCATTATTATAAGTAGGACACATAGTACACTTTTCATATACACTTTTCGCTTTCTCCATCTTATGGGCCCTGTATATATTATCATGCTTCAATACAATATTATTGATGTTACTAAGTTTCGAAGGCTTTATGGAAATCGACAAATATAATTACCAAGGGACTCTTGCATTCTATAGATTTTTCTATCAGGCCTCTAGTTGCTTGAAGATGATCCTTTGTCCCGTGAACATTTCCAAAGCTGGCCTCTTCTCTTGACTGATACTTGAGATTTTTCCTCTTGAACACCCTATTGCACCATTCCCACCAGTTGATTCAAACTGTTAGTCAAACTTGACAAATCTTTCAGATTTTTCAAACGGTTTGTTAATTTTTTTGAGAATTTTCATCAACAGAATTAATTAAAAGATTCAATAGTATAGTTGATATAATATATGATTATTATCAAAGCGTCAGTGAATACGCCCACTCGATCAGCGACATATGATATAACAATTGACCACCGATATCTTGTGATTTAACACCTTTAGACTTTTTCATTTGGGGGCAACTGAAAGATGTTGTAGATGCCAATGGTCCACATTCGATCCAAGACCTTAAAAATAAAATTCGTGAACATATCATAGACATACAGCCACAAATGGACGAATTGGTCATTGAGGATTTCATGAAAAGGATAATGTGCTGTAAACGTTGCCGCGGTGGCCATTTAGCTGATAACATTTTCATTAACGGCATACCTTCATTTCCACAATGAAATAAACATCCATTGATTCGAAAACCTTTTATATTCGGCAGGATATGCACATCGCTTCAAACTCTTTTCTCCTAGTCGAGCATTTTCGCCGTTTAGACATTACATAACTACGAATATCGAGAGAAGGCAATGATATAAACAGCTTAGGCGAGATAAAATATTGATGTGAATTCAAACTGAGGAAATCCAGGGAGACAAAATGTATCCTACCTTCATATTCAGTTCATGATAGAGAAAGAACATTGTTCAATGAAGAGCTATATCGCGGAAATGATCTTTAGATATCAAGTGGTGCGAATATCAACAATTGGCCCTGAAACGAGCGACGAAGAATCTCAGTACCTAGAGAATATTACATATTATGGAATGTTTAAGCAGGCTTAGATTAAAAAATATGTGTTCAGTGGCGGATCCATGGTGTAATGTAGGTCAAATTAAAATATCAATGTCAGTGGTGATATCTCCAAAAGGTAGCAATTTGAATTCTTTGTTGATTTACTAATACTTTATTATCATGTCATCTATGAGGATTCATGAACTTTATTCTGTTTTTAATAACTATGCATAGAAGCCGATACAGGCAGGTTCAAAGAGAGTTCTAGAGTTAGCGTTATTGATAACTTATCAGAGAACTAATAATTATGTTAATAAACCTCTTCTGATACTCCCATGAGTATATGTCTTATTCATACCCTGCATGTACGATGATTCTGGCTAGTACTCAACATGGCGATCCCTCCAGTCACATGCAGATTTGGTAAATGAAAATTGGCTTACCACATCCGAGACTACACCACATCTAGTAAATATGAGTTCTTCAAGTCGAAGCAAGAAATAATTGCAAGCATCAATGAAAGAAAGCTCATCAATTTCGAAGACCTAGGCATTGCTGCCTTCATAGAAGAAAGGGTCAAAAAGAAGCCAACAATGTGGTTGAGTGATGAGTAAGAACGACGAAGATTTGACTTTTATTATGATGACCTTATGGACTATTTTTATAGAATTTATGAATTTAATTACTTTGACTTTGAGGATTTTATGTTATTATAACATTTTTTATTATGTCGTTTTGGATGATATTAGGGTTGAAATTTGTCTTTGATTGAGAAAAAACATTAGATAGCCACTTTCAAATTTGATCAGAAAAATAGTGATACTTAGTTATGAATGCTTCTTTCCTAAAAAAAACTCATTACCAATTAAAGAAAAATTTTGTAGATATGGGTAAAAATTTTTAAAATGATTGCTGTCTCCTCATTACCGTCTTAAGATAATAATATTAAATGTATTTGTGGCATCGACCTGAGTCCTTCAGCCAGTTTTAAGATAGCTCTGAGGAATTAGTTAATCAATTGAGCGATGCACTTGAATTCTACGATGATTCAGGAAGTATCTAATCGATCGATTATATTTCAAAATTAAATCAACATGAAATAAGGAACTATCGTTAGAAATAGGTTATCAGACAGTTGATCAGTTGGTGAAATGAAAACTTAATCATTCCAGCTCAGAGGAACAAACTCATAAAATAAGCGTAGGTCGACTCGATGTCGATATTCTTGAAGAAATTATCGTCGATATTTGCTAGAAAAATTTTAATTCGAAACAAATTCAGGTACTCACAAAGTCACGGTTGGAGTTCTGTAAATATAAACATCTAAGCGAAATAAAAAAAAACGTATATTTCTAATTCACGAGATTCAGACTAATATGAGAGTTTGGTGAGTTGTTCGTCCCGAGATCGCAGGTGACTCTTCAGTTAGGGAATCCAGCGACAGAGATCACAGGATCAAGGGTGTCTCAGACAGAGGTCTAAGAAACCCTTCCACACCATCGTGGAGAGGTGACTCTGCTGCAATGCGGAGAAAGTGTGGAGTTGAGACCACTGTATATTGAAGAATTGTCTAAATTGAATACACAAAGTAGAATGACAGTTTGGTTTACGCTGTGAATTCACATAATTATTTCATTTAGTAGAACCAGAATATCCAATCACCGCATGAATAATGGGCTTATAATATCCATGTCAGTGGCGATATTTCCACAAGGTAGCAATTATTGGAATTCATTGTTGAATTACCAAATCTTTGATATGATGTTGTCAATGATTATTCATAAATTACATTCAGTTATTGATAACTATGCGTAGAAGCCGATGAGAGCGGATCCATAGAGAGCGAGAGTGCTATGGAGTTCTATAGACTTGATATTAGTTTTCTTCACAAGATGATTCTGTGAATGAACCTTTTCTGATACTCCCATCAGTATGTGTCTTATTTTCATCTTGCATGTACGATGAGTCTAGAACCTGGAAATCAGGGGTGTAATAGATATGAAAAGTCTCATATGACAAAAGTAAAATATGAATTTTTCTCCAATAAATATAGAAAATAATAAAAACAAATGATATAACTATATTATTTATGTATAACAAGTAGGTCACCAGAATGAGATGAACATATATTTTCCGTCAACAATAGATATCTGGTCAACATGTAAATAAGTGTTTTTCTTTCAATTATTCTATTGATAATGAATGAAACAAACAAAATTCTGCTCATGCAAAAACCGAATGAAAAAAATTTCCAAAATGTTGCGGTTTTCAACAAACCAGTTTTGTCAAGTATCGAGTCCAAAAAAGTGCCAAAAGGGTTTCTGAGATCCCCTCATTAAACAACAAATTTTGGACACCCAACATCAGTGCGATTAAATCTACAGATTTGAAAACAATAAAAAAACAAGATTTCAAACAGCTATATTTATGGAACCCTTGGTTGGATTATGTCCATCAACTAATTCAAGGTTTGGTTTCTAGATCGGAAGCTGCCTATTTCAAGTTTCACATTTTTTTTATCTCAGATAGACTCCGGCAATTAAATGGTATTTGATGATTATTTTAAGTTAATTTTTACCTACTTGAACCAACCTTGAGAAACGATGATTTCTCGACAATTATTAAATAAGTTTTATTAATTTTTGATAAAGTACCTCTGCTGGCTTCATAGAAGTGATTAATACGAATAATTGTAATCACCACTTCACAAGCAGTGTTTGTATGACCGATATAATATATATGTATATATAATACCAGTCTATTCAAGTGATGGGTTCTAATGTGAAATTGATGAGATGTTGGTGCAATATCTGAAACTGAAGTATTATAAATGCTTATTTCATTCAGACCATTCAGGAAATGAAGCTTTACAACGATTCCGGAGTAACTTCCCTGCCTTTTCTCAGAAAACCAATTTGTTATGGTGGTTCATCGCAATTTTCCTGCTTGGACGGCAGATTTTGTGCAATCCATCTTCTAGACGCTTCCGTCTATGAAGTGGTATATTCGACATGAATGAATTCCAATCGAAAATTGACTACTCTATAAATCCGATTACTCACCAGAATAATAATATGGAACAATAGAGGGAAGCATCATTCGATTTTTCTTTCATTCTTCAATATGAAATGGGGTTTCATGCAGCCAAATAGTCTTACCATCGTACGAAAACGTTTCGATAAAACCCTTATGTTTCTGTATTCTAATCATAAGTAATACGACATGTATGATTTGAACTTAATAACCCAGCCTCTCCTTGATGCTAAGCTGAATTCGCCATTCTGATACAACAGAAATGGTTTTACAATCATCTATTTCATCATGAAATGATTATCTGTTCGGGACACTCTGCCTAGGCTAAAACTCTGATTGCTATGCCCAGACTTATTGATAGACAAAATGAAATAAAAAATTAGCAATTTTCCATAACAGCTATCTAAACCTATTGGTCTATGCTCGAGTTTGTATAGTTACGATTACACAGGGTGTTTCATTGGTAAACGGAAAAACTTGAACAGTGAATACGCTCTATTAGTGATGACTTCACACACCGCCATTTTAGTTTTCTTGTCAGTGTTCGGAAACCAAACAAACAAATTGTCATTCAAATTAGTACGTTGTCGTTGAAGAAATTGGTTTATTTTGATAAATAAGATTATTGAAGGAATTAATTATTAATTGATCGACAGAAGGCAGGAGATTAATGCCAGTGAGTTCGCACTTGAAGTTCAACTAATAAACACGGATTTTTACAAAATCTGGGGAATGATACAGGATTTAAACTTACTGGTATTAACCTCGTTCCTTCTGTCTATCAATTAATACTGAAATCGTTCCTCAAATACACTTATTTATGAAAATAAGCCAATTCCTTCAACGACACCGTACTAATTTGAATGACAATTTATTTGGTTGGATTCCGAAAACTGACAGGAGAACCAAAAATGGCGATGTGTGACGTCACACTAGTAGAGCTTACCTATAGAGGACACCGAGGTGGTTCTAGATGTACGATGTACCTCATTTATTGGGTCTGACTGCCTTGGTTATCGAGATACAGGGTGATTTATGAATTTTGCTCATTCATTTCCGAGACCATAACAAGCGAACCACCTAGGATATTTTTTAATATTTTAATATTTGGCACACATCTTTTTTATTCAGATCTTAAGAGAATCAACTAAAGATCACAAGAAAAACCCAGGTCCGGATTGACAAAAAATATGAAACGATTGTATCCTAACAAAACCCTGTATATCGAAATTTTGAAAATTGGTTTTAAAATTCGAAAAGAACACAAAAAACTGAACGCAGCCACGTAATCCAAATTTCTGCGCAGACAATTTTGCAACACCAATGTTCAACTTGAAAGTATTGGAAATCAGTATGTGTTTATAAGTCACTTTTGGTAATAAATTATTGAAACTATCGATTTCCTTGTTATTTCGAAATTACTAACCATTATTGAATACATGAGCTTACCTTATTTTTCATTTAGACCAACCCATCAAAACATGGAATATTTGTAAGTAATTGCACAAGTGCATCAAAATTACCGATAATTTTGGATGACAGCGTGTTGTCATAAAAACTGCATGAGTTCATTTTCATTTTTGGATTTCATTTCTTTCTCCAAAAATGAAAATGACCGAATGCAGTTTTTCAAAGAAAACAAGGTGGAATGCGAAATCATCCGGTCATTTTGATGCACGAGATATTTCCCGAATAAACTGTCAACTTGTCAAAATGACATAGATTCGAACTCTGTACGATTCATAGAAACTATGCATCTATGAACAGAACAATTATCGCAGTGCTATTTCGCTTCCTACAAAGCAATTATCGTAAGTAATTGCACAAGTGCATCAAAATTTCCGATAATTTTGCATGACAGCGTGTTGTCATAAAAACTGCATGAGTTCATTTTCATTTTTGGAGAAAGAGCCCTCCACCTTCGGTGTCGGGCTCTTTCTCCAAAAATGAAAATGACCGAATGCAGTTTTTCAAAGAAAACACGCTGGAATGCGAAATTATCCGGTCATTTTGATGCACGAGTGTAATTCGGGGGAATATTTCCCGAATAAACTGTTACATCACTTGTCAAACTGATGTAGAATGGAATTGCCATAGATTCAAACTGTGTAAGATGCATAGAAACTATGCATCTATGAACAGAACAATTATCGCAGTGCAGTTTCGCTTCCTACAATGCAATTATCGCTGTAATTTTCGATAATTGTTCTCCATATACATAGAATTTTTGACAGGAGGGAAATATTCGCTGTAATTTTCGATAATTGTTCTCCAAATACATAGAATTTTTGACAGGAGGGAAATATTCGCTGTAATTTTCGATAATTGCATTCCATTTACATAGAATTTTTGATAGGAGGGTAATATTCTTTAAAATGACATCTAGGTACATGACTCTCTATATCATAACTCAAGTATTGATCCAAGGTATATTTTGTCAGAATGAATAATTTATTTGAATCGCTGCTTCCACCCCAAATGACAAGCCCGTACCTCAGAAGTGAAACAGAATTAGCATAATAAATTGTTCTTAAAAGTTACATGCCCACTTTATGGAACAATACCCTAATCATGTACAAAGCACTATTGAACTTTTTGCTTAGCTGATTCATATGAATATTCCATCTAAGATGACATTCTAATGAAAGTCCCAGAAATTTTGTTAACATATTATTTCCCGAGGATATTCGACCTAAGTCTGAATTGTTCTAAATATCACGCAATCAGTTTTACGGATATTTAGAAGTCGTTTTGATTGCACCAGTGTTTTACTGAATTAAAGGTTAATTGAGTCTGCTCAATACTCGAACCAAGATCTCTAGAGCGTAACAAGGCGTTCGCATCATCAACAAAAGCAAGAGGTCCAGATTATTGATGTACATTAGGAAAAGAAAAGGTCCCAGTCGGCTTCCCTGGGGGACTCCTATGTTGACATAGTTATCCTCAGACATAAAAACCTGTCCTCCATTATCGATGCCAACACTTTGAATTCTATTGAACAAATAGCTTTTGAGTAATCGCGTATTCCATAAAAAGATAGCTTCTTCAAAAGGCGTGCATGGTTCTCGCTATCAAATGCAATAGATAAATCTAGAAAAAGCCCCATAGGAACTTTATCACTTTCCAAAGTAACAACAATATCACAGACCAATTCATACATCGCTTTAGTAGTATTTCTGTTTTTTAGATATCCATGTTGTTCTTTCGAGAAAGTTTTGAACTTATACAGGAACGAACAGATCTCTCACAGAACGTGAGAGCTGAAAACCATATTTCGTCTCTTATTCTATTTTATAAGTGACACTGCTATTAAGTCTCCCTTGGAAAAAATTAGGACCTATCACATGATTGCTGATAGCTGCTGCCCAGACTTGGAATTTCGAAAGACTAATAATAGAAATTGTGCCTATTGACGAAACCGGAATTGTGAAAAACCGCTTCATCACTGAATGAAACGAAATCGGAAAGTGTAGGATTATATTCCATTTGAAAACTTGTCCAATTACAGAATTTCATCATTATCGAAAAGCGCCTGTTGCGTCTGAATGTGGTGGGCGTAATACTTATGCTTTTTGAGGATTCTTTGAACTGAGCACTCACTTTTACCGTAGAATACAGCAAGCTTCCTTTGGCTTGTGTGTGGATCTTCTATTATATTCAGTAAAACCTCAAGCGTCTTGTATTCGTTAGTGACCGATTCTTCTTTTTTGTACTTGACATATCCTTTCTCTTCAAATCTTTTCAATAGCCTTCGAAAACTCGATTCATTTGGATGTCTCTCCTTGGGATATTCTGCAGAATGAGTTCGATTTGCTTCAAAAGTTTGTTTGACACTTCCCCAACATTGAAGAAAATTGAAAATCATATCAAACATGTCATTTTTTTTCGTCCTTATTTATTGTATTCAAAATCAACTTTTAGATCTGAAGAAAAATAACTTGATTAATAATTGATGATTGGAATGCCGTTGAAACATTGATTTATTGGTTGAACAGACTTGTGATCAACGTGTTACTCATTTGGAAAATATGATCTTGTTTATGTTGATGCTCAGGGAGTAGAGGAATGTTCATTGAAAAATATATTCCCAATTGCGATGTCATTTTTTGGTCTTTGGGAAGTAGGAGTGGGAATAGTCCTAGGAGTACTTGTGAGAAAATTTAAGGTATACAATTGTCTGCATTTTTGTGAGAAAATACAGGGTTTTATATTTGAAAATATCGAGAAAAAACAATTTGAAGATCTTCATATTTCGACATCAATAACGGACACCCTGTTTATAGTTGATCATTTGAGAGTGAAAATTAGATAAATCTTTCTGTTGAAACAATTTCTGACCAAATCAGTGATACTATTCCTTTTGGAAATCGGAAGAGGATTTTTACCGAACTACTATTCCCTCAAATTTTTGCGGTTCCCTCTGATAAGTATCGTTGTTAAATATTTCTGGAATCACCCTGTATATAAGAAAATAATCTTCTAAGATGCAGATATGAAAGTACAAGGAGCCTAAAGAAATTGCTAAGATGTTTGGTTAGGCAGCTATGGAAGTGCAACGCACTATTGCAGTATCCTGCATATGATATTTCCAAGATATTACTGATTATTTGTTTTGGTGCTGACTTCGCACTTAGCACCAACATTTTCGAATTGAGGGGAAATTCTTATACCTTATACCACCAATTAGTGCTTAATTAATGTCTATTGGTGCTTTTGGAATTATCACGAAATAATTTACCGGTTTCAAGATATCGCTAATTATATCCTTTGGAGCTGACTTCGCACTTAGCATCAACATTTTCAAATTACCTAAAGATTTCTTTACCACCAAATAATGCTCAATAAGCGCCTTTTGGTGCTTTCAGAAGCATTGAATCATTATCATAAAGTATACCGTTTTCAAAATATTGGTAATTTTTTTTATATGCCGCCATCTATGAATTATTATGCGAGTCATTTTTACACGTTACCTTCTCAAAGCCATATGACACTTTTATATATCACCAATATCCAACATATTGATTTAGATTAAACTCAGTGAAAGGTTCATTTAGTGCCGAGAATAACGAATTCATAAAATTTACAACTTCCTCTTCAAATGAAATAAAATTAAATTGATTTTAGTGAATTTAAGTCTTACAACTATGTGACTTCATCAGATGAATGGTGAATATCAACTAATACAAATCAGAGATTGTAGGCAGACTTATAATATAGGTACCAAAATTTGGTAGTTGAAGGAAAGTGTCTTAAAACGACCCATTAAAATTAACGGGTACGACATCTGGAAGATCCAAACTATCGGAAGAGATTCAACAATGGGGATAAGTCTCTTTTTAATTAACAAAGAATGTAAACTCATCCCTATTATTTAATATCTTCCGTTATTGGGGATTGTTAATCCCTGGGATTGGAATGTTGAATTTACCTAATGAAACCACAGTGTTGTTGAAACAATTGTTGTGATATTGAAATTTGTTGAAATTAATTCTTATCCTATTTCATTCAATAGTTAATTTCTGTCAAGTAAGGACCAAATACATAAAATACTTCTATTCATATAATAATAATAATAATCATATTTATTTTCATAATCAAAATTTACACTCAGAAAAGAAAACAAGTCTATTGAATAAGTTTGTCCAATTATTGTATAGGCAGGCATGTCGAGAGAGGGCGACGTTGGTTTTTCAATATAAGTAGAAATGAAAAAATTCCTGAGTGCATTTATTCCACTCATCTCATGAAATATCATAAGACGTCGAATATTTATTTTACGTCGGGCCCTCCGCCTTCTCGTAACATTATCTTTCCTTGTTATTTGGGGCTAATGATGTTTTCAGTTACCTACCTACTCAATCCGATGTTTATTATGCAGACTCTGGGGACGAAAGCCAATAAAAATAGGGCAATTATGAAATAAGGTCGGTACCTTGGAAATAAGAATCTGAAATATAATGCTTGTTTCAATAAAAACAGGTCTGGTTCCTAATATCTGCGAAATATTTTCTATTTTGTTTTGCCATCATGAAAATTATTCATCTTTGTTGAGGAATCACAAGAAAAAACGATTGCTTATCTTTTATACCCAAGCTTACATATATCTTATGAATTGAAGTGACAGTAAACAGATCCATATATGATATGTGCTATTAAATGCACGTAAAATTTTATTAATCTACGGCTTCTTGTCTTGACAACTCACAGTATCATTTCGATGCAAAGGGCATAATCAACCCCTATCTTTACGAGTGATTTGAGAAAGGCTAAAGTCTATATATCGCCGAGAATTTCAGAACCATTATTAGCGGTTTTCAATATTTCAGGTAACCTGCTGCGAATGTATCTACTGTTATGGATTTTTTTTCGGAAATTATTTTATTTTGTTGAATTACCTATTGTCGAAGTCCATCATTCAAATAATGGCCATTCTCAACACCTATTCCCTTGTTTACTCCTGCTATATCTTTTGTAGATAATATCGTTTTTTCCATTGGGACACATTATATTTGCCCCACGTTGGGCGCCAAATCTGTTGTGGATCTTTTAATATTGAATTCAATAAGAATTTGAGATAGATCCAAACAAGATATATCTATGAATTTCCAATTAAAAAACTATAAAACCCGTTCTCAGTTGGGTTCACAAAAATATGAAATGGATTTTTTTTTGTGGAACAATAACAATGAACATAGCTAACCTATTCTGAATTAGAATAATCAACATTAAATTAGAATTGAAATTTGGAATTGGGACAAAGAGTTTGTAATAAAAAAACATCAGAATGAATCACTTAAAAAAATATCTTAAAAATTTGGGAGGGGCGTCAAACTACTATCACTTAATTTTGAAATTTCCATCAATTTTATTCGCATTTTAAATAGTTATTCTGAATCCTATTGAAAACATCTGATACATTCTAATTTTGAATGATATCGCTTGACAAAATCTTTCCATGACAGAATTTTGAAATAATATGTCGTGAAAAATGTTCATAAACCATAATATGAAAATTAAGATGGCAAATGACAAGACGAGTAGGTGTGGTTACCGAACCTCACCAGAATAAAAGTACGGTTGCTCTGGTGACAGATAACTCACCGAAGTTCGAGGAAATAGTTATCGCTTTTTGAGAAATTTGATATATACGGACCACCTTACTAAGCAAAATACGGATATACGGACCATACCAATAGTAATAGATTACACGTAGATTTTGGTAAATTTTGTCAATACAATGCTTCAGGAGGTTCAGGAGCATATTATTGAAAGTCCAACAAGCGGTTGTTGTCAAGACCATGAAATTGTGGACAACGACTATTCAAGGTAATTCAGCAGTTTTCAATTCTTAAGCCAATAAGAAGTGTTGTTTAGATAAGATCAGATTAGATTTAATGGGGTTCCATTGCACTGCGAACTTATGGTCTATTGTTCCTCCCATAAGAGCTATACTCGCCAATACTTGTAATACCTCTCTCCTTTTACAATTCCAGAGTTCTAATGACCACCAGTTTCTGGGATGGCTTCAAGGAGGCTACTTCCTCACTTCTACAAGCTTCTTGTCCAAAGTAGATTTTTCGTTGGTGAGGCATTCCTTCACCTGGTGATTCTACCCACATAATCTTCACTCGTCGTTTTCTCATTCTCACGAGGTGCTGCGGAGAAAAAAAAATAAAAAAAAAAAATTTTGAAGAAAATGTGCATCTTAAAACCATTTTCAAGAAAACTTGAACATACACACAATATTACTGAAATTCCGTCCAGCCATTTAGGAGGAATTCAGTGACATATGCAAGCACAGAAGAATTATGTACAGGGTGACATTTTGAAAGATCGATAACTCCATGGAAAGGTCCTGATCAGAAGTGTCCATAGCCACAAAGCTCAAAAATGGACAGTTTTCGAGATATGGGGCTTTGAAAATGGATTTTTTGCAATTTTCGAGGTTCCGATATTAACCCATGAATTCTTGAAAATACAATTTTTTTTTACATGGCGTGGAAAGCTTGATTTTTCTTCTTATTTTTGAGATGATTTGTGATTGTGTTACGTTCGTTGATAAAGTGTTATGTTACCAAATCATTAATTTTGCCCTCGATTCGATCCATAATATTCTAAATGATTTCTTGCGATTGCTAATATAATTTCAAATTGTTTTTTGTTTATTATCATTATTGTTATTATTATTATGAATGTTACTTTCATTATTATATTGTTTTTGATTTATCTACTCATTCATTTTGCCAACGATCATATTATTAGATAGTATTCATTCGTATGTGTGTAGTTCACAAAGTTCATAAAAAAAATTGTATTTTCAAGAATTCGTGGGTTAATATCGGAAGTTTCATTCATAGTTAGCTTCCAACACTTGGACTCCTATATTCTTCCCGGATAGTACTATATTGTATCAAAACTGCAGACATTTTCACGGATTGACGTTTGTCTGTGAGATGCTATCATCAATTTCGAGACATTCAGAGGAAAATGTCTTGGCACCCCATTGTCAGATTATCGAGATTTGTGAAAAACAAATCATATATCATATGTAAAAGACATCAATAGTGATCACAATTGTTATCCCTGAGGGTATATGATTATGACTTTTCCATTTTCCCCCATTAGAGCTCGCGATGCCTGGTTATGAACATTTTGGCTAACATATTTGATATTATTGGACATCAGATATATGAGAATTCAGTTATTATGGTCTCTCTTAAAAAAATCTCACAATATGTCGTTTCTCGGTCATGTGAATTATTCTGGCGTCATCTTGTGGCATGAAAAGATGTATGGAAGATCTTGGATTTTGTATCTCATTTCATAGTCAATGTGGAGCAGTGTATAAAAAATTATCGATGGCGGTGCCTAATATAACCAAGGAACATCATTTCTCAGTCGGGTTCTGGCCGCGGAACATCCAAATTCCATCCCAACCAGAAATGAGAGCTCCCCGATTGATGAGCAAAAACCCCGAAAATTGCAAAAAATCCATTTTCGAAGCTTCATATCTCGAAAACTGTCAATTTTTGAGCTTTCCGCCTATGGACATTTCTGATCAGTTCATCAAGAACTACAACATATCAAAAATTCAGCCAAATTCGCGGAAAACCATTTCCCATATAAAACGTGCGGGGTCCTTTCTCTGAGGATATCAATGTTTCTCACTTAGGACGTTCATAATGAAATATTCCGAAGTTATTTTCCATTTTCATTCTATTTTGTATTCCACATCAATATATTCGACAATGAAACGAGTATATTATATGAATTATTACCCAATCACATACATACGTGTTGACACCGCGATAATGAAATCTCACAAGAGTTGTACATATGTAGAAGCAAAAAAATCTTCCGCTCAGAAGCGAGAGTCGCACGTCTCTTCGTGTGAATGGAGCCTAAATGCGATGCATATCTGTATATTATCGAGGAGTATAATAATGAGAGATTCTGCCATTGAATTAGTTGAAAATTGTTTAATTCATAGACACAAGCGAGGTCTAATTAGAGTAGGTTGAAAAATGAAAATAGTGGTAGAAATCACAGTTGAAAACAAGTTGATAACTGAGAACGATAGGCAAAACTATATGACATGAAAGAACACAACATTCGAAAATATAGCGAAACAATTCTGGTATTGAGAGGGTGCAGAAAAACTTCATAAAATTCCTTTATTTCATGAAACATGGTTCTTATCCAGATAGAAACCACAGTTATGAATCACTTTTGAATGAGTTTGGGTTCGCTCCGCTTAGAAAAGTCCGTGAAATAAATGATTTGATATTTCTTTACAAAATCGTGCCCTATCAGGTAGATTTAATGGCTTTGCTCTCCTCATTGCTATTTAATGTTCATCATCACACACAACATTTTATATTGATGTACCTAATTCATATAATCACTTTTTCTGTCCGCTAACAACAATGTGCAGAAGTTATTACAATCTAAGAAATGTTGACATATTTTTTCTTTCATTATCTCAATTCAGGAGATCACTGAACTAACCGACATAGATGATTCATTGTATATGTATTGTTTTTTTTTATTTTTATTATTCTTAGACTGCATGTTTCCTTATTTTTTATCTGCTTTATCAACGGCGATGTACTAGTGTGATTTCTTTTTGTATTATTGCAATCTCCTATAATTGAGCCTCGGCCTGTTGGATGTATTTATGAATAAATAAAAATAAAAATAAATAAATAAACGGCAATTTCAATCGTTGAATATTCCTGTAGTTATTTCAATCAACCTGGTGTTCTTCGAATGTTTACAGAATTATTACTGATGAATTATAATTTTTAAGTATCTGTATGAAGAGTAGATGTTTTTGAAATGAAAATTTCGTTATTATAGAATCATATAAGGCATCCTTCAAAGATTTATGAATACTCACTTTGGTGGGAATCTACATTTTTGAAATTTGTGAATATATGTTCATGAATAGATATTTATTTGTTAATGGTAGCAAACACTCTTATAATACCAGAGGACAATTTTTGTCAGCACCTAAAAATCACAGTACTGCGTATTAATCAGAAAAATCTGCAGTACATGGGTTGTAAAATTTTTTATAGGTTACCTGTAGTACAAAATTCTACAATTTTTTTTTTTTTTTCAAGAAGAGGGGTAAGTCATTACTTTTAGATAAGAATTGCTATCATATTTATGAGTTTTTTGAATGGATATATTCATGTGGACGTTTTTTTTTTGTTATATTCTCTGTATATTCAACACAAGAAATAAAGATTTTTATTTTTTTTTTCATACGAAAGGGAAGTTTTCGTCTTTAAATTTTGGGCCGCCATTCATAATCAATAAATAACATTCTGATTATAGAGACGAATGTGATTTCTTGAGAAGTGGTTGCAAAAAATCCTTATTCGAAACTACCTATGTACAGATACCTACAAATTTTTAAATATATTATATACGCTACAATTCTATTTTTCTATCGGCATCCGTTCAATATATAGTATCTCTCGAATAGTTTAAAGTCAAGAGTTCAAAATCTCAATGGTGAATTTACTGAGGTTTGAATTTGTTTTGAAAAACTTCTCAAATCGTATATATTTCTACGATATTTGGCAATTTTTTCATAAATAACTTTGATTCAATAATTTATTGAAATATGAATATTAAAGTTTCCAGATTATCTTTCTAGAACATGAACCCATCTAAGGGAAAGTCTCATTAAAATGCAATTATTCTAAATGTAAAATCTGATGAATCTACTTTGTAGCGAAACAATTATTATTTCAATAATAAACAGTGAAATTAACTGTCATTATATTTCGATGGAAATGAATTTCCATGAAATAAAGACCGAGTCATTCGAATATTTAATAATATGTCGATTCTGCTGGTGAACTTAACATATAAAGGGTGTTTTTTTCAGAGCTATAGAACTATTAATTGCAATAAAACAACGATGGATTATTCGATTGACATGAATTTTATTTATCTGCAAGATAATCTTGTGGCATTACATTTTGAATATGATTTCTGGCATATGACCGCCACGGCTGGCTCGGATGTAGTCCAATCTGGACGTCCAATTTTCGATGACTTTTTCCAACATTTGTGGCCGTATATCGGCAATAACACGGCGAATGTTGTCTTCCAAATGGTCAAGGGATTGTGGCTTATCCGCATAGACCAATGACTTTACATAGCCCCACAGAAAGTAGTCTAGTGGTGTTAAATCACAAGATCTTGGAGGCCAATTCACAGGTCCAAAACGTAAAATTAGGCGGTCACCAAACGTGTCTTTCGATAAATCGATTGTGGCACGAGCTGTGTGACATGTTGCGCCGTCTGGTTGGGACCACAGCTCCTGGACATCATGGTTGTTCAATTCAGGAATGAGAAAGTTAGCAATCATGGCTCTATACCGATCACTATTGACTGTAACGTTCTGGCCATCATCGTTTTTGAAGAAGTACGGACTAATGATTCCACCAGCCTATAAAGCGCACCAAACAGTCCGTTTTTCTGGATGTAACGGTGTTTCGACATACACTTGAGGATTAGCTTCACTCCAAATGCGGCAATTTCAACCATTCAACCAGAAGTGCGCTTCATCACTAAACAAAATTCGCTTATGAAAATCGGGAACAACTTATAACTGCAATCTTATTTTGGGCCCATTCGACGAATCTACGCCTTACTTGATGATCGATTGGCTTCAATTCTTGCACGAGTTGGATTTTGTAAGCAAGCAAACCAAGATCCTTTCGCAAAATCTTCCATAAAGTGGATGGACACAGATCCAATTCCTGTGCTCGATGGCGGATAGACTCATTCGGGTCTTCCTCAATGCTACGCTCTACAGCAGCAATAGCTTCTTCGGTACGCACCGTACGGCGTCTCTGGGGATGCGAGTTATCAATAAGAGTAAACGTGGTGTGAAAACGTTCCAGGGTTAATCGAATTGTTTGCTCTGATGGACGATTTTGTCGACGATAAAATTGACGTAGTGCGCGATACGTATTCCGCACAGAACCTTTATTTTCGAAATTAAATTGCACTATTCGCAAGCGTTGTTCAAGGGTGAGTCTATTCAGGATGAATTGCCAAACCAAACTGAGAATAAATCACTTGACAGCTGTTAAATCGGTCGCCATCTTGAACAGTAATGCCAACTTAAAGTTATATATCTAAAAAAAAACACCCTATACTTTCGATCCATTTCGTTTTGAATTACAATAAGTATTCGTGATTGTAGAGATGAATTAAGTACCCTTATGATAGAATATTTGTAAAATCAATCCGCTCATCTTGAGTTTTATGCAAAGAACGCTTCCAACGATAATATTCGGTTGAAAAATTGTCTTCCTGTGATTTGAATGACAAATTGCCCAGACCGACGACGACTTAGGCGTCAAAGTTCAATAAATTTTAAGCGTTTTCATTGTTTTTCGACTTGAGGATTTATTGCTTGCTCGAAAAATCGCACAAACTTGGCTGGTTGAAAATTTGATTTCTTCAGTAGCTGACAGATGTTGCGATACTTTTTCTAATTCATCGATTTATGTCCTTACCAGTGAAGAGTAACGAGAGAAGTCAGAGAGATTAATGGTTTGAGAATTATTAATTCACGTGAAATAATATCCAAATTCTGAGTAAGTTGACTAACTAATTTCATGTTTTGAGCGCATGTTTCCGAACAGAAAACTAAAATACAGGGTGAGTCAATGGTGCGCGATCTGTCGATCACACAAATTTTGGGCTAGAGGAATGATTCATATTTTGACGGAATCGACAATACCTCAACCAACCTGTTTTCAAAATGAGAATGCCTAATTTTCATGTGATACTCATAATCTCCATGAAATTCTGATTTCGAAATACCTCACTTGTCATTTCTTACCTGTGGTTACGTTTTTTTCATATTGAATTCCCGAAACAGGTGGTACGTAAGACATCGCAATTTTTTGAAAATGACTTTCAAAAGTCAATGTAGCATGAACTTAATATTTTCTACTTATCGGATATCCACGTCAAAAATACAGAAATACATTTCAAAAAAACATAATGTTAAGCATGAGATGGCCCTGGTTGAGAATCACCAGACTGGCCTTCAAAACTATTAGCCTTGATAACTATGCGACCATCGTCCAGCAGAGCTTCCAAAAGTTGAAACTTATCTTCATAAGACATCACGCACAGATTATCCAAGACCATGGGCTGTGGATCGTCTTCAGTAAGAAAAGTCAAACATTGTATGGCCTCTACCAAACTGAACCCCTCAGGTCTATAGAGTCCTCCTGGCTTTTGCTGAACACTTCGGTGGTAGTAGAAGTGGATGTTGCCTTGTTGATCTCATTTGCGAGAATGGATGATGTTTCTGGAGTCAATATGTTCTTGCTAACTGCGACGAAAAGGATGCCACCTACTCTGCTGACCTTCCTGATTTTCTCGCAGTTCTCGAACACATTTCTCGCGTTATCGAGATTTATGATCTTGAGCCTGTCACTGCATTCAGCGAATTTTCGCTTCCGACTATTACGTTCGGATTCCATCCTAAATTTTTAATTCACTACATATTTTTTATTATAAATTAACATAATCGCCATGAACCATCTACCCCCGATTATGGTGATTATGATATAATCTGAATTCTCCTAGGGAGTTCGAAATGACTGCATATTTTCAGGTGAAAAAGTCATATCCATATTTATCGCTTATATCATCAAATTCAACCTCACCTCATTTCATTTATATTGCAATTATTGAAAAAGTTTGTAGATTTCTCAACAGATTATATGAGCGATAAATGCTTCAAGTAGTCTTCATTTAATTTTGTCAACATAAATATTTCCAAATATTTTGATGATTTCTATGGCTAATCTTTAATTGATAAGAGTAGGTTAATTGATAGAGTTGAATAATTGATTTAGATAAGTAATCTTATCACTTTGGAATTGTAGGTATGCCTGGAAATTTTTCTGTGAGCCTCATCATTAGGATAAAAAGGTGTGAGAATGAACAACACTTGGAGCAAAACAACAAACAAACAGAGTCAACAACAGGAACCAGCCGCCCATTTATGTTTTCCATAGACAGACCCAATGGGTTTTTGGGCAACTGTTGTTGACTCCATTTGTTTGTCGTTTTCCTCCAAGTGTTGTTCATTCTTACAATTGTTCACCTCATTGATGAGGGTCGAAAACCCGAAACACGTGTCTACGCAAAGCACTTTTCCTTGAGGGATGTCCGTTATCATTTTCTTCGTATTTAATATAACAATTTTATACCTCATACAAAATTTCATTTTGATGTGCTAATTAGCACCATAGAAAATTCATTCAGAATATCGAAAAAATACGTCTTTCATTTCCGTAGTAATGGATTCGATCCTTGTGACTCAATATTGTGAAAGGATAAATATAATACTGCTGTGAGAAATTTTAGTAATGAGAAAAGCGTGCAGACGTGGATAGAGTAGGATATATTTCGGCATTCTAATCAAGCAAAAGGAATGTGCGGAAAAGCGTGCAAGAAAGATTATCTCGATAATATTGGAAATATAGTGAAACGGGTACAAATCAAGCACACAGAACGCTTTATATTCTCGAGAGATATCGAATGTTCACAGAAAGTTCGAAGAAACATTTGAAAACTGCCATCATGATGGGTTGATCAATTTATTAAATTGAAATGAGTCATTTGGGTACATATATATTTATAACAATGATAATAATACATCAGAACCTTTTCGATGCAAGTATTTTGTCGCCATATAATGAGTCCATTTAACATCTGACATTGGACGGCCGAATAATATGTTAGTTTTGCAGTTTCCACCCTTGAAATCCTATCTCCGTCGAGAGCCATCAACATTTTTGTTCCAGACGAGCGAAGACTGAAAAGTTATCCCTAAATATGTTAAAAAGCATTAATTAATTTTTTTGTAGAAAAATGAACTTTTGAGTTTTTCCGGTTTGTAAACCATTGGCTCAAAACCATTTTTTAGCACTTTCTAGGGATTTTGATCTTTTGCTTTCAAGCTTGTTTTTGCGTATGTCTGCATAGCTGCAGATTTTATCAGCCATATAAATCGTTCGTGAACAGGATAGGTCCAAATATAGAACTTTGTGGTACACCGACCTCAAATATTCTCGTGTTCGAAAAGGAATTATGCCACTTGACTTTTTAGGATCAATTTGTATGAGGCAAATATTTCAGAGACCTTCTTTTTATGGCATTATATTGAAGTTTATTAAGCAGATTCTCATGTGGAA